>NC_140992.1:11053240-11663240 GCF_052327205.1 Somniosus microcephalus
GCCATCCAAGAATTTGTGCGACAGCACCGCTCCAATGCCGTAGGGTGACGCATCACATGCCAACCGAATTGGTAATGCTGGGTTGTAATGAGCCAATACCTCTTTCGATGTGATTAGTGTTTTGCTCTTCTGGAAAGCTCGTCTACATTCATCACTCCACTTCCATGGCACCCCAGTTTGCAGTAGGGTGTTGAGCGGGTGTAGTATTGTAGACAAATTTGGCAAGAACTTATGGTAGTAGTTTACCAGCCCAAGGAACGACCTCAGTTGTGACACATTTTCCGGTGCTGGAGCCTTGACTACTGCCTCAATCTTCTCTGGGGACTTATGTGACCCCTCTTTATCGATAACGTGGCCACAATACGAGATTTGTTTTCTAAAAAACTCGCATTTGGGGCGGTTAGCTCGGAGCCCATATTCCTGCAATCTAGTGAGCACCTGCTCCAGGTTGGCAAGGTGATCACTGTCATTTTCGCCCGTGGCCAGGATGTCGTCCAAATAACACTGGGTCCCTGGGATCCCTTGCAGGACTTGTTCCATTGCCCTCTGCCAAATAGCCGGAGCTGATGCTACCCCGAATGCCAGCCGGTTGTATTGGTAGAGACCTTTATGGGTGTTGATTGTGAGGTATTTTTTTGATGCTTCTTCTACATCCATTTGCAGATACGCCTGGGCCAGATCAATCTTAGTGAAGCGTTTCCCTCCAGATAGCGAGGCGAAAATATCTTCAATCCGCGGAAGTGGATATTGTACGGTGTGAAGGACCGGGTTCACTGTTACCTTAAAGTCCATACAGATGCGAACCTTCCTTGGTTCCCCAGGCGTGCTGCTCAACGACTTTTTCATCACAGGGATGATGGGTGTAGCCCACTCGCTCCAGTCTACCTTGGACAGTACACCTGAACATTCCAGACTCTCCAGCTCTGCTTCGACGGCTGGGCGGATCGCATAAGGTACCAGTCTGGCCTTAAAAAATTTTGGGCTTGCGTTTTCTTCAATTTTACTCGTTGCTGTCGTGCCTTTTAGTGTTCCGAGTCCTTGCTGGAACACTTCTTTCGCGTCAGTTAGGATCTTTGACAGTCGCCCAGGTGTGACGTCGTCATCCTTTTTGTCAGCCACAGTCAGTGCCTGTATGGAATGCCAATCCAGTTGTATTTTCCGGATCCATTCACGTCCCAGTAATGGTGGTCCTCCATCTTGCAATACATACAGGTCTAGTTTTGGTGTTTCCTTACCGTTATATATAACGGTCACCCTTATTTTTCCTTTGGGGTAGACTTTTTGCCCCGTGTACGTCTTCAAAATAATTTTTGTGTCTCTCAAGGGTATGTGTGAGAATAGCAGCTTGTAGTCCCATCGGTTTATGACTGTTAGGGCTGATCCTGTGTCCAATTCCATCTTTACCTGGACTCCTGCTATCTTGAGAGTGACCCAAATGGCTCGGTGATCCTCTGTTGTGATCACATTATGTAGTTTCAGACAACTCAGTTCCCTGCTTTCGGAGTCGTTATCACTCTTTTGTTCGTCTGAACTATTCTCCATCATCTTATGTACCTTCTGGTACTTTCCTTTGGTAGGTTTCTTATTGTTGGTTTTCTTTCCTGACCTGCAGACTCGTGCTATGTGTCCTACTTTTCTACACTGTCTGCACACTTTGTCTTTGAACCAGCAATCATTCTGGTCGTGTGTTGTTCTGCCGCAGCGCTAGCACTTCTCTGTTCCATATGACATTTCGTTTGTGCCATATTCTTGCGGTCTCTGTTGTATCTCTGCAGCGCCCCGTGCTGCTGCTTCATATGATACCGCAATGCTGAAAGCCTTTTCCAGCGTAAGGTCCTTTTCAGATAAAAGCCATTTCTGGGTTCCTTCACTTTGAAGCCCACACACAAACTTGTCCCTTAAGGCATCTGTCAGTCCCGCTCCAAACTGGCAGTGTTTCGATAGTTTGCGCAGTTCTGTTAAATAATCAACATTGCTTTCATCCTTATGCTGGTTCCGTTTGTGAAACTTGAATCTTTCTGCTATCAGCAGCGGTGTGGGGTTTAAATGTTCCTTTAGTATCGTTACTATGTCTTCAAAACTCTTTTCCATTGGCTTCGTTGGGGTGACTAGATTTTGTAATAAACCATACGTCTTTGCACCCATTAAATTTAACAATACTGACGCTTTCTTGTCATCTGACACCCCATTTGCCTTGCAGTACACCTCTATTCGTTCGACATATGTAGTCCAATCTTCGACTTCATTGTCAAATGCGGTGATACCGCCACTCTTCGGCATTTTGGGTGTGGTTTAAAATGGCGTCTCCCAATGGCTTAAAATGGCGTCTCCCGCGCTTTCTTTCCTCCCCCGCTGCTGCCGACGCTGCTCCCGGCGGTTCTCATGGCAATGGCGGTGCCCTGTAGGTTTCACGCACTTCTCCTGCGCTGCTGCCAACGCCGCTCTCGGCGGTCCTCGTGGCAATGGCGGCGCCTCGCGGGTTTCTGCGCGTCTCTCTCTCTGACGCTGCTCGGCCCCTGAACACCGGCTGCACCCTGTGCGCTCTGCCCTCTCTCTCTCTCCCCCGTCGACGCTGCTCGGCCCTTTGCTGTGCCGCTCGGTCGGGCTCTAGCCCGCCGCTGTCCGGGAAGGGTCTGCGCACTACCTGTTGCCAGCCCGTTTCGCTGGACCACCTCGACTGGAAAGCCAAGCCTGGCTCTCGACAGCCTCCCCCGCAATTCTCGAGTCGCTGCTGGATGACTGGGCGGTTGCCCGTGGTCGACGCCCGAGTCTCTGGCCTTGACCTCCAATCCACTGATCTCCAGGAACAAATCCCCGGGAGGTGATGCAGAGTTGCAGGTAGGTTCGAACCTGCCTCGTCGCCAATGTTACGTCCGTGTATAAGAAGACACAGACTGCAGAGAACGGTACAATAGGTGTTTACTCAACGTGGCTCAGACTGCAACTGATCTGTACAGATTACTACTCAGCGTTATATGCAGGTGTGGTCACTGCCGGTACTACAGTATACATGAGCTGTAAAAAGTAGTTCCCCCCTTAAAGGTACATACATTACAGCGAGGATTGGTTCCTTGGCTTATTCCAGTGAGATGGGTGAAAGTGCTGGACATGAGCACGGGTTCAGGGGCGGTCTCTTACCTGCGAGATGTAACCTGGCGGAACGTGAATGGGGGGAATGGATCCATTCGGCGACATCATGGGAACTTCTGCTGGTCCTGCCAACAAAACACACACATTACATGAGGTCGGGAAAGAAGGAGGACAACACCACTCACTGGGCAATGGCGATAAATCTGAGGAACGCCTCGGTTGGATTCAATCAGACTTAAATGCTTCAGTTCCAAATACAATTTATTTTAGCCCCTCCAGCCCCTCGCTGGGGGTCCACAGCCATTGGTCACCTTGGCCATGTTTGATTGGATTGAGAGAGAGAGAAAGAGACAGACAGACAGATAGACAGACAGACAGAGAGGGGGAGATAGGGAGAGAGAGACAGAGACAGAGAGAGAGAGACAGAGACAGAGAGAGAGAGAGACAGAGAGAGGGAGGGAGGGAGAGAGAGAGAGAGACAGAGGCAGAGAGAGATAGGGAGACAGAGAGAGGGAGAGAGACAGAGAGAAAGACAGAGAGAGAGAGACAGAGAGAGACAGAGAGAGAGAGAGAGAGGGAGAGAGAGGGAGACAGGAAGAGAGAGAGAGACACAGAGAGAGAGAGAGAGAGAGAGAGACAGAGACAGAGAGAGAGAGCGAGAGACAGACACAGAGACAGAGAGAGAGATGCTGAGAGAGACAGGGAGGGTGACAGAGATGGAGAGAGACCGAGAGAGAGAGTGGGAGAGTGAGTGGGAGACGGAGTAACTGGGCAAGAGAGAAAGCGAGAGAGGGGGAGAAGGGAGAGAGAGAGAGACAGACAGGGAGAGAGAGAGAGAGAGACAGGGCGAGAGGGAGGGAGGGTGAGAGGGAGAGAAAGAGAGAGAGAGAGAGAGAAAGAGAGAGAGAGAGAGACAGGGAGAGAGAGAGAGAGAGAGAGGCAGATAGAGAGAGGCAGAGAGAGAGAGGGAGAGAGAGAGACACAGAGAGAGAGAGAGACAGAGAGAGTGAGACAAGGAGAGACAGAGCGACAGAGAGAGAGAGGCAGAGAGACAGAGGGAGACACAGAGAGAGACAGACAGGGAGAGGGAGAGAGAGAGGGGGGAGAGAGAGGGAGAGAAAGAGAGAGAGACAGAGAGACACACACAGCCAGACAGAGAGAGCCAGAGAGAGAGAGAGACAGAGAGAGAAAGAGGGGCAGAGAGACAGAGAAAGACACAGAAAGACAGAGAGACAGCGAGAGAGAGAGACAGACAGACAGAGGGAGACAGAGAGAGGGATACAGAGAGACAGAGAGGCAGACAGAAAGAGAGAGTGAGAGACAGAGAGAGAGAGACAGAGAGAGAGAGACACACACAGAGAGAGACAGAGAGAGGGGGAGAGAGTGGGAGAGAGAGAGGGAGAGAGAGGGAGAGACAGATAGAGGGAGAGGCAGATAGAGGGAGCGACAGATAGAGGGAGATAGAGAGACACAGGCCTAGAAATTGAGTTTGCCTCCGCCAGGGCTGTAGCGCCCGAAATTTAGGGCCAGCGTTAATTGCCGCTGCGCCCGCCAAAAATTCAGCTGCGCCGCGCCCAGACGGCTGCGGGCGCTAATGGAGGGTGTCAGCGCCTCGCAATGGGCGCTGAATGCAGGATTGCGGCGCTAATCCCCCGCTGCGGCACCCGATGCGGTGCGGCAGGCTGGGGTACTGCAGGCCTCCTCCTTCTGTTAAGGAGGAGCTGCCTGCAGCCGACCGCTGGCCGGTGGAATCGCACGAAAAATGAGCCCGGCACCTCGGAGAAGTGCCGGGCTCGAGGCCCACACACATCTGTGCCGCGGGGGGGTGGTGGAGGAGTCCGGGGAGGGAGGTGCGGGCAGGCCGCCGCGCCACCTTAATGCACCGGCGCTAAGTCCAGCAAGAAACTTTTGAAAAATCGTTGGTTGCGGCTGCCACGGGCGAGGCGGCCGCAACTGAATTTCGGCGTCCGGCCGCGTTACCACGGCAACCGGGACGCTGCGCACACCGATGACGTCATCGGTGCCGGCGCAGCGCCACCGGCTAACGCCGATGGTAGGGCCCAAATCAATTTCCGAAGCGGCTATAATTCCGGCGCAAGGCCCTCTAGCGCCTCTAATTGGGCGCTAACCCCACTCAATTTCTAGGCCACAGAGTGAGACACAGAGCAAGACACAGAGCGAGACACAGAGCGAGACACAGAGCGAGAGAGACAGAGACAGAGAGAGCGTGCGAGAGAAAGAGAGATACAGAGAGACAGTAGGGATAAACAAACAGCGACAGAGAGAGAGAGAGTGGGAGAGAGAGAAGGAGAGAAAGAGAGAGGGAGAGAGAGAGGGAGAGGGGGAGAGAGAGGGAGAGGGGGAGAGAGGGAGAGAGAGAGACGGAGAGAGCGACAGAGAGACAGAGAGAGAGACAGAGAGAGAGGCAGAGAGAGAGACAGAGAGAGAGAGAGATCACCAGACTTTACCACTTCATTAAGGCCCGCAACCTGCCGTACTCCATCGAGGAGGTCAGGACCATGACCAGGAACTGCCAAACCTGTGCCGAATGCAAACCGCATTTCTTTAGGCCGGACAGAGCAAGCCTGATCAAGGCCACCCGCCCCTTCGAGCGCTTGAGCATCGATTTTAAGGGGCCCCTCCCGTCCTCTGACCGTAATGTGTACTTCCTCAACATTATTGATGAGTACTCCCGTTTCCCCTTTGCCTTCCCCTGCCCAGACATGACCAGTACCACGGTCATCAAATGCCTGAACGACCTCTTCGCCTTGTTCGGGTTCCCGAACTACATACATAGCGACCGGGGCTCATCCTTCATGAGCGAGGAACTTCGCCAGTTCCTACTAGCGAGAGGTATTGCTGCAAGCAGGACCACCAGCTACAACCCCCGAGGGAACGGCCAGGTGGAAAGAGAGAACGCGACTGTCTGGAAGGCCGTTCTCTTAGCCTTAAAGTCTAAGGGCCTCCCAACCTCTCGCTGGCAGGAAGTCCTCCCGGCAGCGCTGCATTCCATCCGGTCACTGCTTTGCACTGCCATTAACGCCACCCCTCATGAACTGAATTGATAGGTATAGGTGACCCCAGCCATCGCAAATCGGAACAACCTTGACTGTGAAATAAATAAAAGCGGTAGGGAGGTAGTGCAACTCTGCCGAGCCTTAGGCCTGTACATAGTTAACGGTAGGTTCAGAGGGGACTCCTTAGGGAGACTCACATATTCCTCAACTCTTGGGTCTAGTGTGGTGGATCATACAATCACTGACCTGGACCCCTGCGATATCAACGCATTCACTGTCAGGCAGCAATCCCCCCTCTCAGACCATAACCAAATAAATGTGTACCTTAAACTTTCTGCCCAAACTACAGACACAAAAAAGGAGCCCAGTAAGCTCCATAAAATAAACCAGACATACAGATGGGCCCCAAACAGTGGAGATAAATTCATCACAGCACTAAATCCACCTGATCTCACAAGTAAAATATCAAAATTTAAAGAAAATCTATATGAGATCACCAGAGATGGTGTAAACATGGCCATAGATGATATAAATATGATCTTCCATGAGGCAGCTGTAAAAGCCGACCTTGTGAAACAGAAGAGGAAACGTTACAAAAGACAAAATAAAAATGAGAAATGGTTTGACCACGAATGCAAAAATGCCAGAAAAGACCTGAGAAAAATATCAAACCAAAAGCATCGCCAACCAAACAATCCAGACCTACGTATTAGATACAATGAGACCCTCAAAAGATATAAACACACCATTAGGAAAAAAACACAAAATTATACCCACAAAATACTCAAAGAAATTGAAAACTCCATTAATCCAAATCAATTCTGGGATATGTGGAATAACCTGAGTACAACACAATTGCAAGCATTACCAATCCAAGATGGCGACATCTGGAGAACACATTTTGAAAACCTCTACAAAGACATCCCAATAAACAAAACAAACCCAAGTCAACATCATATCACAGAAAAACTCCACACATTAGAAGCAACAATTAAAGACAACCAAAACCCTCTAGACTCCCCAATCACATGGAAAGAACTAGCCACAAAAACAAAATCTCTCCACCTAAAGAAAGCCTGTGGTCCAGACAACATCAAAAATGAAATGCTCAAGTTCAGCAATATGGAGATGAAGGGTGCTGTACTCAAGTTATTCAACATCATATTACGTTCAGGCTGTTTTCCCGATATCTGGTGCCAAGGACTCATCTCTCCCATATATAAAAATGGAAACAAATCAGACCCAAATAACTACCGCGGCATCTGTGTCAACAGTTGTCTAGGGAAGTTATTCTGCAGTATTCTAAATAGTAGATTACTGGATTTTCTTAACAAACATAATATCCTTAGAAAAAATCAAATAGGCTTTCTTCCATAACACCGCACCACCGACCATATCTATACCCTTCACACTCTCATTGAAAAACATATACACCAAACAAAAAATGGGGAAATATTCGCTTGTTTCATTGACTTCAAGAAAGCCTTTGACTCTATCTGGCACGAAGGGCTCTATTATAAACTTCTTCAGTGTGGAATAGGGGGCAAAGTCTATGACCTTATTAAATCGATGTATCTGAAAAATAAATGCGGTGTCAAAATTGGAGACAAACGCACCGGTTTCTTCACCCAGAGAAGAGGCGTCCGGCAGGGCTGCAATTTGAGCCCGACCCTGTTCAACATATACATAAATGAATTAGCAGACATGCTGGAGAAAAGCGAGTCACCGGGTCTCTGTCTCCTGGATGGAGAAGTGAAATCCCTGTTCTATGCGGACGACCTGGTTCTGCTGTCTCCCACAGAACAGGGATTACAGCAACAACTAGGCCTACTCGACAAATACTGCCAAAATTGGGGCCTAACAGTAACTCTAAAGAAAACCAACATCATGATTTTTCAAAAAAGGCCCAGGTGTCAGGAAAACAAATACCAGTTTACTCTCAGTGATACCATCATAGGACACACTATGAGCTACACTTACCTTGGTCTAACCATTACAGCATCAGGGAGCTTCAACATAGCAGTGAATGCACTAAAAGAAAAAGCCCGAAGAGCCCTATATGCAATAAAAAGAAAATTCTACAACATCCAAATCCCAATCAAAATCTGGCTCAAAATATTTGACAGCATAATCCTGCCCATTGCGCTGTACGGTAGTGAAGTATGGGGCCCGCTCAATCACCATAGCTACACTAAATGGGAAAAACACACAATAGAAGCCCTACATGCAGAATTTTGCCGAAGCATTCTTCGCACCCTAAGGAAAACACCAACAAATGCATGCAGAGCCGAACTAGGCAGATACCCACTGATAATAAACATCCACAAATGAGCACTAAACTTCCTAAATCACCTCAAATCTAGCTCCCCAGACATCCTTCATTTTAAAGCCTTCCAGACCCAAGAGCTAAACCCAGAAAAGAGTCCCCTGAGTCAGCTGCTACTGAAACTAAGTACTCCTACTCAGCTGGACCCTGACCAGTCCCAGACCAACACTGCCGTCCAAACACCAATCCGAGTGAACCAAATCATTAAACAATGCAAAGAAACCTACCTGGAACATTGGAACAATGTAACCAAAAGCCAAAGCAGATTAGAATGTTACCGGGCCCTAAAAAGAGAATATAAACTGGCAGACTATCTCTCGACCATCAGAGACACAAAACAGAGACAGACCCTCACCAGGTACAGACTAAGCGACCACCAACTGGCAATTGAAAAAGGAAGATACAAGAAATCCTGGCAGCCTAGAGAGAATAGAATATGTGATCAATGTCTGGCCGGCGAGGTTGAGACAGAGATTCATTTCCTCCTAAAATGCGAAAAATTCAACACAACAAGAAACATATTATTTGACAAGCTCAGCCAAACAACCCCAGATTTCAAAGAATTGGATGACCTGTCAAAATTAAGATTAGTCCTGGGAGAAGGAGACAGACCATACCTTGGTGCCAAATATGTAACAACATGTCACAACCTGAGGACTGTTTAAAATTAATACTGAATGTACCCAACGATGTTCAACGACTTTAAATTAATATTGTTTAAATTAATATTGTATGTACCCAACGAAGGTCAAAATTGTTTGACACCTACAGAATGTTGGAAAACTGTACTTTTTGTTATGTAAGCTTTGGCAATATGGTTCCCTGTAAACTTTCATGCCAATAAAGCATTTGAATTGAAAATTGAATTGAATTGAGTGACAGGGAGACATAGAGAGAGACAACCACAGACAAAGAGAGACAGAGAGCCAGAGAGAGAGAGAGAGAGGGACAGAGAGAGAGAGAGACAGAGTGACAGAGACAGAGAGAGAAAGACAGAGAGAGAGAGAGAGAGAGATAGAGAGACAGAGACACACAGAGAGACGCACACACAGAGACAGAGAGAGAGAGAGAGAGGTACAGAGAGAGAGACACAGAGACAGGTAGAGACAGAGAGACAGATAGAGACAGTGAGAGAGAGAGACAGAGAGATACAGAGAGAGAGATACAGAGAGAGACAGAGAGGGCGACAGAGACAGAGAGAGAGGCAGAGGCAGAGTGACATAGAGAGAGAGAGACAGGGAGTGTGATATATTGGGACACAGCATATATATACAACCGCACAACATGGCTTCCAGCAAGAACTGTACTGCACATGGCTTTATTATTATATATACATCAGTAGTCCACCAGGTGGCTCTATAACACTTCTCCCTCCTTATTGAAGAAGTTAATCATAGCAAATATTCATTGTATATGACTTGCATGGTATACACAACTCTTGGTATACATTTCTCAAATGGAACCCACTTTATGGGGTCGATTTTCCCGAAGCTGTCGGAAATAAGGCGGGACTACAACTTTCGGGTTTTAGACCCGCCTACATCGACGTCCGGCCAATCCGTGCGATTTTCCCTTGATTGACCTTGTTGAGCCCGCCCAGCGGGCTCAGCAGGCCAATTAAGGGCCACCCGGCAACAGGTGACCTCACAGACTGTAATTTCATCTGTCAAGAGTTCTTGACAGATGAAATATCAGTGTTTCACAACTGTTTGAAGCTGCCAAACACTGACAGTCTGAGTTCTAACATGAGTCCTTCTGCACAGACTCAGTTAGCGCTCCCGACGCCTACAGGAAGAAAGGCTGTAAAGGTAAGTACAGGTAAGTAAAAGTTCTTTACACACTTTAGACACACCAAACACACTTACCTTTGCACTCATGCACCCATCACTCACCTGAACACCGACATCGCGACCCCTCCAAGTCCTTCAACCCGACGGCCCGCCTGCTCTAACCTGGCGTGGTTTGGAGCCGTCGGGAATCCCACACGACACCCCTCAAAATAGGGATTAGGCTAAAAGCTGCCTGTTAACTACCTGTTAACAGGCAGTTAATTGGCACTAATCCCTTCCCGCCTGGGGTCGGCGGGTCCCTGTGTGGGGCGGGTACCCGCCTCCTCTGAAACTTGCGTGGAGTGGGGTTTTGGGCGGGATGGTGTCGGGACCCCCGAATTCAGGATTTCCCCCCCCCCCCCCCCCCACACGCCTGAAACCCTGCCTGACGGCTCCAGGAAAATCGACCCCTATGTATCCAAATTCTACTATAGAATTCTGTAACACAAACAAAAGATATGAACTTATTTTCCATATTTGCAGATTAAACGTAACCACTGTTTTTCTGTTTTGAAGAGGATACCTTCTTTCTTGAACAGAACTTTCAGATCTTGTTGTCGGACTTTGACTCATTCTCGGCTGAGCCTGCGGAGAATTTTTCTCCAAGGGCTGACCTTGATCTACATTTGGACTCTTTACACTTTCAGACTGTTTGTCTGCCTGACTCAGGCTCTGACTTAAATCCTGACTTTGTCTTGGACTTGTTTCTGGTACGTCTGATGTAGGATTTGCGACTGGTACTCTTTGTAGCAAGACTGTCTGACTCATCAGAATAAAGTGAATCATCCCAGCTTTCAACTCCTTCCACATCTGTAGGTAAGATATGATCAATGTGAACAAACCTAACCTTTCCATGATCAAACATCTTGACCAAATATGTGCGAGGGCCACATATCTTCACTACTCTTCCTGGTAACCACTTTAACCATTTATGGTGATGGTTCTTCACTCTAACCTTCTGGTTCAACTTCACACTTCTCTCTCTAACTCTACCTTTATCGTGACTCTCTTTCTGCCTTGATTGTTTCTCTTCTACAGACTGTGCCAAGTTTGGCTTTAACAACAAGAACCTGGATCGTGGCTGTCGTTTGAGAAACAACTCTGCTGGTTTTCTACCAGTAGTGGTATGAGGAGTATTCCGATAGGTAATCAGGAAATTTGCCAGTTTGTGGTCCAACGACAACTGACGTTTCTTTGGATTTGGATCCAACATTTGCTCGATGAGGGCACGTTTGACAATTTGTACTGTGTGCTCTGCTGCACCATTTGAAGCAGGGTGGTACGGTGGAACTTCGGTATGTTTCACATTGTTTCTGCTCATGAACTGTGTGAACTCTTCTGAACAAAACTGCGGCTCATTATCAGACAATTTCTTCTGGGAGGCCCTATGAAGAAAACAATCTTCGCAAATTGTCTCGTGCTTTGCTTGTTGTTATTATCCACATCGGAAACACCTCTACCCACTTCGAGTGTCTATCTATCATTATGAACAATTGCTGTCCTTCTAGCTCAGCAAAATCTACATGTAACCTTTGCCACACTCTGGGAGGTTATTTCCATGGCTGTAATGGTACTGATGGTGGTTTCTTGCTCACCGATTGACGTGTTGTACACTGACTGACTATGTACTCTATCTCTTTATCTAAACCTGGCCACCATAAGTAACTGCGTGCAAAGCTCTTGGTCGAGCACATTCCCAGGTGCTGGTCATGAAGATCTCCTAACAATTTAGACCTCAACCTATTTGGGATAACCACTCTTGCTCCCCACATGATATAACCTTTATCCACTGATAATTCATTCCTACAAATGAAGTATGGATGGATATCTTCCTCTGATACCTGGTTTGGCCATCCATTTGCTATGTAATCATACACCTTTGACATAATTGGGTTACGTTTGGTTGCCCTACCAATCTCTTCAGCTGTGACTGGCAGCTCATTAATGTATGAGAAATAGAACACTTCTTCCTTATTGGGTGTAACTTGTGATGGGGATGGCAACCTGGACATAGCATCAGCATTACTGTGATCAGCTGATCGTCTGTACTCAATGTCATACGTATACGCTGACAAAATCAAAGCCCATCTCTGCATTCGGGCTGCAGCTAAGGTTGGAACTGGGGACTGTGGATGGAGGATTGCTATCAGGGGCTTATGGTCAGTAACTATGGTAAACTTACGGCCAAACAAGTATTTGTGAAACTTCTTGACCCCAAAAATCAATGACAAAGCTTCCCTTTCGATCTGCGCATAATTCCGTTCACTGGCACTGAGAGTGTGTGAAGCAAAAGCAGTTGGTCTCTCCTACCCACTATCTAGTACATGAGAGATCACTGCCCCAACTCCGTATGGAGAGGCGTCACACGCTAGCTTGACCTCCTTAGATACATCATAGTGAACTAACATGGTACTTTCTACTAACTGGCTTTTACACTCTTTGAATGCTGTGTCACATTCTTTTGACCACTTCCAAGGGACCTGTTTTCTCTACAGCTAATTCAGTGGATGTAACAATGTCGCCAAGTTTGGGAGGAACTTTCCGTAATAATTCAAAAGACACAAAAATGATCGAAGTTCAGAGACACTCTTGGGAGAGGATGCTTTTCTGATTGCATCCAGCTTTCCCTTGGTTGGATGTAAACCATCTTTGTCCACTCTGCGCCCTAAGTAATCCACTGAGTTTTGAAACAACTCACACTTGTGAGCTGTCACTCGTACTCGGTGCTTCTCCAGCCGTTTGAGCACTTCATTCAACACCTCATCATGGATTTGCCTGTTTGGTGCTGAAATGAGTGTGTCATCCAAAAAGCACACTACCCCTTCAATCCCTTGCAAAATTTGGTTCATCACCCCCTGGACTATGTTGGGGGCAGAAGACACTCCAAATGGTAGCCTACTGAACTGATACAGGCCTAGGTGAGCATTCATAGTCAAGCATGACTTGGACTCTTCATCTAACTCAAGTTGAAGGTAGGCGTTTGTCAGATCTAACTTCGAAAAGATCTGGACACCTGTCAGCGTTGTGAACAAATCTTCCCCATTTGGCACCGTATTGGGTAATTACACTCTAGAACCTGGTTTACGGTTGCCTTATAATCACCACACAACCTTACCTTACCATCTGACTTAGGTACAACAACAATGGGTGTAGCCCAATTACTCAGATCTACCTTAGCGATATTAAATGGCCCAGAATTTCGGGTCTCCACGGGTGAGTACGCATGGGGTACTCACCCGTAGGCCCAATGGAAGTGCCGGTTTCCTGCATGCACTGCGCATGCGCGGGAAACCGGCACTTCCGTTCCCCTGAAAGCAGGGGTTCAGAAGTCGAACGCGTGCGCAGGAGAGGCTGCGCGTGCGCATCGAACTTCGTTTTTTTTTTTTTTACAGGTTTTCCCGGGAGGGTAAGTCTCCAGGAGTTAGACATGTAAAAAGCAGGCGTAAGGCCTGTTTTTTACAAGGTAAGTGGTGAATTAATTAAAATTAAAACATCTTTTCCACAGTTTTATTATTTTTAATAAATACTTTTAAGCAAGGTAAGTTTATTTTTAGCCCCGTTACCGTTAGAAAATAAAATTATTTTTTTCAAAAATTTAAATTATTGTTTAAAATAGTTATTTCATGTAATTTATAGTTTATTTAAAAAATGTGATGATTTTTTTAAATTTATTTGAAGATTTAGTGTTGTTTTGGGGCCGTAGTATTTATAAGTCTTTACAGCACCGATTGGCTCCCCATGGCCCACGTGATCCCAGGGGACGCATCGAACTAACTGCGCCCCTGGGATACACAAGCACTGCGCGCCAGCAGCTGGAGCAGGCCCAGGATCGGAATTCCACAGGGGCCCACAGCTCAATGGCTGGCGCGCAAGGTAAGTGCAGGTCGGGGGCTTACACCCGCGGGAAACCCCCGACCCGAATTTCTGGGCCATAATGTTCTCAGTTTCTAGTCTTTTGAGTTCTTGCTCAACTTTCTCCTCAAGTGCGTATGGTATGGGACGTGGTTTGCAGTAAACTGGTCTTGGGTCCTTCTGCACTCTGACACTCGCCTTGAAGTCTTGGATCGGACTGCCCATTTCGCTGAACACCTTCGGATACTGCTTGATGACATCATCTTTCGACGCAAATTATGCTTCCACACAAAAAATCTCATTCCAATCCCGCTTCAGTGATCCCAACCAATTTCTACCTATCAAGGCAGGCTTGTCTCCTGCCACTACTATGAGAGGCAAGCTCGGACACTGATCCTTGTCTTTCACTGGTATGGTGACACTTTCTACTCCAGGGATTTGCTCTCCGGAGTAGCCTCGCAGCTCTACCTTCGATTTCTCTAGTCGATAATCACCCAACTTGTCGCGATGTAGTGGTTCCGGTCCTACGCTCATGGATGCACCAGTGTTGATTTCCATGGGTATCCTGGTTCCTGCGACATCTACTTGGATGACGATACCTCGCGAATCGCTGTTAGATACCTTTGTGCTCCTGACGCCGTGAATCTCCAGAAACTCCTCGTCCTGCTGCTTCTCTTCAACGGTACGTAGTGTCTGGCGATTTCTACTTCAAGCATTGTCAGTTGGTTTACTCTTCTGTCGGCACGACTTCGCAAGATGCCCAGTTTTCTTGCAACAGAAACACTCTGCCTTCACATATGGACAGCTTTGAGCGATGTGTTGTCCCAGGCACCGACAGCACGACTTCAATGCACTGTTACCTTGGCCAGTTGCTGAGGCCTTGGGGCCCAACTGCCTTTTACTTTTAGCCTGCAGCCGATTCACCGCGGTTGTCTGACGACTGGAAATGGCGCAGAACTCTCGGGACTATCGGTCGGCCATATCCATCGACATAGCTGTCTGACAAGCTAAGTCAAACGTCAAGTTAGGGGTTGTCAGCAATTTACTTCTGATACGTTCATTTTTCAACCCACAAACAAAGCGGTCACGCAAAGCTCGGTCCTGAAAGTTTCCGAAATGACAGTGAATGAGCTACAATATACTCACTGATACCCTCGTCATTTAATTGATCAGGTGTTCCAAATCAATAACTTTCAGCAATTTCCATGTAGTGCTGTTCTAACTTGGTTAGGATCTCCTTCAGCAGTGGGTCCTTCAGCTTGGCGGGAACAAGCACATTTTTTGGGGTTTCATAGACCTCGGGGCCTGCTTCAGTCAAAAAAACACCCGTTTCATTTCTAAGACTGCCCGGTTATGATTTACATCATCGGGGACTTTGACGGTACTATTCGCAGTGAAAAACATTTCTAGCCGCTCCACATACTCTCCGAAAGTCTCTCGGTCACGATGGAACTCACCCACGCGCCCTATTGTTCCCATAGGTGTGGCCATCTGGAACGTCGACAGTTCAGCCACGTGTGCTCAAAATTTACCTTGGATTTTTAAGATTTTCTGTAAAACGAAGAACCTCTAACAGTCCCTCCATCGGTTGGCAGGATTATCCTCCAACAAAAATTTCAGCGAGGGAATCCGTAATCACATCCTCATCGCCAATTCTGTGATACCTTGAGACACAGTATATATATACACAATAGCACAACATGGCTTCCGATAAGAACTGTACTGCACATGGCTTTATTATTATATACATCAGTAATCCACCAGGTGGCTCTATTACAGAGAGAGAGAGAGAGAGAGAGAGAGAGAGAGACACACACACAGAGACAGGGAGTGTTGGGCTCAGCTGTTCAGCGAGGCTTCAGGTTGATCCTAGGTCACAGCCGGTCTCAGTAAGGGCAACGCAGTAATTCACAGAATCACATTGCACAGGAGGCCGCCATTCGGCCCATCGCGCCTGTGCCGGCTCTTTGGTAGAGCTCTCCAATTAGTCCCACTCCCCTCTGCTCTTTCCCCACAGCCCTGCAAATTTTTCCTTTTCAAGTATTTATCCAATTTCCTTTTGAAAGTTACTATTGAATCTGCTTCCACCGCCCTTTCAGGCAGAGCATTCCAGATCACAACAACTCGCTGCATCAAAAAACATTCTCCTGTCGCCTCTGGTTCTTTTGCCAATTACCTTAAATCTGTGTCCTCTGGTTACCGACCCTTCTGTCACTGGGAACAGTTTCTCCTTATTTAATCAATTAAAACCCTTCATGATTTTGAACCCCTCTGTTAAATTTCCCTTTAACCTTCTCTGCTCTAAAGAGAACAAATGTAAGAAGTCACACAACACCAGGTTATAGTCCAACAGTTTTATTTGAAATCACAAGCTTTTGGAGCGCTGCTCCTTCGTCAGGTGAAGTGGAGAGATGCATAAAGACACAGCTTATATAGTCAGAGAATAATGCCAGATGATTACAGGTAATCTTTCTAACTGCCATTTATCACACCTCGGCAGAGAGATAATCACAGCAATCAAAGGTGTGAATGGTGTCCAAACAGGTCAGTCAGGGAAACATTACATCAAAGAACAATGAGGTGGGGTCACAAGGGGTCAAATGTTGCAGATGCTGGGGTCTGTATGAAAAACAAAAAACAGACAAAAAAACATTTTTTTTGCTGGAAATCACAGCAGGTCCGGCCGCATCTGTGTAGAGAGAACAAGCCAACGACGACTCGAGTCTGGATGGCCCTATGTCAGGTGGGGTTACATGTAGCGTGACATGAACCCAAGATCCCGGTTGAGGCCGTCCTCATGAGTGCAGAACTTGGCTATCAGTTTCTGCTCTACGATTTTGCGTTGTCGTGTGTCTCAAAGGCCGCCTTGGAGAATGCTTACCCGAAGATCAGAGGCTGAATGTCCTTGACTGCTGAAGTGTTCCCCGACTGGGAGGGAACACTCCTGCCTGGCAATTGTTGCACGGTGTCCGTTCATCCGTTGTCGCAGTGTCTGCATGGTCTCGCCGATATACCATGCTCCGGGGCATCCTTTCCTGCAACGTATGAGGTAGACAACGTTGGCCGAGTCACATGAGTATGTACCATGTACCTGGTGGGTGGTGTCCTCACGTGTGATGATGGTATCTGTGTTGATGATCTGGCATGTCTTGCAGAGGTTGCCGTGGCAGGGTTGTGTGGTGTCGTGGTCGCTGTTCTCTTGAAAGCTGGGTAATTTGCTGCAAACGATGGTCTGTTTGAGGTTAGGCGGCTGTTTGAAGGTGAGTAGTGGAGGCGTGGGGATGGCCTTAGCGAGGTGTTCATCGTCATCGATGACATGTTGAAGGCTGCGAAGAACATGGCATAGTTTCTCCGCTCCGGGGAAGTACTGGATGACGAAGGGTACTCTGTTGGTTGTGTCCCGTGTTTGTCTTCTGAGGAGGTCTATGCGATTTTTTGCTGGCCCGTCGGAACTGTCGATTGATGAGTCGAGCGTCATATCCCGTTCTTACAAGGGCGTCTTTCAGCGTCTGTAGGTGTCCATCGCGTTCCTCCTCGTCTGAGCAGATCTTGTGTATTCGCAGGGCTTGTCCATAGGGGCTGGCTTCTTTAACGTGGTTAGGGTGGAAGCTGGAGAAGTGGAGCATCCTGAGGTTGTCAGTGAAGTGCTGAGGTGTCCGTCTTTGATGGAGATTCGTGTGGCCAAGAATGAAGCCGAGTCTGAGGAGTAGTCCATGGTGAGTTTGATGGTGGGATGGATCTTGTTGATGTTATTGTGTAGTCTTTTCAGTGATTCTTCACCGTGGGTCCATAGGAAGAAAATGTCATCGATGTATCTGGTGTGTAGCGTTGGTTGGAGGTCCTGTGCAGCGAAGAAGTCTTGCTCGAACTTGTGCATGAAGATGTTGGCGTATTGGGGTGCGAATTTGGTCCCCATGGCTGTTCTGTGTGTTTGGGTAAAGAACTGGTTGTCGAAGGTGAAGACATTGTGGTCAAGGATGAAGCAGATGAGTTGTAGGATGGCGTCTGGAGATTGGCTGTTGTTGGTGTTGAGTACAGAGGCTGTCGCAGCGATGCCGTCATCGTGGGGGATACTGGTGTAGACTGCCGAGACGTCCATCGTGGCGAGGAGTGTTCCTGGTTCAACTGGTCCGTGGGTGCTGAGTTTCTGTAAGAAGTCTGTAGTGTCGCGACAGAAGCTGGGGGTTCCCTGTACGATGGGTTTCAGGATGCCCTCGACATATCCAGAGAGGTTCTCACACAGGGTTCCGTTGCCTGATACGATAGGACGTCCGAGTGTGTTGGCTTTGTGTATCTTTGGGAGGCATTAGAAGTCTCCCATGCGGGGAGTACGTGGGATGAGAGCGCATAGGATTCTTTGAAGGTCTGGATCAAAGGTCTTGATCAGTCTGTTGAGTTGGCGGGTGTGTTCTTTGGTCGGATCTGCGGGTAACTGTCTGTAGTGTTCCTGGTTGTCCAGTTGTCGGTATGCTTCTTTGCAATAGTCCGTTCTGTTCTGTATGACGATGGCTCCTCCTTTGTCTGCTGGTTTGATGACGATGTTGCGGTTGGTCTTGAGAGCGTGGGAAGTCCATCGTCAACTTGTCTGACCACACCCTTCAACCAGACGAAATTGAAGTTCTCAGCCGAGGGCTCAATTTCTGCCCCACCACCAAAATGGACCCCATCGGTCTCGCGGCAGACACAGAGGAATTGATCAGGAGAATGAGGCTCCGGGAATTCTTCTACAAATCCCAAGATGTCAGCAGCAAACCCAATGAAACAACCAATGATCTGGACCAGCAGACAGAGGGATCCGCAGTGCAGTAACCGAAGGAAAAAGAGTCAAATTGGACCCCTCCGGAGGGTCACTGCCCTAAGCTTGACATGTATGCTCAAGCTGTCAGGAGATGCATCAACGCCAGATTCATCAGCCGCACTCACAAGACAGTCCAGAATGTCACCCGAGCACAACGCAACACCATCCACGCTCTCGTCGTCCAGTACTTCCCCGGAGCGGAGAAACTACGCCATGTTCTTCGCAGCCTTCAACATGTCATTGATGATGATGAACACCTCGCTAAGGCCATCCCCATGCCTCCACTACTCGCCTTCAAACAGCCACCTAACCTCAAACAGACCATCGTTCGCAGCAAATTACCCAGCTTTCAGGAGAGCAGCGACCACGACACCACACAACCCTGCCACGGCAACCTCTGCAAGACATGCCAGATCATCAACACAGATACCATCATCACACGTGAGGACACCACCCACCAGGTACATGGTACATACACATGTGACTCGGCCAACGTTGTCTACCTCATACGTTGCAGGAAAGGATGCCCCGGAGCATGGTACATCGGCGAGACCATGCAGACACTGCGACAACGGATGAACGGACACCGCGCAACAATCGCCAGGCAGGAGTGTTCCCTCCCAGTCGGGGAACACTTCAGCAGTCAAGGACATTCAGCCTCCGATCTTCGGGTAAGCATTCTCCAAGGCGGCCTTCGAGACACACGACAATGCAAAATCGTAGAGCAGAAACTGATAGCCAAGTTCCGCACTCATGAGGATGGCCTCAACTGGGATCTTGGGTTCATGTCACGCTACATGTAACCCCACCTGACGTAGGGTCATCCAGACTCGAGTCGTCGTTGGCTTGTTCTCTCTACACAGATGCGGCCGGACCTGCTGTGATTTCCAGCAAAAAAAATGTTTTTTTGTCTGTTTTTTGTTTTTCATACAGACCCCAGCATCTGCAACATTTGACCCCTTGTGACCCCACCTCATTGTTCTTTGATGTAATGTTTTCCTGACTAACCTGTTTGGACACCATTCACACCTTTGATTGCTGTGATTATCTCTCTGCCGTGGTGTGATAAATGGCAGTTAGAAAGATTACCTGTAATCATCTGGCATTATTCTCTGACTATATAAGCTGTGTCTTTATGCATCTCTCCACTTCACCTGACGAAGGAGCAGCGCTCCGAAAGCTTGTGATTTCAAATAAAACTGTTGGACTATAACCTGGTGTTGTGTGACTTCTTACATTTGTCCACCCCAGTCCAACACCGGCATCTCCACACTAAAGAGAACAATCCCAGCCTCTCCAGTCTCTGCACATAACTGAAATCCCTCATCCCCGGTACCATTCTAGTAAATCTCCTCTGCATCCTCTCCAAGGCCTTGACATCCTTCTTAAAGTGCGGTGCCCAGAATTGGCCACAATACTCCAGCTGGGGCCTAACCAGTGATTTATAAAGGTTTAGCATAACTTCCTTGCTCTTGTAGTCCATGGCCCAAAAATTGCTGTCAAACTAACAGTGAGGATAATGGCGTTCACCGTTAGAAGAACTTAAGAATTAGGAGCAGGAGTCGACCATACGGCCCCTTGAGCCTGCTCTGCCATTCAATAAGATCATGGCTGGCCTTCTAGCTCAACTCCACTTTCCTGCACTATCCCCATATCCCTTGATTCCCTTAATATCCAAAAATCTATCGATCTCAGCCTTGAATATACCCAATGACTGAGCATCCACAGCCCCCTGGGGTAGAGAATTCTAAAGATTCACCACCCTCTGGGTGAAGAAATTTCTCCTCATCTCAGTCCTAAATGGCCGACCCCTTATTCTGACCCCTTATTCTAGACTCCCCAGCCAGGGGAAACATCCTCCCTGCATCTACCCTGTCAAGCCCTGTAAGAATTTAGTATGTTTCAATGAGATCACCTCTCATTCTTCTAAACTCTAGAGAATATAAGCCTAGTCTACTCAATCTCTTCTCACAGGACAATCCCCCCATCCCAGGAATCAGTCTGGTGAACCTTCGTCGCACTCCCTCTATTTATTTAGTTAGTTAGTTATTTATGTGCAAATGCCACAGCAACGTCAGGCGAGTGGCAGATACACGGTCAAATGCAGAAATCCAAAAGGCAGTGTCCGAGAAACTGTTCCCAATGGCTGAAGGGTCGATAACCAGAGGGCACAGATTTAAAGTGATTGGCAAAAGAACCAGAGGCGACATGAGGAAAAACTTTTTTACACAGCGAGCGGTTAGGATTTGGAACGCACTGTCTGACGGGGCTGTGCTGTGTTGCTCTATGATTCTGTGAACTGCACCGCTCCACCTTTAGCTTGACGTCTGGCTCCCCCGTCAACTGCATCGAGTGGCGTGAAGTTGCTGTATTTGCGCGGTGGATATGTACTAAACTCGCCACAGAAAGTTAAGTCAAGTCAGTTCGAGTCTAAGCACCCTTTTAACAACGTGATAATTGTTAATTACTGCCGCTCAGCCCCTCTGACACTGAAAATTAACTGTTACAAGTGTGGAGTCTCATTCCGTCAGCTTTTAATTGTTGTTGGAGATTCTTTTTTTAAGTCAATGAACATTTTTTTTTTACTTTTCCTTTCTATGTCTATAGTTTTTTTCTCTCTCTCTTAATCCAATCGCTCTTTCCCTCTCTTGATTTCTCGGTCTGTACCCGGTTTGACAGTGAATTCACCCGCTCTAACGCGCACTTCCTGGTTCAGACATGGCGCTGTTCATTTCACAATCCTTCAATCTGGTTGGTTGAGGAGACACCCAGTTGCTTGCCTTGGTCGCTCTGATCCCAGATGCCCTGTAGAGGGCGCCGCGCCGTTTCCATCTCCCACTGACAGCAACTTGCAACACAAACTATCACGGCGATTAAGCAGGCACCATTCATTACAGGAAGTTTTTTGGGCCTATGTGGCGATTTATTAAGCCCAGGTTCCCATCTGCTTTTACAAACAGCCTTCTCAACTTGTCCTGCCACCTTCAATGACTTGTGTGCGTCCACCCCATGGCCTCTCAGCTCCTGTACCCCGTTTAAAATTGTACCATTTCGTTTTTACTATCTCGCCTCATTCTTCCTACCAAAATGCATAATTTCGGAACATAGGAATGCAGGAGGAGGACATTCAGCCCCTCGAGCCTGTTCCGCCATTCAATTAGATCATGGCTGATTTGTATCTTAACTCCTTTTACCCACATTGGTTCCGTATCCCTTAATACCCTTACTTAAAAAAAATCTATCAACCTCAGTTTTGAAATTTGCAATCGACTTCCAGCCTCAACAGCTTTTTGGGGGAGAGAGTTCCAGACTTCCACGACCCTTTGTGTGAAGAAGTGCTTCCTGACATCACCCCTGAACGACCTGGCTATAATTTTAAGGTTCTGCCCCCTTGTTCTAGACCCCCCCACCAGAGGAAATAGTTTCTCTCTATCAACCCCATCAACTCCTTTAATCATCTTAAACACCTCAATTAGATCGCCCCTTAATCTTCTAAACTCGAGGCCTGAGCTCGGGAAGTAGAGAAAGTGTTTATTAATTGTTCGTTCTCGGAATGTGCAAGTTGCGCCAGATACGGTTCTGACTGTTGAATGGTTTCAGAGTGCGAATGCACCAGTGCGACCATCGCAGGGTGTCAGAGCGTGCACGGGCCACTGCGACTGTTGCATGGTGTCAGAGTGTGCATGGGCCACTGCGACTGTTGCATGGTGTCAGAGCGTGCACGGGCCACTGCGACTGTTGCATGGTGTCAGAGTGTGCATGGGCCACTGCGACTGTTGCATGGTGTCAGAGCGTGCACGGGCCACTGCGACTGTTGCATGGTGTCAGAGCATGCACGGGCCACTGCGACTGTTGCATGGTGTCAGAGTGTGCATGGGCCACTGCGATTGTCGCATGGTGTCAGAGCGTGCATGGGCCACTGCGACCGTCGCAGGGTTTCAGAGCGTGCATGGGCCACTGCGACTGTCGCATGGTGTCAGAGCATGCATGGGCCACTGCGACTGTTGCGTGGTGTCAGAGCGTGCATGGGCCATTGCGACTGTCGCATGATTTCAGAGCGTGCATGGGCCACTGCGACTGTTGCATGGTGTCAGAGCGTGCATGGGCCACTGCGACCGTCGCAGGGTTTCAGAGCGTGCATGGGCCACTGCGACCGTCGCATGGTTTCAGAGCGTGCATGGGCCACTGCGACCGTCGCATAGTGTCAGAGCGTGCATGGGCCACTGCGACCGTCGCATGGTGTCAGACCGTGCATGGGCCACTGCGACCGTCGCATGGTTTCAGAGCGTGCATGCACCACTGTGGCCGTTGCATTATTTCAGAGCGCCGGTGCCCCATTGTATGCTGCGAGCATTGCAGGCCCACAGTTTGAGAGCTGAACAGGAGAAGGAAACGCCCCAATGATTCTCCTCCCGGGGAGTTTTTCCAAGGAATGTCCGACTAGGAGATGAATCTTTAATTCTGGGAAGACTCCGGGAGGGAGTGTGGGGGGAAGGGGTTAAAAAAACTCGACTGACTCTAAGCTATTTTACAGAGAGAGGCGGGGGGGGGGGGGGGCAGGGAATCCCAGCAAACTGAAACGCCAGCCTTTCCCCCGCCTCCAGCCTCTGTTATTAAACTGTTGTCGATCCCTCTCTTGCACAACACACTGTAGCAGCTGGGGATCTCATTCAGCATCCCCCCCACCCCCACCCCCACCCCGGAGCCAGCTGTGCAGAAGTACTTTTCCTGGTGCCGGGCAATCTCTCGCTGACATCGAGTAAATTCATTTTGCAGTCGGAATTCTGCCTTAAGCCCCCGATCCCCGCCAAACGAGTGACTCACTCCGGTGGGAAAGAGAGGGGCTGCTCTCGCTCTGCGAACAGCTGGAAATGGTTTTATAATCCACGAGTTTAATGCGGGCTGTTTTTATATTTTCCCAATCCCAGCCCGACAGACAGTGCGAAGTGCCTGGCCCGGGACTGAAAGGCAGGCTGGTGTGTGCCCAGGACGGGTCTTAGCGCGTCTCCCTGAAGCATCCCAAAAACGCGAACCTTGCTTGGGCGGCCAGTTTTGCGCACAGAAAGATCCCACAAAGGGCAGTGAGATGAGCAGTTCACAGAATCTCACAACACAGAAGGAGGCCATTCAGCCCTTCGAGCCTGTTCCACCATTCAATGAGATCATGGCTGATCTTCTGCCTCAACTCCATTCACCGGCCCTATCGCCATACCCCTTGATGCCTTTACTAGTCAGAAATCTATCGACTTCTGTTTTGAATATACCCAATGACTGAGCCTCCACAGCCCTCTGGGGTAGAGAATTCTCTTCAAGCGGTTTGTTTCTGGATGGCGGTGCTTGAGGGAGTAACATTAGCCGTGACATTGGGATCAACTCCCGTGCTCTCCTTCCAGTAAAGCCCACAAAGTCTTTTACATCCATCACACCCCCCGAGTGAGCAGACGAGGCTTCGGTTTAAACGTTGCAGCCAAAAGACGGCACCTCCGACAGTGCAGCACTCCTTCAGCACAACAGCAAAAACTTGCATTTATATAGCGCTTTTAACATAGTAAAACATTCCCAGGGCGCTTCAGGGGTGCGTTATCGGACAAAATTTGACACCGAGCCACATAAGGAGATATTAGGACAGGTGACCAAAGGAGCATCTTATAGGAGGAGAGAGGCGCGGAGAGGTTTAGGGAGGGAATTCCAGAGCTTAGGGGCCTCAGGCAGCTGAAGACACGGCCGCCAATGGTGGGGCGATGAAAATCGGGGGATGCGCAAGAGGCCAGAATTGGAGGAGCGCGGAGAACGCGGGGGGTTGTAGGGCTGGAGGAGATCACAGAATCACAGAATCACAGAAACCCCACAGTGCAGATAGAGGCCATTTCGGCCCATCGAGCCTGCACCGACACATATCCCACCCAATCCCCGTAACCCCTACACCAACACATATCCCACCCTATCCCCGTAACCCCACGTATTTAATCCCCCTAACACTAAGGGTCAATTTATCATAGCCAATCAACCTAACCCGCACATCTTTGGACTGTGGGAGGAAACCGGAGCACCCGGAGGAAACCCACGCAAACACGGGGAGAATGTGCAAACTCCACACAGACAGTCACCCGAGGCCGGATTCGAACCCGGGTCCCTGGCGCTGTGAGGCAACAGTGCTAACCACTATGCCACCGTGCTGCCCCCCGAGATCACAGAGGTAGGGAGGGGCAAGGCCAATGGAAGGGATTTGAAGACGAGGATGAGAATTTTAAATACGAGGCTGCGTTCTACGTTTCAAACACCGCGGGTGCATTCCGATTGCGGGGTCAAGCGCCAATACTTTGTGGCTCAGCTCAGAGAATCTAGCACAAAGCAGCCGATTACAGCAAGAGGCCCATTCACATTTATAACGGTGCCTGTTCGGAGCAGCTTCCCATCCCTCACGCCCTGCCCCACTGTCTAAGAAGGCCAAGGCAGACGAAGCATGAGGGGGGGAATGCAGTGGAATAGGGGTTAATAAAAACATCCGTAAGACAAAGGTCCTCTACCAACCTGCCCCCGCCACACAGTACTGCCCCCTGATTGTCAAAATCCACGACAAGGCCTTGGACAACGTGGACCACTTTCCATACCTCGGGAGACTACTGTCAACAAGGGCAGATGTCGACGACGAAGTCCAACACCGCCTTCAGTGTGCCAGTGCAGCCTTCGGTCGCCTGAGGAAGAGAGTGTTTGAAGACCAGGACCTCAAACCCGGCACCAAGTTCATGGTCTACAGAGCAGCAGTGATACCCGCCCTGCTGTATGCCTCAGAGACATGGACCATGTAAAGCAGGCACCTCAAAGCACTGGAGAGGTACCACCAACGCTGCCTCCGCAAGATCCTGCAAATCCATTGGCAGGATAGGCGCACCGTCAGTGTTCTCGCTCAGGCCAACATCCCCAGCATCGAAGCTTTGACCACGCTCGATCAGCTCTGATGGACGGGTTGCATTGTCCGCATGCCCGATACGAGACTCCCAAAATAAGCGCTCTATTCGGAGCTCCGACACGGCAAGAGAGCCCCAGGCGGGCAGAGGAAACGCTTCAAAGACACCCTCAAAGCCTCCTTGAAAAAGTGCAACATCTCCACCGACACCTGGGAATCCCTGGCCCAAGACCGCACAAAGCGGAGGAGAAGCATCCGGGAAGGCGCCGAATACCTCGAGTCTCTTCGCCGGGAGCAAGTGGAAGCCAAGCGCAGGCAGTGCAAGGAGCGCACATCAACCTAAGCACCCCACCCACCCGCCCCTTCAACCACCGTCTGCCCCACCTGTGACAGAGACTGTAGGTCCCTCATTGGACTCATCAGTCACCTGAGAACTCATTTTTAATGTGGAAGCAAGTCATCCTCGGCTCCGAGGGACTGCCTAAGAAGAATAAAAAGAATACAGAGAGAAGGGGGCTTTGAGCTTGCTGCTGCCGAGGCCTCCCTGCAGTTACAGCAGTAGCCACCAGGTGATGCTCTCCTCAGCCTCTTGCCACTTAAATGAAAACTCTAACTAGAACTATCCTTGGGGGGGATTTAACAATTTTTTAAACCTTTTCTCCCCCCTTCGCAGATCTGCTTTTAACTGGCAATTATCTGAGTTTATCAATTCCGCAGGCGTTGCCTTCACAGCTGAACACGGCACAAAGCTCTCCGAATATATTCAAAAGACAATAAAAGGCCAGGGGAAGTTTGCTGTTGTTTTTAATTCCAGAGCCTGTTTTATTTTTCTTCCTATAAACAGGAAATTTGACTGGAATAGTTGACAAACAGCCAGGGAACACATGCGATTTTCCTTCCTCCTCGCTCTCGCCCCCCTCCTCCGCACCCCCCCCCCCCCCACCTCAGCTCTGCATAATTCACACTAAACCTTGCAGAGCTAACTGGACTGAGGCAATAAACAAAGAATTTGAATTTCTATAGCGCCTTTCACAGCCTCAGGACGTCCCAAAGTGCTTCAGAGCCAATGAAGTACTTTTTTTTTGGAAGTGTGGTCACTGTTTTTAATGTGGGAAACGCGGCAGCCAATTTACGCACAGCAAGATCCCACAAACAGCAATGTGATAAATGACCAGACAATCTGTTTTTAGTGAATTTGGTTGAGGGATAAATATTGGCTCCAGGACACCGGGGAGAACTCCCCCTGCTCTTCTTCAAAATAGTGGCCGTGAGATCCTTTATGTCCACCCGAGAGAGCAGACGGAGGAGACTTGAAACCGAGGCCCCCATCTGCCCACTCGGGTGGACGGAAAGGATCCCACGGCCAATATTTCGAAGAAGAGCAGGGGGGAGTTCTCCCCGGTGTCCTGGGGCCAATATTTATCCCTCAACCAACTTATCTGGTCATTATCACATTGCTGTTTGTGGGAACTTGCTGTGCGCAAATTGGCTGCCGCGTTTCCTACATTACAACAGCGACTACACTTCACGAAAGTACTTCATTGGCTGTGAAGCGCTTTGGGACGTCCTGAGGTCGTGAAAGAGGTTTTGAAGTGCACATTATTTCTAGATATGATCATCCCAGAAACCGATTGGGCAATCTCCCCATACATCTACCCAATGGCCAAGGAGCACAGTCGGTGAGAGGTGGGGGATCAGGGATGTGGGGGGTGGGGGGAGGGGGGTGGTCGGAGAATCTTGGGGAGGAGAGGAGAGTCTGAGGGGGGGGAAGGGTGGGGGGCTGGGGGGATTGTGAGGAGAGAGGGGGATTGTGAGACGGGAGGGGGGATTGTGAGGGGGAGGGTGGGGGGATTGTGAGGGGGAGGGTGGGGGAATTGTGGAGAAGGGAGGGTGGGGGGATTGTGAGGGGGAGGGTGGGGGAATTGTGAGGGGGAGGGTGGGGGGATTGTGAGGGGGAGGTTGGGGGGATTGTGAGGGGGAGGGAGGGGGGATTGTGAGGGGGAGGGTGGGGGAATTGTGAGGAGGAGGGTGGGGGGATTGCGAGGGGGAGGGAGGGGGGATTGTGAGGGGGAGGGAGGGGGGATTGTGAGGGGGAGGGTGGGGGGATTGTGAGGGGGAGGGTGAGGGGATTGTGAGGAGGAGGGTGGGGGATTGTGAGGGGGAGGGTGGGGGGATTGTGAAGAGGGAGGGTGGGGGGCTGGGGGGATTGTGAGGGGGAGGGTGGGGGGATTGTGAGGGGGAGGGTGGGGAGATTGTGAGGAGGAGGGTGGGGGGATTGTGAGGGGGAGGGTGGGGGGATTGTGAAGAGGGAGGGTGGGGGGCTGGGGGGATTGTGAGGGGGAGGGTGGGGGGATTGTGAGGGGGAGGGTGGGGGGATTGTGAGGGGGAGGGTGGGGGGATTGTGAGGGGGAGGGTGGGGGGATTGTGAGGGGGAGGGTGGGGGGATTGTGAAGAGGGAGGGTGGGGGGCTGGGGGGATTGTGAGGGGGAGGGTGGGGGGATTGTGAGGGGGAGGGTGGGGGGATTGTGAGGGGGAGGGTGGGGGGATTGTGAGGGGGAGGGTGGGGAGATTGTGAGGAGGAGGGTGGGGGGATTGTGAGGGGGAGGGTGGGGAGATTGTGAGGAGGAGGGTGGGGGGATTGTGAGGAGGAGGGTGGGGGGATTGTGAGGGGGAGGGTGGGGGGATTGTGAGGGGGAGGGTGGGGGGATTGTGAGGGGGAGGGTGGGGAGATTGTGAGGAGGAGGGTGGGGGGATTGTGAGGGGGAGGGTGGGGGGATTGTGAGGAGGGTGGGGGGATTGTGAGGAGGGAGGGTGGGGGGATTGTGAGAGGGGAGGTGGATCGTGGAGGAAAATAAGAAAACAACAGCAATGAAAAACAAGGTCTTCTTTAGGGAGCCAAATTAGGTCATAGTTTCCAGACTGAAATGGCAAGACGAGTGGTCAACACTGAACGTTGTTGGCTTTGATGCCTCTTCTGGATAGAATGAGTTCCAGTTCCCAACTCTGTCCCAGAAAACTCTGCCCAGCTCCTCTCAATGAGACCAGAGCCTGCGATTCACCGCCACTGTTCTCAAACCAAGTCCGCGGCTGCCAAATCGACAGCTCCTCTAGCCTGGAGGTGTCAACGGAGCGGAGCGCTCAGTCAGAACACTCGAAGGCAAAGCGCGAGGCGCCTCTCCCAGGCTGTGCTGAACGGCTTTGACAGAGGCAGTTATATGCACTGCGCTTGGCAAACACAGCTCTGTTTGGCTAGATTCAGAAGCTAAACATCTACATTCCTCTTACACCACGATGCCGCGGTGCAGAGGCAGAATCCCTTCCCCCCGCTCCTCCTCCTCCTCCTCCCCCTCCCAATTCAATCGGTGCAGCCAAATTAAAGAACACGAAGCCTTCAGGGAGCGCTCACTGAGACAAAACTCCTCTTGTTTTGGTTGCAGGGGCTCCTGCACAGGCCAGGCCGAGAGGCAACTCAGCGCGATCCAGAGAGCAAAAGAGAGGTGCGATTCCGAGAAGAAGGAACTTTCATAGATAGTTGCAGAGCTTTACTATCCCAAACTATCCCCCCCCCCCCACCCGATGAACACAACACGTATACAGTGAGTAGCCCTCTCGCCTCTGGGTCAGAAGGTCGTGTGCACGGACCCCCGCTCCAGAGACATGAGCACATAATCCAGGCCGGCGCTCCCAGTGCCAGTACTGAGGGAGTGCTGCACTGTTGGAGGTGCCTTCTTTCGGATGAAACCCGAGGCCCCGTCTGCTCTCTCAGGTGGACGTAATAGATCCCACGGCCACTATTTTGAAGAAGAGCAGGGGGAGTTCTCCCCAGTGTCCTGGGGCCAATATTTATCCCTCAACCAACATCACTAAAAACAGATGACCTGGTCATGATCACATTGCTGTTTGTGGGAGCTTGCTGTGCGCAAATTTACTGCCACGTTTCCTACATTACAACAGTGACTACACTTCAAAAAGTGCGTCATTGGCTGTGAAGTGCTTTGGGACATCCTGAGGTCGAAAATGCAAGTTCTTTTACTGGGGTTGTCAATTAATGACAGTTAACCTTCGACGATTAACGTGATTTTTTTTTGGAGATTAAATGTTTTTAACGTGCATTGATTGTGGAAGAACATAAGAAATAGGAGCAGGAGTCAGCCATTCGGCCCCTCGAGCCTGCTCTGCCATGCAATACGATCATGGCTGATCTTCGACCTCAACTCCACTTTCCTGCACTATCCCCCATATCCCTCGATTCCCTTAATACTCAAAAATGTTAAGCGGAGAGTACCTCAGTATGAATTTGAAGCAAAGTGTTGTCTTGAGACAGTTTGAGAAATTCAATCAGACCCGATTTCGAAAACCACTTCAAACTGATACAGAATAAACTTTGCAGAATGGGCATATTTGCAAATTTGCAAATGAATTTCAACGCAGTCTGTGTGGAGTTTGTACATTCTCCCCGTGTTTGCGTGGGTTTCCTCCGGGTGCTCCGGTTTCCTCCCACAGTCCAAAGATGTGCGGGTTAGGATGATTGGCTATGATAAATTGACCCTTAGTGTTAGGGGGATTAAATACGTGGGGTTACGGGGATAGGGTGGGATATGTGTTGGTGTAGGGATTACGGGGATCGGGTGGGATATGTGTCGGTGCAGGCTCGATGGGCCGAAATGGCCTCTATCTGCACTGTGGGGTTTCTGTGATTCTGTGAAGTGTGAGGTATTACATTTTGGTGAGAAAAAATAAGGAGATCACAAATTACTTGGAAAATAAGAGTCTAAATGGGATCGAGGGGCAGAGGGACTTGGGAGTACAAATACACAAATCACTAAAAGTAGCATCGCAGGTTAATAAGGCCATAAAAACAGCAAACCAAACATTGGGCTTCATTTCCATAGAATTGAAAAGTGGAGAAGTTATGCTAAACTTGTATCGAACCTACAGGAAACTTTCAATTTACCGGCACCTAAATAACCGGAAATCTCGGTTAACCGGCAAAATTCAGGTGTAGGTTCAGGTAAGTTTTATTACTTGCCTTCCTCGATCTGTTGCTGTGCAAGGGTGTGGCTGCAGCTGTTGCTAAGCTACAGAGACGCTTGGAACTTGTGGCCATTGTTCTGCACTTGTTGCTAAGCAACAGGGTTTGTTGCTTTATACGGAGCTGTCAGCTCTCCCTATCTTTTACTATAGCGTTCGGTTATCCGGAATTTTTGATGAACCGGCACCACGTCGGTCCCGTCGGTGCCGGATAAAAAAAAGTTTCCTGTATTATTAATCGTCATTTAGAAAGGCACGGATTAATCAGGAACAGTCAGCATGGATTTCTTAAGGGAAGGTCGTGTCTGACCAACTTGATTTAATTTTTTGAGGAGGTAACAAGGAGGGTCGGTGAGGGTAGCGCGTTTGATGTAGGCTACATGGCTTTTAGCACAGCTTTTGACAAGCTCCCACATGGCAGACTGGGCAGAACAGTAAATGCCTACGGGATCCAAGGGAAAGTCGCAAGCTGGATCCAAAATTGGTTCAGTGGCAGGAAGCAAAGGGTAATGGTCGACGGGTGTTTTTGTGACTGGGAGGCTGTTTCCGATGGGGTTAGAAACATAGAAACATAGAAACTAGGAGCAGGAGTAGGCCATTCGGCCCTTCGAGCCTGCTCCACCATTTAACGAGATCATGGCTGATCATCCAAACCCTAGCACCTGGTCCCTACACCGACAGCCATCCCACCCAAGCCCTATCCCTATCCCCGTAACCCCACATATTTAATCACCCCTAACACTAAAGGCCAATTTTTTTATCATGGCCAATCAACCTAACCTGCACATCTTTGGACTGTGGGAGGAAACCGGAGCACCCGGAGAAAACCCACGCAAACACGGGGAGAATGTGCAAACTCCACACAGACAGTCACCCGAGGCCGGATTTGAACCCGGGTCCCTGGCGCTGTTAGGCAACAGTGCTAACCACTATGCCACCGTTCTGCAGGGCTCAGTGCTGGGTCCCTATTATGTCCGTGTATGATTGAGACACGGACAGCAGGAGTTGAACAAAACAAGTCTTTACTGAAAGGAGTCAATCGGGAAACTGAAACTACAGATGCTTACTAGCGCCTTTTATACAGGGGTGGTCACTGCCGGTACTGCAGTCTGAGACCAGTTATTCTCTTAAAGGTACATACACAACAATTCCTCCCCTTTTAGATAAACAGTACATAACATTCATTTAACAACTAAATGATAACTAATTACAATCACAATTACAGTTGCTAGATACATTGGTTGAGTTTAAGCAATTATAAGTTCAGTCTTTGAGGAGGCTTCCTGATTCTGTCTGGATAACGCCTCTTTGGGGTATCAGGTTCTTCTGGCAAGGTTGAGTCGGGATCAATGTCGTTGTTTGGTTCATCTGCTTCCAATATCACCGATTCTGCGGTAGCTGCAATTGGTACGTCGATTTCATTGCCAGGTGTATCAGATCGTGGTGTGGAGTTGACGTTTTCCAGTGACTCTAGAATCTGGTCAGCATGGCGTCTTCCAATGCTCTCTCCAACGTCCATGGTATACATGAGAGGTCCTTGCCGTGTACAAATCGTTCCTGGCTGCCATTTCTCAGTGCGGTAGTCCCGGGCCAAAACTGGTTGACCTATCTTAAAACTCCTGGTCGGCCTTTCATTCATATTCTGAAACTGCCTGTTCTCCACATCTCTTCGGACGTTTGGCTTAACCAAATCCAAGCGGCATCGTAGTCTTCGATTGAAGAACATCATGACTGGAGTTTGGTTGGTAACCGCATGTGTCGCATTCCGGTAGGCAAACAAGAAGTTGTCCACCTTGTGTTGTAGGGGTATATCTTCATTACACATTGCCTTGATAGCCTTCTTGAATGTTTGGACAAAACTCTCGGCCAATCCATTAGTGGCTGGATGATATGGGGCAGATGTGTAATGCTTAACACCATTGTTCTTTAAGAATCTCCGGAACTCTTCAGACACAAACTGTGGTCCATTGTCAGAGCAAATCTGTTCAGGCAGCCCATTCCTGGCGAATATGGTTCGTAAAATTGTGATAGTTTTTTCTGTGGTGGTTGAGGACATTTTTATTACCTCTGGCCACTTTGAATGTGCATCCACCACAATTGAAAACATCGAGTCCATGAAGGGACCAGCAAAATCAATGTGCACCCTTTGCCATGGAGATGAGGGCCACTCCCATGGATGTAGAGGAGCTTGTGGTGGGGCGTTTTGGACCTTCTGGCATCCTGCACAGCTCTTGGTCATCTCTTCGATTTCTCTATCGATTCCCGGCCACCACACAAATGCTCTGGCTAAGTTCTTCATTTTTACCCCACCCAGATGACCCTCATGAAGCTCATTGAGCACTCTATCCATCAACTTAGGTGGAATTACTACTCTGGATCCACACATCAAGGTTCCTCTGCACACTGACAGCTGTTCTCTTCTCGGCGAGAATGCTGGCAGCAGTGGTTCGCCATGTGCTGGCCATCCCTTCACCGTTAAATCATAGACCCGTGATAGTGTCGGGTCATTCCGTATTTCCTTTTCTATGTTTGCATTCGTCACAGGGAGACATTCGACTATGGTCGAGTGGAATAACGCCATTGGATCCACTGCAAGGTCTTCTTCTTCCACCATCGGCAACGGTAGGCGCAACAATCCATCAGCATTCCCATGCTGTTTAATTCCTTTGTACTCGATGTCATATTGGTGTGCCCCTAGGAAAAGGGACCACCTCTGCAGCCGTTGCGCTGTCATTATCGGTACACCCTTCTGAGGGTTGAAAATGGAGACAAGAGGTTGATGATCGGTTAGTAGAGTAAATTTTTGACCGTGCAGGTAGTGATTGAACTTCTTCACCCCCCACACTAGGCTGAGGGCTTCTTTTTGTCAATCTGGGCGTAGTTACGCTCGGCAGAAGTTAACGAGCGTGACGCAAAAGCTATCGGCCTCTCTAAACCATCAAGCAATTTATGTGACAGTACCGCCCCAATGCCGTAGGGAGACGCATCACACGCCAGTCTGATCGGCAGTGCTGGGTTGTAGTGAGCCAATACTTCTCTTGAAGTGATTAAGTCCTTACTCTTCTGAAAGGCCCGCTTACAGTCATTGCTCCATTTCCATGCTACTCCCGTTCGTAGTAGGGCGTTCAGTGGGTGCAGAATTGTCGACAAATTCGGCAAAAACTTATGGTAGTAATTCACCAATCCAAGGAATGACCTCAGTTGCGACACATTTTCAGGCGCTGGGGCCTTAACAATTGCTTCAATTTTGTCAGGGGACTTATGTAACCCCTCTTCATCAATCACGTGGCCACAATACGATATCCGTTTCTTAAAAAACTCGCACTTGAGGCGGTTGGCTTGTAGCCCATGTTCCCGTAGTCTAGTGAGCACCTGTTCTAGGTTGTTAAGGTGTTCACTGTCATCTTCACCTGTCACAAGGATGTCGTCCAAGTAACACTGAGTCCCTGGAATCCCTTGCAGGACTTGTTCCATCGCTCTTTGCCATATCGCCAGAGCCGATGCTACTCCGAATACCAATCGATGATACTGGTAAAGACCTTTGTGAGTGTTTATCGTGAGATACTTCCTAGAGGATTCTTCAACCTCCATCTGCAAATATGCTTGTGCTAGGTCAATTTTTGTAAAACGCTTCCCTCCAGATAGTGAGGCAAAGATGTCTTCTATCCTTGGAAGAGGATATTGTACTGTGTGAAGGACTGGGTTCACCGTCACCTTGAAATCCCCACAGATGCGAACCTTCCTTGGCTCCTCAGACTTATTGCTTAACGTTTTCTTCATGACAGGAATGATGGGTGTCGCCCACTCGCTCCAGTCGACCTTAGACATCACGCCTGCCTTCTCCAGATTCTCCAGCTCTGCCTCGACGGCTGGGCGAATTGCATATGGTACCGGTCTTGCTTTGAAAAACTTGGGAATTGCATTCTCTTCTATTTTTATCGAGGCGGTTACGCCTTTAAGAGTGCCCAGTTCTTGTTGAAATACCTCTTTGGCGTTAGCTAAGATTGTTGACAATCGTCCAGGAGTGACGTCTTCATTTTTTTTTACCATCCACCGTCATTGCATGAATGGAGTGCCAATCTAAGCTTATCTTCCTGATCCATTCACGTCCCAATAACGGTGGTCCACCATTTTGCAGTATGTAGAGATACAATTTCCGTATTTTCTTGGCGTTGTATTCGACAGGCACCCTTATTTTTCCTCTGGGGTATACTTTTTGCCCCGTATACGTCGTCAAGACGATGGATGTCTCTCTCAAGGGTATGTGTGAGAATAGCCGCTCGTAGTCTCGTCGATTCATGACGGTTAGCGCTGATCCTGTATCCAATTCCATTTTAACTTGGGACCCTGCTATCGTGAGGGTGACCCAAATGGTTCGGTGATCCTCTTTGGCGATTACATTGTGAAGTTTGAGACAGCTTAGTCTCCTGTTCCCGGATTCACTATCGCTCATCTGGTCTTCGGAACTACTGTCCGTCATCTTTTGTACTTTCTTGTACGGTTCCTTAGTAGCCTTTTTGTTGTCGCTGGTCTTCTTCCCAGACCTGCAAACTCGTGCAATGTGTCCCATCTTTCCGCATTGCCTGCATATTTTGTCCTTGGACCAGCAGTCCTTCGGGTCATGGTTAGTTCTGCCGCAGCGATAACATTTTGCAAATCCCCGTGTCATTTCGTGGGTGCCGTATTCCTGTGGCTTTTGTTGTATTTCCGCAGCTCCCCTGGCTGCTGCTTCGTACGATACTGCCACGCTGAAAGCCTTATCTAGCGTCAGCTCTTTCTCTGAGAGTAACTTCTTCTGTGTTCCTTCACTCAGGAGTCCACAGACAAATTTGTCCCGTAGGGTATCTGCCAGTCCTGCTCCAAACTGGCAGTGCTTTGATAGCTTGTGTAGTTCCGTAAGGTACTCAGCATTGCTCTCATCTTTATGCTGAGTTCTCCTGTGGAATTTAAATCTTTCTGCTATCAACAGCGGTGCAGGGTTTAGGTGTTCCTGTAGGACAGCAACAATTTCGTTAAAAGTCTTCGCCTTCGGTTTGGCTGGAGTAATCAGGTCCCGCAATAGGCCGTACGTTCTAGCGCCCATTAAGTTTAGCAATACCGATGCCTTTTTCTCATCGGCTATTTTGTTTGCCTCGCAATATACCGCGACTCTTTCCACATGTGGTCCAGTCCTCTATTGTATTATCAAAGGCAGTGATACAGCCAGTCTTCGGCATCTTGAAAATCTAAAATGGCGCCTCCCGCGCTTTGCCTTCTTCCCTGATTTAACAAAATGGCGCCTCCCGCGCTTTGCCTTCTTCCACGCTGATTAAGATGGCGCCTCCCGCGCTTTGCCTTCTTCCCCGCTGTTGCTAGCGCTGCTTTCCGCGGTTTCCGTTGCAACCTGCAGCTCCTCGCGGTTTCCTGCGCGTTTAATATTTCTTTTTTTATTAATTTCCCGTCGTGGAACAACCCTGTGGGACTCTTGCCTCCCTCTTCTCGGGTCTGTACGCAGCCCGGCTTCGTAGCACCGGCTGCGCCCTGTGTGCTCCACCCTCTCTCTCTCCTCTTCCCGACAACGCTGCTCGGCCCCGTTGCAAGCCACGCGCTCGAGTTCGCGACCGCCGCAGCCCAGGAAGGATCAGTGTACTACCTGCCACCAGCCCGATTAGCTGAAGCACCGTCGACAGGAACCAGGCCCCGCTTTCGACAGCTTCTCCAGCAATCTTCAACTCCGCTAACTCAGGGGCGGATGCCCACGGTCGACGCCCGTTTCTACTGCTTCTTTCTTCCTTCTGGCCTCGACCTCTGCTCACTTCGCTTCAGGAATGGATCCCAGGAGGTGGTGCAGACTGTAGGTAAGTTCGTATCTGCTCGTCGCCAGTATTATGTCCGTGTATAATTGAGACACGGACAGCAGGAGTTGAACAAAACAAGTCTTTACTGAATGGAGTCAATCGGGAAACTGAAACTACAGAGGCTTGCTAGCGCCTTTTATACAGGGGTGGTCACTGCCGGTACTGCAGTCTGAGACCAGTTATTCTCTTAAAGGTACATACACAACAGTCCCTTGCTTTTTTGTGGTATTATCAATGATTTAGAGTTCAATGTAGGGAGCAAAAAGCGTCCGTGTCGTCGATAGTGAGGGAGAAAGCTGTAGACTGCAGGAAGATTTCAATGGGCTGGTCAGGTGGGCAGAAAAGTGGCAAATGGAATTCCAATCCGTGAGGTAATGCATTTGAGGAGGGCGAACAAGGCAACTCGCTACCACAGGGAGTGATTGAGGCGAATAGTATAGATGCATTTAAGGGGAGGCTAAATAAGCACATGAGGGAGAGGGGAATAGAGGGTTATGCTGATAGAGGGAGAAGGGAATAGAAGGCTATGCTGATAGAGGGAGAAAGGAATAGAGGGTTATGCTGATAGAGTTAGATGAGGAAAGACGGGAGGAGGCTTGAGTGGAGCATGGACTGGATGGGCCGAATAGCCTGTTTTCATGCTGTATATTATATGTAATTCTATGTAGTCCTGTAGCTGAATTAATCTCGTTGCCCAGCATAATCTGATTTGCAATTTCAACAGCAACTTGCATTTATATAGCGCCTTTAACGTAGTAAAACGTCCCAAGGCGCTTCACAGGAGCGAATATCAGATAGAATTTGACACCGAGCCACATAAGGAGATATTAGGATAGGTGACCAAAAGCTTGGTCAAAGAGGTAGGTTTTAAGGAGCGTCTTAAAGGAGGAGAGAGGTGGAGAGGCGGCGAGGTCTAGGGAGGGAATTCCAGAGCTCAGGGCCCAGGCAGTTGAAGGCACGGCCGCCAATGGTGGAGCGATTAAAACTCGGGGATGCGCAAGAGGCCAGAGTTAGAGGAGCGCAGAGATCTCGGAGGGTTGCGGGGCTGGAGGAGGTCACAGAGAATAATATTTCTCCAGTTATTTATTTCTAATGTTTAATCGAAAAAGAAAATGACTCTGGCAGTTCCCCTTGAATCATTCGGAGTCCCTGGCCCGCTGACCCAGCAGAAATCTGTTTCCGTCACTGTTACATACCCTCTTCTCACCTCCGACTGTTAATCACCAATTAGCGCCCCAGTGATGGGGAATTAATTGATGAATCAATGCTTCTAAACTCTCCAATCCTTTCTCTTACTGCCAGGACCAGCCACTGGGAGCTCTGAAGGAACGAGAGACAATTTGCTTCTGCCGGCTCCACACAGTTTCGGGGAATTGGTACCTTCCATTGTCCTTCTCTGTAACTCCATAACCTCCCCCACACCTCCCGCCCGCCCCACCCCGCTCCCCCATCCCTACTCCCCCCTAAGATTTTCCTGGGTTCTGAGTTTAGTTCCCGTCCCCATGAACGATGCTACAACAGTCCCGACACATCAACGGTACTTCATTGGCGGTAATGCGCTTTGGGACGTCCTGAGGTCGTGAAAGGCGCTGGAGAAAAGCAAGTTCTTTCTTTCGCTGGCAGGCTATCCAACTGGGGAAGCCCTCACAACCAAGCCTGATCCAGCCCTTGTCCAACACCCACTTAAGGGGGCACTGGACAATGATCAGATGGCTCAAATTTGAACCACACTCTAATGCAAACAACAACGACTTGCATTTATATAGCGCCATTATGGTAGTAAAACATCTCAAGGTGCTTCACAGGGGCGATTATCAAACAACCAGGACACATAAGGAGATAATAGGACACTTGGTAGGTTTTAAGGAGCATCTTAAAGGAGGAGAGAGGTGGAGAGGATTAGGGAGGGAATTCCAGAGCTTAGGGCCTCAGGCAGCTGAAGGCACGGCCGCCAATGGTGGGGTGTAAGGAGTGAGGAATGGGCAGGAATCCGGGCTGATGTTGCGCCTCTCTAACCCAGGGGTACTGAGGCCAACAGTAATGCTTCAGCTGCCATCAGTTGACCCAGCACGGTTCGGGTATCAAACAAGGGCCTGCGTGGTTCAACCCTACAATGAGGCCTACATTAAGCGAGTGAATCACTGGTGGAGCCCCAGAGAGGGAGTAATCCTAATGCCGTGTGATGCTCGTAATTCTCTACAGGGGGCAGTGAGGGGCCATTGATAAAAAAACTTATTCACAACAAAGAACGAATTGCATTTATGTAGCGCCTTTCACCACCTCAGGACGTCCCAAAGCGCTTTACAGCCAATGAAGTACTTTTTGAAGTGTGGTCACTGTTGGAATGTAGGAAACGCAGCAGCCAATTTACACACAGCAAGCTCCCACAAACAGCAACGTGATAATGGCCAAATAATCTGTTTTAGTGGTGTTGTTTGAGGGATAAAGATTGGCCCCAGGACACCAGCGAGAACTCCCCCTGCTCTTCTTTGAATAGTGGCCGTGGGATCTTTTATGTCCACCTGAGAGGGCAGACGGGGCCTCGGTTTAACGTCTCATCCGAAAGACGGCACCTCCGACAGTGCAGCACTCCCTCAGTACTGGCACTGGGAGTGTCGACCTGGATTTTGTGCTCAAGTCCCTGGAGTGAGGTTTGAGCGTAATGTGGCGTTCAGGCAGAGAGGGCCACGGGATGAGGGATGTGGGAAGTGGAAATGTCACACCAGCGCGCTAACCAATCCAGCCCGCCTCCTGTGCAATCTGAGTAAACGGCTGGCCAGCTGTGAGGGCATTGGGAGGGGGTTAGTCAGCACTCTGGCCTGACTGTTACAATGCCTCCTATTGTTGCCTCGCTTTTAATCTCAATGAATTGCTTCTTTCTGCTTCGGAGCTGGGAACTAAAACCCAGTATTTAAGGCTTGAGGAATTCAAATCGGATCAGAATAGAACTGGCTAAAATTAAGAGACCTGGACAGTGGGGAGGGGGGGGGATCTGGAAACATTCGTTTTTAAAGGGGTCCAACCCCCACTCCCCATTGGTTTAAGTTGATAACTGGTACCGAGGCACAACAGCTCAGGAATGTTCCTCTGGCTTGAGAGGGGATCTCATTGAAACTTATAAAATTCTAACAGGACTGGACAGACTAGATGCAGGAAGGATGTTCCCGATGGTCGGGGGAGTCCAGAACCAGGGGTCACAGTCTAAGGATAAGGGGTAAGCCATTTAGGACAGAGATGAGGAGGAATTTCTTCACCCAGAGAGTGGTGAATCTGTGGAATTCTCTACCACAGAAGGCAGTGGAGGCCAATTCATTAAATATATTCAAGAAGGAGTTAGATATATTTCTTAAGGCTAAAGGGATCAAGGGATATGGGGAGAAGGCAGGGACAGGGTACAGAATTTGGGTGATCAGCCATGATCTCATTGAATGGCGGAGCAGGCTCGAGGGGCCGAATGCCCTACATCTGCTCCTATCTTCTGTGTTTCTATGTTTGATTCCTGATCTGTGCCAAGTCAGTGAACAGCTGTCTTGTGATAATCCACCTCAGTTAATTCCACCCACCCCCCTCCCCCCACCCACCCCCGGGTTTGTGCTATCCTGCTGGGAAATGGGAGGATGGGACTGTGGTCGAACAGCCCGTTGGCAATGTTCGCACCCCCGGGGTCGCCACGCCGTGCCAGTGAGGCCCACCTTGGGCGAGTAGCGCCTGTGGATAACCAGGCCCAGCAGAGACGCCAACACCTTCAAAAGCAGGCCGGACTCTGGTACCTCACACCGAGGCTCCCATTCTCCGCGGGAGGGGTTAACGGTGAGCGCTGGTGAACCGCCGGAAACCCCGTCTGATCCTGGCCTTCTCCCGGGAATCCTGTTATGGGGCAGGTGGGGGGGGGGGTTGAGAAATAGTGATCAGGGTCAGAAATGGCGGATAATAATTCTCATCCCTACCCTGGGGATGTAGTTAGTCTTAGGCACATCAGCACTCGAGAAAGAAAGAACGTGCCTTTCTATAGCGCCTTGCACAACCTCAGGACGTCCCAAAGCGCTTCACAGCCAATGAAGTACTTTTGAAGTGTAGTCACTGTTGCAATGTAGGAAACGCGGCAGCCAATTCGCACAGCAAGATCCCACAAACGGCAATCAGATAGTGACCAGATCATCTGCTTTTTTTAGTCATGTTGGTTGAGGGATAAATATTAGCCCAGGACTCTGCAGAGATCTCCTCTGTTCTTCTCCGAAATAGTGCCATGGGGTCTTTTATGTCCACCTGAGAGAGCAGACGGGGGCCTCAGTTTTAACGTCTCATCCGAAAGACGGCACCTCCGACAATGCGGCACCCCCTCAGCACTGCACTGGGAGCATCAGTCTGGATTTCTGTGCTCAAGTCTCTGGAGTGGGGACTTGAAGCCAAAACCTTCTGACTCAGAGGCGAGAGTGTAGCCCACTGAGCCCCGGCCGGCAGTATCCAGGAGTCCTGGCCTGTACGGCTCAGAGACCATAGAAACATAGAAGATAGGAGCAGGAGTGGCCATTCAGCCCCTCGAGCCTGCTCCGCCATTCAATGCGATCATCCAAATTCAGTGCCCTGTCCCTGCTTTCTCCCCATACCCCTTGATCCCTTTAGCCTTAAGAAATATATCCAACTCCTTCTTGAATATATTTAATGAATTGGCCTCTACTGCCTTCTGTGGTAGAGAATTCCACAGGTTCACCACTCTCTGGGTGAAGAAATTCCTCCTCATTTCTGTCCTAAATGGCCTACCCTTTATCCTTAGACTGTGTCCCCTGGTTCTGGACTCCCCGACCATCGGGAACATCCTCCCTGCATCTAGTCTGTCCAGTCCTGTCAGAATGTTATAAGTTTCGATGAGATCCCCTCTCATTCTTCTAAACTCCAGCGAGTACAAGCCCAATCGACCCAATCTCTCCTCACACGTCATTCCTGCCATCCCAGGTATCAGCCTGGTGAATCTTCGCTGAACTCCTTCCATAGCAAGAACATCCTTCCTCAGATAAGGCGACCAAAACTGCACACAATACTCCAGATGTGACCAGGACCCGAGTACCGATCCATCGCGGGAAACTGGCAGAGGGAACCTCATGATAATCCACATCCGACAGGCTGCCATAAGATGATTCGCACCCAACTCCCCATCCATGGCTCTGCCATCCTGCAGGCTTCTGGGGCCTTTTATTAGAATATTTATGGTACTCAAGAGGCAAGGGACTTAGAGCGTCTGACATCAGGCAGTAGACAAACAGTAAAAACAAACAGCACTAAATAAGTATTCCAAGGGGAAAAAGTGAGCAAAATCATATTAGTGAACACATGGGCCCCCCTCAGATACACACACTTCCCCTCCCATTAAACGGTCTTGTGTCAGCCCAGGCTCAGTGGGCAGCACCCTCTCCCCCGAGTCAGAAGGTCGGGGGTTCGAGCCCCCACTCCAGTGATTTGAGCACAAAAATCCATGCTGACACACTGAGGGAGCGCTGCACTGTCGGAGGTGCCGTCTTTAGAAGGAAATGTGAAACTGAGGCCCCGTCTGCACTCTCGGGTGGACGGAAAAGATCGCACGGCCACTATTGGGAGAAGAGCAGTGGGGTGGGGGCGGGAGTTCTCCTCAGTGTCCTGACCAATATTTATCCCTCAATCAACATTAAAAAAAAACAGATTGTCTGGTCATTTATCTCATTGCTGTTTGTGGGAGCTTGCTGTGTGCACATTGGCTGCCGCGTTTCCTACATTACAACAGTGACCACACCCCAAAAAGTACTTCATTGGCTGTAAAGTGCTTTGGGACGTCCTGAGGTTGTGAAAGGCGCGATAGAAATGCAAGTTCTTCCTTTCTCCACAGATGTATTGCTCAACGTGATAATCTGAGTGAAACGTTAATTTTGTGCCTTGCCCCTTGTACTCTCCTGAATTTCCCCCCCCCCCCCCGCCTCTGATTGGGGAGTAGACAAATAAGCTGTAACTCTCACTCCTGCATTGGCTGGCTCGAGGGGCCGAATGGCCTATTCCTGCTCCTATTTCTTTCTGTTCTTAACATTCCAGGTGAGGGTGGATAGAAAAGAACGAACGAACTTGCATTTCTCCAGTGCCTTTCATAACCTCAGGACGTCCCAAAGCGCTTCACAGCCAATGAAGCACTTTTCGAAGGGTAGTCGCTGTTGCAATGTAGGGAAACGCGGCAGCCAATTTGCGCACAGCAAGCTCCCACAAACAGCAATGAGATAAATGAGCAGATAGATTTGCAGGGCTGCGGGGAAAGAGCAGGTGGAGTGGGACTAATCGGAGAGCTCTTTCAAAGAGCTGGCACAGGCACGATGGGCCGAACGGCCTCTCTCTGTGCTGTACGATTCTACAGAAGGAGGGGACTTCTGCTGTCGCAGATTCGGCCAACACTCACTGCCGTCTGGTCTCGCAAGCGGTCACTGGGGTTAGTGCAGGTGGAGTGAAGAGATGCTGGAAGTTCACAATAACAAAAAAAAACACAAGAGGCAATGTTTTTTTATTTTCAATTTCCTTCCATTTTTCTTTTCTTCTTTTTCCCCCCAAATGAAAACCCACTTTTGTGGGCGTCTCTTCGGTAAAACAACATCCTCCAGACTTAACACCGCAACAGCTGATCAAATAACCCAATCACACCAAGGGGGTGATTACCGAGATCGTCATGGCAACAGAGTGGTGGAGGTGAAGGTTGCCATGGCGACTGACGTGCACCGAGTCCAAGCGTTTGAGCCTGGACGCCTTTTGCCTGCGCCCCCCCCACTCATGCAGGCCGTCAGATTGAGGCCCGACGTTTCAAACCGCACCGCTCGAAAAATTGTTAAAAACCCATAAACTGTTGCTAAAAAAGATGCTCGGTATTTTCACAACACCCAGAAGAGAGAGCCTTAGTTGGGAGGTGGGGAATATGGTTGGAGCACACTTTGGGGCATCAAGTGTCAAATGTTCTTCTATATAAAGCCAGCTGTAATGCCTTTCACCCACCCCGCCCCCCCATCTCCCACCATCCCCTCGCCCACCCCCATATCTACTGTAAGCTAACTAGGCCCCAGGCACCTAACTTCACCTCGCGCTAACTAGGCCCCAGGCGCCTAACTTCACCTCGCGCCAACTAGGCCTCAGGCTTCTAACTTCACCTCGCGCCAACTAGGCCTCAGGCTCCTAACTTCACCTCGCGCCAACTAGGCCTCAGGCTTCTAACTTCACCTCGTGCCAACTAGGCCTCAGGCTCCTAACTTCCCCTTGCGCCAACTAGGCCCCAGGCACCCAACTTCACCTCACACCAACTAGGCCTCAGGCTTCTAACTTCCCCCTGCGCCAACTAGGCCTCAGGCTTCTAACTTCACCTCGCGCCAACTAGGCCTCAGGCTTCTAACTTCACCTCGTGCCAACTAGGCCCCAGGCGCCTAACTTCCCCCTGTGCCAACTAGGCCTCAGGCTTCTAACTTCCCCCTGCGCCAAGTAGGCCTCAGGCTTCTAACTTCCCCTCGTGCCAACTAGGCCTCAGGCTCCTAACTTCACCTCGTGCCAGCTAGGCCCCAGGTGCCTAACTTCCCCCTGCGCCAACTAGGCCCCCTGCGCCAACTAGGCCCCAGGCGCCTAACTTCCCCCTGCGCCAACTAGGCCCCAGGCGCCTAACTTCCCCCTGCGCCAACTAGGCCCCATGCGCCTAACTTCCCCCTGCGCCAACTGGGCCCCAGGCGCCTAACTTCCCCCTGTGCCAACTAGGCCTCAGGCTTCTAACTTCCCCCTGTGCCAACTAGGCCTCAGGCTTCTAACTTCCCCCTGCGCCAACTAGGCCTCAGGCTTCTAACTTCCCCTCGTGCCAACTAGGCCTCAGGCTCCTAACTTCACCTCGTGCCAGCTAGACCCCAGGTGCCTAACTTCCCCCTGCGCCAACTAGGCCCCCTGCGCCAACTCGGCCCCAGGCGCCTAACTTCCCCCTGCGCCAACTAGGCCCCAGGCGCCTAACTTCCCCCTGCGCCAACTAGGCCCCATGCGCCTAACTTCCCCCTGCGCCAACTGGGCTCCAGGCGCCTAACTTCCCCCTGCGCCAACTAGGCCTCAGGCTTCTAACATCCCCCTGCGCCAACTAGGCCTCAGGCTCCTAACTTCACCTCGTGCCAACTAGGCCTCAAGCTCCTAACTTCACCTCGTGCCAACTAGGCCTCAGGCTCCTAACTTCACCTCGTGCCAACTAGGCCTCAAGCTCCTAACTTCACCCCATGCCAACTAGGCCTCAGGCTCCTAACTTCACCTCGTGCCAACTAGGCCTCAGGCTCCTAACTTCCCCTCGTGCCAACTAGGCCTCAGGCTTCTAACTTCACCTCATGCCAACTAGGCCTCAGGCTTCTAACTTCACCTCGTGCCAACTAGGCCTCAGGCTTCTAACTTCACCTCGTGCCAACTAGGCCCCAGGCTCCTAACTTCACCTCACACCAACTAGGCCCCAGGCTCCTAACTTCACCTCGTGCCAACTAGGCCTCAAGCTCCTAACTTCCCCTTGTGCCAACTAGGCCTCAGGCTTCTAACTTCACCTCGTGCCAACTAGGCCTCAGGCTTCTAACTTCACCTCGTGCCAACTAGGCCTCAGGCTTCTAACTTCACCTCATGCCAACTAGGCCTCAGGCTCCTAACTTCCCCTCGCGATAATTAAGACTAGGGTGGCCACACATCCCCATTTTCTGGAGACAGTCCCAGGATGAGGCACTGTGTCCCCGGGCAAACAACGTCCCCAGAAGAGTCCCCAGTTCACGAAACTCATCCCAGAATAGGTTAGAGCCCGCAGTCATTGGAATATATGCATAATATACCGTTAGAGGTAATCACCATTTCAGGTCAATGGACTGAACGCTGTTATTGTATTATTTATAAAGAGTGTCTGAATGCGCTTCAATAGTGTGATGTCCCATCTGCAGTAATTATAATGCACTATTGTTTTGCATTTGTAGTGTGTCTGTGTACCTGTTAAAATACAGGCTGCTAAAAATGTTTGCCTCCATTTTCCATCCTGGCTACTTTGCTGTGCTCCAACCTGTCCCTGGATTCGGTTTAGAAAATATGGGCCCAGAACTTCGGGTCCCCACGGGTGAGTACGCACGGGGTACTCACGCATCGGCCCAATGGAAGTGCCGGTTTCCTGCATGCACTGCGCATGCACGGGAAACCAACACTTCCATTCCCCTGAAAACAGGTCGAACGTGTGCGCCGGAGAGGCAGCGCGTGCGCATCAAACTTACGTTTTTTTTGCAGGTTTCTCCGGGAGGGTAAGTCTCCAGCAGTTACACTTTTAAAAAGCAGGTGCAAGGCCTGCTTTTAACAAGGTAAGTGGTGAATTAATTAAAATTAAAACATTTTTCCACAGGTTTATTATTTTTAAACACATTAAAGAAAGGTAAGTTTATTTTTAAGCCCGTTAGAAAATGTAATTACTTTTTTCAAAAACTTAAATTATTGCTTAAAATAGTTATTTCATGTAATTTATAGTTATTTTAAAAATGTGATTTAAAAAAAATGTATTTCATGTTTTAGTGATTTTTGGGGCTTACAGTATTTATAGGTTTGACAGCTCTTCCTGTCAAACTTATGAATGAAGCATTCCCTGCTACCGTTGGCTCTCCATGGCCCACGTGATCCCAGGGGACACTTCGAACTAACTGCGCCCCTGGGATACGCAAGTACTGCGCGCCGGTAGTTGGAGGAGGCCCAGGATCGGAATCCCACGCGGGCCCACAGCTCAACGGGCCGGCGCGCTAGGTAAGTGCAGGTCGGGGGCTTGCACCCGCGGGAAGCCCCCGACCGGAATTTCTGGGCCAATGTCACCCTAAATTAGGCCTCAGGCTTGTAGCCTCCTCTGGGAAATAACATTCACTTGATCATTTGTTCAAAAACCGCGACTTCTAATTGGCCGAGAGCTAATGTAAACAAGAAGCAGTAACCTGTCTGTTTCCTCTTTATCGCCCATCCCCGGCTTTCACTCTTCTCTCACCAAGGTGTTGAATTCATCCTGGAGTTTGACCGTCTGATAGCCAGCCGCCCTCCACTGCCCCGCCCAAAAAGGCCACGGTTCATTTGAGCCAGGAGTGAGCGCCATCACCAATTTCCATCGCCCCACCATTGGCGGCCGTGCCTTCAGCTGCCTGGGCCCTGAGCTCTGGAATTCCCTCCCTAAACCTCTCCGCCTCCCTCTTTCCTCCTTTAAGAGGCTCCTTAAAACCTACTCCTTTGACCAAGCCATTGGTCACCTGTCCTAATATCTCCTTATGTGGCTCGGTGTCAAATTTCGTTTGATAATCGCTCCTATGAAGCGCCGCAGGACGTTTTACTACGTTAAAGGCGCCAAATAAATACAAGTTGTTGTTGTTGTATCTGGGTGTCTGTCTAACACGGCTGACACCGAGAGATAATTCAGTGAAATAAAAACAGTTTTTAACAACACTTAGTTCTATTGCAGTGCCAGTTGTGTTAGACAGACAGAAAGGCTATTTAGGACTGAGATGAGGAGGAATTTCTTCACTCAGAGGGTGGTGAATCTTTGGAATTCTCTACCCCAGAGGGCTGTGGAGGCTCAGCCGTTGAGTATATTCAAGACAGAGATCGATAGAGTTTTGGGCACTAAGGGAATCAAGGGATATGGGGATCGGGCGGGAAAGTGGAGTTGAGATAGAAGATCAGCCGTGATCTCACTGAATGGCGGAGCAGGCTCGAGGTGCCGCGCGGAGGAGCGGGCTCGAGGGGCCGCGCGGAGGAGCGGGCTCGAGGGGCCGCGCGGCGGAGCGGGCTCGAGGGGGCCGCGCGGCGGAGCGGGCTCGAGGGGCCGTGCGGAGGAGCCGGCTCGAGGGACCGCGCGGAGGAGCGGGCTCGAGGGGCCGTGCAGAGGAGCGGGCTCGAGGGGCCGCGCGGAGGAGCGGGCTCGAGGGGCCGCGCGGCGGAGCGGGCTCGAGGGGCAGCGCGGAGAAGCGGGCTCGAGGGGGCCGCGCGGAGGAGCGGGCTCGAGGGGCAGTGCGGAGGAGCGGGCTCGAGGGGGCGCACGGCGGAGCGGGCTCGAGGGGCCGCGCGGAGGAGCGGGCTCGAGGGGCCGCGCGGAGGAGCGGGCTCGAGGGACAGTGCGGCGGAGCGGGCTCGAGGGGCCGCGCGGAGGAGCGGGCTCGAGGGGCCGCGCGGAGGAGCGGGCTCGAGGGGCCGCGCGGAGGAGCGGGCTCGAGGGGCCGCGCGGAGGAGCGGGCTCGAGGGGCCGCGCGGAGGAGCGGGCTCGAGGGGCCGCGCGGAGGAGCGGGCTCGAGGGGCCGCGCGGAGGAGCGGGCTCGAGGGGGCGCGCGGCGGAGCGGGCTCGAGGGGCCGCGCGGCGGAGCGGGCTCGAGGGGCAGCGCGGAGGAGCGGGCTCGAGGGGCCGCGCGGAGGAGCGGGCTCGAGGGGCCGCGCGGAGGAGCGGGCTCGAGGGGCCGCGCGGAGGAGCGGGCTCGAGGGGCCGTGCGGGCTCGAGGGGCCGTGCGGAGGAGCGGGCTCGAGGGGCGGTGCGGAGGAGTGGGCTCGAGGGGCCGTGCGGCAGAGCGGGCTCGAGGGGCCGTGCGGAGGAGCGGGCTCGAGGGGCCGTGCGGAGGAGCGGGCTCGAGGGGCAGTGCGGCGGAGCGGGCTCGAGGGGCAGTGCGGAGGAGCGGGCTCGAGGGGCCGTGCGGAGGAGAGGGCTCGAGGGGCCGCGTGGAGGAGCGGGCTCGAGGGGCTGCGCGGAGGAGCGGGCTCGAGGGGCAGTGCGGAGGAGCGGGCTCGAGGGGCCGCGAGGAGGAGTGGGCTCGAGGGGCCGCGCGGAGGAGTGGGCTCGAGGGGCCGCGCGGAGGAGTGGGCTCGAGGGGCCGCGCGGAGGAGTGGGCTCGAGGGGCCGCGCGGAGGAGCGGGCTCGAGGGGCGGCGTGGCGGAGCGGGCTCGAGGGGCCGTGCGGAGGAGCGGGCTCGAGGGGCCGCGCGGAGGAGCGGGCTCGAGGGGCCGTGCGGGCTCGAGGGGCCGTGCGGAGGAGCGGGCTCGAGGGGCGGTGCGGAGGAGTGGGCTCGAGGGGCCGTGCGGCAGAGCGGGCTCGAGGGGCCGTGCGGAGGAGCGGGCTCGAGGGGCCGTGCGGAGGAGCGGGCTCGAGGGGCAGTGCGGCGGAGCGGGCTCGAGGGGCAGTGCGGAGGAGCGGGCTCGAGGGGCCGTGCGGAGGAGAGGGCTCGAGGGGCCGCGTGGAGGAGCGGGCTCGAGGGGCTGCGCGGAGGAGCGGGCTCGAGGGGCAGTGCGGAGGAGCGGGCTCGAGGGGCCGCGAGGAGGAGTGGGCTCGAGGGGCCGCGCGGAGGAGTGGGCTCGAGGGGCCGCGCGGAGGAGTGGGCTCGAGGGGCCGCGCGGAGGAGTGGGCTCGAGGGGCCGCGCGGAGGAGCGGGCTCGAGGGGCGGCGTGGCGGAGCGGGCTCGAGGGGCCGTGCGGAGGAGCGGGCTCGAGGGGCCGCGCGGAGGAGCGGGCTCGAGGGGCCGCGCGGAGGAGCGGGCTCGAGGGGCTGCGCGGCGGACTCCTGCTCGTATTTCTTATTTTCTTTTGTTCTGTTCACCGAGGGAGTCCAGAACAAGGGGACACAACGTTAAAATTAGAGCCAGGCCGTTCAGGGGTGATGTCAGGAAGCCCTTCTGCACAAAAAGGGCAGTGGAAATCTGGAACTCCCTCCACCAAAATTGAACATTTCACAACTGCGAGTGATAGATTTGTGGTGGGTAAGGGTATTCAGGGTTACAGAACTAGGCGGGCAGATGGGGTTAAGATCCAGATCATTGAATGGCTCGAGGGGTTGAATGACTTCCTCCTATTCCTACACTCAAGAAAGTGATTTTAACAGAACTGCAATGCTGCAGCAATCAAACAGACTGATCCAACAGGCAATAGCATGGAGTTTAATATCACAAACTCTTGCTTAAGAAAACAGTAAACCAAATGACAATTTTCTTTTTTTCAATCAGGAATTTCTGCAACAGGATTTAGTGGGACTAAAAATAACACTGGTTTGGGTAACGTGTTTAAATAATCACCTCCTTTCCTCACTTGAATGATGGTACAGTCCATGCAGAATTTCCCTCTTTAAGTTAAACCTTTCACCCTTGCTATTATTTTTCTGCTCCCTCTCTCCGATACACATTGAGTGAAAAGATTCAATTGAACAAGCCACACAAAACACAGTATAAAAAATAATCAACGCAAGGCTTGAGATCCAAAGCCCCACGAAAATGGAGAGGCAGCAAATCCAAGACAGACCTGTACCCACCAGTACTGTACCCCAGTGTTATACAGTGACAGACCTGTACCCACCAGTACTGTACCCCAGTGTTATACAGTGACAGACCTGTACCCACCAGTACTGTACCCCAGTGTTATACAGTGACAGACCTGTACCCACCAGTACTGTACCCCAGTGTTATACAGTGACGGGCCTGTACCCACCAGTACTGTACCCCAGTGTTATACAGTGACGGACCTGTACCCACCAGTACTGTACCCCAGTGTTATATAGTGACAGACCTGTACCCACCAGTACTGTACCCCAGTGTTATATAGTGACAGACCTGTACCCACCAGCACTGTACCCCAGTGTTATACAGTGACAGACCTGTACCCACCAGTACTGTACCCCAGTGTTATATAGTGACAGACCTGTACCCACCAGTACTGTACCCCAGTGTTACACAGTGACAGACCTGTACCCACCAGTACTGTACCCCAGTGTTATACAGTGACAGGCCTGTACCCACCAGTACTGTACCCCAGTGTTACACAGTGACAGACCTGTACCCACCAGTACTGTACCCCAGTGTTACACAGTGACAGACCTGTACCCACCAGTACTGTACCCCAATGATATACAGTAACAGACCTGTACCCACCAGTACTGTACCCCAGTGTTATACAGTGACAGACCTGTACCCACCAGTACTGCACCCCAGTGTTATACAGTGACAGACCTGTACCCACCAGTACTGTACCCCAGTGTTATACAGTGACAGACCTGTACCCACCAGTACTGTACCCCAGTGTTATACAGTGACAGACCTGTACCCACCAGTACTGTACCCCAGTGATATACAGTAACAGACCTGTACCCACCAGTACTGTACCCCAGTGTTATACAGTGACAGACCTGTACCCACCAGTACTGTACCCCAGTGTTATACAGTGACAGACCTGTACCCACCAGTACTGTACCCCAGTGTTATACAGTGACAGACCTGTACCCACCAGTACTGTACCCCAGTGTTATACAGCGACAGACCTGTACCCACCAGTACTGTACCCCAGTGTTATGCAGCAACAGGCCTGTACCCACCAATACTGTACCCCAGTGATATACAGTAACAGACCTGTACCCACCAGTACTGTACCCCAGTGTTATACAGTGACAGACCTGTACCCACCAGTACTGTACCCCAGTGTTACACAGTGACAGACCTGTACCCACCTGTACTGTACCCCAGTGTTACAGTGACAGACCTGTACCCACCAGTACTGTACCCCAGTGTTACACAGTGACAGACCTGTACCCACCAGTACTGTACCCCAGTGTTACACAGTGACAGACCTGTACCCACCAGTACTTTACCCAATGATATACAGTAACAGACCTGTACCCACCAGTACTGTACCCCAGTGTTATACAGTGACAGACCTGTACCCACCAGTACTGTACCCCAGTGTTATACAGTGACAGACCTGTACCCACTAGTACTGTACCCCAGTGTAATACAGCGACAGACCTGTACCCACCAGTACTGTACCCCAGTGTTATGCAGCGACAGACCTGTACCCACCAATACTGTACCCCAGTGTTATACAGCGACAGACCTGTACCCACCAGTACTGTACCCCAGTGTTATACAGTGACAGACCTGTACCCACCAGTACTGTACCCCAGTGTTATACACTGACAGACCTGTACCCACAAGTACTGTACCCCAGTGTAATACAGCGACAGACCTGTACCCACCAGTACTGTACCCCAGTGTTATACAGTGGCAGACCTGTACCCACCAGTACTGTACCCGTGTTATACAGTGACAGACCTGTACCCACCAGTACTGTACCCCAGTGATATACAGTAACAGACCTGTACCCACCAATACTGTACCCCAGTGTTATACAGTGACAGACTTGTACCCACCAGTACTGTACCCCAGTGTTATACACTGACAGACCTGTACCCACCAGTACTGTACCCCAGTGTTATACACTGACAGACCTGTACCCACCAGTACTGTACCCCAGTGTTATACAGTGGCAGACCTGTACCCACCAGTACTGTACCCGTGTTATACAGTGACAGACCTGTACCCACCAGTACTGTACCCCAGTGATATACAGTAACAGACCTGTACCCACCAGTACTGTACCCCAGTGTTACAGAGTGACAGACCTGTGCCCACCAGTACTATACCCCAGTGTTATACAGTGACGGACCTGTACCCACCAGTACTGTACCCCAGTGTTATATAGTGACTGACTGACCTGTACCCACCAGTACTGTACCCCAGTGTTATACAGTGACGGACCTGTACCCACCAGTACTGTGCCCCAGTGTTATACAGTGACAGACCTGTGCCCACCAGTACTGTACCCGTGTTATACAGTGACGGACCTGTACCCACCAGTACTGTACCCCAGTGTTATACAGTGACAGACCTGTGCCCACCAGTACTGTACCCCAGTGTTATACAGTGACAGACCTGTACCCACCAGTACTGTACCCCAGTGTTATACAGTGACGGGCCTGTACCCACCAGTACTGTACCCCAGTGTTATACAGTGACGGACCTGTACCCACCAGTACTGTACCCCAGTGTTATATAGTGACAGACCTGTACCCACCAGTACTGTACCCCAGTGTTATATAGTGACAGACCTGTACCCACCAGCACTGTACCCCAGTGTTATACAGTGACAGACCTGTACCCACCAGTACTGTACCCCAGTGTTATATAGTGACAGACCTGTACCCACCAGTACTGTACCCCAGTGTTACACAGTGACAGACCTGTACCCACCAGTACTGTACCCCAGTGTTATACAGTGACAGGCCTGTACCCACCAGTACTGTACCCCAGTGTTACACAGTGACAGACCTGTACCCACCAGTACTGTACCCCAGTGTTACACAGTGACAGACCTGTACCCACCAGTACTGTACCCCAGTGATATACAGTAACAGACCTGTACCCACCAGTACTGTACCCGTGTTATACAGTGACAGACCTGTACCCACCAGTACTGCACCCCAGTGTTATACAGTGACAGACCTGTACCCACCAGTACTGTACCCGTGTTATACAGTGACAGACCTGTACCCACCAGTACTGTACCCCAGTGTTATACAGTGACAGACCTGTACCCACCAGTACTGTACCCCAGTGATATACAGTAACAGACCTGTACCCACCAGTACTGTACCCCAGTGTTATACAGTGACAGACCTGTACCCACCAGTACTGTACCCCAGTGTTATACAGTGACAGACCTGTACCCACCAGTACTGTACCCCAGTGTTATACAGTGACAGACCTGTACCCACCAGTACTGTACCCCAGTGTTATACAGCGACAGACCTGTACCCACCAGTACTGTACCCCAGTGTTATGCAGCAACAGGCCTGTACCCACCAATACTGTACCCCAGTGATATACAGTAACAGACCTGTACCCACCAGTACTGTACCCCAGTGTTATACAGTGACAGACCTGTACCCACCAGTACTGTACCCCAGTGTTACACAGTGACAGACCTGTACCCACCTGTACTGTACCAGTGTTACAGTGACAGACCTGTACCCACCAGTACTGTACCCCAGTGTTACACAGTGACAGACCTGTACCCACCAGTACTGTACCCCAGTGTTACACAGTGACAGACCTGTACCCACCAGTACTTTACCCAATGATATACAGTAACAGACCTGTACCCACCAGTACTGTACCCCAGTGTTACACAGTGACAGACCTGTACCCACCAGTACTGTACCCCAGTGTTATACAGTGACAGACCTGTACCCACTAGTACTGTACCCCAGTGTAATACAGCGACAGACCTGTACCCACCAGTACTGTACCCCAGTGTTATGCAGCGACAGACCTGTACCCACCAATACTGTACCCCAGTGTTATACAGCGACAGACCTGTACCCACCAGTACTGTACCCCAGTGATATACAGTAACAGACCTGTACGCACCAGTACTGTACCCCAGTGTTATACAGTGACAGACCTGTACCCACCAGTACTGTACCCCAGTGTTATACACTGACAGACCTGTACCCACAAGTACTGTACCCCAGTGTAATACAGCGACAGACCTGTACCCACCAGTACTGTACCCCAGTGTTATACAGTGGCAGACCTGTACCCACCAGTACTGTACCCGTGTTATACAGTGACAGACCTGTACCCACCAGTACTGTACCCCAGTGATATACAGTAACAGACCTGTACCCACCAATACTGTACCCCAGTGTTATACAGTGACAGACTTGTACCCACCAGTACTGTACCCCAGTGTTATACACTGACAGACCTGTACCCACCAGTACTGTACCCCAGTGTTATACACTGACAGACCTGTACCCACCAGTACTGTACCCCAGTGTTATACAGTGGCAGACCTGTACCCACCAGTACTGTACCCGTGTTATACAGTGACAGACCTGTACCCACCAGTACTGTACCCCAGTGATATACAGTAACAGACCTGTACCCACCAGTACTGTACCCCAGTGTTACAGAGTGACAGACCTGTGCCCACCAGTACTGTACCCCAGTGTTATACAGTGACGGACCTGTACCCACCAGTACTGTACCCCAGTGTTATATAGTGACTGACTGACCTGTACCCACCAGTACTGTACCCCAGTGTTATACAGTGACGGACCTGTACCCACCAGTACTGTGCCCCAGTGTTATACAGTGACAGACCTGTGCCCACCAGTACTGTACCCCAGTGTTATACAGTGACGGACCTGTACCCACCAGTACTGTACCCCAGTGTTATACAGTGACAGACCTGTGCCCACCAGTACTGTACCCCAGTGTTATACAGTGACGGACCTGTACCCACCAGTACTGTACCCCAGTGTTATACAGTGACAGACCTGTACCCACCAGTACTGTACCCCAGTGTTATACAGTGAAAGGCCTGTACCCACCAGTACTGTACCAGTGTTATACAGTGACAGACCTGTACCCACCAGTACTGTACCCCAGTGTTATAGTGACAGATCGGTACCCACTAGTACTGTACCCCAGTGTTATGCAGTGACAGACCTGTACCCACCAGTACTGTACCCCAGTGTTATACAGTGACAGACCTGTACCCACCAGTACTGTACCCCAGTGTTATACAGTGACAGACCTGTACCCACTAGTACTGTAACCCAGTGTTATACAGTGACAGACCTGTACCCACCTGTACTGTACCCCAGTGTTATACAGTGACAGACCTGTACCCACCAGTACTGTACCCCAGTGTTATACAGTGACAGACCTGTTCCCACCAGTACTGTACCCTAGTGTTATACAGTGACGGACGTGTACCCACCAGTACTGTACCCCAGTGTTAGTGACAGACCTGTACCCACCAGTACTGTACCCTACTGTTACAGTGACAGCCCTGTACCCACCAGTACTGTACCCCAGTGTTATACAGTGACAGACCTGTACCCACCAGTACTGTACCCCAGTGTTATACAGCGACAGACCTGTACCCACCAGTACTGTACCCCAGTGTTATAGTGACAGACCTGTACCCACCAGTACTGTACCCCAGTGTTATACAGAGACAGACCTGTACCCACCAGTACTGTACCCCAGTGTTATACAGTGACAGACCTGTACCCACCAGTACTGTACCCCAGTGTTATACAATGACAGACCTGTACCCACCAGTACTGTACCCCAGTGTTATACAGTGACAGACTTGTACCCACCAGTACTGTACCCCAGTGTTATACAGTGACAGACCTGTGCCCACCAGTACTGTACCCCAGTGTTATACAGTGACAGACTTGTACCCACCAGTACTGTACCCCAGTGTTATACAGTGACAGACCTGTACCCACCAGTACTGTACCCCAGTGTTATACAGTGACAGACCTTTACCCACCAGTACTGTACCCCAGTGTTACACAGTGACAGACTTGTACCCACCAGTACTGTACCCCAGTGTTATACAGTGACAGACCTGTACCCACCAGTACTGTACCCCAGTGTTACACAGTGACAGACTTGTACCCACCAGTACTGTACCCCAGTGTTATACAGTGACAGACCTGTACCCACCAGTACTGTACCCCAGTGTTATACAGTGACAGACCTGTACCCACCAGTACTATACCCCAGTGTTATACAGTGACAGACCTGTACCCGCCAGTACCGGTCGCCCTGTAATGAGCTGGCATTCGTGTTGGAGTAGTGCAGTGAGAGCTTTGCTGCAGATAATCCAGGGTTGGAACTTGCTGCTTTGCAAATTCAACTGATGCCAGCTGTGCCTTCACATCTGGTTGGATGCCATGTTTTTAATCTCCATCTGATGTAACCTGTAATGTATGTTAAAGGGGTGGAAAGTTCCAGCTACTGAGAGCCAACCAGCACAGTTCCTTCCCAGATGTTGCAGATCTCTGATGTTACTCTTATTTATTTGTTCCTTTGAGGGCAGCCTGTGGTTCAGTAAGTGTGGGGATGGATGGACAGAGGCAGCCAAGGAACTGCAGGGTGGTACGATCTTGATTGTTCTTTCACAGGATCTGTAAACCATGGGACTGCTGCTCTCCCCCGCCCCAGCCGCCCCGTCCCGGTACACCCGACGAGCTTCTAGAACACAGGCTTGGTGTCAAGCAATGACTATTTCTCCAGCAGCCTCGTCTTCCCTCCTGGTTATCTCTGTCCTGCTGGCCGTCAACACCCGGGACCTCCGCCCTTCGCCCAGCCCTCTCAATAATCAACACAAGGCCAAGAAACATGGCAACGCCGGAGCGCGTCTCACTCCATCCGCAATCTCTGTGCCTCCATTCCCTCGGTGTGTCTCACTCCATCTCTACTCCATGCATCTCCTCCACCCACCCCAGCCTCCACCTGCTCGCCCACCCTCCACCTCCCCTCCCTCCCTCCACCGCCCTCCCACTCCCCTCCCTGTGTATCACTCTCTCTCTCTCTATCTCCATTCACTCCGTGCCTCCCCCTCCCTCCCTGACCCGTCACCATTCCCTGTTCCTGCTCTCCCTGATTTCTCGTGGCTCCTGTTGCAGTAATTGCTTCCCTGGATTCCACACTTTAAAATGAAGTTCGGGACCTGGAACGTCAGGACCCTCATGGACAACCCCAACAGTGACAGACCGGAACGCCGTACTGCTATTGTTGCCCGGGAACTCGCAGGCAGCGCAAGGAGTGCACGTCAACCCAAGCACCCCACCCACCCGCCCCTTCAACCACCGTCTGCCCCACCTGTGACAGACTGTAGGTCCCGCATTGGACTCATCAGTCACCTGAGAACTCATTTTTAATGTGGAAGCAAGTCAACCTCGGTTCTGAGGGACTGCCTAAGAAGAAGAAGAATTGCTTCCCGCACTGACCCGCTCCTAATTCTATTCCACTTCACCATTGGTTTCTTCCGATTAAATCCCAGTGAATGTTCCATTGCCCGAAGACAAATGCAAGAAGCTGTTCAGTGACAAGGAAAGGGCCACCTCGAGCACTGGGCGAGACGAGACGTGGGTCTTTGCCCAGCACCAACCCGAGTGTTTCCACTGAACAAACACTGCCGAACACTCGGGGGGAATGGTGCCTCAGAGGGCGTCCCTTTTAACCAGAAGTTCCCATTAAACAGGGCGGGAACCGGCTGTGGGAATGGACGAGAAACGTCAAAAGCACCAGGGACCAGGGACCTCCATGAAAAGCGGGAATGAAAGGCGGGTCGGGCTGGCTGTGCGGTGTTTGCTTTAGTTGCCTGTGTCCTCCCAGCCACACAGTGCATCCTTTCACCAGCTGGCATGCTGCTCGTTTCCAGCCAGACTGTCAGTGTCAACAGTCTGAGAGAGAGAGAGAGAGAGAGAGAGAGAGAGGCTGGTCTGAATAATCTCTTCACCTGCCCTGTGCCTTCTTCGAGTTACACAGAATTCACAGCACATAAAAAGGCCATTCGGCCCAACTGCTCCGTGCCGGTGTGTATGCTCCACACGAGCCTCCTCCCACCCTACTCCATCTCACCCCCATCAACTGAGAGGTTATATCCATCAGGAAAGATTGAACAGGCTGGGGCTCTTTTCTCTAGAACAGAGAAGGCTGAGGGGAGACCCGATAGAGGTCTTTAAGGTTATGAAAGTGTTCGATAGGGTAGACGTAGAGAAGGTGTTTCCACTTGTGGGGGAATCCAAAACTAGAGGCCATAAAATATAAAAGACAGTCACCAATAAATCCAATCGGGAATTCGGGAGAAACTTCTTTCCCCAGAGAGTGGTGAGAATGTGGAACTCGCTCCCACAGGGAGTGGTTGTGGCGAAAAACAAAGATGCATTTAAGGGGAAGCTAGATAAACACGTGAGACAGAAAGCAATAGAAGGATATGCTGATAGGGTGAGATGTAGAGGGGCTGGGAGGAGGTTCGTGTGGAGAATAAACACCGGCACGGACCAGTTGGGCCGAATGGCCTGTTTCTGTGCTGTAAAATCTATGTTTGTAACATAGCTTTTATTCCTTTTTCTCTCAAGTGTTTATCGAGCTTCCCCTTAAATGCCTCTGTGCTATTCACCTCAACTCAAGAAGGGTGAAGTCAGTAGTCTCGGTCCTCTCATGGTGAAGGGCAGGAGCTTGGGCACAGCATTCATCGAACATTCCCGATTCCAGCATTACTGAGAAATCCAACATTTCACATTCTTTCAGTCCCCCCAGTAATTGAAAAGCTTTCCTTCAGCAGAAAGCTGGCAAGAACGTTCGAACGGAAAGTAAAATCTTTGTGTGAACTCCCAGGGTTCTTTGAGCAGTGAGTGGCCAGGAATAAAATCAGTTCAACTACACACCCTGTTCAACTGTCCGCCCTACAACGGGAGACTCCTCTACAGAAACTCCTTCACTTCCCATTTCATTCTTTTGCTGGTCTCCCTGATACTATCCGGAGAGCTGAATCCGCGTCCAATTAAATCACCGCGCCTCGCGCCCGATGACATCATCGCACTCAGTGCCCGATGACAGCACCGCGCCCGATGACATCACACACCCGATGACATCGTCGCACTCGGCGCCCGATGACATCACCGCGCCCGATGACTTCACCGCGCCCCGTGCCCGACATCATCGCGTCCCCCGGCCCTCGCCCGACGACATCACCGCGCCCCATGTCTGATGACATCACCGCGTCCGATTACATCTTCGCACTTGGCGCCCGATGACATCACCGCGTCCCGCGCCCGACATCAGCGCACCCCTCGCCCGAAGATATCACTGCGCCCCACACACGATGACATCATCACATCCGATTTCATCATCGCACTCGGCGCCCGATGACATCACCGCATCCCGCGCCTGACATCACCGCGCCCCTCGCCCGAAGACATCACTGCGCCCAATGACATCACCGCGCCCCACACCCGATGACATCATCACATCCGATTTCATCATCGCACTCGGCGCCCAATGACATCACCGCATCCCGCGCCCGACATCAACGCGCCCTTCGCCCGACGACATCACCGCGTCCGATGACATCACCGCGCCCCACGCCCAATGACATCACCGCGTCCAATGACATCACCGCGCCCCATGCCTGATGACATCACCACATCCGATTACATCTTCGCACTTGTCGCCCGATGACATCACCGCGTCCCGCGCCCGACATCAGCGCACCCCTCGCCTGACGACATCACCGTGCCCCACGCCCGATGACATCACCGCGTCCGATTACATCATCGCACTCAGCGCCCGATGACATCACCGCGCCCCTCGCCCGAAGACATCACTGCGCCCAATGACATCACCGCGCCCCACGCCGATGACATCATCACGTCCGATTTCATCATCGCACTCGGTGCTCAATGACATCACCGCATTCCGCGCCTGACATCAGCGCACCCTTCGCCCCACGCCCGATGACATCACCGCGTCCAATGACATCACCGCGCCCCACGCCCGATGACATCACCGCGTCCGATGACATCATCACGTCTGATAACATCATCGCACTCGGCGCCCAAGTACATCACCACACCCGATGACATAATCGCACTCTGAGCTCAATGACATTAATGCGCCCGACAACATCACCGCGCCGCTCGCCCGACGACACCATCACACCCCTCGCCCGATGACACCGTCGCACGCGCCGCTCGCCCGATGACACCGTCGCACGCGCCGCTCGCCCAATGACACCGTCGCACACACCCCTCGCCCGATGACACTGTCGCACGCGCCCCTTGCCCGATGACACCATCGCACACGGTCCCTGATTATAACTCCACACTCAGTGCCTGGGCACAGCACAGTAACAGGCCTGTCGGCCCGTCTGGTCTCCACTGGTGTTTGTACTTCACATCGGGTTGCCAACTGTGGTTGGACATATTCCTGGAGGTCGCTCCCGCCTCTGACCACCCCGCCCGGTCAAACAGGCCCTTTTTCCTTTCTCCAATATTTTTACAGCTCATCAATGAATGAAAGTGTTCAAAGAAACTGAAAAAGAACACACCACTTTTTCAAAGCCCCTGTGATTTTTCCCTTGGTTTGCTGGCCGCAGTGTCCTGGAGATTTACCTTTAATCCCTGGAGACTCCGGGGAAATTCTGGAGGGTTGGCACCCCCTCACTCCACAGGAAGCTCCTCTCACTCTAATGACCTTTTCCCACCCTGCCTCCCTATCCCGCTATTGCCTCGTGCATCAAGCCTCCCCTTAAATGAAGCCCAGAACAGAGGCAACCAAGGCAGGTGAGGGGGCACAATCTTAAATTTAGAGCCAGGCCGTTCAAGAATGAAATCAGGAAGCACTTTTTCCACACAAAGGGCAGTGCAACACATGGGTATTAGGTCTCATCCTCTGTTTGAGTGCATCAAAAACTGCTGCCCGTATCCTAACTCGAACCAAGTCCCGTTCAGGCCCATCACCCCTGTGCTCGCTGATCCACATCGGCTCCCAGTTCAGCAACTCCTCAATTTTAAAATTCTGATTCTGGTTTTGAAATCCCTCCACGGCCTATCTCTGTGACCTCCTCCAGCTCTACAACCCTCCGAGATCTCTGTATTACGTCTGTGAATGATTGAGACACGGACAGCAGGAGTTGAACAAAACAAGTCTTTACTGATGGAAGTCAATAGTGAAACTGAAAACAACAGAGGCTCACTAACGCCTTTTATACAGGGGTGGTCACTGACGGTACTGCAGTCTGAGACCAGTTATTCTCTTAAAGGTACATACACAACAATTCCTCCCCTTTTAGATAAACAGTACATAACATTCATTTAACAACTAAATGATAACTAATTACCATCACAATTACGGTTGCTAGATACATTGGTTAAGTTTAAGCAATTATAAGTTCAGTCTTTGAGGAGGCTTCCTGATTCTGTCTGGATAACGCCTCTTTGGGGTATCAGGTTCTTCTGGCAATGTTGAGTCGGGATCAATGTCGTTGTTTGATTCATCTGCTTCCAATATTACCGGTTCTGCGGTAGCTGCAATTGGAACGTCGATTTCATTACCAGGTGTATCAGATCGTGGTGTGGCGTGGACGTTTTCCAGGGACTCTAGAATCTGGTCAGCATGGCGTCTTACAATGCTCTCCCCAACGTCCACGGTATACATGAGAGGTCCTTGTCGTGTACAAATCGTTCCTGGCTGCCATTTCTCAGTGCGGTAGTCCCGGGCCAAAACTGGTTGACCTATCTTAAAACTCCTGGTCGGCCTTTCATTCATATTCTGAAACTGCCTGTTCTCCACATCTCTTCGGACGTTTGGCTTAACCAAATCCAAGCGGCATCGTAGTCTTCGATTGAAGAACATCATGACTGGAGTTTGGTTGGTAACCGCATGTGTCGCATTCCGGTAGGCAAACAAGAAGTTGTCCACCTTGTGTTGTAGGGGTATATCTTCATTACACATTGCCTTGATAGCCTTCTTGAATGTTTGGACAAACCTCTCGGCCAATCCATTAGTGGCTGGATGATATGGGGCAGATGTGTAATGCTTAACACCATTGTTCTTTAAGAACCTCCGGAACTCTTCAGACACAAACTGTGGTCCATTGTCAGAGCAAATCTGTTCAGGCAGCCCATTCCTAAACTGTGATAGTTCTCTCCGTGGTGGTTGAGGACATTTTTATTACCTCTGGCCACTTTGAATGTGCATCCACCGCAATTAAAAACATCGAGTCCATGAAGGGACCAACAAAATCAATGTGCACCCTTTGCCATGGAGATGAGGGCCACTCCCATGGATGTAGAGGGGCTTGTGGTGGGGCGTCTTGGACCTTCTGGCATCCTGCACAGCTCTTGGTCATCTCTTCGATTTCTCTATCGATTCCCGGCCACCACACAAACGCTCTGGCTAAGTTCTTCATTTTTACCCCACCCAGATGACCCTCATGAAGCTCATTGAGCACTCTATCCATCAACTTAGGTGGAATTACTACTCTGGATCCACACATCAAGGTTCCTCTGCACACTGACAGCTGTTCTCTTCTCGGCGAGATAGCTGGCAGCAGTGGTTCGCCATGTGCTGGCCATCCCTTCACCGTTAAATCCTAGACCCGTGATAGTGTCGGGTCATTCCGTGTTTCCTTTTCTATGTTTGCATTCGTCACAGGGAGACATTCGACTATGGTCGAGTGGAATAACTCCATTGGATCCACTGCAAGGTCTTCTTCTTCCACTGTCGGCAATGGTAGGCGTGACAATCCATCGGCATTTCCATGCTGTTTAGTTCCTTTGTACTCGATGTCATATTGGTGTGCCCCTAGGAAAAGGGACCACCTCTGCAGCCGTTGTGCTGTCATTATCGGTACGCCCTTCTGAGGGTTGAAAATGGAGACAAGAGGTTGATGATCGGTTAGTAGAGTAAATTTTTGACCGTGCAGGTAGTGATTGAACTTCTTCACCCCCCACACTAGGCTGAGGGCCTCTCTGTCAATCTGGGTGTAGTTACGCTCGGCAGAAGTTAACGAGCGTGACGCAAAAGCTATCGGCCTCTCTAAACCATCAAGGAATTTATGTGACAGTACCGCCCCAATGCCGTAGGGAGACGCATCACACGCCAGTCTGATCGGCAGTGCTGGGTTGTAGTGAGCCAATACTTCCCTTGAAGTGATTAAGTCCTTACTGTTCTGAAAGGCCCGCTTACAATCATCGCTCCATTTCCATGCTACCCCCGTTCGTAGCAGGGCGTTCAGTGGGTGCAAAATTGTCGACAAATTCGGCAAAAACTTATGGTAGTAATTCACCAATCCGAGGAATGACCTCAGTTGCGACACATTTTCAGGCGCTGGGGCCTTAACAACCGCTTCAATTTTGTCAGGAGACTTATGTAACCCCTCTTCATCAATCACGTGGCCACAATACGATATCTGTTTCTTTAAAAATTCGCACTTGGGGTGGTTGGCTCGCAGCCCATGTTCCCGTAGTCTAGTGAGCACCTGTTCTAGGTTGTTAAGGTGTTCACTATCATCTTCACCTGTCACAAGGATGTCGCCCAAGTAACACTGAGTCCCCGGAATCCCTTGCAGGACTTGTTCCATCGCTCTTTGCCATATCGCTGGAGCCGATGCTACTCCGAATACCAATCGATGATACTGGTAAAGACCTTTGTGAGTGATTATCGTGAGATATTCCTAGAGGACTCTTCAACCTCCATCTGCAAATATGCTTGTGCTAGGTCAATTTTTGAAAAACGCTTCCCTCCAGACAGTGAGGCGAAGATGTCTTCTATCCTTGGAAGAGGATATTGTACTGTGTGAAGGACTGGGTTCACCGTCACCTTGAAATCCCAACAGATGCGAATCTTCCTTGGCTCCCCGGACTTATTGCTTAACGTTTTCTTCATGACAGGAACGATGGGTGTCGCCCACTCGCTCCAGTCGACCTTAGACAACACGCCTGCCTTCTCCAGATTCTCCAGCTCTGCCTCGACGGCTGGGCGAATTGCATATGGTACCGGTCTTGCTTTGAAAAACTTGGGAACTGCATTCTCTTCTATTTTTATCGAGGCGGTTATGCCTTTAAGCGTGCCCAGTTCTTGTTGAAATACCTCTTTGGCGTTAGCTAAGATTGTTGACAATCGTCCAGGAGTGACGTCTTCATCTTTTTTACCATCCACCGTCATTGCATGAATGGAGTGCCAATCTAAGTTTATCTTCCTGATCCATTCCCGTCCCAATAACGGTGGTCCACCATTTGGCAGTATGTAGAGATACAATTTCCGTATTTTCTTGCCGTTGTATTCGACAGGCACCCTTATTTTTCCTCTGGGGTATACCTTTTGCCCCGTATACGTCGTCAAGACGATGGATGTCTCTCTCAAGGGTATGTGTGAAAATAGCCGCTCGTAGTCTCGTCGATTCATGACGGTTAGCGTTGATCCTGTATCCAATTCCATTTTAACTTGGGACCCTGCTATCGTGAGGGTGACCCAAATGGTTCGGTGATCCTCTTTTGCGATTACATTGTGAAGTTTGAGACAGTTTAGTCTCCTGTTTCCGGATTCACTATCGCTCATCTGGTCTTCGGAACTACTGTCCGTCATCTTTTGTACTTTCTTGTACGGTTCCTTAGTAGCCTTTTTGTTGTCGCTGGTCTTCTTCCCAGACCTGCAAACTCGTGCAATGTGTCCCATCTTCCCGCATTGCCTGCATATTTTGTCTTTGGACCAGCAGTCCTTCTGGTCATGGTTAGTTCTACCGCAGCGATAACATTTTGCAAATCCCCGTGTCATTTCGTGGGTGCCGTATTCCTGTGGTTTTTGTTGAATTTCTGCAGCTCCCCTGGCTGCTGCTTCATACGATACTGCCACGCTGAAAGCCTTATCTAGCGTCAGCTCTTTCTCTGAGAGTAACTTCTTCTGTGTTCCTTCACTCAGGAGTCCACAGACAAATTTGTCCCGTAGGGTATCTGCCAGTCCTGCTCCGAACTGGCAGTGCTTTGATAGCTTGCGTAGTTCCGTAAGGTACTCAGCATTGCTCTCATCTTTATGCTGAGTTCTCCTGTGGAATTTAAATCTTTCTGCTATCAACAGCGGTGCAGGGTTTAGGTGTTCCTGTAGGACAGCAACAATTTTGTTAAAACTCTTCGCCTTCGGTTTGGCTGGAGTAATCAGGTCCCTCAATAGGCCGTACGTTCTAGCGCCCATTAAGTTTAGCAATATCGATGCCTTTTTCTCCTCCGCTATTTCGTTTGCCTCGAAATATACCTCGACTCTTTCCACATACGTGGTCCAGTCCTCTATTGTATTATCAAAAGCAGTGATACAGCCAGTCTTCGGCATCTTGCAAATCTAAAATGGCGCCTCCCGCGCTTTGCCTTCTTCCCCGATTTAACAAAATGGCGCCTCCCGCACTTTGCCTTCTTCCCCGCTGATTAAGATGGCGCCTCACGCGCTTTGCCTTCTTCCCCGCTGTTGTTAGCGCTGCTTTCCGCGGTTTCCGTTGTAACCTGCAGCTCCTCGCGGTTTCTTGCGCGTTTAATATTTCTTTTTTTTAAAAATTATTTTCCCGTCGTGGAACAACCCTATGGGACTCTTGCCTCCCTCTTCGCGGGTCTATACGCAGCCCGGGTTCGTAGCACCGGCCGCGCCCTGTGTGCTCCACCCTCTCTCTCTCTTCTTCCCGACAACGCTGCTCGGCCCCGTTGCAAACCAACCGCTCGAGTTCGCGACCGCCGCAGCCCAGGAAGGATCAGTGCACTACCTGCCACCAGCCCGATTAGCTGAAGCACCGTCGACAGGAACCAGGCCCCGCATCCGACAGCTTCTCCAGCAATCTTCAACTCCGCAACACAGGGGCGGATGCCCACAGTCGACGCCCGTTTCTACTGCCTCTTACTTTCTTTTCTTTCTGGCCTCGACCTCTGCTCACTTCGCTGTAGGAATGGATCCCAGGAGGTGGTGCAGACTGTAGGTAGGTTCGTATCTGCTCGTCGCCAGTATTACGTCCGTGAATGATTGAGACACGGACAGCAGGAGTGGAACAAAACAAGTCTTTACTGATGGAAGTCAATAGTGAAACTGAAAACAACAGAGGCTCACTAACGCCTTTTATACAGGGGTGGTCACTGCCGGTACTGCAGTCTGAGACCAGTTATTCTCTTAAAGGTACATACACAACGCTCTGCGCTCCTCCAATTCTGGCCCCTTGCGCATCCCCCGATTTTTATCACTCCACCATTGGCGGCCGTGTCTTCAGCTCCCTGGGCCCTCAGCTCCAGAATTCCCTCCCTAAACCTCTCCGCCTCTCTCTCCTCCTTTAAGTTGCTCCTTAAAACCCAAACCTCTTTGAGCAAGCTTTTGGTCACCTGCCCCTAATAATATCTCATGTGGCTCGGGGTCAGATTTTAGTTTGATAATCGCTCCTGTGAAGCGCCTTGGGGCGTTTTACTACGTTAAAGGGGCTGTGTTACTGTCTTTGTTGCTTGATCTGAATTAAGACACAGGTTGCGTGCTACAATTGGCCTCAGCATCTCCGGGTGGGGTGTGTGGGGGTTGGGGTGGGGACCAGGATTCCCACCCTGACCCTCACATGTTACGTATTCTCCACGTGCTCGTCTTAAATCATCCCTTCAAGTCCCGACAGGACTGTGCGAGTCCGCCCGTATAATAATCTCAAAGACGGATTGCTGGAGATGAAAGGAGAATGACAGTCTGCTGAGCCCAGACCCCCCGGCACCAGCCTCGCTGCCCCAATATGTTCTTGCTCGACTGCAGGAGGCAGCATCGGTCTCCATAGAGACGATCACCTGGGTCTGCTGCTGGACTGAGCCTGTGCTGCAGGAGGTACCCCCTTCCCTTCCCTCGCCCCTCGCCCCTCCCTCTGCTGACTGTCAGAGCAGATGTTTGGTCTAGTGTTACAGCAGAATCAGAGCGTGACCGACTTCAAAGCAACAATTCCAAAGTAGATGTACTGCCAGGGAAGGTCTAGAGCAGAGCTGCAGCCTGTTGGCAGGGATTGAGCCGGTCTCCGAGCGAGGGGCGGGCCCAATGTTCGCTGATTTATAACGGTCCGGGGTGATGGGTGGGGGTCGAGGGTGGGGGGCCGAGGGTGGGGGTGGGGGGCGGTTCGTATTGTTCGTTTGGGCGCTGTCGCTCAGCTCCAACATCGAATCTTCGGTTACTGAAGGAGCTGGTGCTCTGACTTTTCCCCGTGCCTCTTGAGCATAATTAACATGCCGCACATCACCTGTTGCTGGGCTCCGAGGTAACTATAATTACCCACATCCCCACTCAAAATAGCACAGGGGCGGGCGGGCGGGAATAATCCTAGCGTTCTGTGGCAGACAGATCCACCGTTACCGCCACACTTTTAGCTCGTTTGCCAGACCAACCTTTCTTCCCAGCTCAATTAGCTTCTCGAGCACTCTGGGGGGCGGGCTCTCTGCCGGGGGGCGGGCTCTCTGCCGGGGGGTGCGGGCTCTCTGCCGGGGGGCGGGGCCTTTCGGGGCGGGGCCTCCGGGGGTGGGGCCTCCGGGGGCGGGGCCTCCGGGGGCGGGGCCTCCGGGGGCGGGGCCTCTCTCTGGCCCTCCCCCACTCCCCATCCATTCCCCCCCTATCGCTCAATCCCCCCAATCACCCACTCCCCCTCTCGCCCTCTCCAAGATCTCGCTAGTTAATGTCTTCCCTTGTGAACGGCACAATTTGCTGATGTCTCGATAACTCATGATCCCCTTTCTCAACAGGTACAAATCCAGCACCTGATTTAAGGTATCAATCGAGCCAGACTTCACTCCTTTTTCCTAGCCGCCTGTTCCAGGTGTCTGTTATCTGGTCGGGAGTATTTTATTGATTTATACTTTTTTGTTTAAGAATGATTGAAAGATTGCGCAACAAAGGAGCCAAGATTCAGCAGAGTGCCCTTCAGCCCTTCCCCCAGAACAATGGCTGCCCACTGCGGAGCCAGCACCCCAGACGCAGGAAGAGCAGGCATCTGGTTTAGACACAGACAGTCTGGGATTGTGGGCAATCACCCAGGAACTTATCCCAGAGCTCTCCTGGCCAGCGACCCACCTTCCACCCTCCATAAACTCCAGCTCATCCAGAACTCTGCTGCCCCGTGTCCTCACTCGCACCCAGTCCCGTTCACCCATCACCCCCTGTGCTCGCTGACCTACATTGGCTCCCGGTCCGGCAATGCCTCAATTTTAAAATTCTCATCCTTGTGTGCAAATTCCTCCACAGCCTCCTCATCCCCCTCCCTATCTCTGTAACCTCCTCCAGCCCCACAGCCCTCTGAGATCTCGGCATTCCTCCAATTCTGGCCTCTCGCCCATCCCCGATTTCCATCGCCCCACCATCGGCGGCCATGCCTTCAGCTGCCTGGGCCCTAAGCTCTGGAATTCCCTCCCTAAACCTCTCCGCCTCCCTACCTCTCTTCTCCCCCCTTTAGCTGCGTCAGCGGTGACTCAGTGGGCAGCACCCTCACCTCCGAGTCAGAAGGTTGTGGGTTCAAGTCCCGCTCCAGAGACTTGAGCACAAAAATCTAGGCTGACACTCCCAGTGCAGTGCTGAGGGAGTGCCGCACTGTTGGAGGTGCCGTCTTTCGGATGAGACGTTAAACCGAGGCCCCGTTTGCCCTTTCAGGTGGATGTAAAAGATTCCACGGCCACTATTTCTCAAAAGAGCAGGGGAGTTCTCCCCAGTGTCCCGGGGCCAATATTTATCCTTCAATCAACATCACTAAAAACTGATTATCTGGTCATTATCACATTGCTGTTTGTGGGAGCTTGCTGTGCGCAAATTGGCTGCCACGTTTCCTGCATTACAACAGTGACTACACTTCAAAAAGTACTTCATTGGCTGTAAAGCGCTTTGAGACGTCCTGTGGTCGTGAGAGGCACTAGAGAAATGTAAATCTTTCTTTCTTTTAAGCCGCTCCCTAAAACCAACCTCTTGTCATCTGTCCTAATATCTCCTTATGTGGCTCGGTGTCAAATTTTGTTTGACGCTCCTGTGAAGCACCTTGGGATGTTTTACTATGTTAAAGGCGCTATATATATGCAGGTTGTTGTTGTATTATTTTTATAGCGCCTTTCATAACCTCAGGACGTCCACATTGAGCTTTACAAGCAACTAAGTTCTTGTTTTGAAGTGTAGTCACTGTTGTAATGTAGAAACCGCGGCAACCAGTTTGCGCACAGCAAGCTCCCACCGACAGCAACGTGATAATGACCAGATCATCTGTTTTTAATGATGTTGATTGAGGGATAAATATTGGCCCCGGGACACCGGCGCGAATTCCCCTGCTCTTCTTCGAAATAGTGGCCGTGGGATCTTTTACGCCCACCTGACAGGGGCAGACGGGGCCTCGGTTTAACGTCTCATCCGAAAAACGGCACCTCCGGCAGTGCAGCACTCCCTCAGTACTGGCACTGGGAGTGTCAGCCTGGATTTTTGGGCTCAAGTCACTGGAGCGGGACCCGAACTCAACCCTTCTGACTCGGAGGCGAGAGAGCTACCCACTGACCCACTCCGGATACCCAAGTGCCAATCACCTCCCATGGGGAGATGGTCGTCTTCAACCAGGCAAATCGTCGGCAATTGTCAGCTCCTCACTCGGCAAACAAACAGAATATCAGGATGACTCATTTTCCCAGTGATTCCATGTAAAGTCCCAGAACATTACATCTGCACCCGCTGTAAACAATTCTCACTGTGTTTGTAAATCTTAGATACCGGTTCAATTAGAATATGTACACAGTCTGGTGACCTTTTGCCTCTGATGTTCATTACCGTCAGTCTCCTAAAAGAAGAGCCCCCCCAATATTCTCTTCCGCCGACTCCGTCTTCTCAATGCCCCAAACCGTTGCCAGGGTACAGTTTCAAGGCTGCCCACCCCCCCCCACTCCACCCCCGGTGTCTCACGCAGGTGGCCATTGTTCACTGGTGAGCTTAGACCCACAGCCGAGTCCCATCTCGTTCACACACAGCACATGCACGTCACATCGCTAGACAGGAATCAAACGTGTGAATGCTGGCTGATAACTTTCACTTTCTCTTGGCCGGGGAAAAGGTTGAAACCAATTCTGGTGCCCCAACGCCCACCCTTACTTAGATCACCGAACCCATGAACGATCGTGCATTTCTACAGCACCTTTTACCACCTCAGGACGTCCCAAAGTGCTTCACAGCCTGACGTAAGAAAACTACTAGGCACTTGGTCTAAGCGTTAAACAAAGCTTTAATCAACTGTTTTACAACATGGAGGTCTAGTTGTGTCCTTCACTAGTTCCTGTTAAGAATGTCCTGTGCAAGCTGGGTCCGTGCCCGAGTATGTATACTCTCCCTGGACAGCGCCACCCACAGGCCGCTCAGTTGATTCATGTCACAGCCAATGAAGGACTTTTGCAGTGCAGTCACTGTTGTAATGCGGGAAAAGGTGGCGGCGGCCGGTTTGCGCAGAGCCAACGTCGTTACCACACTGCGCTTTGTGGGATCTTGCTGTGCGCAATTTGTCTGCCGCGTTTCCTACATTACAGCAGTGACCACGCTTCAAAAAGTACCCCGCTGGCTGTAAAGCGCTTTGGGAGGTCCTGAGGCCATGTAGGGCGCTATAGAAATGCAAGTCCTTTCTGTCTTTAGACCGGAGGGTGCTGTGGCCTCACTCAGGGAGCCAATGGCACATTGCTCCAAAGGAACACTCACGGGTGATTTAGTCCGGCTCATCGGCTGGAGAAATACAGTAAAGGAACCGAGGGGCCTGCAAGAGCGGTGATGCAACAGAGGTGGACAACAGGTCAGCAGCTAGCTCGAGCTCGTAACCGAATACATCGGAGTCAGCTGAAAACCGCAGGATGCAATGTCATCGAAACCCCCCCTCGGGGACACGTGTCACTGCCTCGTAAATCCATCACCAGCTGACATCCTGCATGTTACGCCACCGATCCCTTCCAGAAAAAGGAAACATCAACAACATGCATTTATATAGCGCCTCTTTAACGTAGTAAAACATCCCGCGGCACTTCACAGGAGCGGCTATCAGACAGGATCTGAAACCGAGCCGCTCAAGGAGATATCGGGACAGGTGGCCAAAAGCTCGGTCAAAGAGGTTGGGTTTTAAGCAGCATGTTAAAGGAGGAGAGAGAGACGCAGAGAGGTTTAGGGAGGGAATTCCAGAGCTTAGGGCCCCAGGCAGCAGAAGGCACGGCCGCCAATGGTGGAGAGATGGAAAACAGGGATGCGCAAGAGGCCAGGACTGGAGGAGCGCAGAGATCTCGGTGGGTTGTCGGACTGGAGTTACAGGGAGGGGGTTCTGGCAGGGTCCTAGAGGAGGAAAAGGAAGAGGGGGTGGGGGAAGAATGCCCATGGGAAGAGGAGGCCTAAATGTTCCTTCAAGGGAGGGGGGAGCACTCTTGATCCTCCTGGCTCCACATGAAGAGTAAAAGAATTGACCTGTTTCGATTTCATCTAATTCACTGTAACCTCCTCCAGCCCTACAATCCTCCGAGATCTCTGCGATCTACGAATTCTGGCCTCTTGTTCATCCCCGATTTCAATCGTCCCACCATTGGCGGCCGTGCCTTCAGCTGCCTGGGCCCTAAGCTCTGGAATTCCCTCCCTAAGCCTCTCCGCCTCTCTCTCCTCCTTTAAGCTACTCCTTAAAACCCAACCTCTTTGAGCAAGCTTATGGTCACCTGTCCCAATATCCCCTTACGTGGCTCGGTGTCAAATTGTGTTTGATAATCGCTCCTGTGAAGCGCCTTGGGACGTTTTACTACGTTAAAGACGCTATATAAATGCAAGATGTTGTTGTTACTTACTGGATAAACATGCTGAGCCATTTGAATGTAGCCAGTAGACACCTTTTCATGAAGTTTTACGTTCTTAATGTAACTGATCATCGCCAAGGGGCGAACTGAGAATGCTTGAGGTGGTGAGATGGAGAAGGCCTTTTCTCTGTCTCGTGCTGTGATAGAGACAAGGCCACAATCAATGGCGCACAAGCCTTTCAGGGTCAGTACACTCTGTGACATTATCAAATCCTCAAACTGGTTTTCTCTCACTCCAGAATTGTAGCACTGATAAATTCGACAAAATAACGTAGCACCCTGGAGGTGACAAGTGGAACTGAACTTCTAAACATATATATAGATATATAGAAGATAGGAGCAGGAGTAGGCCATTCGGCCCCTCTAGCCTGCTCCGCCATTCAATGCGATCATGGCTGATCATCCAAATTCAGTACCCTGTCCCTGCCTTCTCCCCATATCCCTTGATCCCTTTAGCCTTAAGAAATATATCCAACTCCTTCTTGAATATATTTAATGAATTGGCCTCAACTGCCTTCTGTGGTAGAGAATTCCACAGGTTCACCACTCTCTGGGTGAAGAAATTCCTCCTCATTTCTGTCCTAAATGGCTTACCCCTTATCCTTAGACTGTGACCCCTGGTTCTGGACTCCCCGACCATCGGGAACATCCTTCCTGCATCAAGTCTGTCTAGTCCTGTTAGAATTTTATAAGTTTCAATGAGATCCCCTCTCATTCTTCTAAACTCTAGAGAATATAAGCCCAATCGACCCAATCTCTCCTCATACGTCATTCCTGCCATCCCAGGTATCAGCCTGATGAATCTTCGCTGCACTCCCTCCATGGCAAGAACATCCTTCCTCAGATAAGGCGACCAAAACTGCCCACAATACTCAAGATGTGGTCTCACCAAGGCCCTGTACAACTGCAGCAAGACATCCTTGCTCCTGTACTCGAACCCTCTCGCTATGAAGGCCAACATACCATTTGCCTTCTTAACCGCCTGCTGCACCTGCATGCTTACCTTCAGCGACTGGTGCACAAGGACACCCAATTAAGGACAACTAAACATTTCTATAGCCTCGTTTTTGACCTCAGGATGTCCCAAAGCACTTTACAGGCAATGAAGTATTTTTGAAGTGTAGTCACTGTTGTAATGTAAGGAAACCCGGCAGCCAATTTGCGCACAGCAAGCTCCCACAAACAGCAATGTGATAATGACCGGATAATCTGTTTTTCGTGATGTTGGTTGAGGGAACTCCCCTGCTCTTCTTCAAAATAGCGCCCATGGGATCTTTTACATCCACCCGAGAGGGCAGACGGGGCCTCGGTTTAACGTCTCATCTGAAAGACGGCTCGCGGAAAGACAGAGAGTGCAGCAGAGGTTCCCTCAGCACTGCACTGGAGTGTCAGCCTAGGTTATGGTCTCAAGTCTCTGGAGTAGGACTTGAACCTACAACCTTCTGACTCAGAGGCGAGAGAGAGGGAGATCTAACCACTGAGGCACGGCTGACATCCCTCAGAGGACGACCGTTCAGTCACTACTGCTCTGCCCTGTGGAACTATTCTGAAGCCAATCTCCCTCTCAGTGTTGCTTCAGATGTCTTCTGAAAAAAATCGCTTCTCTTCAAGCCTGCCTATGAGCTCCCCTGAAATTCCTTTACTTCCTGCTTTACATCCCACCCCTTCTTCAAGCACTCCAAAAACGTTTCCGCTTTAACGTCTGGAGCACGAGGTAAGCGTAAGCTTTTGTTGCCTTGCTTAATGCTCAGATGTGGTGTTAGCATGAGAGGAGGCGGGGGGGGGTGGGGTGGCGTCTGGTCAGACAGAGTCACTGAGGAGCTGAGGGGGGGTGGGGGGGGGAAACGGAAACTGGTGCGGCCTCCCCTGTCTCTTTGGAGACTGTTTCCAGGAGGTGAACTGGTTAGAGAAACAAGGGATGCAGCCAAGGGTCTCCGCACCACAGAAATGAGCCAGAAACCACTACAAAAGGTGAAGAACAGACTTTATGCAGTGCAGTTCTAGGTCTTTAGCTGACTTAATTTTTAAAAATACATGAATTCTGGGGATGTGGGCATTGCTGGCAAGGCTGGCAATTATTGCCCATCTCTAGTTGCCCTGAGAGGATGACGGTGAGCCTTCACCTTGACCTGCTGGTAGCGGGTTTGAAACAAGTGGCTCGCTCGGCCACTTCCGAGGGCAGTTCAGAATCAATCATGTTGGTGTGGGTCTGGAGTCACATATAGGCCCAGACCGGGTCAGGGCGGCAGGCTTCCTTCCCTAAAGGGACATGAGTGAACCCGTTGGGTGTGTACGACAATCCGACAGCTTCACGGCCACTTCTACGGAGACCAGCTTTTTAAAAAAACTGAATTCAAATTGTCAAACTGCTGTGGAGGGATCTGAACTCATGATCTCCGGATTACTAGTCTAGTAACATAGTGCACGGGATGTGTAGATACCTGCCCAGAAAGTTGACCCAAAGGTTCAACCACATGTAAAGTATCAGAGCAATACAGGCTCAGGAGGAGGCGACTCAGCCCCTCGAGCCTGCTCCGCCATTCAATCAGATCACGGCTGATCTGCACCTCAACCCCATTTACCCGCCTTTGCTCCATATCCCTCAATACCCTTCCCCAACAAAAAGCTATCGATCTCCGGTTTGAAACTTTCAACTGACCCCCCCGCCCCCCAGCTTTTTGGGGGGGGGGGGGGGGAGAGTTCCAGATTTCCACCGCCCTTTGTGTGAAGAAGCGCTTCCTGACATCACCCCTGAACGGCCTGGCTCTAATCTTAAGGTTCTGGAGGCTGACTCTCTTCTCCCCTAATCCAGGGGCGTTAAGGTCAGGTGGAGCGGCACAGGGGCCAAGGTCAACGCAGGCTGGTGGTGGGGTCGAAGGTCGTCCGTTCCTGCTCTGCGTGGCTCCTTTTCCAGACAAGCAGTAATCCAGCCTGACGGGGGCTGGTGACGGAGAGCCTCATTCGACATAAAGAGATAGAAACAAAGAACTTGCATTTATATAGCACCTTTCACAACCTCAGGACGTCACAAAGCGCTTTACAGCCAATGAGGTACTTTTGAAGTGTGGTCATTGTTGTAATGTAGGAAATGCAGCAACCAATTTGTGCACAGCAAGCTCCCACAAACAGCAATTATCAGATAATCTGTTTTAGTGCTGTTGGTTGAGGGATAAACATTGGTCCCAGGACACCGGGGATAACTCACCCCTGCTCTTTTTCGAAATAGTAGCCTTGGGATCTTTTACGTCCACCTGAGAGAGCAGACGGGGGCCACAGTTTAACGTCTCATCCGGAAGAACCCACGGCCTCCTGATCAGAGGCAAGTTGTTTCTGTAACTCGAGAAGGGAGCGGCTGAAGGGGTGAGTTCACAACTGGAAGTGTAGTGCGAACACCTTGGCCCCAATCCCTGTGTAATGTCGAGTGAGCTGCCGAGGCCCAAACCGACTCCGCTGTGAAGTGATGTGACGTTCTCCCTCGCCTCTACCTCACTCCTGTGACGGGTTGGACCCGAGCCAGGGTTGCCAACTCTGGTTGGACTTATTCCTGGAGATCTCCTCAAACAGCCCCGGCTGGTCAAACTGCCTTCTCCCCATCTCCAATATTTTTATAGCTAATAAACAAAAGTCTTCAAAGATAATGAAAAAACACACACCATTTTTTTTTTTATACCCTTGCGATTTTTCAGCCCCGGGTTTTCTCGCAGCAGTGTCCTGGGAGATTATGTTTTCATTCCTGGAGACTCCAGGGCAATCCTGAAGGGGTTGGCAACCCATGCTCAGACTCTGGATTTGTGCTTATTCTCCAATCGAATGTCGCGACGAGGAGCAGCGCTCACAATGAGGCGGACGCTGCTTCAGGAAATCCGAAGCCCCTGATTTTTCCCATCGATTCATTTGAATGGACAAACAGTCAGAGGTCGCAATCCCTGCCATTTCCTGACTAACGCACCACCCCCCCCCACCAAGAGGTGGCCCATCGGGCAAGCAGCCCTTGTAGCTGCAGCACTGGAGCACACCAAAACATCCCGCCGTGCTTCGACCAGCAACCAAATCTTAGACAAAAAGCAAAAATACTGCGGATGCTGGAAATCTGAAATAAAAATAGAAAATTGCTGGGAATACTCAGCGGGTCAGGCAGCCTCTGTGGAGAGAGAGAGAGAGAAACAGAGTTAACGGTTCAGGTCGATGACCTTTCGTCAGAACCGGTTCTGACGAAAGGTCATCGACCTGAAACGTTAACTGTTTGTCTCTCTCCACAGGCGCTGCCTGGCCTGCTGAGTATTTCCAACATTTTCGGTTTTTAACCAAATCTTAGAGGTCAGCTGTCCCTTTTGTACATTAGAATTACACAGTATTTACAGCACAGAAACAGGCCATTCGGCCCAACTGGTCTGTGCTGGTGTTTCTGCTCCACACGAGCCTCCTCCCACCCCTCTTCATCTCACCCCATCAGCATATCCTTCTATTCCTTTCCCCCTCGTGTGTTTATCCAGCTTCCCCTTAAATGCATCTATGCTATTTGCTTCAACCACTCCCTGTGGTAGCGAGTTCCACATTCTCACCACTCTCTGGGTAAAGAAGTTTCTCCTGAATTCACTGTGGGATTTATTAGTGACTCTCTTATATTTATGGCCCCTAGGTCTGGTCTCTCCCCACAAGTGGAAACATCTTCTCCACGTCTACCCTATCAAACCCCTTCATAATTTTAAGGACCACTATCGGGCCACTCCTCCGCCTTCTCTTTTCTAGGGAAAAGCGCCTCAGCCGGTTCACTCTTTCCTGATAGTTCTAACCTCTCACTTCTGGTATCACCCTTGTCTGCGGATTTGCAGAATCGGTTTGTGTTGCGCCTTGATCCACAGCCTCAGGCTGAAGTCCTCCTAAATATCGCTTCCTGTTCAATCCAAACATGCCTGTAATTTCACACCTCTGGCACACAGAGTCTGACCCCGACTCCCGAGGGAAATTCCACACTCCCACCTTCAGGGAATAAAGCACAAGGAAGCGGACTGTTGAGATACAATCCCCAGTTACAAACATGCGATCGGGCTGCTGGTTCTGGTTGGACCGGATTCTAGGTTTCAGCAACGGCCTCCGCGCTCCCATCACTGCCGGCCGTGCCTTCAGCCGTCGATGCCCACCCTCCCAACCCCTGTGCCCACTCGGCTTCTCCTTCCTCCTCACATTTCAAGAGCCTCTTTGAGGCACACCTCTTCACCAAGCTTCTATTCATCGCTCCTCATATATCTTTGTTATTGTTTCCTGTCAGCCGTGGCTCAGTGGGTCCCACTCACGGCTCCGAGTCATAGAATTGTGGGTTCACAGTCCCCACTCCAGAGACTCGAGCACATATCCAGGCTGACACTCGCAGTGCAGTACTGAGGGAGTGTCGCACTGTCGGAGGTGCCGTCTTTCGGATGAGACATTAAACTGAGGCCCTCATGGGTGGACGTAAATGATCCCACGGCCACCGTTTTTGTAAAAGAACAAAGAAGTTCTCCCTGGTGTCCTGGTCAATATTTATCCCTCAAGCAACATTAAACCAGCTGATCTGGTCAGTTATTGCATTGCTGTTTGTGGGAGCTTGCTGTGCGCAAATCAGTTGCCGCGTTTCCTACATTACAACAGTGTCTACACTTCAAAATGTACTTCATTGGCTATGAAGCACTTTGGACGGCCCGAGGTCATGAAAGGCGCTGTAGGAATGCAAGGGGGGAGAAATTGGGTGTCGTCCATTTTGAGGCGCTAATATTGACCGGGCGTAAAATTTAGCGCCCAGCACTAATTATCGCCTCCGACTGCAAAATTCGCCTCTATCGCCCCCTGGAGGTGATATGAGCGCTAAATCAGGCGCTAACGTCAGGGAGCGAGGCGCTACCTCAGAACGCTACCGAAGCTCAGGCGATGTCCGTTACCATGGAAGCCAGATAGACTGGCACCGTCCAGTTCTAACTGGCCAGCCACTCACTGCTCATTGCAGCCTTGAATCTTGGCCTGGAGAGACCTTGAAAGCAATTGTGTTGGAAGCACAAATGGATAAGCCCAGGGAAACAGCTCGGCACTTAGGAACCTCAAAAGTGGTGCTGAGGGCCAAAACTCCTTAGGACAGCATTAAATCTTTCCAGACGTCTCTCTCCCTCTCAACCTGAGTGTACCAAAAATTTTGCCGACAAGAAAAGGAAGGAAGCGGCCGCCTTTAAATAGCGCTCCCCCAACCCCTTCCCGACTGCAAAACGTTCCCCTCTACCTGTCGTTGCTAGCGGTAGGCAGAAAGGCAGAGGGCGCGACTCAATATCCGGTCCGGGGTGCTGCACGCTCGACTGAAGTCACGGTGTGCGGGCGCAGGTGATCGTGGCGGTAGTGTTTAGTGCCGCCGTAAAATGTCTGGTCAATTTCGCGAGCGGCGCTAAAATCGCCGCACTCGGGCGCTAACTTCCTGGCGCCCCCCGGAGGCGCTAACGGGAGGTGCTAAGCAACCGAATTTTTCCCCCAAGTTCTTTCTATCTCACCTCTGCAATAGGAGTGGGCCTTTGGCGTAGCGGTAGCATCCCCGCCGCTGGGCCAGAAGGTGTAGGACTTCGAACCCTGCTCCAGACAGTCCCGGCAAGTGGAGTCGGAGCTCCGACTCTAAATTCTGGGTTGACATCCAGCGGGATACTTGCGTCCGTGGGTGTGGGTGGCCCCCCACCTCGTATGGGTTGTGGGAGCCCGTAAAACCCTCCCGCCATAGGACTAACCACCCTAATGGCTGGCACGAAGATGGTTACAGTCGCGGAAGGAGCGTTAATCGCGGCCAGAAATCCTTCCACCACTTCATACAGTTCCCCAAAGGGAACAGTGTGAAGACACGTATGACGACGACCTCTGCAATCTCAGTGCCCTGGAGCGAGTGCTCCTGCTCCTGACTGCTATCCAGACACATGTTGGAAAGTGTGGGGCTTGGGCGAGCACAGGATCCAACCCGGCTGTGATGCCCCTCCCGAGGTCAAATACCTTCCTGGCAACTCAACGCCCAAACTGACACAAGACGACCACCATCCGAGATCACCCAGTGCCCCTTGGAGCTGCACCTCAGCAGAGACTTGGTCTGCGAGGGGAGAACATGGCAAGGCACTGAGCCGGCTAAAAATATCCATAAATGGAGGGGTTGGGATCATTTTTAATTTGAGGCTAAGAGCTGTCAGGAGGGCAGTCTGTTTGACTCGAGCAGTGCAAGGCATTTCTACCAACAACATCTTGCATTTATATAGCACCTTTGGCATAGTAAAACGTCCCAAGGTGCATCACAGGAGCGTAATCAGATAAAGATGGATGGCGAGTCAAAGGAGGAGATATTAGGACAGGTGACCAAAAGCTTGGTCAAAGAGGTAAGTTTTAATGAGGGTCTTACAGGAGGAGAGAGAGGCGGAGAGGTTTAGGGAGGGAATTACACAAAGAATTCGACCCAACACAATCGTCGCTAAGCAAAAGGAAAAATATCTGTCATATTGGGCAGAAACAACAAAAACCCAAAGCAAACTCAATTGCTACTTGGCCCTAAACAGACAATACAACATAGCTGATTACCTGACCATGGTAAAGGATAACAAACTGAGAAGAACCTTGACAAGGTACAGACTTAGCGAACATAGCCTAGCGATCGAAAAAGGCAGACACAGGCAGACCAGGCTGCCAAGAGAGGACAGGATATGCTCTCACTGCAGTCAGGGAGTAGTGGAGACAGAGATGCACTTCCTCACAGCCTGCGGAAAATATCAGGGCATCAGGGAGAATTTCTACCAAAAATTCTCACAAATATGCCCTGATTTCAGAAATCTGAATGACAACCAAAAACTCCCATTCCTACTGGGAGAGGAGAGAAGCTGTGTAACACTGGCGGCACACTATGTTACAGCTTGCCATGAACAGAGGGACAACCAGTAAACAAAGAAAAGAGTATATATAAACAATGCGAATGTATATTTATACACTCAGGGATATATCTGTTTATACACTGTATGAATAGAACTGCGTTTATGTGCTAAACCATAAATGTATTTTGATGCTTTGGCAACATAAGATGTAACTTATCATGCCAATAAAGCGATTTGAATTGTGAATTGTGAATTCTAGTTTGTCGGGCCCAGGCAGCTGAAGGCACGGCCGCCAATGGTGGGGGAGAGGCCAGAGTTAGAATAATCGGAGCGTTGTAGGGCTGGAGGGCGTTACATGGATAGGGAAGGGGGTGATGGCCACAGAATGAACTTGTTTTGGTATAGGGCCTTATCAAGTTTCTCATGGAATCGTAGAATGATGCAGCACAGAAGGAGGCCATTCGGCCCATCGTGCCTGTGCCAGCGAAACATCTCAAAGAGCTTCGCATCCAATCAAGCTTGGCCACCCGGGACTGAGGCGAGGAGCGGCGACACCTCCTCGTTCACTGCCAGCGGCAGAATCAAAGAAATTACAGGAAAGGGGGAGGCCGTTCGATCCACTGTGGTGGGACTTGCTGCAAGAGCTGGCAAACAAGAAGTACTTGCATTTATATAGCGCCTTTCACATCCTTGAACGCTTCACAGCCGCTGAAGTACTTTTGTCACTGTTGCAATGCAGGAAATGCGATAGCCGATTAGCACACAGCCAGATCCCACGAACAGCGACTAAATAAACGAGCAGATCATCCAGTGGTGGTTGAGGGATAATTGTAAAGGCCAGGAGCCCGGGGCGAACTCCCCTGCTCTTCTTCGCAAACTAATAGTTGTGGGATCTTTTATATCCACCCGAGGAAGCAGACGGGGGCTCGTTTTAACGTCTTAACCAAAAGACGGCACCTCCGACAGTGCGGCGCTTCCTCTATACTGATGCTAGGGGTGTCGGCCGAGAGTGTGCGCTCCAGTCTCGGGGTGGGACTTGAATCCATGACCTTCTGACTCAGAACGTGAGTGCGCCTCCGCTGAGCCACAGCTGACGTACAGATCGGGCAGGACCTGGGTGGGGTTGCAGGCGTAGCTGTAGGGGTGTGCTGGGCTAAGTTTTTTTGCACCTCCCACCAGTTCGGATCAGATTCGACTGGGATGTCCTGTCCCATCAACAACAACCTGCATTTATATAGCGCCTTTAACGTAGTAAAATGTCCCATGGTGTTTCACAGGAGCGTCATCAGACCAAATTTGATAGCGAGCCACATGAGGAGATGTTCGGACAGCTTGATCAAAGAGGTAGATTGTAAGAAGTGTTGTAAAGGAGAGAGAGGTAGAGAGGTTGAAAGGTTTAGGGAGGGAATTCCAGAGCTTAGGTCCCAGGCAGCTGAAGGCACGGCCGCCAATGGTGGAGCGCAGGGAGCGGGGGATGCGCAAGGGGCCAGCGTTGGAGGAACCCAGAGATCTCGGAGGGTTGCGGGGCTGGAGGAGGTCACGGAGATAGGGAGGGGCGAGGCCATAGAGGGATTTGAAACCAAGGATGAGAATTATAAAACAATGGCATTGAAGACAGACTCATAACATGGATAATAGCCATTTGGAATAAAACACTGGCGAGGGGGGTTGGAACTGCACCCGAGCTGTGAGCCAACGGCTTCAAGAGAACGGCGGAATTAATTTAGCGAGAAAAGCTAGCATCACCTGATGAGGGACACTGAGGCAACTGGTCTGACTCAATTATCAATTCTGTCACACGGCACTGTTCGTCTGCCTGAAGCAACGCTCCAAATTACAGAGAGTTCATGACAAATAATATGCCGTAAGATTGAAGACTGTACTCCAAACCCAAATTACTAGTTACTGCTTACACTTTGAAAAGCGATCCTATTTGCTCCGTGTTCACGGTCTTTGGGCAGGCGAAAACCAGTTCTTGATAGGTGTGGGCCCTACAGCGCAACAATCTGCTCCACATTCAGCATGTAATTGGCGTTCTCACTCAGAGAGGTCCCAGGAAGGCTGGTGCGCAAAAGGGAATAAATGCCACACTGACACAGTAGTGAGGAGGCCGATCTTTGAAGGTTGGGGGTGAGGTATTTTGGAACGTGTAGAGGGAGCTTTACTCTGTATCTAACCTGTGCTGTACCTGTCGTAGGGGGTGTTTGATGGGACAGTGTAGAGGGAGCTTTACTCTGTATCTAACCCGTGCTGTACCTGCTCTGGGAGTGTTTGATGGGGACAGTGTAGAGGGAGCTTTACTCTGTATCTAACCCATGCTGTACCTGCCCTGGGAGTGTTTGATGGGCCAGTGTAGAGGGAGCTTTACTCTGTATCTAACCCATGCTGTACCTGCCCTGGGAGTGTTTGATGGGACAGTGTAGAGGGAGCTTTACTCTGTATCTAACCCATGCTGTACCTGCCCTGGGAGTGTTTGATGGGACAGTGTAGAGGGAGCTTTACTCTGTATCTAACCCATGCTGTACCTGCCCTGGGAGTGTTTGATGGGACAGTGTAGAGGGAGCTTTACTCTGTATCTAACCCGTGCTGTACCTGCCCTGGGAGTGTTTGATGGGCCAGTGTAGAGGGAGCTTTACTCTGTATCTAACCCGTGCTGTACCTGCCCTGGGAGTGTTTGATGGGGCAGTGTAGAGGGAGCTTTACTCTGTATCTAACCCGTGCTGTACCTGCCCTGGGAGTGTTTGATGGGACAGTGTAGAGGGAGCTTTACTCTGTACCTAACCCGTGCTGTACCTGCCCTGGCAGTGTTTGATGGGCCAGTGTAGAGGGAGCTTTACTCTGTATCTAACCCGTGCTGTACCTGCCCTGGGAGTGTTTGATGAGGCAGTGTAGAGGGAGCTTTACTCTGTATCGAACCCGTGCTGTACCTGCCCTGGGAGTGTTTGATGGGCCAGTGTAGAGGGAGCTTTACTCTGTATCTAACCCGTGCTGTACCTGCCCTGGGAGTGTTTGATGGGACAGTGTAGAGGGAGCTTTACTCTGTATCTAACCCGTGCTGTACCTGCCCTGGGAGTGTTTGATGGGCCAGTGTAGAGGGAGCTTTACTCTGTACCTAACCCGTGCTGTACCTGCCCTGGGAGTGTTTGATGGGGCAGTGTAGAGGGAGCTTTACTCTGTATCTAACCCGTGCTGTACCTGCCCTGGGAGTGTTTGATGGGCCAGTGTAGAGGGAGCTTTACTCTGTACCTAACCCGTGCTGTACCTGCCCTGGGAGTGTTTGATGGGACAGTGTAGAGGGAGCTTTACTCTGTATCTAACCCGTGCTGTACCTGCCCTGGGAGTGTTTGATGGGCCAGTGTAGAGGGAGCTTTACTCTGTACCTAACCCGTGCTGTACCTGCCCTGCGAGTGTTTGATGGGGCAGTGTAGAGGGAGCTTTACTCTGTATCTAACCCGTGCTGTACCTGCCCTGGGAGTGTTTGATGGGCCAGTGTAGAGGGAGCTTTACTCTGTACCTAACCCGTGCTGTACCTGCCCTGCGAGTGTTTGATGGGGCAGTGTAGAGGGAGCTTTACTCTGTATCTAACCCGTGCTGTACCTGCCCTGGGAGTGTTTGATGGGCCAGTGTAGAGGGAGCTTTACTCTGTATCTAACCCGTGCTGTACCTGCCCTGGGAGTGTTTGATGGGCCAGTGTAGAGGGAGCTTTACTCTCTATCTAACCCGTGCTGTACCTGCCCTGGGAGTGTTTGATGGGACAGTGTAGAGGGAGATTTACTCTGTATCTAACCCGTGCTGTACCTGCCCTGGGAGTGTTTGATGGGACAGTGTAGAGGGAGCTTTACTCTGTACCTAACCCGTGCTGTACCTGCCCTGGGAGTGTTTAATGGGACAGTGTAGAGGGAGCTTTACTCTGTATCTAACCCGTGCTGTACCTGCCCTGGGAGTGTTTGATGGGCCAGTGTAGAGGGAGCTTTACTCTGTACCTAACCCGTGCTGTACCTGCCCTGCGAGTGTTTGATGCCGACACTGGGCACCTGAAATGGAAAGTGTTCCATTCCTCAGCATTAACATCCCTCACCTCGCGAAGCGAACACTTGCAAAAAAAAAGTTTTTGAAAATAGCAAGTGTTGAACGTAGAAAATATCGTCACCGTGGTAATGACATGAAGTCACACAAGGAGTTCAGAGGTGAGATGTTGCCCTCAATGTTACAATTATCCTTATGAACATGTGACAATGTACAGCAAGACCCTCAATCAAAAGTACCAGGATGTGGCCCGAATGGCTCAAGTGGTAAATCAACTGCCCGCCATGTATCTGACCCCGTAGACCATTGAAGGCGACAGGCTCAGTACCCATGTTTGTGTTACCCAAGAACATAGCAACAGGAGGAGGCCATTCAGCCTCTCGAGCCTGTTCTGCCACTGAATGATATCATGGTTGATCTGCGACCTAACTCCATCCACCCGCCTTTGCTCCACATCCCTTAATACCCTTGCCCAACAGAAATCTATCGATCTCATGTCTTGAAAATTCCAGCTGACCCCCAGCATCCACAACCTTTTTTGGGGGAGAGAGTTCCAGATTTCCACTACCCTTTGTGTGAAGAAGTGCCTCCTGATTTCACTCCTGAACGGCCTGGCTCTAATTTTAAGATTGTGTCTGCTAATTCTGCACTCCCGCCCCCCCCAACCCCCGACCCACCAGAAGAAATAGTTTCTCTCTATCTGGAGGAATTAGCTCATTCGTTAAACGCTGAAATATTAATTTAAGTTCAATCGTGAGAGTAAGACAAGGGAACATACATTTAAACTAGCTAACGGTAAATTTAGGACTTATCACAGGAGATTCCACTTCACACAAAGAGTCATCAACGTAAGGTGTCAGCCATGGCTCAAGTGTGGTACCACGTCTCCCCTTTGAGTCGGAAGGTCGTGGGTTCCAGTCCCACTCCCGAGACTTGAGCACATAATCTAGATCGACACTCCCAGTGCAGTCCTGAGGGAGCTCTGCACTGTTGGAGGTGCCGTCTTTCGGATGAGACATGAAACATGACAAATATTTATTCCTCAACCAAAATCACTAAAAAAAACAGATTATCTGATCATCATCAGATTGCTGTTGGTGGGAGCTTGCTGTGCACAAATTAGCTGCCGCGTTTCCTACATTTACAACAGTGACGACACTTCAAAAAGTACTTAATTGGCTGTAAGGCGCTTTGGGATGTCTTGAGGTTGTGAAAGGCAAGTTCTTTCTTCAGTGAATGAGAAGTGCAGTGGAGGTCGAAAACCCTTCAATCATTTAAGAAACAATTGGATGTGGAAATGTGGGCACTCTAGCGTATTTCTGGATGGATAAGTCGAATGGACTTCATCATCAATAACGATCTTCTCAGCATAGCAGATTGGGGCAGGGCTACAATTGGCCTTTCCACCCACGGCTGAAATCGGGCAATCTTACGGCTACCCAGTAGTCTTTGTTGGCCATGCGTGGATGTCGGGTGAGGCTGGGATCGGACTCGGCTGCCGTGCTCCTTCATGGTCGAATAGCCCGCCCACACTCACTGTTTCGGCTCGCACTTGAATGATGGGGCACTGAGGGGCGGGGTAGCGGGCAGCAATGGTACCTGGAGAACATTACCCCAGGAAAGGGGGAGAAACATCGGAGACACCAAAGAACCAAATGGAGATGTTTGTGTTGCCATGCCTACGGGATGTCCAATCTCCTAATCGTCTCTTTATCTCCAAGGCACTGGAACGGATCGTTGATTTACTAAAAAAAAATATCCTGATTAACTCCAGTCCCGACAACCTTAAACTCTGAGAAAGGAAAGGCTTCGGAAAGAACACCATATGTTTTGATTTTGCAAAAGTATCTGCTGTGACATCATTGCCATCTGCAAGTTATTTCTGGGAAGTGAGACCCCAATCTGCAGCTTAGATCTGAAAGGGATCCCAGGAACTTGGACTGAATGCAAATCCCAGACTCAACTTATCCAAATGCTTCTTTTTGCTCATTTCTTTCCCCTCTCCGACCTTCACCCTTCTAAAGGGATCAAGTTCGATGTCAGCCGTGGCTCGGTGGGTAGCGCTCTGGCCTCCGAGTCAGACAGGTCATGGGTTCAAGTCTCATTCCAGGGATTTGAGCCCATAATCCAGGTTGATTCTCCCAGTGCAGTACTGAGGGAGTGCTGCACTGTCGGAGGTGCCATCTTTCGGATGAGACGTTAAACCGAGGCCCCGTCTCCTCTCTCAGGTGAACGTAAAAGATGCCATGGCCACTATTTTGAAGAAGAGCAGGGGAGTTCGCCCCGGTGTCCTGGGGCCAATATTTATCCCTCAACCAACATCACTAAAACAAATTATCTGGTCATTGTCACATTGCTGTTTGTTGGATCTTGCTGTGTGCAAATTGGCTGCTGTGTTTCCTGCATTACAACAGTGACTACACTTCAAAAGTACTTCATTTGCAGTGGGATTAGTTTGCGACTACTACAGGGCTATGGGGAGTGCGTGGTACACTGGGATTAATTCTGGATTGCTCTAGCAAAGAGCTGGCAGAGACACGATGGGCTGAATGGCCTCCTCCTGTGCTGTGAACCTCCCTGATTCCACAGTCAACTGGTGAACTGAACTGAAAAGGCCCGAGGGGGCTGGGACACGAGCTGCACTGGGGTAGGCAAAGGGTTAACGTGTCTGATCCCACTCCTGCTCTCCAGATGCTGGGCACTGAATCTGGCTCCTACTTCCACGTTTACGGCCCTGAATAAGCAGAGGCCCTTGTGTTCCAGTCAGCCTGCGCTCCAACACCTCGCTTCCCCCTGCTTAGCGCAGAGCACAGCGAGCCCCTTCCAGTGCAGCCGTCTCCTTGGCCCCCTACATCCGCCAAGCTTTGATCAAGTGTCTATTGGCTCATGGACAACACACAACACATGGCAACCTACTCATTACTCGCCCATCTCAAGAGCCTTTAATTCCTCTTAGAGACTCTTTTTGTTAAAAAAAGAGAAAAAAAAGTTTGTGTCATGGCCAGATAAAATATTTAGGAATGATTTAAAGAGCGGAATCCTTTAACTCTTTCTCACCCGTGGTGTCTGCTGGTCCTGGTGACTACTGTCCATGTGTGCGCCCGGTCAGTGCCTATCCCCCATGGGGGTGGGGCTGGGAGAGAGGGGACAGGATTCTCAGCCTAGGCATAAGATTGTCCTCACTCAACACCCAAACACACCTGTATCAGCTGTGGCTCAGTGGGCAGCACCCTTGCCTCCTGAGTTAGAAGGTAGTGGGTTCAAGCCCCACTCTAGAGACTTGAGCACAAAAATCTAGGCCGACACTCCCAGTGGAGTGCTGAGGGAGCGCTACACTGTCGGAGGCGCCGTCTTTCAGATGAGACGTTAAACCGAGGCCCCGGTCTGCTCTCTCAGGTGGACGTAAAAGATCCCACGGCCACTCTTTCGAAGAAAAGCAGCAGAGATATATCTGGTGTCCTGGGGCCAATATTTATCCCTCAATCAACATCACTAAAATAGATGATCTGGTCATTATCATATTGCTGTTTGTGGGAGCTTGCTGTGTGCAAATTGGCTGCCGTATTTCCCACATTACAATGGCGATTACTCTTCAAAAAGTACTTCATTGGCTGTAAAGCCCTTTGGGACGTCCAGTGGTCGTGAAAGGCGCTATAGGAATGCAAGTCTTTCGTTTATCTTTTATTACACCCTCTTCCCTGCATGAGGGACCAGATCATCAGGAGCAGGAGCCCTGGCTGAACGCACCTGGCACAGGAAGAGAAGGAGGCCCTTCGGCCCCTCAAGCATGTTCCACCATTCCATCAGTTCATGGCTGATCTGTATCTTAACTCCATCCGACCACCTTGGTTCCATCATCCCTGGTGCCCTTGCCGAACAAAAAGATCGTTGCACGCCCGTCACAGGGCAGAGGTGGACTCTGGGGCTTTCCTGCTCTGTATGGGTGCCACCATGAGTGAGTGCGTCCATCCACTGAGCCATCAACCTCCCCAGATTTTGCAGCAGAGATTTGAACACTTAAAGAGTTAAATCCAAAAACAGTAAAATTCACACATGCCAGATATATATTTTTTTCTATAAATGGAAAATAAGTGGGTGAGTTAAACCATTTCAAAAATGCACAGTTGTTGATGTCCACCAATTCATCCCCTCTGTGTCTTGCGTCTCTTCCAGATGTGCTCCATTTCAAAGTCACCATTTTGCCTTCACTCCCTCATTCTCTGCTAACTCTCGAACACAAATAGTTCCCCAGAAGGTTTGCCTTTTATCCAGCCTCAATTGTATAGCAGGCCCAGGTTCCCCCCCACACCCCGTCTGATCAGCTTAACGTTCACCAACCACCCACATACAAGTAGGCTCAAGGGACTCATCGCCCCCTCTCTTCACCCCCCCGCCCCCCCCCCCCTCCAAATTATGGTCACCAACTCTGGTTGGATTTATTCCTGGAGGATTGATCACATGACCTCCGCCCTCCAGCCGCCCCTACCATTGGTCACCCGCCTTCCAAAAAAAGCCAATCGGAAAGTCAAACAGACTCTTTCTTCCCCAGCTGTCAAACAGCAAATCCCTTCCCAAATTTCAACACTTTTATAACTAATAAACCAGATTGTTGAAAGGAATCATTTTTCAAAACGCACCCAATCGTTTTTCTCCCAGGGGTTGTTTTTTGTTTTGCTCCCAGCGGTGTCCGGGAGATTAATCTTCAATTCCTGGAGACAGCAGGACAATCCTGGAGGGTTGGACACCCACCCCCCTCTCGCCCAATCGTAGTCGGCCCAGGCTTCTCCCCAATCTCTGCCTCACTGTCCTCAACCACCCAAATAGAAGTGGGACTTGCCTCCCCTCTCTTCTCCACCCCCACCCCACCGCCCTGCCCCAGCAACAGTCCTGAAGCAACAAGCTACTCCCAGGCAACATGACTTCCCTCCCTCCCTCCCTCCGATTCTCCACAAACACACACACACACTCGCTCTCACACACTCACTCTCACACTCGCCCACAAACACACACTTTCACACACACACACACACTCACTCTCACACACTCACCCACACACACTTTCACACACACACTCTTTCACACACTCACTCTCACACACACACACACTCTCTCTCACACACACTCACTCTCACACACACTCACTCTCACACACACTCACTCTCACACACAAAGGCCTCCGAATTACAGCTTGAAAGGCCTGCGGCTCGCAGTTTGGCACACAACTGCTCCAGACAGCCATGAATGTGACCTGTTAGCCTGGGTTTCCTGCTGATGTGGCCTCCCACACCACAGCACAGAACTGAAGTGTAGGAGAGCGACAGGGAGGGAGGGAGGGAAGAAGAGAGGAGGGAGGGAGGGAGGGAGGGAGGGAAGGAAAGGCGGGAGGAACTGTTGAGTCATCAGCCCTTCAACCAAACACTTCTCTCTCTCTCACTCTCTCCCCTGTGGCGGTGAGGTATTTATTTTCCTTCAATTTAGGCAGATTACAGAACAGTGAGACGTTTGTACGGATATATTTAGAGAAAAAAACAGCTCTTTATTCAAAAATAGTTCAGTTTAGTTGCTGAAGCCCTTTAACCCTTTGCGCACCGAATGTTTCCTTTTTTCAGACTTCAAACAACAACAACAACTTGGTTGGTGCCTTGACCGTCCCAAGGGGCTTCGCAGGAACGTAATCAAACAAAAAATTTCACCCCGAGCCACATCAGGAGATATTAGAATGGGTGACTAAAAGCCTGGTCAGAGAGGTAGGTTTTAATGGGTGACTTAAAGGAGGAGAGAGAGGCGGAGCGGTTTAGGGAGGGAATTCTGGAGCTCGAGGCCCAGGCAGCTGAAGGCACGGCCGCCAATGGTGGAGCGACCACAATCATTCCAAATTTCATCCGGGGGAGATTAGGGATAAAGGAGTTTCTAGAAAGTTCTTCTAATCACCATCCACAAGGAGAATTTGAGCTACAGAACTAAATCCTTAGTTTCTCAGTTTCATCGTAAAAATCATAGAATTATACAGAACAGGAGGAGGCCATTCGGCCCATTGTGCCTGTGCTGGCTCTTTGAAAGAGCTCTCCAATTAGTCCCACTCCCCCTGCTCTTCCCCCCATAGCCCTGCATATTCTTGCAAAAGTACTTCAAATATTTTTATCCAATTCCCTTTTGAAAGTTACTGTTCAATCTACCTCAATTTCTTCTCCCATCTCCTGAAGGTCCAGGCTCCATGATGGTGCCCTGCTGGTTCCTCCCATCCAAGAGCCCATTGTTCATGTGCCAGAATGGGGGCAGCTGGTTGGTCGACCATGTCGTGGGAGGGGGGAAGCGGGGGGGGGGCATCAACACAATGCCCGAACCTGTCCTCACCCAAACGCACCATAGACATTTCTCAACCGGGGTCACTGATCAGGAGGCAGGAGCCCAGGCCGCTAACCCCTCCTCCCTCATCCAGGAACAGAGTTCAGTCACAGTGTTGGCCAAACCGTGGTCAATTGTCACAGCGCAGACTGGTGATTCAAACTGGGATGTCCTTGCCCATTCTTGCCGACCTCTGTGGAAACGTAGTCCAAATAATTACATGGAATGTACAGCACAGAAACAGGCCATTCGGCCCAACTGGTCCGTGCCGGTGTTTATGCTCCACACGAGCCTCCTCCCACCCCTCTTCATCTCACCCTATCAGCATATCCTTCGATTCCTTTCTCCCTCATGTGTTTATCTAACTTCCCCTTAAATGCATCTCTGCTATTCGCCTCGACCACTCCCTGTGGTAGCGAGTTCCACATTCTCACCGCTCTCTGGGTAAAGAAGTTTCTCCTGAATTCCCGATTGGATTTATTAGTCACTATCTTATATTTATGGCCTTGAGTTCTGGTCTCCCCCACAAGTGGAAACATCTTCTCCACATCTACCCTATCGAACCCTCTCATAATTTATAATAATGGAAGAAACAATTGGAGCTCAAAACCAGAAAGAATAAGATGTGTTTCTGCTGACAGAATCCGATGGTCTAAAGCACGGCTTTAATTAAAGACAATTGTCAAATATTGGATCAACATGTCAAATATGGCAGCAGAATGGGAGTGATGTGTGGGAACTCTTCAAATTCTGCTCCAGCTGAACCATGTGTTCAACAGCATGTCACAGAAGGAGGCCATTCGGCCCATCGTGCCCGTGCTGGCTCTTTGAAAGAGCTCTCCAATGAGTCCCACTCCACCCTGCGCTTTCCCCCATAGCCCTGTAAAATTTTTCCTTTTCAAATATTTAACAAATTCCCTTTTGAAAGTTACTATTGAATCTGCCTTCCAGGCAGCGCATTCCAGACCACAACAACTCGCTGCATTAAAGGATGTCTCCTCATCTCCCCCCTCTGGTTCTTTTGCCGATTATCTTAAATCTGTGTCCTCTGGTTACCGACCCTCCTGCCAGTTTCTCCTTATTTACTCCTTATCTCCCCCTCTGGCTCCTTTGCCAGTTTTCGAAGCCTTCGCAGAGACCGATAAAACAAAAACCCGCATCAGCCTTGAAACGATGGCACGGAACGTTCTGGAAGCAAAACGCAATCAGCGAGACCGAGGCCCCGACGGCAAAACGGTCAAGAGCCGTGCAGGAACTTGGCCGGGAGCCAATCATAAATATCCATTGTACAGATCGGAGGGCGTCGAATTGCTGATAACTTCGTAACGTCGCCAGTCTCCACCCCCGCCTCAGCTCATCTGCTGCTGAAACCCTCATATGTGCCTTTGCTGCCTCCAGACTCGACTATTCCGACGCTCTCCGGGCCAGCCTCACACCTCCTACCCTCCGTAAACTTCAGCTCATCCAAAACTCTGCTGCCCCGTGTCCTAACTCGCACCGAGTCCCGTTCACCCATCACCCCCTGAGATCGCTGACCTACACTGGCTCCCGGTCCGGCAACACCTCGATTTCAAAATTCTCATCCTTGTTTTCAACTCACCCTCTCTCCCTAGTTCTATATCCTCCTCTAGCCCTACAAGCTTCCGCGTGCCTCCAATTCTGGCCTCTTGCGCATCCCCCAATGTCCTTCGCTCCACCATTGGCGGCCGTGCATTCAGCTGCCTGGGCCCGGAGCTCTCGAATTCTTTCCCTAAACCTCTCCACCTCTCTCTTCCTTTAAGGTGCTCCTTAAAACCTACCTCTTTGGCCAAGCTGTCCCAATATCTCCTGACGTGGCTCGGTGTCAAATTTTCTTTGATAATCGCTCCTGTGATGCGCCTTGGGACGTTTTACGAAGTTAAAGGCACCATATAAATGCAAGTTGTTGTGGTTTGCTCATGTGAAGATTCAGGCAGTCGACCTGCCACGTACTGTGGCGCGATCTTACCGTCCAAAAAATAGTAACAACCTCCCTGCTCACATTCAGGATTACAGGCTTCTTCGGCACCACCTCCCAAACTCGCGACCTCCGCCACCTAGAAGGACAAGGGCAGCAGGCGCGTGGGAACACCACCACCTCCAAGTTCCCCTCCAAATCATACACTGTGGAAATATATCCACCATTCCTTCATCGTCGCCGGGTCAAAATCCTGGAACCTAACAGCACTGTGGGAGCTGTGTCGAAAATGCTGTCCAGGCAGGTCAGGTCAGAGGCTGGGAATTCTGCGGCGAGTGTCTCACCTCCTGACTCCCCAAAGCCTTTCCACCATCTACAAGGCACAAGTCAGGAGTGTGATGGAATGAATACTCTCCACTTGCCTGGATGAGTGCCGCTCCAACAACACTCAAGAGGCTCAACACCATCCAGGACAAAGCAGTCCGCTTGACTGGCACCCCATCCACCACCTTAAACATTCACTCGCTCCACCACCGGCGCACCGTGGCTGCAGTGTGTACCATCTACAAGATGCACTGCAGCAACTCACCAAGGCTTCTTCGGCAGCACCTCCCAAACCTGCGACCTCTTCCACCTATAAAGGACAAGGGCAGCAGGTGCGTGGGAACACCACCACCTCCAAGTTCCCCTTCAAGTCACACACCATCCTGACTTGGCGGTATATCGCCGATCCTTCATCACCAGTTGGTCAAAATCCTGGAACTCCCTCCCTAATAGCACGGTGGGAGCACCTTCACCACACGGACTGTAGCGGTTCAAGGCGGCAGCTCACACCACCTTCTCAAGGGGCAACTAGGGATGGGCAACAAATGCCGGCCTTGCCAGCGACGCCCACGCCATGAGATTGATTTTTTTTTCAAATGCGCCACCTGCTTTTGCCAAACAGTTCAGGAAGAGCCCCGGTTCCCTTACGGCCTGTGCCAGTCTCAGTACCACTGGCGGTGGTTTGGGCATTACCATTGTCCGCTGGGTTCAGCGAGGGGGGTATATATATATTTTTTAATCTACCAGAATTCCCGCTCCTGACACTTGTGAGCAAGTCGGGGCGAGGACAGGTGCCGTCTGCTGTCGACACCCGCTGCCTCGCACGAAGAGGATGACCACTTGGGTGAGAGGCCAGAGGGTGGTTGGTGCCCATGGAGGGGGAAAGGTGGTTAGAATCACAGAATGTTACAGCACAGGAGGAGGCTGATTCTGTGATTTATCCAATTCCCTTTTGAAAGTTACTATTGAATCTGCTTTCAGGCCGTGCAGTCCAGATCACGAAAACATAAATCTGTGTTCGCTGGTTACCGACCCGCCTGCCACTGGAAACAGTTTCTCCGTATTTACTCCATCAAAATCCCTCGTAATTTTGAACACCTCTATTAAATCTCCCATTAACCTTCTCTGCTCCAAGGAGAATAACCCCAGCTTCTCCAGTCTCTCCACATAACTGAAGTCCCTCATCCCTGGGACCATTCCAGTCAATCTTCCCTTAACCTTCTCTGCTCCAAGGAGAATAGCCCCAGCTTCTCCAGTCTCTCCAGATAACTGAAGTCCCTCATCCCTGGGACCATTCCAGTCAATCTTCCTCCGCACCCTCTCCAAGGCCTTGACATCCTTCCTAAAGTGCAGTACCCCGAGTTGGACACAATACTCCAGCTGAGGCCCAAGCAGTGATTTATAAAGGTTTAGCATAACTTCCTTGTTTTTGTAGTCTGTATTAGGATCAAAGAGGAATCCCTTTTGCTGTGCAGATGTGTGCTGTACGAGTTAAAGGTTCCTGGGCAGTCACGGGGTTTGGGTAATTGCAACAAGTCCTGCAAGGTTCACTTCTTCCAACTCAGATGCACTGTCATTTTTGATTAAAATCTTCGGTGCAGAACTTTGCCAGAGCAGGAATGGAATCAGAGACTGCGGGGAGAGGAGAACCACTCTGATCGCTTTCACGTGTCACGTTATTTGATGCGAGTCCACTCGTCTATTGATCTGTCTCTTCACCCTTGTATCGCACTTGCACCTGATCTCATAAATTTAATATTCACAAAACAGCAACAATATCAAAACTCAAGAGGTGTGTGTGGAATGTGCAAACCCAGGGGTACAGCGGTGTCGGGGTTATGTTACTGGGCTTGTAACTCAGACGCCTGAACCACCTGGAGTCAGCCGCTGCTCAGTGGGGAGCACTCTCTCGCCTCCGAGTCAGAAGTTCATGGGTCCAAGCCTCACTCCAGAGACTTGAGCACAAAAATCTAGGCCGACACTCCCATTGAGGGAGTGCTGCTCTGTCGGAGGTGCCATCTTTCAGATGAGACGTTAAACCCAGGCCCCGTCTGCCCTCTCAGGTGGACGTAAAAGATCCCACGGCCACTATCTTAAAGAGAGGAGCGGGGAGGGGGGGGGGGGCTTTCCCCAGTGTCCTGGACAATATTTATCCCTCAACCAACTTCAGTACAACAGATAATCTGGTGATTTATCACGTTGCTGTTTGCGGGAGCTTGCTGTGCGCAAACTGGCAGCCGCGTTTCCTACATTTCCACAGTGACTACCCTTCAAAAAAGTACTTCATTGTCCGTAAAGCGCTTTGGGACGTCCTGAGGTCGTGAAAGGCGCTGTAGAAATGGAAGATTTTTTTCTTTCTTTCCATAGCCCAAGACAAAATTGGATGGCGTTGATTGGTGACTGGCTCGAGTCTTGAATTGATGCAGGTTCCCTGACTCATCAATGTTAGAGAAGGAACAAGCCTGTGAGACACACACACACACACACACGCGTCAGGAAACGATAATCCTGGCATTCGCTGAGCGTGCCAGAATGCGCTGCCTGTAAGTGCCACCCTGCGATGAAACATGACGAAGATTGGATATCCACCCATCCTCCCCCAGGCAAACCCATGTTTAAAGACAGTGAAATTAACTGGGATTTGTTTCCACAACAAACATCAAAGACAAGGTGCAAGAGGAATTCGTCAACTTTCCCAAGCTAATTTTCCTGTAAAATAAAGCAATTGGGATGACTAGATTGAAGTGGTTAATTACAGCACGCTCCGTGTGATAAATGAATCTTCAGGCAATGCCAGGGTTCAGAGTGGTGTCATTAAGTTGCATAATTTACTCTAAATAGTTACAGCAGCTGTCTTCCCCTTATTTCTTTGTGCCGGGAACATAAAAACAATAATTTTCCATACAAAGTTAAACTGTAACTTGTGGAACAGTGAGGAGGAGAGTGAGAGACTTCAAGAAGACACAGACAGGCTGGTGAAATGGGCGGACACGTGGCAGGTGAAATTTAACGCTGAAAAGTGTGAAGTGATACATTTTGGTAGGAAGAATGAGGAGAGGCAATATAAATTAAAGGGTACAATTCTAAAGGGGGTGCAGGAACAGAGAGACCTGGGGGTATATGTACACAAATCACTGAAGGTGGCAGGACAGGTTGAGAAAGAGGTTAAAAAAGCATACGGGGTCCTGGGCTTCATAAATAGAGGCATGGAGTACAAAAGCAAGGAAGTTATGATGAACCTTTATAAAACACTGGTTTGGCCTCAACTGGAGTATTGTGTCCAATTCTGGGCCCCGCACTTTAGGAAGGATGTGAAGGCCTTAGAGAGGGTGCAGAAAAGATTTACAAGAATGGTTCCAGGGATGAGGGACTTCAGTTACGTGGATAGACTAGAGAAGTTGGGATTGTTCTCCTTGGAGCAGAGAAGGTTGAGAGGAGATTTGATAGAGGTGTTCAAAATCATGAGGGGTCTGGACAGAGTAGATAGAGGGAAACTGTTCCCATTGGCGGAAGGGTCGAGAACCAGAGGACACAGATTTAAGGTGATTGGCAGAAGAACCAAAGGCGACATGAGGAAAAACTTTTATATGCAGCGAGTGGTTAGGATCTGGAATGCACTGCCTGAGAGGGTGCTGGAGGCAGATTCAATCACAGCTTTCAAAAGGAAATTGGGCCAGTACCTGAAGGAAAAAAATTTGCAGGGCTCTGGGGAAAAGGCAGGGGAGTGGGACTAGCTGACGTGCTTTTGCAGAGAGCCGGTACGGGCTCGACGGGCCAAATGGCCTCCTTCTGTGTTGTAACTATTCTACAATTCTATGATAGAAGGACTGAACCATTATGCAAGGACTGCACCATTATGCACGTTTGGAGGGACTTCCGAATAAAATTCCTGAACTTGAAATATTTACCAACAGTTTTTGCTTAAATGCACCAAGTATTGTGGCAGAAATAGTCTGTTATCCATGGAGCTTTTACCGGTTTCTTGGCATCTGCTATACAGTGGGTAGCACGGAGTCAGAAGGTTGTGGGTTCAAGTCTCACGTCAGAAACATGAGCACATCATTTAGGCTGAGGGAGTGCTGCACTGTCGGAGGTGCTGTCTTTCGGGTGAGACGTCAAACCGAGGACCCCGTCTGCCCTCTCAGGTGGACGTAAAAGATTCCATGGCACTATTTCGAAGAAGAGCAGGGGAGTTATCCCCGGTGTCCTGGGCCAATAATCATCCCTCAATCAACATCACTAAAAAACAGATTATGTGGTTATTATCACATTGCTGTTTGTGGGAGCCTGCTGTGTGCAAATTGGCTGTCGCGTTTCCTACATTACAACAGTGACCACACTTCAAAAAGTATTTAATTGGCATTGGAATGTCCTGAGTGCCATTGGACAGAGCAGGCTAAAGAAGGAACATTGCATTTCTATAGCGCCTTTGATGAATTCAGGACGTCCCAAAGTGCATTACAGCCAATGAAGTACTTTTTGAAGTGTAGCCACTGTTGTAATGTAGGAAACGTGGCACCCAATTTGCGCACAGCAAGCTCCCACAAACAGCAATGTGATAATGGCCAGATAATCATTTTAGTGATGTTGATTGAGGGATAAACATTGGCCCCAGGACACCGGGGAGCACTCCCCTGCTCTTCTTCAAAATAGAAGATAGGAACAGGAGCAGGAGTAGGCCATTCGGCCCCTCGAGCCTGCTCTGCCATTCAATGAGATCATGGCTGATCATCCAAACTCAGTACCCTGTCCCTGCCTTCTCCCCATATCCCTTGATCCCTTTAGCCTTAAGAAATATATCCAACTCCTTCTTGAATATATTTAATGAATTGGCCTCCACTGCCTTCTGTGGTAGAGAATTCCACAGGTTCACCACTCTCTGGGTGAAGAAATTCCTCCTCATCTTTGTCCTAAATGGCCTACCCCTTATCCTTAGACTGTGACCCCTGGTTCTGGACTCCCCGGCCATCGGGAACATCCTTCCTGCATCTAGTCTGTCCAGTCCTGTTAGAATTTTATAAGTTTCAATGAGATCCCCTCTCATTCTTCTAAATTCCAGCGAATATAAGCCCAATCGACCCAATCTCTCCTCATACATCATTCCTGCCATCCCAGGTATCAGTCTGGTGAATCTTCGCTGCACTCCCTCCATGGCAAGAACATCCTTCTTCAGATAAGGCGACCAAAACTGTACACAATACTCAAGGTGTGGTCTCACCAAGGCCCTGTACAACTGCAGCAAGACATCCTTGTTCCTGTACTCGAATCCTCTCGCTACGAAGGCCAACATACCATTTGCCTTCTTAACCGCCTGCTGCACCTGCATACTTACCTTCAGCGACTGGTGCACAAGGACACCCAGGTCTCGTTGCACTTCCCCTTCTCCCAATCTATTGCCGTTCAGATAATAATCTGCCTTCCTGTTTTTGCCACCAAAGTGGATAACCTCACATTTATCCACATTATATTGCATCTGCCATGCATCTGCCCAATCACCCAACCTGTCCAAATCATACTGGAGTTTCTCGGCATCCTCCTCACAGCACACACGCCCACCCAGCTTTGTGTCGTTTGCAAACTTGGAGATATTACATCTAGTTCCCTCGTCTAGATCATTTATATATATTGTGAATAGCTGGGGTCCTAGGACCGATCCCTGCAGTACCCCACTAGTCACTGCCTGCCACTCGGAATAGTGGCCATGGGATCTTTTAGAGCAGACGGGGCCTCGGTTTAACGTCTCAACCGAAAGACGGCACCTCCGACAGTGCAGCATTCCCTCAGTACAGGAAACTTCGCGATATCCGGCACCGACGGGACCGGCGTGATGCCGATCTATGAAAACTTCCGGACAGACCAGCGCTAATGTTGAAGGATACGGAGGTTTTCATCTCCGTATCTGACAACAAACACTGTTGCTTAGCAACAGCTTGTAAACAGTCGGCCCGTACCTTGGAAGCGTCTCTGTAGCTTAGCAACAGCTTCAGAGAGGCTTTCCAGAGACTGACTTTTTTTCTTCTCCTAGCATATTTTTAAACAAAGAAAAAAAACCTAACAAAGCGGCTGCTGATTTCTGCCGTTAGATCGAGGTTTCCGGACATACAACCTCCGGATAAACCAAAGTTTCCTGTACTGCACTGGGAGTGTCAGCCTGGAATATGGGCTCGAGTCTCTGGAGTGGGACTATGAACCCACGACCTTCTGACTCAAAGACGAGAGAGTGCTGCCCACTGAGCCACGGCTGGCACCCAATAAAGAGCAGGAAGGCCCCAGGTCGTGCCCCTGTGCTGTGCTTAGATCATCCAGGGTGACAGTAACGGGTGTGTGCCCCAGTCGACTAGTGTGGCCTTCTCAATTGGCGGAGGGGAAGATCAGCTGCTCGTGGTCCAGTGAGCTCTGCTGGCAAGTAATACAAGGGCAAGAGTTGTGTTGGGCAGCGATGCACCCCAAGGCTGAATACCCTGGTATCGTTCGCCAGAGAAGATTAGAGAACAGGGTGAGGTACAAAAAGCATCAAGCGGTATGGGGAGAGAGCGGGAATACGTTATTGAGATAGAGGATCAGCCATGATCATATTGAATGGCCGAATGGCCTACTCCTGCTCCTATTTTTCTGTTTTTTCGTCCGTGCTCCAACTAAAAGTCTCCTTTCCACCGTGTACGGGAAGAGAGATCTGCCCTGCGCTTCCACTGTAAACACAGGGACAGGAGGAGGCCATTCAGCCCCTCCACCCTGTTCCGCCATCTGCACCTCAACTCTATTTACCCGTCTTGATTTTCATTCATTCCCGGCCAGGCCAGCATTTAATTGTCCATCTCCAATTGCCCTCGAGAAGGTGGTGGTGAGCTGCCTCCTTGAATAAGTGGCTTGCTTGGCCATTTCAGAGAGGCAGTTCAGAGTCAACTACATTGGTGTGGGTCTGGAGTCACGTATAGGCCCAGACTGGGTAAGGACGGCAGATTTCCTTCCCTGAATGAACATTAGTGAACCAGCTGGGTTTTTACAACTATTTCTATGTTTCTATGTACAAGGGATGGAACTGCACGATGGCAAGAATCGGGTGAGGTGAGCGTAGTGATAAACAGCGAGTGAAACCGGAGACACAGTCAGACAGCTACACCCCACTCCACTGCCTGAACCAGCAGCATCATTGTGGGAGGGAATTCACTCTTACCAGCAATCCGTTAACCGATCAAAAAGCACCCATTGTACACAATCCCCACATTCCGTTAACCTCTCCGCGGAACAGAGGGACTGGCAAGCTGAAGGCAGAAGAGGTACCTTTTTGCTATGTAAGCTTTGGCAATATGGTTCTCTGTAAACTTTCATGCCAATAAAGCATTTGAATTGGAAAATTGGAATTGGAGAGAGAGAGAGAGAGAGAGAGAGAGAGAGACGGGGAGAGAGAGAGACAGAGAGAGTCAGAGAGAGACAGAGAGAGAGAGAGGGAGAGAGAGGCAGAGAGAGACAGAGAGAGACAGAGAGAGAGAGACGGGGAGAGAGAGAGAGAGACGGGGAGAGAGAGAGAGACAGGGAGAGAGAGACGGGGAGAGAGAGAGACGGGGAGAGAGAGAGAGAGACGGGGAGAGAGAGAGACGGGGAGAGAGAGAGAGACGGGGAAAGAGAGAGAGACGGGGAGAGAGAGAGAGACGGGGAGAGAGAGAGAAAGATCATGACGATGCTGAACAGCCTGATAGAAAGCCAGAGAAATTATTAATATTGTTATTTATCATTATCATTATTGTTATCTTATCAGTATTATTACTATTATTAGATAGATATATGTGCATGCCTCATGAAATTTATACTAAATCATCATTTAGCATTATAGAAAATAGTGTTTCCACACTCATCCCACAAAATAGGTCCATTTTATTTCGTTTTATTGAACTATATAAATGCGTTCTTTCCACATAAGCTGCTGGAATATCCAGGGCCTCCGCTCCTCAACTTTTGGGATGAAGAGTACAGACCCTGAATTCCTAAAAGCTATAAAAGACATTGATATAATTGTGTTAACAGAAACATGGTGCCAAAAGGACATGCCGACCCACTGTCCTCCAATGTACCATGAAATCATTGTGCCCTCAGTAAAGAACACTAAAACACGCAAGGGCAGAACCTCCGGGGGAATATTGGTGTGGTATAAGGGAGAACTGGACAAACACATCTCACCGGTAAAACAGGGGAAATCACACGTATGGCTAAAACTAGATAAAAATATAGGAATAGCAAAAAAAGATGTTTACTTATGTGCGATCTACATACCTCCAATAGATTCGCCATATTTCGAAGAGGAGTTATTTGATACTCTCCACATGGAAATCAGCCATTTCCAGGCCCAAGGAAAGGTGATAATATGTGGGGACCTAAATGCAAGGACCGGTTGTGAACCTGACTTCATAGACCCACAGGGAAACAACCATGTGTTTGGCCAGACCCCTTTAGATGTCACACCAGCCATCGCAAATCGGAACAACCTTGATCGTGAAATAAATAAAAGCGGTAGGGAGGTAGTGCAACTCTGCCGAGCCTTAGGCCTGTACATAGTTAATGGTAGGTTCAGAGGGGACTCCCAAGGGAGACTCACATACTCCTCAACTCTTGGGTCTAGTGTGGTGGACTATACAATCACTGACCTGGACCCCTGCGATATCAACGCATTCACTGTCAGGCAGCAATCCCCCCTCTCAGACCATAACCAAATAAATGTGTACCTTAAACTTTCTGCCCAAACTACAGACACAAAAAAGGAACACAGTAAGCTACATAAAATAAACCAGACATACAGATGGGCCCCAGACAGTGGAGATAAATTCATCACAGCACTAAATTCACCTGATCTCACAAGTAAAATTTCAAAATTTAAAGAAAATCTATATGAGATCACCAGAGATGGTGTAAACACGGCCATAGAGGATATAAATATGATCTTCCATGAGGCAGCTGTAAAAGCCGACCTCGTGAAACAGAAGAGGAAGCGTCACAAAAGACAAAATAAAAATATGAAATGGTTTGACCACGAATGCAAAAATGCCAGAAAAGACCTGAGAAAAATATCAAACCAAAAGCATCGGCAACCAAACAATCCGGACCTACGTACTAGATACAATGAAACCCTCAAAAGATATAAACACACCATTAGGAACAAAACACAAAACTATACCCACAAAATACTCGAAGAAATTGAAAACTCCACCAATCCAAAACAATTCTGGGAAATGTGGAATAACCTGAGTACAACACAATTGCAAGCATTACCAATCCAAGATGGCGACATCTGGAGAACACATTTTGAAAACCTCTACAAAGACATCCCAATAAACAAAACAAACCCAAGTCAACATCAGGTCACAGAAAAACTCCACACATTAGAAGCAACAATTAAAGACAACCAAAACCCTCTAGACTCCCCAATCACATGGAAAGAACTGGCCACAAAAACAAAATCTCTCCACCTAAAGAAAGCCTGTGGCCCAGACAACATCAAAAATGAAATGCTAAAGTTCAGCAATATGGAGATGCAGGGTGCGATACTCAAACTATTCAACATCATATTACGCTCAGGCTGTTTTCCCGATATCTGGTGCCAAGGACTAATCTCCCCCATATATAAAAGTGGAAACAAATCAGACCCAAATAACTACCGCGGCATCTGTGTCAACAGTTGTCTAGGGAAGTTATTCTGCAGTATTCTAAATAGTAGATGACTTGATTTTCTTAACAAACATAATATCCTCAGAAAAAACCAAATAGGCTTTCTTCCAAAACACCGCACCGCCGACCATATCTATACCCTTCACACCCTCATTGAAAAACATAAACACCAAACAAAAAATGGGAAAATATTCGCCTGTTTCATCGACTTCAAGAAAGCCTTTGACTCTATATGGCACGAAGGGCTCTATTATAAACTTCTTCAGTGTGGAATAGGGGGCAAAGTCTATGACCTTATTAAATCAATGTATCTGAAAAACAAATGCGGGGTCAAAATTGGAGACAAACGCACCGATTTCTTCACCCAGAGAAGAGGCGTCCGGCAGGGCTGCAATTTGAGCCCGACCCTGTTCAACATATACATAAATGAATTAGCAGACATGCTGGAGCAAAGCGAGTCACCAGGTCTCCGTCTCCTGGATGGAGAAGTGAAGTCCCTGTTCTATGCGGACGACCTGGTTCTGTTGTCTCCCACAGAACAGGGATTACAGCAACAACTAGACCTACTCGACAAATACTGCCAAAATTGGGCTCTAACAGTAAATCTAAAGAAAACCAACATCATGATTTTTCAGAAAAGACCCAGATGTCAGGAAAACAAATACCAGTTTACCCTCAGTGATACCACTATAGGACACACTATGAGCTACACCTACCTTGGTCTAACTATTACAGCATCAGGGAGCTTCAGCATAGCAGTGAATGCACTAAAAGAAAAAGCCCGAAGAGCCCTATATGCAATAAAAAGAAAATTCTACAACATCCAAATCCCAATCAAAATCTGGCTCAAAATATTTGACAGCATAATCCTGCCCATTGCACTGTACGGTAGTGAAGTATGGGGCCCGCTAAATCACCAAAGCTACACTAAATGGGAAAAACACACAATAGAAGCCCTACATGCAGAATTCTGCCGAAGCATCCTTCGCACCCAAAGAAAAACGCCAACAAATGCATGCAGAGCCGAACTAGGCAGATACCCACTGATAATAAACATCCAAAAACGAGCACTAAACTTCCTAAATCACCTCAAATCTAGCTCCCCAGACACCCTTCATTTCAAAGCCTTTCAGACCCAAGAGCTAAACCCAGAAAAGAGTCCCCTGAGTCAGCTGCTACTGAAACTAAGTACTCAGCCGGACCCTGACCAGCCCCAGACCAACACAGCCGTCCAAACACCAATCCGAGTGAACCAAATCATTAAAAAATGCAAAGAAACCTACCTGGAACATTGGAACAAAATAACCGAAAGCCAAAGCAGATTAGAATGTTACCGGGCCCTAAAAAGAGAATATAAACTGGCAGACTACCTCACGACCATCAGAGACACAAAACAGAGACAGACCCTCACCAGGTACAGACTAAGCGACCACCAACTGGAAATTGAAAAAGGCAGATACAAGAAATCCTGGCAGCCTAGAGAGAATAGAATATGCGATCAATGTCTGGCTGGCGAGGTTGAAACAGAAATGCATTTCCTCCTAAAATGCGAAAAATTCAACACATCAAGAAACATATTATTCAACAAGCTAAGCCAAACAACCCCAGATTTCAAGGAATTGGATGATCTGTCAAAATTGAGATTAGTCCTAGGAGAAGGAGACAGACCATACCTTGGGGCCAAATATGTAACAACATGTCACAACCTGAGGACTGTTTAAAAGTAAGACTGTTTAAAATTAATATTGAACGTACCAAATGAAGTAGAAAGACTGTTTAAAATTAATATTGTTTAAAAGTAATATTGTATGTACCCAACAAATGTCAAATCGATTGACACCTACAGAATGTTGGAAAACTGTACCTTTTTGCTATGTAAGCTTTGGCAATATGGTTCTCTGTAAACTTTCATGCCAATAAAGCATTTGAACTGAACTGAACTGAACTGAGAGACGGGGAGAGAGAGAGAGACGGGGAGAGAGAGAGAGACGGAGAGAGAGAGAGAGACGGGGAGAGAGAGAGAGAGACGGGGGAGAGAGAGACGGGGGAGAGAGAGACGGGGCGAGAGAGAGAGGTGGAGAGAGAGAGAGACGGGGAGAGAGAGAGAGACGGGGAGAGAGAGAGAGAGAGGCGGGGAGAGAGGGAGAGATGGGGAGAGAGGGAGAGACGGGGAGAGAGAGAGAGACGGGGAGAGAGAGAGACGGGGAGAGAGAGAGAGAGAGAGAAACGGGGTGAGAGAGAGACGGGGAGAGAGAGAGACGGGGAGAGAGAGAGGGACGGGGAGAGAGAGAGACGGGGGAGAGAAAGAGAGACGGGGAGAGAGAGAGAGACGGGGGAGAGAGAGACGGGGGAGAGAGACGGGGCGAGAGAGAGAGGCGGGGAGAGAGAGAGACGGGGAGAGAAAGAGAGACGGGGAGAGAGGCGGGGAGAGCGAGAGAGACGGGGAGAGCGAGAGAGACGGGGGAGAGAGAGACGGGGAGAGAGAGACGGGGAGAGAGAGACGGGGAGAGAGAGAGACGGGGAGAGAGAGAGAGACGGGGAGAGAAAGAGACGGGGAGAGAGAGAGACGGAGAGAGAGAGAGAGACGGGGAGAGAGAGAGAGACGGGGAGAGAGAGAGAGACGGGAAGAGAGAGAGAGACGGGAAGAGAGAGAGAGACGGGGAGAGAGAGAGAGACGGGGAGAGAGAGAGAGAGACGGGGAGAGAGAGAGAGAGACGGGGAGAGAGAGAGAGAGACGGGGAGAGAGAGAGACGGGGAGAGAGAGAGAGACGGGGAGAGAGAGACGGGGAGAGAGAGAGAGAGACGGGGAGAGGGAGAGAGACGGGGAGAGAGAGAGCGAGACGGGGAGAGAGCGAGACGGGGAGAGAGAGAGGCGGGGAGAGAGAGAGGCGGGGAGAGAGAGAGGCGGGGAGAGAGAGAGGCGGGGAGAGAGAGAGAGATGGGGAGAGAGAGAGACGGGGAGAGAGAGAGAGACGGGGAGAGAGAGAGAGACGGGGAGAGAGAGAGAGACGGGGAGAGAGAGAGAGACGGAGAGAGGGAGAGACGGGGAGAGAGAGAGACGGGGAGAGAGAGAGGCGGGGAGAGAGAGAGACGGGGAGAGAGAGAGAGTCTGGGGAGAGAGAGAGACGGGGAGAGAGAGAGAGACGGGGAGAGAGAGAGAGACGGGGAGAGAGAGAGAGACGGAGAGAGGGAGAGACGGGGAGAGAGAGAGACGGGGAGAGAGAGAGGCGGGGAGAGAGAGAGACGGGGAGAGAGAGAGACGGGGAGAGAGGGAGAGACGGGGAGAGAGAGTCTGGGGAGAGAGAGAGACGGGGAGAGAGAGAGACGGGGAGAGAGAGAGACGGCGAGAGAGAGAGACGGGGAGAGAGAGAGAGTCTGGGGAGAGAGAGAGACGGGGAGAGAGAGACGGGGAGAGAGAGACGGGGAGAGAGAGAGACGGGGAGAGAGAGAGAGACGGGGAGAGAGAGAGACGGGGGAGAGAGAGAGACGGGGAGAGAGAGAGACGGGGAGAGAGAGAGACGGGGAGAGAGAGAGAGACGGGGAGAGAGAGAGAGACGGGGAGAGAGAGCGAGACGGGGAGAGAGAGAGACGGGGAGAGAGAGAGAGACGGGGAGAGAGAGAGACGGGGAGAGAGAGAGACGGGGAGAGAGAGAGACGGGGAGAGAGAGAGAGACGGGGAGAGAGAGAGACGGGGAGAGAGAGAGGCGGGGAGAGAGAGAGACGGGGAGAGAGAGAGAGAGGCGGGGAGAGAGAGAGAGAGACGGGGAGAGAGAGAGAGACGGGGAGAGAGAGAGAGACGGGGAGAGAGAGAGAGACGGGGAGAGAGAGACGGGGAGAGAGAGACGGGGAGAGAGAGAGACGGGGAGAGAGAGACGGGGAGGGAGAGAGATGGGGAGAGAGAGAGAGACGGGGAGAGAGAGAGAGACGGGGGGAGAGAGAGAGAGACGGGGAGGGAGAGAGAGACGGGGAGGGAGAGAGAGACGGGGAGGGAGAGAGAGACGGGGAGGGAGAGAGAGACGGGGAGGGAGAGACAAAGAGAGGGAGAGAGACAAAGAGAGGGAGCGAGACAAAGAGAGGGAGAGAGACAAAGACGGAGAGAGACAAAGAGGGAGAGAGACAAAGCGGGAGAGAGACAAAGAGAGGGAGAGAGACAAAGAGAGGGAGAGAGACAGAGAGGGAGAGAGACAGAGACAGAGAGGGAGAGAGACAAAGAGAGGGACATAGATAGAGAGAGGGAGAGAGACAGAGAGGGAGAGAGACAGAGAGAGGGAGAGAGACAGAGAGGGAGAGAGACAAAGAGAGGGGGACAGAGAGAGAGAGAGAGAGACAGGGAGAGAGAGAGAGAGAGAGAGAGAAAGAGATAGAGAGAGAGAGAGAGAGAGAGATAGAGAGAGAGAGAGAGAAAGAAAGAGATAGAGAGAGAGAGAGATGCTTCAGCATAGCAGTGAATGCACTAAAAGAAAAAGCCCGAAGAGCCCTATATGCAATAAAAAGAAAATTCTACAACATCCAAATCCCAATCAAAATCTGGCTCAAAATATTTGACAGCATAATCCTGCCCATTGCACTGTACGGTAGTGAAGTATGGGGCCCGCTAAATCACCAAAGCTACACTAAATGGGAAAAACATACAATAGAAGCCCTACATGCAGAATTCTGCCGAAGCATCCTTCGCACCCAAAGAAAAACGCCAACAAATGCATGCAGAGCCGAACTAGGCAGATACCCACTGATAATAAACATCCAAAAACGAGCACTAAACTTCCTAAATCACCTCAAATCTAGCTCCCCAGACACCCTTCATTTCAAAGCCTTTCAGACCCAAGAGCTAAACCCAGAAAAGAGTCCCCTGAGTCAGCTGCTACGGAAACTAAGTACTCAGCCGGACCCTGACCAGCCCCAGACCAACACAGCCGTCCAAACACCAATCCGAGTGAACCAAATCATTAAAAAATGCAAAGAAACCTACCTGGAACATTGGAACAAAATAACCGAAAGCCAAAGCAGATTAGAATGTTACCGGGCCCTAAAAAGAGAATATAAACTGGCAGACTACCTCACGACCATCAGAGACACAAAACAGAGACAGACCCTCACCAGGTACAGACTAAGCGACCACCAACTGGAAATTGAAAAAGGCAGATACAAGAAATCCTGGCAGCCTAGAGAGAATAGAATATGCGATCAATGTCTGGCTGGCGAGGTTGAAACAGAAATGCATTTCCTCCTAAAATGCGAAAAATTCAACACATCAAGAAACATATTATTCAACAAGCTAAGCCAAACAACCCCAGATTTCAAGGAATTGGATGATCTGTCAAAATTGAGATTAGTCCTAGGAGAAGGAGACAGACCATACCTTGGGGCCAAATATGTAACAACATGTCACAACCTGAGGACTGTTTAAAAGTAAGACTGTTTAAAATTAATATTGAACGTACCAAATGAAGTAGAAAGACTGTTTAAAATTAATATTGTTTAAAAGTAATATTGTATGTACCCAACAAATGTCAAATCGATTGACACCTACAGAATGTTGGAAAACTGTACCTTTTTGCTATGTAAGCTTTGGCAATATGGTTCTCTGTAAACTTTCATGCCAATAAAGCATTTGAACTGAACTGAACTGAACTGAGAGAGAGGGAGAGAGATGTATTGATTTCTTTGTGGGTTCAATGACGAGACATTTATGAAAGAGAATGGCCTAGAAATTAGTGGCCTGCGCCACCAGTTTGCGCCCAAAGAGGGCTTTTGCGCCTCTGGCCACAACCACCGCGATATTTAGCGGGGCGCTAATGGCGGCGTTAGCCTGTAGTGCTGCACCGCCACCGATGACGTCATTGGTGTGCGCAGCGCCCCGCTACCGCCCCAAGCGCCATATTAGGTCGCAGCCGCCTCTTCCGCGCCGGCTGCAAACAGCGACCGGGACACAGGGGCCTACCTGTGGCGGTAGTGGGGCGAGTTAAGGTGGAGGTGCGGCCGGCCGGTTTTTCGGCGGCCGCCTGCCTGCACCTCCGTCCCCGGCCTCCTACACGCACCCCCCCCCCCGCGGCATTGCCGGCTGTTTCCCGAGAGCCCAGCACTACTCCTTGGTGCCGGGCTCATTTGCCGGCACTCGCGAGCGGGGATCGCGCTGTTGCAGGCACCTCCCCCTTAACAGTGGGAGGAAGGCCTGCAGTACCGCAGCCTGCCGTGCCGCAGCGGGTGGCGCTGCGGCACTTTGCGCGCCGATATTCAGTTTCAGCGCCCCAAGCGGGGCGCCGAAACCCTTGTTTAGCGGCCGGCTTCCACTTGGGGCGCTGAAACTGAATATCCCGATGGCGCAAGTGGCTCAGCGCGCAGCGGTAATTCCAGCACCCAGGCGAGCTGGGCGCCCCAAACTGAATTTTTAGCCCAATGTCTTTTAATCTAAAGCTTGTTCAACTCTTTTAACTGCATTTACAGGAGACATCAGGCTAGTGATGCATCTAGAACGAAACTGAAACTGAACTGCCTTGCTTGTCTCTGTCACATGCCCTCTGCTGGTCAGGCACAAGCAATCAATACATGCAATCATGCTGGTAAGGCATCATAATCGAACAGGCAAATACCATCTCTATTTGCTGATATCATTACATCTCCTTTTCTTAAAACAAAAGTATTTTACTTTTAACTAACAACATGTTTTCTTTGTATTAATCTGCATTTTAACTGTAACACTTAATGAACTTACATTATCATTATCATGATCAAGGTTTTTTAACCTTGCTTTGTGTGTTCACATGAAATATGTAAATACACTAGAACTTGAAGAAAGAATAAGATAACATTACTTCCTTCTATAACAATAGTCCTTAAATTTGCTCAATGAGTCTCTCAGGAGGCTTCACGTGTCTTGAGGATTTTCTGATTGATTGTCCTTGAATCTGAGTTGTTGCCTCAGATGATGGTTTCTCAGCTGTGTGATCAGGTTGTTCAACAGTATCAGTCTTTTGACTTGCTGTGGCTGGTCCCATGAGAAGATCTCGACGATTTCTTCTCAGAACAGCACCCTCATCTGTCTGAATGGTGTATGATCTTGGTTGAACTTCACTCAGGACAGTTCCCTTCTGAGTCCATGTGTTTGTTTTGTCTTTGAACCTTACTTGGTCACCAGTGTGGAGTTCAGGTAGGTTTTGTGTTCCTCTGTCATAGTTGTACTTTTGCTTTTCTTTCTGTTGCTCTTTGAACTTCCTCACTTTCTCCCCCTCTTTTGTTTTCAGGAGGTTCTCTGGGATGGGTAGATTTGACCTTAGCCTACGTCCCATAAGGAGTTGGGCTGGTGACATACCACACTCGAGCGGTGTTGTGCGGTATACAAGCATGCTCTGGTAGAAGTCAGTTCCACTGTCTTTTGCCTTGTACATCAGTCTTTTCACTGTGTTTGTGGGCTCTCCTGGGTCAACAGCTCTGGACAACGTGTCTGCTGTATACATCAGCTTGCCCGGTGTGTACGCAACATTCAGTTCATCATAGACTGTCTCTCCTTCGCTTTCCACAACGAGGACTCTCTTTACCAGGTTCAGTCTCTCACAGGCTTTTAAACCTAGTATGGCTTGCACATCCTTTGGCACCACGATTAATGCTAGCGTGTGCTCTCTGTCCTTGTGTGTTACTTTGACAATGCATCTTCCTTTCACTGGTATATCAGTACCTGTGTATCCTGTCACTTTCACTTTTATTCCATGTATCTTTGGTCTGGGTCTAATTTTCTTAAAATCAGTCTCTGATATCACATTAACTTGTGCTCCAGTATCCAATTTAAATGGAATATGTATGTCATTCACTTTTAGTGTCAACATCCAGTCTCTTTCTTCTTTTTTGTTTTCAGACACAACATCTACATTGAACTCCTCTATCTCGCTTTCATCTACTGTATGGACCTTGCTTTGTTGCGCTTGGTTCTTACAGCAATGGGCATAATGGTTGTTCTTGTTGCAACTATTGCATGTTTTACCATATGCTGGACACTTTCTTGGTGGATGCTGTGTACCGCATCGACTACATGACTTTCGATTGTCCCTTTCATTTTCGTTCGCTGGCCACGCCTCTTTTTTCACATTGGCGCTCTTTTTGTTAAACGGTTTGTATCCGTTCTTTCTCACTGCATCCACGTTGCAGCTATTGTCACTGAACAGCTCCTTTGCCTGCGACTTTACAGTCTCTGTAGCCCTACACAGTGCTATGGCTTTTCTCAGGTCTAGATCTTGCTCTCTTAGCAGTCTTTCCCTTAGACCATTATCTGGAATACCACACACCAGTCTGTCTTTTATCAGTGAGTCTGTCAGTCCCCCAAATTCACACGATTTGCTTCTGTTTCTCAGTTCAGTCACATACTGATCAATAGTCTCACCCGTTTTCTGTACACATGTGAAAAATCTGTGCCTCTCAAACGTCACGTTACGTTTAGGTATGCAGTAGGCCTCAAACTGTTCCATTATTTTATCTAGCTTCATTTTGTCTCCAGCAGCAGTGAATGTGAAGTTATTATACACCTCCAGCGCTTCATCACCCACGACATGTAAGAACAGTGACGATTTCTTTTTATTACTTTTCTTGTCAGCTCCGATTGCCGCTAAATACAACCCCACACGTTGTTTGAACCTCCTCCAATTTTCAGCCACATTACCGGTCAACTGAAGCGTCGCCGGTGGGTGTAAACCTTCCATTTTTCACTTCGTTAGCTATTCTCCAATGGTAAGCAACGATGTTCTCTTTTGGCTTGCTAATTTGTGGAGAGCTGATTTAACTTCAGATTTTTTCTCTTCATCTCTTTCAATCACTTCTGACACCATGTATTGATTTCTTTGTGGGTTCAATGACGAGACATTTATGAAAGAGAGTGGCCTAGAAATTGGGTTTTGGCTTAGCCAGGGCTTTAGCGCCGGAAGTTAGTGCCGGGGCTAAGTCCCCCTGCGCGCGCCAAAAATTCAGCAGGGCCGCGCCCAAACGGCTGCCGGCGCTACTGAAGGGTCTTTGCGGCGGTAAATCGGCGCTAACTGCCGTTTCGCGCCGCAATTCCGGCGCTGCGGCACCCGATGCGGTGCGGCAGGCTCGGGAAGTGCAGGCCTCCTCCTTCCGTTAAGGAGGAGCTGCCTGCACCCGGCCGCGGCCCGCGCAAATCTGTCTAAAAATGATCCCGGCACCTCGGACAAGTGCCGGGCTTGCATCTGTTCCGGGGGGTGGGGGGGAGAAGTCCGGGGAGGGAGCTGCGGGCAGGCGGCCGGCGGGAAAGCGGCCGGCCGCCGCGGGGCCTTTAATGCGCCGGCGCAAACTCATGCAAGACTCTGTTGCCAGAGTCTTAGTTGCGGCTGCCACGGGCGAGGCGGCCGCAACTGAATTTCGGCGCTAGGGCCCGTCGGCATGGCAACCGGGACGCTGCGCACACCGATGACATCATCGGTGCCGGCGCAGCGCTACCGGTGCAACGCCGATTTAGGGCCCCAGGGAATTTTTAAGCTGGCCATAACTCTGGCGCTAGTCCCTCTAGCGCCTCAAAAGCGGCGCTAAGGCAACTGAATTTCTAGGCCAGTGTCTTTTAATCTAAAGCTTGTTCAACTCTTTATACAGCATTTACAGGAGACATCAGGCTAGTGATGCATCTAGAATGAAACTGAAACTAAACTGAACTGCCTTGCTTGTCTCTGTCACATGCCCTCTGCTGGTCAGGCACAAGCAATCAATACATGCAATCATGCTGGTAAGGCATCATAATCGAACAGGCAAATACCATCTCTATTTGCTGATATCATTACAAGAGAGACAGAGAGAGGGAGAGAGAGAGAGAAAGACAGAGAGAGAGAGAGACAGAGACAGAAACAGAGAGAGAGAGACACACACACAGAGAGAGGGAGAGAGACAGAGAGAGAGAGAAAGACAGAGAGAGAGAGAGACAGAGAGGGAGAGAGACAGAGAGAGAGAGAGACAGAGACAGAAACAGAGAGAGAGAGACACACACACAGAGAGAGGGAGAGAAAGACAGAGAGAGAGAGACAGAGAGGGAGAGAGACAGAGAGAGAGACGGGCAGGCGGAGCAGAGATACAGGCAAAGCAAATTACAGGAAGGAAGGTGAGAAAAACAGCAGGGATATAGATAAGATTGGGGAGAGACAGTCAAGAGGGAATCATGTCAGCAGAAACAGAGGAAAAGACCCGATAGGACAGGCTAAACCCAATGTTTGTTTATTTTATCTTAAAGGAGATTGAGGAAAAGGTCCCTCCTTGTTTCGAACCACACTTGAGGATTACTCACACCAGGATTTTCACAGGCCATTTCAGTCTTTCAATTAATCCTTAACTGTTTCATTTCAATAATATTTCAGTTCTTTTGCCAGTTTGCCCCCGTTCCTGGGATCACTGATTCACGCTTTTGTTTGGCAGACTATTTGACTGCAGGAGGTGGAGGGGGGGGGGGACACAGCACAGCAAGATCCCGTCCACTGCCGTCATCCACACACACTGCTTCCAAAAGGGGGACCAAAGGAGGAGTCGGAAACTTCAGCTCATCCAAAACTCGGCTGCCCGTGTCCTAACTCGCACCGAGCCCCGTTCACCCATCACCCCCTGTGCTCGCTGACCTACATTGGCTCTCGGTCCGGCACCGCCTCGATTTTAAAATTCTCATCGTTGTTTTCAAATCCCTCCATGGCCTCGCCCCCTCCCTATCTCTGTAACCTCCTCCAGCCCTACAAACCCCCGAGATATCTGCGCTCCTCCAATTCTGGCCTCTTGCGCATCCCCGATTTCCATCGCTCCACCATTGGCGGCCGTGCCTGCAGCTGCCTGGGTCCTAAGCTCTGGAATTCCCTCCCTAAACCTCTCCGCCTCTCTCTCCTCCTTTAAGACGCTCCGTAAAACCTAACCTCTTTGACCAAGCTTTTGGTCACCTGTCCTAATATCTCCTTATGTGGCTCGGTGTCAAATTTTACACAGGATTACATCAGATATACGGGCAGAAACAGGCCATTCGACCCAACCAGTCCATGCCGGCGTTTATGCTCCACTCGAGCCTCCTCCCGTCTTTCCTCATCTAACTCTATCAGCATAACCCTCGATTCCCTTCTCCCTCATATGCTTCCCCTTAAATGCATCTATACTATTCGCCTCAACCACTCCCTGTGGTAGCAAGTTCCACATTCTCACCACTCACTGGGTAAAGAAGTTTCTCCTGAATTCCCTATTGGATTTATTGGTAACTATCTTATATTGATGGCCTCTAGTTATGCTCTTCCCCACAAGTGGAAACACTCTCTCTGTATCCACTCCATCAAAACCTTTCATAATTTTAAAGACCTCTATCAGGTCACCCCTCATCCTTCTCTTCTTGAGAAAAAAAAGAGACCCAGCCTGTTCATCCTTTCCTGATCGGTATAACCTCCCAGTCCTGGTGTCATCCTTTGAAATCCTTTTTGCTCCCTCTCCAGTGCCTCTATATCCTTTGTATAATATGGCGACCAAAACTGCACACAGTACTGCAAGTGTGGTCTAACCAAGGGTCGATACAAGTTTGATTACGCTCCTTTGAGGCGCCTTGGGATATTTTACTGCATTAATGGTGCTATATAAATGCAAGTTGTTGTTGTTGTTGTGGGTGATCAATCCCCTGGCCTATTGCCACTTGAGTGTTGAGGGAGTGCTGCACTGCCGGAGGGACAGTACTGAGGGAGTGCTGCACTGCCGGAGGGACAGTACTGAGGGAGCTCTGCACTGTCGGAGGGACAGTACTGAGGGAGCGCCGCACTGTCGGAGGAGCAGCACTGAGGGAGCGCTGCACTGTCGGAGGGGCAGTACTGAGGGAGCGCTGCACTGTCGGAGGGACAGTACTGAGGGAGCGCTGCACTGTCAGTGGGACAGTACTGAGGGAGTGCTGCACTGCCGGAGGGACAGTACTGAGGAAGTGCTGCACTGCCAGAGGGACAGTACTGAGGGAGCGCTGCACTGTCGGAGGGACAGTACTGAGGGAGTGCTGCACTGCCGGAGGGACAGTACTGAGGGAGTGCTGCACTGCCGGAGGGACAGTACTGAGGGAGTGCTGCACTGCCGGAGGGACAGTACCGAGGGAGTGCTGCACTGCTGGAGGGACAGTACCGAGGGAGTGCTGCACTGCCGGAGGGACAGTACTGAGGGAGTGCTGCACTGCCGGAGGGACAGTACTGAGGAGGTGCTGCACTGTCGGAGGGACAGTACTGAGGGAGTGCTGCACTGTCGGAGGGACAGTACTGAGGGAGTGCTGCACTGCCGGAGGGACAGTACTGAGGGAGTGCTGCACTGCCATAGGGGCAGTACTGAGGGAGCGCTGCACTGCCGGAGGTGCCGTCTTTCCGATGAGCCGATAATCCGAGGCCCCATCTGCCCTGTCAGATGGGTCTAAAGGATCCCACGGATTATCCGGTCATTATCACATTATGGGAGCTTGCTGGGCACAATATGGCTGCCGCGTTTCCCACATTACAGCAGCGACCGCATTGGCGGTGAAGCGCTTTGGGACGTCCTGGGGTGGCGAGAGGAGCCAGCTCTTGCTCTCTTTAACCCGAATACATGGCGTGGGGTGAAAGTGAATGGAATAGTAAATCGGGAGTAGTGGGGATGGGAAGGGAAGGGAGGGGGTGGGGGGAAAGGGATGTTCTTATCAGGCCGTAACAGCCCCTGAAATCATTCATTTGTATTATTGCACTTCAAGGGCAGCGAGCTTTCCGATTGTGACGGGGGTGCTGACTAATCAAAAAACAGAACCAAAATCCCGGCGTCAAAGCAAAAGCAATCCTGATTATAAAAAGCGACTGATAGTCGGAAACAAGTCCAAGGCTGCAAACTAATCTCGGTGCTCGAGAGGCGACAACATCGGAATCGCGAGACAGAAAAAGATCCCAGTTCACCACCTGCCATCCCGGTAGGCGTACGATACAATATTTTATAAAAAGCGGGGGCGTCCATGTCACAGCTCCCAGCAGGGTTTACAATCCCTGGTCGATAGAATGACACGGTACAGAAGGAGGCCATTCGGCCCGTCGTGCCTGTGCCGGCTCTCTCCAACAGTTATTTCGCTGCTTTCCCGTTTATTGTAGGAAGTCACACAACACCAGGTTATAGTCCAACAGCTTTATTTGAAATCACAAGCTTTCGGACAGCGCCGCTCCTTCGTCACTTCACCTGACGAAGGAGCAGCGCTCCGAAAGCTTGTGATTTCAAATAAAGCTGTTGGACTATAACCTGGTGTTGTGTGACTTCCTACATTTGTCCACCCCAGTCCAACACCGGCATCTCCACATTATTCCTGTTTATTGTTTAGCATCCTGCATTCGCATCAGAGAAATACAATCGGGCCATCAAAATGGGTAACATTCCCCTTTTTCAACCAGATTTCATTGAAACATAGAAACATAGGAGCAGGAGTAGGCCATTCGGCCCTTCCAGCCTGCTCCGTCATTCAGTATGATCATGGCTGATCCTCTATCTCAATACCATATTCCCACTCTCTCCCCATACCCCTTGATGCCTTTTGTGTCTAGAAAATTTCCCCCCTCCCCAGCCCCCCTTCTTCTCTTAAAGGTGCTGAATACTAGTGGGGGGAAAGAGGGTGGGTAAAGAGCACCAGGTGCCCTCCAGGTCCACGCCCCAGTGTGACCCCGGGTAGTACGTGTCCGCGGGCTAATCAACCATGGGGGCATTGCAGCAGAGCCCGTTCCAATCCTCACCCACTGCCCACACACACACGCACACCCACATACACCTGCGCACACGGGATGGTAGAGTAAGGATTATGGTAGTGGATGTTGAGTTCAAAACCCACCTTGGCAAACTGAATTCAATAACTCATAGAAAGACAGAATGATACAGCCCAGAAGAAAGGCATTCGGATCATCATGCCTGTGCCAGCGCTTTGGTACAGCTATCCAAATAATCCCACACCCCCTGACTCTTTCCCCATAGCCCTGTAGGTGTTTTCCCTTTAAGTATTTATCCAATTCCCTTTTGAAAGTTATTATTGAATCTGCTTCCACCGCCCTTTCAGGCAGCGCATTCCAGATCACAAAAACTCACTGTGTAAAAAAAATGTTTCCTCATGTCGTCTCTGGTTCTTTTGCCAAATCACCTTAAATCTGCGTCCTCTGGTTACCGACCCTTCTGCCACTGGAAGCAGTTTTGACTTATATACTCTATCAAAACCATTCATGATTTTGAACACCTCCATAAAATCTCCAAAAACTCTTCTTCGAAGTAGTGCCGTGAGATCGTTTACGTTCACCTGAGAGAGCAGACAAACCTCAGTTTAACATCTCATCCAAAAGCCGGCACCTCCAACAGTGCAGCACTAGCACTGGCAGTGTCAGCCTGGATTTTGTGCTCAAGTCTCTGGAGTGGGGCTCAAACCCACGACCTCCTGACTCAGAGGTGGGAGGGCTACCTACTGAGCCATGGCTGACACCTGTCCACGCAGACTCTCAACTGATAGCTGCCCATGTGCTAAGTCACTCTGTCCCTGATAATAGATTCTAATAATTTCCGCACACTGATGCTAAACTGACAGGTTTTCTCTCTCCCTCCCTTCTTAAATAATCGAGTGTCACCAAAAGCACAATTCCTTAATCTACAGGGGTTTGGAAAATGATGACCAATGCATCTGCAATTTCCTCACTTATTTATTTTAATAACCTGAGGTGGAAACCATCAGGTCCTGGAGATTTGTTTATCTTAAGTCCCATTATTTTCTTCATTACCATTTTCTTTACATAATCCACCAAGTTCCTCCACTTGACTTATTTTAGAAATCACACAACACCAGGTTATAGTCCAACAGCTTTATTTGAAATCACAAGCTTTCGGAGCGCTGCTCCTTCGTCAGGTGAAGTGGAGAGATGCATAAAAACACAGCTTATATAGTCAGAGAATAATGTCAGATGTTTACAGGTAATCTTTCTAACTGCTATTTATCACACCTCGGCAGAGAGATAATCACAGCAATCAAAGGTGTAAATGGTGTCAGGAAAACATTACATCAAAGAACAATGAGGTGGGGTCACAAGGGGTCAAATGTTGCAGATGCTGGGGTCTGTATGAAAAACAAAAAAAGACAAAAAATATTTTTTTTGCTGGAAATCACAGCAGGTCTGGCCGCATCCGTGTGGAGAAAACAAGCCAACGACGACTCAAGTCTGGATGACCCTATGTCAGGTGGGGTTACATGTAGCATGACATGAACCCAAGATCCCGGTTGAGGCCGTCCTCATGGGTGCGGAACTTGGCTATCAGTTTCTGCTCGACGATTTTGCATTGTCGTGTGTCTCGAAGGCAACATTTTACCCCTTGTGACCCCACCTCATTGTTCTTTGATGTAATGTTTTCCTGAGTGATTTCAAATAAAGCTGTTGGGCTATAACCTGGTGTTGTGTGATTTCTTACATTTGTCCACCCCAGTCCAACACACTGGCATCTCCACACCATGACTTATTTTAGGTCCCTTGTACCGCTGGTATTTTATTCATCTAGGCTGACACTCCTAGTGCAGTACTGAGGGTGTAGTGCTGCAATGTTGGAGGCACCAGCTTTCGAATGAGACATTAAACCGAGGCCCCGTCTGCCCTCTCAGGTGGATGTACAAGATCCCACGGCCACTATTTTGAAGAAGTGCAGGGGAGATCACTTCAGTGTCCTGGCCAATATTTATCCCTCAACCAACATCACTAAATTATCTGGTCATTATCACACTGCTGTTTGTGGGAGCTTGATGTGCACAAATTGGCTGGTGCGATCCCTACATTACAACAGTGACTACACTTCAAAAAGTACTTCATTGACTGTAAAGCGCTTTGGGACGTCTGGTGATCGTAAAAGGCGCTGGAGAAACACAAGCCCTTCCTTTCTTACTTATTTTTTTGGGGTTGGTGACAGTGGATCCTGCAGCACTATTGACCTTGGGTCAGATTCAGTTTTTAACTAAAACCATCGCCACGTTCAGGGAATCTCTGGACAAGCGCCATTGGGCGGCCTCGGGAACGACCGAGAGCTGCCCCGCGTTATCGGCAGAGAGAGAGCGAGCGCAAGGCGCCTTGACCCAGCAGAGAAATCTCTGTTCATTCATCGCTTCAGAACAACACCCATCACACAGCACCGACACATCAGTTTATTTATAAAGGAACTTACCCAAAACACACAGATTCTTGGCTGCCATGTGCCCAGCATGGGATCCAGAGTCTTCAGCCTGCAATTCTGTCTGGATTACTGCCATGTGTGGCCTGGTGCCTTTAAGAGATAGCTCTGACTCTACTGGGCTAGATTTTGCCTCGATTTTGTTTTTCCACTCCGATTTTTCTCCTCCACCCCCTCTTCCTCACGTGTCTCCAGGAGGTGTAATTCCACCAGCACCAACCCTTCCCTCCATGGACCTCAACTCAATCGGCCATTCCATATCTGCCTTGGCGGCTATCTTCCTCCTGACCCCGATCCAGTGACCCTAGGCTGGAAAGTGAGCATGTGCGGAGGTCAGGTGAGGGGCAGAAGGAGGTCATGCCCTCCATGGCCACCCTGCTCACTTCCCAGCATCGGGTCACTGGACAGAGAACAGGAGCAGGAAAACCGTCACTGATTTTCATGAGGGCAAAAGGAATAGACGGTTATGTTACATACATACATACAGGAAACTGTTTGGTATCCGGCACCGACGGCACCGACGTGTTGCCGGTTGATCAAAAATTCCGGATGAGGGAGAGGGTTATCGACCGAGGCTATTTTTAACAAAGAAAAATTAAAAATGTGCAGTATACAGTAATTGGGTACACACCTACCGAATGTTGCGTTAAATGGATGGTGGAAGATGCTTGATTAAGTACAGTACAGTTTATTAATCCCTTATCCGAAACCCTTGGGGTCAGATGTGTTTCGGAATTCGGAATTTTTCGGATTTCAGAACGGTAGGGGTATCTGCAGCTCTTTTTGACATTTTCACAGTGAAATTAAACTCAAAATCGCAAAAGATATCAGCGAGCAGCAGACGCACGTGTGACTGGTAGCAACGCTGAGACACAACTGACGCCTCACACCTGCGTGGGTCAAGCATCGGCCGCGTCGGGTCATGTTTGGCGCCACTCGGGTCATGTCGTGCACACGAGTGACGCTCCGCGAAAAACTTTCGGTTTTCAGAGCTTTTCAAATTTCGGAATTGCGGATAAGGGATTGTGGACCTGTACTGCCAGTTGAGGGTAATGCAATGCAATGACTACCAGCAGTGTGGGAGACTCACAGTACCCCTGTAAAATGGCGAATCAGAAGAGACTACCGGCAGCGCGGGAGAGTCAGACTGAAGGGTCCCAGACCTGAAACGTTAACTCTGTTTCTCTATCCACAGATGCTGCCTGGAATGCTCAGTATTTCCAGCATTTTCTGTTGTTATTCCTGTTACAGGGGTATTGAGGTGTTCCGACTTCCGACAGCGCCAAGAAGCCGAGTAGTGGCAGTGTGGAGAACTACCCCCACTGACTAACTCGGCCACCGCGGGAGACTCAAACTCGGAGTCGGCAACATTGCCGGTTATTCGGGTGTTGTTTTCGGAGTATGAATTTTGCCGGTTAATAGGGAATTCCGAATATTTAGGTGCCGTTTAAACGAGAGTTTCCTGTAGAATGTTTTACAGCACAGAAACAGGCCATTCGGCCCAACTGGCCTATGCCGGTGTTTAAGCTCCACACGAGCCTCCTCCCATCCCACTTCACCTCACCCCCCATCAACTGAGAGGTTGGAACTATCAGGAAAGGCTGAACAGGCTGAGGCAGTTTTTCTCTAGAAAAGAGAAGGCTGAGGGGTGACCCGATGGAGATCTTCAAAATGATGAAGTGTTTGACAGGGTAGATGCAGAGAAGATGTTTCCATTTGTGGGGGAGACCACAAAGGAGGACACAAATAACCTCCCAGAGATGTCAGGGAACATAGGGTCTGATGTAAGGGAAGAACTGAAAGAAATCAGTATTTGTAGGGAAATGGTGTTAGGGAAATTGACGGGATTGAAGGCCGATAAATCCCCAGGGCCTGATGGTCTACATCCTAGGGTACTTAAGGAAGTGGCCCTAGAAATAGTAGATGCATTGCTGATCATCTTCCAACATTCGATGGAATCTGGAACAGTTCCCATGGATTGGAGGGTAGCTAATGTTACCCCACTATTCAAAAAAGGTGGTAGAGAGAAAACGGGGAATTACAGACATCGGTAGTGGGGAAAATGCTAGAGTCCATTATAAAAGATGTAATAGCAGAGCACTTGGAAAACAGTGACAGGATCAGACAAAGTCAACATGGAGTTACAAAAGGTAAATCGTGCTTGGCTAATATACTGGAATTTTTTGAGGATGTAACTGGTAAAATAGACAAGGGAGAACCAGTGGATGTGGTGTATTTGGACTTTCAGAAGGCTTTTGATAAGGTCCCGCATAAGAGATTAGCATGTAAAGTTAAGGCACATGGGATTGGGGGCAAGGTATTGACTTGGATAGAGAACTGGTTGGCAGACAGAAAGCAAAGAGTTGGAATAAACGGGTCTTTTTCCGAGTGGCAAGCAGTGACTAGTGGGGTACCGCAGGGATCGGTCCTTGGACCCCAGCTATTCACAATATATATTAATGATCTAGACAAGGGAACTAGATGTAATATCTCCAAATCTGCAGATGACACAAAGCTGGGTGGGCGTGTGTGCTGTGAGGAGGATGCCGAGAAACTCCAGGATGATTTGGACAGGTTGGGTGATTGGGCAAAAGCATGGCAGATGCAATATAACGTGGATAAATGTGAGGTTATCCACTTTGGTGGCAAAAACAGGAAGGCAGATTGTTATCTGAATGGCAATAGATTGGGAGAAGGAGAAGTGCAACGAGACCTGGGTGTTCTTGTACACCAGTCGCTGAAGGTAAGTATGCAGGTGCAGCAGGCGGTTAAGAAGGCAAATGGTATGTTGGCCTTCGTAGCGAGAGGGTTGGAGTACAGGAACAAGGATGTCTTGCTGCAGTTGTACAGGGCCTTGGTGAGACCACATCTTGAGTATTGTGTGCAGTTTTGGTCGCCTTATCTGAGGAAGGATGTTCTTGCCATGGAAGGAGTTCAGCGAAGATTCACCAGGCTGATACCTGGGATGGCAGGAATGACGTATGAGGAGAGATTGGGACGATTGGGCTTGTACTCGCTGGAGTTTAGAAGAATGAGAGGGGATCTCATTGAAACTTATAAAATTCTAACAGGACTGGACAGACTAGATGCAGGAAGGATGTTCCCGATGGTCGGGGAGTCCAGAACCAGGGGTCACAGTCTAAGGATAAGGGGTAGGCCATTTAGGACAGAAATGAGGAGGAATTTCTTCACCCAGAGAGTGGTGAACCTGTGGAATTCTCTACCACAGAAGGCGGTAGAAGCCAATTCATTAAATATATTCAAGAAGGAGCTGGATATATTTCTTAAGGCTAAAGGGATCCAGGGGTATGGGGAGAAAGCAGGAACAGGGTACTGAATTTGGATGATCAGCCATGATCGCATTGAATGGCGGAGCAGGCTCGAGGGGCCGAATGGCCTACTCCTGCTCCTATCTTCTATGTTTCTATGTTTGAATGGCCTGTTTCTGTGCTGTACGTTCCATGTAACTCTACGTACTTTGTGCAAGGACATTACTTCCTGACCTCTGCACAAGAATTGCCTTTTACCGGGTTTAACCTATGCCGCCTTATACTGGCTTGCCTTGCCAGGAGTATGCCAGGTCAACCCTGCCTACACCATTTCAGGTCTCATCTACCTGCCTGAATTTTTGTCCTTGGTTACAACTCACTCCGTGCCCTTCCCCCCAACCACCCTACCTCTGAAACCTCCAGCCGCCCCACATCCCAGCCCACGCCCTGCCTCCCTCTGACTCTAGCTTCCCGCACATTCCCCCACCCGCGGCCGCTGCTCCTCATTCCCAAAGTCCACCACCGTGACCCCACTCTCCTAAACCGCTCTTCATTACTTCCACCACCTCCACCACCAACCCCCCTACAAAGGCCTCTTCAAAACCCGGCATTGGTCATCGGGTCAAATTGCCATATTCTTCTGCCACATTCCGGTATCTGTCCTGATGTTGGGGTGTTTAATCACGTTAATGGCACGGTCTGCAGGAAGAGAGATCTGCCCTGCATTTCCACTGCGAATAATAGGAACAGGAGGAAGCCATTCAGCCCCTCGGGCTTTCTCTGCCAATCGATTAGATCATGGTTGATCTGTACCTCAACTCGACTTACCCGCCTTTGCTCCAAATCCCTCGATCCCCTTACCCAACAAAAATCAATAATTCTCAATCTTGAAAGTTTTAATGAACCCCCCCCAACCACCCCCGCCACCCCCGAAACCGGCATCCACAGCTTTTTGGGGGGGGAGTTCCAGATTTCCACTGCCCTTTGTGTGAAGAAGTGCTTCCTGACATCACCCCTGAACGGCCTGGCTCTAATTTTAAGGTTCTGCCCCCTTGTTCTGGACTCCCCCCACCAGAGGAAATAGTTTCTCTCTATCTGTCCCTATCGAATCCTTTAATCATCTTAAACACCTCGATTAGATCACCCCTTAATCTTCTACACTTGAGGGAATACAAGCCAAGGCTCTGCAACTTGTGCTGATATATTGGCCCTTGCAGTGGGTACACAGATTAGCTTTCAAGCATCAAATGCGCCTGGTTGTTGCGTTTAGAGGTTTATGTGCAAGTGCTTTTGCGACGTCAAGCAGCAAAATATAAAAAGACAAGTGACACTGGAGTGCCTCAATAACTCAGTCACTGAATCCATTTTGCAGGAGAAACAGCCCAGAATCCCCAGGTTCGATATTGAATTTGTTGAAATAACAACAGAAAATGCTGGAAAAACTCAGCAGGCCAGGCAACATCCGTGGAGAGAAATTAGAATCGACGTTTCGGGTCGAAACCCTTTTTCAAAACTGGAAAGGAAATGAAATAGATCGAAGGCAGGGCTGGGAGACAACAAAAGAAGTGAAGAGACATTAAGAGGTATTCAAAACCAGACGAGTTGGTGATAGGACAGTGGAGACAAAAGACGGCTCAGATTAGGTGTGAAATGTTCTGGCAGAATGGGAGACAGCTGCCATGTAAAAAAAAAGGGGGGGGGGGGAGGGAAAACCCAAAACAAAGGGGTGGAAAAAAATTTTTAAGTAAAAATGTGATAGGGGTCGAGGTTATGATCTGAAATTGTTGAACTCGATATTGAGTCCGGAAGGCTGTAAAGTGCCTAATCGGAAGATGAGGTGCTGTTCCTCGAGCTTACGCTGGGTTTCCGTGGAACAATGCAAGAGGCCAAGGACGGTGAGGTCCGAGTAGGAATGGAGCGGTGAATTAAAATGACAGGCGACCGGAAGCTCGGGGTCACCCTTACGGACTGAACGGAGGTGTTCCGCAAAGCGGTCACCCAATCTGCGTTTGGTCTCCCCAATGTAGAGGAGACCTCATCGTGAGCAGCGAATACAGTATACTAGATTGCTTTGGACAGGGAGCTTGCAATTGGCCTCAGTGCTTCTGCAACGCGCAAGCGTGTGGATACCAGGTGACAACGGGGTCGGGTTTTGCTGTGATGCTACCCACCCCACTCCCTGGTTAAATAGCCTATCACAGCACTCACCATCTTGGGCCTCCCACTTAAACAATAGGTGAGGTCCCAGCATGCAACTGCTACCCGTGAAACTGTAGACCCAACAAGGACGAGGGCCTCTAGAGAGGAGAGAATACCAGAAAACAGGAAATGATGTAGGTTTCCCATTTCTTCCTTCTTGCTAAGCACAATAGGAGATGGGAAAAGGCCATTGAACCAATCAAAGCCCATCGCTCTAGTACCCTAATCTAACCAATCAATCATCAGCAAAGTGATGAAAGGTGTCGTCAACAGTGCTATCAAGCAGTACGTACTCACCAATAACCTGCTCAATGATGCCCAGTTTGAGTTCTGCCAAGACCACTCGGCTCCAGACCTCATTACAGCCTTGGTCCAAACATGGACAAAGGAGCTGAATTCCAGAGGTGAGGTGAGAGTGACTGCCCTTGACATCAAGGCAGCATTTGACCGAGTGTGGCATCAAGGAGCACTAGTAAAACTGAAGTCAATGGGAATCAGGGGGAAAACTCTCCACTGGCTGGAGTCATAACTAGCACAAAGGAAGAAGGTTGTGGTGGTTGAAGGTCAATTATCACAGCCCCAGGATATCGCTGCATGAGTTCCTCAGGGCAATGTTCTAGGCCCAACCATCTTCAGCTGCTTCATCAATGACCTTCCCTCTAACATAAGGTCAGAAATGGGGATGTTTGCTGATGACTGCACAATGTTCAGCACCATTCACAACTCCTCAGATAATGAAGTAGTCCATGCCCGCATGCAGCAAGACCTGGATGACGTTCAGGCTTGGGCTGATAATTGGCAAGTAACATTCGCACCACAGAAGTGCCAGGCAATTACTATTTCCAAAGAGAGTCTAACCATCTCCCATTGACATTCAATGGCATTACCATCGCCAAATCCCCCACCATCAACATCCTGGGGGGTCACCATTGACCAAAAACTTATCTGGACCAGCCACATCAATACTGTGGCAACAAGAGCAGGTCAGAGGCTGGGTATTCTGCGGCGAGTGTCTCACCTCCTGACTCCCTAAAGCCTTTCCACCATCTACAAGGCACAAGTCAGGAGTGTGATGGAATACTCTCCACTTGCCTGGGTGAGTGCAGCTCCAACAACACTCAAGAAGCTCGACACCATCCAGGACAAAGCAGCCCGCTTGATTGGCACCCCATCCACCACCTTTAACATTCATTCCCTCACCACTGGCGCACCGTGGCTGCAGTGTGTACCATCTACAAGATGCACTGCAGCAACTCGCCAAGACTTCTTCGGCAGCACCTCCCAAACCCGCGACCTCTACCACCTAGAAGGACAAGGGCAGCAGGTGCCTGGGAACACCACCACCTCCATGTTCTCCTCCAAGTCAAGCACGATCCGGACTTGGAAATATATCGCATATTCCTTCATTGTTGCTGGGTCAAAATCCTGGAACTCCCTACCCAACAGCACTGTGGGAGTACCTTCACGACACGGACTGCAGTGGTTCAAGAAGGCAGCTCACCACCACCTTCTCAAGGGAAATTAGGGATGGGCAATAAATGCTGGGCCTTGCCAGCGACGCCCACATCTGTGAATGAATAAAAAAAATAGCCCATCCCTTTAGTGCCCTATTTGAACCAATCAAAGCCCATCCCTCGGATACGTTAACCCTGCCATCGAAGCCCATCCCTCTGGTACAGTAACTCTCCCATTACGAGCAGTTTCTACACTGCAGTTGTTTTATTTTGGTTCTGGGAGCATTTACACGACAAAACCCAGCTTCCTCATCCTGGCGGCAGACCCGCAGAGCCATGAAAAACCGGAGCCTCGGAGTCTGTCACTGGGATAAAAGATCCAGATTTAGCAATGCAAACATTCCAAGCTCCCAGAATCTGACCTGAACACATGCCAGTGTAGCAGTGACTAGACAGCACAGCTGCCTTTTCCAACATCTCTAATGTTTTAGCTCTAGAATTTTCAGGGGTAATGGTCACCCCTGGTGGATGGCGGGGGGAATGTTGATCTCATTTTTCGTACTCCCAACATCCTCATTCCCCACAGTGAAAAATCTCTCGATCAGCATCGACACTTCCCCTCAAAACCTCGCAATCTCCTCTTTAACAAAGACTTGCCCAACACCTTTAAACCTTTCCTCATACATGAAATTCCAGATCCCAGGAAACATCTCAGCTGAATTTCTACCAAAAATTCTCACAAATATGCCCTGAATTCAGAAATCTGAATGACAACCAAAAACTCCCATTCCTACTGGGAGAGGAGAGAAGCTGTGTGACACTGGCGGCACACTATGTTACAGCTTGCCATGAACAGAGGGACAACCAGTAAACTAAGAAAAGAATATATATAAACAATGCGAATGTATATTTATACACTCAGGGATATACCTGTTTATACACTGTATGAATAGAACTGCGTTTATGTGCTCAACCATAAATGTATTTTGATGCTTTGGCAACATAAGATGTAACTTATCATGCCAATAAAGCGATTTGAATTGTGAATTGTGAATTGTGGTCCCCTCGGTCTCCTCCTCAAGGGCAGTCAGCTTCTTCTGGTGTTTAAGTGTCCAGACACAGTACATCCCAAAGCCCCATCATTCTCCTTAAATTAACAATGGCCCGTCTGCGCCCCTGCCTCAGCCCACCTGCTGCTGAAATCCTGGTCCGGGCCTTTGTTACCTCCAGACTCGACTATTCCAACGCACTCCTGGCCAGCCTCCCACCTTGCAGCCTCTGTAAACTTCAGCTCATCCAAAACTGCCCGTACCCTAACTCGCACCAAGTCCCGTTCACCCATCACCCCCCGTGCTCGCTGACATACATTGGCTCCCGGTCCGGCAACGCCTCAATTTTCAAATTTTCATCTTTCTTTTCAAATCCTCCATGGCCTCACCATCTCTCTATCTCTGTAACCTCCTCCAGCCCCACAACCTCCCGCCCTCATCCCCCCCACGAGATCTCGGCGCTCCTCCAATTCTGGCCTCTTGCGCGTCCACGATTTCCATCGTTCCACCATTGGCGGCCGTGCCTTCAGCTGCCTGGGCCCCAAGCTCTGGAATTCCCTCCCTAAACCTCTCCGCCTCTCTCTCCTCCTTTAAGACACTCCATAAAACCGATCTCTTTAACCAAGCTTTTGGTCACCTGTCCTAATATCTCATGAGGCTCGGTGCCGAATTTTTTGGTCTGATTAAGCTCCTGCGAAACGCCTTGGGACGTCTACTATATAAATGCAAGTTGTTGATGTTAATGCCATGGGACCAAAGAATGACATTGTGTGTCAGCCGTAGCTCAGTGGGTAGCACCCTTGCCTCGGCGTCAGAAGGTTGTGGGTTCAAGTCCCACTCCAGAGACTTGAGGCGCTGTATAAATGCAACTTCTTTCTTTTGCACACAGAGCAAAGAAACAACTACAGAGACGAACCTCAGCGGCACATTAATAGCAAACCTCGGATCCAAGATTCCTGAAGGTTGCCCAGACAGGCACAGACATCCCATAAAATCTCACACAGCAGCTGAGATGTTGCCAGAGGATTGAGCACCAATTACTAAGCAAACAGTAATGGCGATCTAATGCAAGGAACAGCAGGTCAGATGTACTTTGACTTTCTAGGATCATAGAATTTCACAGCACAGAAGGAGGCCATTCGGCCCATCGTGCCTGTGCCAGCTCTTTGAACGAGCTCTCCAGTTAGTCCCACTCCCCCTGCTCTTTCACCTTAACCCTGTAATTTTATTCCTCTTCAAGTATTCACCCAACTCCCCTTTTGAAAGTTACTATTGAATCTGCTTCCACCGCCCTTTCAGGCAGCGCATTCCAGATCACAACAACTCGCCGTGTTTAAAGAAAATCTCTCCCTCTGGTACTTTTGCCAATCAACTCAAATCTGTGGCCTCTGGTTACCGACCCTCCCGCCTGGTGGAAACAGTTTCTCCTTATTTATTCGTCATAATGTTAAACATGTCTAACAAATCTCCCCTGAATCCTCTCTGCTCCACGGAGAGCAAACAGTTAGTTTACTTTATAGATGCAACGTTGCTCATGTTTCTCCTTGTTTGCTGAGGTACAGATGCCCCCACTACCTCATCCAAATTAGTCACTACTTGTACATCAGCTCAGACAGTGACACTCGGCAGATTATTAAATCACGGCAAGGGCACCACAACCCAGCCTGCTCACAAAAAATATATTTTCCAGTATGCGTCACTCGCTGTCCTATGAGGAGAGCTTGAGTAGATTGGGCCTACACTCTGGAGTTTAGAAGAATGAGAGGTGATCTCATTGAGACATAAGACTCTGAGGGGGGCTTGACAGGGTAGAGACAGAGAGGTTTGTTTCCCCTGGCGGGAGAGTCTAGAACCAGGGGTCACAGTCTCAGGATAAGGGGTCGGCCATTTAGGACTGAGATGAGGAGAAATTTCTTCACTCAGAGGGTGGTGAATCTTTGGAATTCTCTACCCCAGAGGGCTGTGGCGGCTCAGTCACTGAGTATATTCAAGACAGAGATCGATAGGTTTTAGGACTCTCGGGGAATCAAGAGCTATGGAGATTGGGCGGGAAAGTGGAGTTGAGGTGGAAGATCAGCCATGATCTTATTGAATGGCGGAGCAGGCTCGAGGGGCCGACTCCTCCTCTTATTTCTTATGTTCTGATGCTGGTGCTCAGGAGCAGGAACCCTGGCTGATTCTCCCCAGCCGAAACCGGAGGGGCGCTCTTTGACCCCTTGCTGCACCCCGACCCCTCACTGCACCCTGACCCCACACTTCACCCCGACCCCCTGCTGCCACCACCCCCCCCCACTCCCTGACCCATAACTGCACTGCTCTCCGTCTCAAAATGCGACGATATTAAACCTCACAACCACACTCGACACCCTATCATCGATGAGCAGTGCCACGGGAAATCAGCTAGTAGTTTAACAAGCGGCAACGCAGTTTGGATATTTCAGGAATATTGTGAAAGTTGAACCTTAGTTTGAAGGAAATGAGTAAAAGTGTCAACTTTAACTGAGTGATATCAATGAAGCAATACTGTGCAGCGAATCAGCAACGGGATAATGTCAGCGAATCAGAAGCAGGATAATGTCAGCGAATCAGCAACGGGATAATGTCAGCGAATCAGAAGCAGGATAATGTCAGCGAATCAGCAACGGGTTCACCACAGGACAGCAGAGAGAAACGCTGATCCCTTCAAAGTGATTTTGCGTATGAATTAATAACACATCTTGAATAGTTGCAAACATCTTAAAAAAGTGCTACAATTCAAGCTTCGCAGCATTGACAAATTTATAGCCTTTAATTATTATTTTCATGATCATAAAAATGCAATCTGAGCTTCCAGAGGGCGGTTTGGATGACTCACAACCACAACAGCCTTGAACACACTTGCACGGAGCCTTTTTAAGCAAGTTTTATTTTGGGGGGGATTTCAGCCAGGTGTTGTGCTGTTCCGTGGATCACAGCTGGCCACCTGTGCTGATGGGACCTTCCTTTGTTGTTCGGAGATCCTTGATGCCCGTGCTCCAACTGAAAGTCTCCTTTCCACCGCGTACGGGAAGACAGAGCTGCCCTGCGCTTCCATTGCAAACACAGGAACAGGAGGAGGCCATTCAGCCCCTCCACCCTGCGCCGCCATCTGCACCTCAACTCTATTTACCCGCCTTGATTTCTATTCATTCCCGGCCAGGCCAGCATTTAATTGCCCTCGAGAAGGTGATGGTGAGCTGCCTCCTTGAATAAATGGCTTGCTCGGCCATTTCAGGGGAAAGTTCAGAGTCAACCACATCGCTGTGGGTTTGGAGTCACGTATAGGCCAGACCGGGTAAGGACGGCAGATTTTCTTCCCTAAAGGACGTTAGTGAACCAGATGGGTTTTACTGACACGAGCCTTTTATTCCAGATTTATTTAATTAACTGAATTTAAATTCCCCACCAGCTGCCGTGGCGGGATTTGAACTCGCGTCTCCTGGATCATTAGTCCAGGCCTCTGGATTACTAGCCCAGTAACATAACCGCTATAATACTCGAGGAACAGCCCCTCATCTTCCGATTGGGCACTTTACAGCCTTCCGGACTCAATATCGAGTTCAACAATTTCAGATCATAACCTCGGCCCCTATTACATTTTTACTTATATTTTTTATCCACACCTTTGTTTTGGTTTTTCCCTCCCCCCCTTTCCTTTTTTTTTCTCTCCCACATGGCAGCTGTCTCCCATTCTGCCAGAACATTTCACACCTAATCTGAGCTGTCTTTTGTCTCCACTAGTCCTATCACCATCTCATCTCATTTTGAATACCTCTTAATGTCTCTTCACTTCTTTTGTTCTCTCCCAGCCCTGCCTTTCGATCTATTTCATTTCCTTTCCAGTTCTGAATAAGGGTTAGACCCGAAACATCGACTCTAATTTCTCTCCACAGATGTTGCCTGGCCTGCTGAGTTTTTCCAGCATTTTCTGTTGTTATTTAACATAACCGCTATGTTACCTTTGTTGCATATCCCTCAATACCCTTACACAACAAAAATCCACTGATCACAGTCTTCAAAGCTCCAATTGACCCCCAGCATTGACCGCCTTTTAGTGGGAGAGAGATCCAGATTTCCACTAGCCTTTGTCTGAAAAATGCTTCCCAATTTCCCTCCTGAATATTAAGGTTGTGCGCCCTTGTTCTGGATTCCCCACACTAGAGGAAACGGTTTCATGTATCCACCCTACCGAATCCTCGTGCCCCAGGCTTGAAGGAGCTTGTGATCTTGACACAAAATTATTGATTCCTCCTCCCTCCCCGCCCCCACCCCCCCCCCCCCCAACCAACCTTTTTTCCTGCAAATCTGGCCTTTAGCCAGAAATAGAACTGCACCTACATGACCAGCACTGGCCCAGAAAAGGCCACAAATGATGTAACCTCCAGCCTGGCTAACGGAAGGTCACTGAGGCTTTAGAGAGTACACAACCCAGACTCACCAGAATGTTGACTGCTATAAGGAGAAAGAAACACATTAAAAAAATTACAGGGGGCGACATGTTTCAAATTATGAAAGGATGGGGACAGGGTAGATAGGCTGTTTCCTGTAGTTAAGGGGTCAAGACCAAGGGGCTGTCGATACAAGATTAAATGTGAGCGCTTTAGACAGAGGGCAGCAAAAACTTACTTGCGAGGCTGTGGAATTGACTTAGTGATACAGAAACTGTGTCAACATTCAAGATTAGATTGGTGGATGGATGAAGAGGGGGTAAAGAGAGATTGTGTAATGAGACAGGGTTAATTAGTAATCTCATAGTAAAGGATCCTCTGGGGAAGAGTGATCATAAGAGAGATGGGAATAAGATATATTTAGGTTTATTTGCTTCTGTGCTGGTTGGGCCGAATGGCTTGCTTCCTGTTTCGTAACTTTGACGCATTTCTATGACTTTCAGTTAAAAAAACTAAAACTATAAGCCAAGTTAATTAAATACATAAACTTTAATTAATTAAATAAATAAAACAAGGTTATATAGGGATGACAGTGCAGGTGTGCCACAAATGCAGCATATGGGAGTATGTGGAGAGCATTGCGATCCCGGATGTCCATGTCTGCAGTAAGTGCCTGCATCTCGAGGAACTTCAGCTCAGAGTTGTTGAGCTGGAGTCCGGGGTGCAGACATTGCGGGGCATCAGGGCAGGGGAGAGTTTCCTGGACATTTTTATCTAGGATGCAGTCACATCCCTTAGGTTAGGTAGTGGTACAGGTCTGGTTAGTGGTCAGGCATAAGAGGCTGTGACCGCGACTCAGGTAGACAAGGGGACCCCAGCTGCAGTGCTGGAGGAGCCTCAGCCTTTGCCCTTGTCCAACGGCTATGAGATTCTTGCTGCCTGTGTGCATGAGGGCAAAGTCTGCAGGGTGGATGAGCAAGCTGACCATGGCACCATGGTGCAGGAGGCCATTCAAGTGGGTGGAGTGAAAAGGAATGCTGTAGTGGTAGGGGACAATATAGTCAGGGGTATAGATGCTGTTCTCTACAGCCGCGACCAAGGGTTCTGAAGGCTGCATTGCCTGCCCGGTGCCAGGGTTAAGGATATCTCCTTGCGGCTGGAGAAGAATTTGGAGAGGGAGGGGGAAGATCCACTTGTTATGATCCATGTAGGAACCAATGACATAGGTAGAGCTAAGAATGAGGTCCTGCTGAGAGAGTTTGAGGAGCTAGGGTCCAAATTAAAACGTTTTGGTCTCCTTATCTGAGGAAAGATATACTTGCCTTGGAGGCGGAGCAACGAAGGTTCACTAGATTGATTCCTGGGATGAGAGGGTTGTCCTATGAGGAGAGATTGAGCAGATACTTTCTCGAGTTCGGAAGAATGTGAGGTGATCTCATTGAAACATATATGATCTGAGGGGGATTGACAGAGAAGATGCCGAGAGGCTGGAGTGTCTAGAACTAGGGGTCACAGTCTCAGGATAAGGGGTCAGCCATTTAGGACTGAGATGAGGAGGAATTTCTTCACTCAGAGGGCGGTGAATCTTTGGAATTCTCTACCCCAGAGGGCTGTGGCGGCTCAGTCACTGAGTATATTCAAGGCTGAGATCGATAGACTTTTGGACTCTAGGGGAATTGAGGGCTATGGAGATCGAGCAGGAAAGTGGAGTTGAAGTCAAAGATCAGCCATGATCTTATTGAATGGCGGAGCAGGCTCGAGGGGCCGTATGGCCGACTTCTGCTCCCAACTCTTATGTTATGTTCTTATAGCGCCTTTAACATAGTAAAACATCTCAAGGTACTTCACAGGAGTATGATTCAAACAAAAACTGACACCAAGCCAAAGAAGGAGATACCAGGACAGTGACCAAAAGCTTGGTCAAAGAGGTCGGTTTTAAGGAGCATCTTAAAGGAGGAGAGAGAGGCGGAGAGGTTTAGGGAGGGAATTCCAGAGCTTAGGGCCTAGACGGCTGCCAACGGGGGAGCGATGAAAATCAGGGACGCTCAGGAGGCCAGAATTGGAGGAGCGCAGATATCTCGGTGGGTTGTAGGAGGAGGTTACAGAGATGCTGGGGGGGAGGGGGGGAGTGGGGGGCAAGACCATGGAGGGATTTGAACTGAAGGATGTGAATTTTTAAATCGAGGCATTGCCAGGCCGGGAACCAATGTAGGTCAGCGAGCACAGGGGGTGATGGATGAACGGGACTCGGTGCGAGTTAGGACACGGGGCGGCAGAGTTTTCGATGAGCTGAAGTTTACGGAGAGCAGAAGGTGGAGAGGCCGGCCAGGAGAGCTGTGGAATAGTCGAGCCTGGACAGAATAAAGGCATGGATGAGGGTTTCAGCCGCAGATGAGCTAAGGCAAGGGTCGGAGACGGGTGACGTTACGGAGATGGAAGTAGGCGGTCTTGGTGATGCAGAGAATATGGGGTCGGAAGCTCAACTCGGTCGAATAGGACGCCAGGGTTGTGAACAATCCAGTTCATCCTCCAATGGGATCGGCACAGCATGAAGGTAAAATGGGGGAGTGGGAAGAGCGTGCAGTGGTCATGGGTTTTCACTTGCGCCAACATCAATCCAGCAGTCATGAAACCAAACCATGCATCTGTCTCAAGTAGAGCTACAGTACCTGCTACGTTGGTACGTGGGCTAGGCAACACAGGGAAGGCACCAACATGTCCACCTCCCTCTACTATCGATTACCAACCAGCATGGTACGTCCGACATTCAGCCTTCTCCCTCCGTGGCACAGTTTTACCCCCCCCCCCCCCCAACAGGAGATCGCCCTACCTTGGATGCACTGCAGAGATCCATCTTCTGCTCTTATGGTGAAGGTTTCTCCGGGATTAACCTGAACCAAAATAACCTGCAACAAAGACGCCAGAGTTAGTTGCACACCAGGACTGCACCACGAAACCCTCCCCCACGACGCCCCTCCCTTGACAGTTGTGGCCATCCCGGAGGTGTGGTTACTGGGTAGTGATCAGAAGTAGGAATCCTTGCCTGTTTCCTCCTCCCTTACACGGGGTGGTGGGGTGGGGTGGGGTGGTGGGGTGGGGGGGTGGGGGGTGGTGGGTGGGGCGGGGCGGGGTGGGGGGGTGGGGCGGGGCGGGGTGGGGGGGTGGGGGGTGGTGGGTGGGGTGGGGCGGGGTGGGGGGGGTGGGGTGGGCGGTGCAGTGGGGTGAGGTGGTACTGAGCCCAGTTGTGGTGCCCCAGCACTGCACCAGCTGAGATCAGGTAACTCCGCACATCTTCGATCATGCTGTGTCCATCCCAAAAATCCTCATGCTAGCCGGCTGGGACGAGGATTATTGGGATGGACACAGCATGATCGAAGATGTGCGAGGCCACTTCAGAGGGCAGTTAAGAGTCAACCACTTTAGGCACTTTACAGCCTTCTGGACTCAACATCGAGTTCAACAATTTCAGACCATAACCTCGGCCCCTATCTTTATCTTTATTGTCCATTTTTTCTCTCTCTCTCACATGGCCGCTGTCGATCATTCTGCCATCGCCATTTACACTTCATCTAGAGTCATCTTTTGTTTCTTAACTTGTCCATTACCATCTCCTTTTGCCTCGCACCATCATCCCTTTTGTCTCTTAATCTCTCCTGTCTTCCATCCTATCACAGACCTTCCCTTTTGTTCTTTCCTCCCCTCCCCCCTTTCCCTGCCCCCTACACTTGCTTAAAAACCTGTTCCATCGCCAGCTTTTTCCAGTTCTGACGAAAGGTCATCGACCTGAAACGTTAACTCTGTTTCTCTCTCCACAGACGCTGCCTGACCTGCTGAGTGTTTCCAGCATTTTCTGTTTTTATTTCAGATTTCCAGCATCCGCAGTATTTTGCTTTTGTAAGAGTCAACCACGTTGGGTGTGGGACTGGAGTCACATATAGGCCCAGACCGGGTAAGGACGGCAGGTTTCCTTCCCCTGAAGGGACATTAGTGAACCGGTTGGGTTTTTACGACAATCCGACAGCTTCACGGTCACTTTTATTGACACCAGCTTTGTTAAAATTTCCATGGTGGGATTTGAGCGCTCATCCTCTGGATTACTCGTCCAGTAACATAACCACTACACCACCGTAACCAATATGATCAGTAATAAACAACAACATTCATTATGATTTTAAACAAAATTCACAATCTGCCGCTCGCCACTAGCTTGCAGATTAAATTTTCCCCAGTCTGGCTCTGACCAGTTGCTGAATTTCAACATTAACACAGTAAGGTCTTGGCTGTTAGATTATCGTGGTCCAGCATCGTGATAGGTGCCGGGCACGAGGAGGAAGAGCAGGGGAGTTTCCCCCCGGTGTCCTGGGTCAGTATTTGTCTGCCAAACGTCACTCAAAAACAGATGATCTGGTCATTATCATATTGTGGTTTGTGGGAGCTTGCTGTGCACAAATTGGCGGCCGTGTTTCCTAGGTTACAACAGTGATGACCCTTCAAAAGTACTTCATTGGCTGTAAAGCACTTTGGGACGTCCCGAGGTCGTGAAAGGCGGTGTCTAACTGCAAGTCTTTCCTTCACTAGGCAGAGATAAGAGTCACGGCAGCCTTCGATGTTGAGCTGTTGTGTCTAGGATGAGGCTCTACGCGGTTGCTATGACATTAAACAATCTCCAATCTTTCTCCTTTGGGATCTTCTTTAACCCAAAGTTTACAGATTTGGAAGAAAATATTTTCAGCTTTACCCCTCGAAATTTGAATGCTAAAGAAAGACTTGCATTTCTATAGCACCTTTCAAAACCACGGAACGCCCCAATGTGCTTCACAGACAATGAAATACTTTTTGAAGTGTAGTCACTGCTGTAATGTGAGAAACGCGGCGGCCAATTTGCGCACAGCAAGCTCCCACAAACAGCAATGTGGCCCCAGGACACCGGGGAGAACTCCCCCTGCTCTTCATCGAAATAGTGCCATGGGATCTGTTACATCCACCCGAGAGGTGGCGGATGGGGCCTCGGTTTAACGTCTCATCCGAAAGACGGCACCTCAGACAGTGCGGCACTCCCTCAGTACTGCACTAGGAGTGTCAGCCGAGGGGATACACTCAAGTCTCTGGAGTGGGGCTCGAACCCACGACTTTCTGACTCAGAGGCGATAGCGCTACCCACTGCACCACAGCAGACACAAATGTTCACGTCCCAATCCAGGATCTGGGCCCATAATCGAGGCCAAGAGAGCCTCCGCTGCATTGTCAACGGTGCCATCCTTCAGATGAGAATTTAAAACGAAGCCCCGTCTGCCTCTTCAACGTTAAACTCAATCACCCACTCCCTTCCTCTGAGCTGAGGGTGACCCCTTGAAGTCTCTCTGCAGTCCTCCTCGCTGTTTGCTTCTTCTAGTGTCAACCCCAGCTCAGTGGGCCGCACTCTCGCCTCGGAGGCAGGCGGTTGTAGGTACATAGGGGGAAAAATTCAGTATCGCCCCGTTTGGGGCGCCATTATCGGCCGTGCGCAAAGTTTAGCGCCTGGCGCTAATTATCGCCTCCGACAGCAAACTTGGCTTTTATCGCCCCTGGAGGTGATTGGAGCGCTAAATCAGGCGCTTCACACCTGTCTTAAGGCGCAAAGGCCGAGGAGTGAGGCGCTACCTCAGAGCGCTGGCGAAGCAAGGAAGGGCAAATCAAAATGAACCTGCAAAGTGCTGCTCAGTACTCAAAACTCCTTCACACAGCGTTGAATCTCTCCAGAAGTCTCTCTCTCTCTCTCTCAGAATGCGTGGTGCAAAAATGTCACCGACACAAAAAGGCAGGAAGCGGTCACCTTTAAATAGCGCTCCCCCAGTCCCTTTCTGACAGCAAAACGCTCCCCTCAACCTGTCCTTGCTAGCGGCAGGCGGTAAGGCAGGGGGCGCCACTCAATATCCAGTCCGGGGCGCTAACGGGGCGTTGCGCACTCGACTGACGTCACAATCTGCTGCCGCAGGAGATCGTGGCGGTAGTGTTTAGCGCTGCCGCAAAATGTCTAGTTAATTTCGTGAGTGGCGCAAACATCGCCGTGCCCGGGCGCTAGTTGCTTTGCGCCCCATTAGCGCCCTCTTAAGGCGCTAACGGGAGGCGCAAACAACTGAATTTTTCCCCCATAGTCCCCACTACAGAGACTTGAGCACATAATCCAGGCTGACACTCCCAGTGCAGTATTGAGGGAGTCGGAGGTGCCGTCTTCTGGATGAGACATTAACAGAGGCCCCGTCTGCCCTCTCGGGTGGATGTAAAAGGTCCCACGGACACTATTTCGAAGGAGAGCAGCGGAGTCATCCCCGGTGTCCCGGGCCAATATTTATCCCTCAAACTACATCACTAAAACAGACTGTCTGGTCATTTATCTCATTGCTGTTTGTGGGAGCTTGCTGTGCGCAAATTGGTGGCTATGCTTCCTACATTTACAACAGTGAATACCCTTCAAAACATAGAAGATAGGAGCAGGAGTAGGCCATTCGGCCCCTCGAGCCTGCTCCGCCATTCAATGCGATCATGGCTGATCATCCAAATTCAGTACCCTGTCCCTGCCTTCTCCCCATATCCCTTGATCCCTTTAGCCTTAAGAAATATATCCAACTCCTTCTTGAATATATTTAATGAATTGGCCTCAACTGTCTTCTGTGGTAGAGAATTCCACAGGTTCACCACTCTCTGGGTGAAAAGTACTTCATTGGCTGTAAAGCGCTTTGGGACATCCTGAGGTTATAGAAATATAGAAGATAGGAGCAGGAGTAGGCCATTCGGCCCTTCTCTGCCATTCAACGAGATCATGGCTGATCATCCAAACCCTAGCACCCGGTCCCTACATCGACAGCCATCCCAAACAAGCCCTATCCCCGTAACCCCACGTATTTAATCCCCCCCTAACACTAAGGGCCAATTTTTGTCATGGCCAATCAACCTAACCCGCACATCTTTGGACTGTGGGAGGAAACCGGAGCACCCGGAGGAAACCCACGCAAACACGGGGAGAATGTGCAAACTCCACACAGACAGTCACCCGAGGCCGGATTTGAACCCGGGTCCCTGGCGTTGTGAGGCAACAGTGCTAACCACTATGCCACCATGCTTATGAAAGATGGCGTCTAACTGCAAGTCTTTGCTTCACTAGGCAGAGATAAGAGTCACGACAGCCTTCGATGTTGAGCTGTTGTGTCTAGGATGAGGCTTTACGCGGTTGCTATGACATTAAACAATCTCCAATCTTTCTCCTTTGGGATCTTCTTTAACCCAACGTTTACAGATTTGGAAGAAAATACTTTCAGCTTTACCCCTCGAAATTTGAATGTTAAAGAAAGACTTGCATTTCTGCAGCACCTTTCAAAACCACGGAACGTCGGAAATGGTTTACAGCCAATGAGATGTAGTCACTGTTGTAACGTAGCAAACGTAACAACCAAGTGTCGGCCTGTGGCTCAGTTGGTCGCACACTCGCCTCGGAGTCAGAAGGTCGTGGGTTCAAATCCCACTCCATGGGACTTGAGCCCATAAATCATAGAATCATAGAAAGTTACAGCACGGAAGGGAGACCATTTCGGCCCATCGTGTCCGCGCCGGCCAACAAAGACCTATCCAGCCTCATCCCACTTCCCAGCTCTTGGTCCGTAGCCCTGCAGGTTAGAGCATCCCAAGTGCACATCCAAGTACTTTTTAAATGTGGTTAGGGTTCCTGCCTCTACCAGCCTTTCAGGCAGTGAGTTCCAGACCCCCACAACCCTCTGGGTAAAGAAATTTCCCCTCAAATCCCCTCTAAAACTTCCACCAATTACTTTCAATCTGTGCCCCCTGGTTTTTGACCCCTCTGCTAAGGGAAATAGGTCCTTTCTATTCATTTGTCTATGCCCCTCATACAGGAAACTTTTTTTTATCCGGCACCGACGGGACCGACGTGGTGCCGGTTCATCAAAAATTCCGGATAACCGAACGCTATAGTGAAAGATAGGGAGAGCTGACAGCTCCGTGTAAAGCAACAAACCCTGTTGCTTAGCAACAACTGTAGAACAATGGCCTCAAGTTTCAAGCGTCTCTGTAGCTTAGCAACAGCTGCAGCCACACCCTTGCACAGCAACAGATGGAAGGCGGCAAATAAATATGAAGTAAAACCTACTCCTGAATTTTGCCGGTTAACCGAGATTTCCGGTTATTTAGGTGCCGGTAAATCGAAAGTTTCCTGTAATTTTACACACTTCAATAAGGTCTCCCCTCAGCCTCCTCTGTTCCAAGGAAAACAGACCCAGCCTATCCAGTCTTCCCTCATAGCGAAGATTCTCTACTCACGGCAACATCCTTGTAAATCTCCTCTGTACCCTCTCTAGTGCAATCACATCTTTCCTGTAATGTGGTGACCAGAACTGCACGCAGTACTCTAGCTGAGGCCTAACTAAAGCTAGGCTGACACTCCAGTGCAGTGCTGAGGGAATGCTGCACTGTCGGAGGTGCCGTCTTTTGGATGAGACATTAAACCGAGGCTCTCTCAGGTGGACGTAAAAGATCCCATGGCACTGTTTCGAAGCAGAGCAGGGGAGTTATCCCTGGTGTTCTGGGCCAATATTTATCCCTCAACCAACATCACTAAAATGGATTATCTGGTCATTATCACATTGCTGTTTGTGGGAGCTTGCTGTGCGTAAATCAGCTGCCGCGTTTCCTACATTACAACAGCGACTACACTTCATTGGCTGTAAAGCGCTTTGAGACGTCCGGTGGTCGTGAAAGGCGCTATATAAATGTCATCTTTCAATTTGCGCACAGCAAGCTGCCACAAGCAGCAATGCGATAATGACCAGATAATCTGTTTTTAGATGTTCACTGAGCGTCAAACATTGGCCGGGACACTGGGAAGAACTCCTCTGCTCTTCTTCGAAATAGTGGCCGTGGGATCTTTTACGTCCACCTGAGGGGGCAGACGGGGGCAGGGGGGCGCTTCGGTTTTAACGTCTCATCCGAAAGACGAAATCACTAACACAGATGATTTGATCGTTACCCCATTGCTGTCTCTGGGATCTTGCTGTGCGCAAATTGGCAGCCGCGTTCCCTACATTACGACAGCGACTGCACTTCAAAAAAGGTACTTCATTGGCTCCAAAGCGCTTTGGGGCGTGCCGAGGTCGTGTGGATTTGGGAGTAGATGTTTTGGGGGTGGGGGAAAGCCGGATGCTTCCCCCCTCACCGAGGCTCGATACCCTACTGGTAATCGCTCCCTCTGCCTGAAGAGGGGTCTCTCGGGCCTCGGAGGGTGCTGAGCAGTCAGTGGGAGGAACGAGGGCCACGTAAACCTCCCAACGTTGCTGAAAAAAAATGTAATTGAGCATTCTGGCTCGAGTGAGCTCAGCCCCGGCCACCGTCTCCCACACGCAGAGCCAACAGGCCAAACGTTCATTCGACAATTGCAGACAACGCCAAGTCTCGAATAACATTTGGTTGCTAGGGCGACAGACAGCTGCTATCTGTCCGCTGTCTGTGGAGAGGTAACTTCAGTTCATTTGTCGAGCCCAGGGTGAAGTGGTACAGTGTGGAGCCTGCGCAAAAGGTTGGGGAGGGCGTGAGGGGTAGTGTACGGAAGGATACTCTACATAGAATGACACAGAATGAACAGCACAGAAACAGGCCATTCGGCCCAACTGGTCCGTGCCGGTGTTTATGCTTCACACGAGCCTCCTCCCACCTCACCTCATCTCACCCCATCAGCACATCCTTCTATTCCTTTCCCCCTCATGTGTTTATCTAGTTTCCCCTTAAATGCTTCTACACTATTCACCTCAACCACTCCCTGTGGTAGCGAGTTCCACATTCTAACCAGTCCCTGGGTGAAGAATTTTCTCCCGAGTTCCTGATTGGATTTATTAGTGACTATCTTATATTGATGGCCCCAAGTTTTGGACTCCTCCACAAGTGGAAACATCATCTCTACGTCTACCCTATCGAACCCTTTCACAATCTTAAAGACCTCCATCAGGTCACCCCTCAGCCTTCTCTCTTCTAGAGAAAAGAGCCCCAGCCTGCTCAGCCTTTCCTGATAGTTATAACCGCTCACTTCTGGTAACTTCCTAGTAAATCTTTTTTGCACCTTCACCAGTGCCTCTCTATAATATTTTTGTAATTTGAAGACCAGAAGTGTTCACAATAGTCCAAGTGTGGTCTAACCAAGGTTTGATACAAGTTTAACATAAGTTCTCCGCTTTTCAATTCTATCCCTCTGGAAATGGCCCCTAGTGCTTGGTTTGCACTTTTTATGGCCTCATTAACCTGTGTCGCTACTTTTAGTGATTTGAGTATCTGTACCCCCCGATCCCTTTGCTCATCTACCCCATTTAGACTTATTATCCAAGGAGTGTGTGACCTCTGTATTCTTCCTATCAAAATGCACCATCTCACATTTACCTGTATTGCACCAGATAATCTCCCACCTCCAACAGCCCCATCTAATCCTGGTGCATGAAACACAAAAAGTTAGTATGCAGGTGCAGCAGGTGATCAGGAAGGCCAATGGAATCTTGGCTTTTATTGCGAGGGGGATGGAGTATAAAAACAGGGAAGTCTTGCTGCAGTTATACAGGGTATTGGTGAGGCCACACCTGGAATACTGCGTGCAGTTTTGGTTTCCATATTTAAGAAAAGATATACTTGCTCTCGAAGCGGTTCAGAGAAGGTTCACTCGGTTGATTCCGGAGATGAGGGGGTTGACGTATGAGGACGTATGAGGAAAGGTTGAGTAGGTTGGGACTCTACTCATTGGAGTTCAGAAGAATGAGAGGCGATCTTATCGAAACATATAAGATTGTGAGGGGGCTTGATCGGGTGGATGCGGTGAGGATGTTTCACTGATGGGTGAGACTAGAGCTAGGGGGCATAATCTAAGAATAAGGGGCTGCCCTTTCAAAACTGAGATGAGAAACTTCTTCACTCAAGAGGGTAGTAAATCTATGGAATTTGCTGCCCCAGAGAGCTGTGGAAGCTGCAACATTAAATAAATTTAAAACGGAGATAGTTTCCTAGCAGATAAGGAAATTAGGGGTTACGGGGAGAGGGCAGGGAAGTGGACGTGAATCTAGATTCAGATCAGCCATGATCCTATTGAATGGCAGAGCAGGCCTGAGGGGCAATATGGCCTATTCCTGCTCCTACTTCTTATGTTCTTATGTAATGGCCTTTCTCCCCACCACCGGCCCACCATTTCCAATATTTTTTAAACTGGACAGGATGCAGAAGAGATTTACTAGAATGGTATCAGAGGATGAGGGACTTCAGTTATGTGAGGAGACTGTAGAAGCTGGGATTGATCTCCTTAGAGCAGAGAAGGTTAAGCGGAGTAACAACAGAAAATGCTGGAAAAACTCAGCAGGCCAGACAACATCCGTGAAGAGAAAATAGAGTCGACGTTTCGGGTCAAAACCCTTTTTCAAAACTGGAAAGGAAATGAAATAGATCGAAAGGCAGGGCTGAGAGAACAAGAGAAGTGAAGAGACATTAAGAGGTATTCAAAACCAGACGAGATGGTGGTAGGACTAGTGGAGACAAAAGACGGCTCAGATTCGGTGTGAAATGCTCTGGCAGAATGAGAGACAGCTGCCATTAAGCGGAGATTTGATAGAGATGTTCAAAATTATGAGGGGTTTTGATCGAGTAGATAGGGAGAAACGGTTTCCACTGACAGGAGGGTCGGTAACCAGAGGACACAGATTTAAGGTCATTGGCAAAAGATCCAGAAGGGAGATGAGGAAGGAAAAAAAATTGCACAGCGAGTTGTTGTGATCTGGAATGCGCTGCCTGAAAGGGCGGCGGAAGCAGATTCATTAAATATCAAAAGGGAACTGGATAAATACTTGAAGGGGAAAAATCTGCAGGGCTATGGGGGAAAGAGCGAGGGGGGAGTGGGACTAATTGGGGAGCTCTTTCAAAGAGCCGGCACACGCACGACGGGCCGAATGGCCTCCTTCTGCGCTGCATCATTCTATGATTCAGCAGCCTAGCCAGCCCCGAGGCTCTGGAATTCCCTGCCTAAACCTCTCAGCCTCTCTCTCCTCCTTTTTCGACGCTCCTTAAAAACCAACCTCTTTGACCAAGCTTTTGGTCACCTGTCTTAATATCTCCTCATCTGGCTCGGTGTCAAAATTTTGCCTGATAATCGCTCCTGTGAAGCGCCTTGGGACGTTTTACTAGCCTAACGGGGCTGTCTCAATGCAAGTTGATGTTTCTATAATAAATGAAAAAATGTTTAAAGAAAAGAACGCCCAATTTTTCTTTTAAAAAAGCCCTGATGATTTTCTCCACCCCCCCCCCACCCGACCCCCCGGTTTGCTCACACCAGTGATGATTAATCTTTAGTTCCTCGAGACTCCAGGACAGTCCTGGAGGGTTCCACAAGCCCGAATTCTAACCCACCGTCTGAGGCTAAAGTCATCTTTTTTTCCCCCCTGACTTTTTTTGACTGCTTTTGTTCCAGTAGCTACCGTGGCAATCTGACTCACACCCGGCTGTTGCCCCAGCAACTGTCAGTCGTCATGGCAAGCTGGCTGGTTCTGGGCACTGCAAAGCATGCTGGGGGGTGTAGTCTGTTGGCTAGGCCTCAGGCTTCGGGCCTGTAATCTAATCAACAGCCTGCACGGTCTGTGCAGCAGCCGGCATAATTTAGAACAAAAATGGAAAATTTATTTTCAATGATAAGTTTTGTTCAAGGAACCTTCTTTGTATATTAAGATATATCCGTATGCTGCATATTTTTTATGTGCCAGGTGAATGGATGGTTGCTTGGAAGCTAGGCCCTGGTTATGTAACACAACAGTTACAAGTAATGAGGAATAAACTGTGTCTTGTTGCTTAGCCGTACAAGCTGAATAAGGGGCTTAATTATGCAGTTTGTTAATATATACACCTCTGGAAAATCAGCAGTTACCGCTCCCTTTCCTGTTACCACAGCGACGCTCACAATGATCTCATTGTCAGGCCATTGGCCTAGTGACACTTTCTCAAATTCTCCCCTTTACACCGGCCCATACAATTTTGTGCTGATTTTGTCTTTGCGCCATAAAGGTCAAATATGTCAATGCTTTCTCCACCACTCTCCCACAAAACACTCTTTGAGCTTCACCTTGTATCTAACCCGTGCTGTACCTGCCCTGGGTGTGTTTGATGGGACAGTTTAGAGGGAGCTTTACTCTGTATCTAACCTGTGCTGTACCTGCCCTAGGAGTGTTTGATGGGACAGTTTAGAGGGAGCTTTACTCTGTATCTAACCCATGCTGTACCTGCCCTAGGAGTGTTTGATGGGGCAGTGTAGAGGGAGCTTTACTCTGTACAGGAAACTTTGTTTTATCCGGCACGGACGGGACCGACGTGGTGCCGGTTCATCAAAAATTCCGGATAACCGAACGCTATCGTAAAAGATACGGAGAGCTGACAGCTCCGTATAAAGCAACAAACCCTGTTGCTTAGCAACAAGTTCAGAACAATGGCCACAAGTTGCAAGCGTCTCTGTAGCTTAGCAACAGCTGCAGCCACACCCTTGCACAGCAACAGATGGAGGAATGCAAGTCAATATGAAGTAAAACCTACTCCTGAATTTTGCCAGTTAACTGAGATTTCTGGTTATTTAGGTGCCGGTAAATCGAAAGTTTCCTGTATCTAACCCGTGCTGTACCTGCCCTGGGAGTGTTTGATGGGACAGTGTAGAGGGAGCTTTACTCTGTATCTAACCCGTGCTGTACCTGCCCTGGGAGTGTTTGATGGGACAGTGTAGAGGGAGCTTTACTCTGTATCTAACCCGTGCTGTACCTGCCCCTGGGAGTGTTTGATGGGACAGTGTAGAGGGAGCTTTACTCTGTATCTAACCCGTGCTGTACCTGCCGTGGGAGTGTTTGATGGGACAGTGTAGAGGGAGCTTTACTCTGTATCTAACCCGTGCTGTACCTGCCCTGGGAGTGTTTGATGGGACAGTGTAGAGGGAGCTTTACTCTGTATCTAACCCGTGCTGTACCTGCCCTGGGAGTGTTTGATGGGACAGTGTAGAGGGAGCTTTACTCTGTATCTAACCCGTGTTGTACCTGCCCTGGGAGTGTTTGATGGGACAGTGTAGAGGGAGCTTTACTCTGTATCCAGCCAGTGCTGTACCTGCCCTGGGAGTGTTTGACGGGACAGTGTAGAGGGAGCTTTACTCTGTATCTAACCCGTGCTGTACCTGCCCTGGGAGTGTTTGACGGGACAGTGTGGAGGGAGCTTTACTCTGTATCTAACCCGTGCTGTACCTGCCCTGGGAGTGTTTGATGGGACAGTGTAGAGGGAGCTTTACTCTGTAACTAACCCGTGCTACACCTGCCCTGGGAGTGTTTGATGGGACAGTGTAGAGGGAGCTTTACTCTGTATCTAACCCGTGCTGTACCTGCCCTGGGAGTGTTTGATGGGACATTGTAGAGGGAGCTTTACTCTGTATCTAACCCGTGCTGTACCTGCCCTGGGAGTGTTTGATGGGACAGTGTAGAGGGAGCTTTACTCTGTATCTAACCTGTGCTGTACCTGCCCTGGGAGTGTTTGATGGGACATTGTAGAGGGAGCTTTACTCTGTATCTAACCCGTGCTGTACCTGCCCTGGGAGTGTTTGATGGGACAGTGTAGAGGGAGCTTTACTCTGTATCTAACCCGTGCTACACCTGCCCTGGGGGTGTTTGATGGGACAGTGTAGAGGGAGCTTTACTCTGTATCTAACCCGTGCTGTACCTGCCCTGGGAGTGTTTGATGGGACAGTGTAGAGGGAGCTTTACTGTGTATCTAACCCGTGCTGTACCTGCCCTGGGAGTGTTTGATGGGGACAGTGTAGAGGGAGCTTTACTCTGTATCTAACCCGTGCTGTACCTGCCCTGGGAGTGTTTGACGGGACAGTGTAGAGGGAGCTTTACTCTGTATTCAACCCGTGCTGTACCTGCCCTGGGAGTGTTTGATGGGACAGTGTAGAGGGAGCTTTACTCTGTATCTAACCCCGTGCTACACCTGCCCTGGGAGTGTTTGATGGGACAGTGTAGAGGGAGCTTTACTCTGTATCTAACCCGTGCTGTACCTGCCCTGGGAGTGTTTGATGGGACATTGTAGAGGGAGCTTTACTCTGTATCTAACCCGTGCTGTACCTGCCCTGGGAGTGTTTGATGGGACAGTGTAGAGGGAGCTTTACTCTGTATCTAACCCGTGCTGTACCTGCCCTGGGAGTGTTTGATGGGACAGTGTAGAGGGAGCGTTACTCTGTATCTAACCCGTGCTGTACTTGCCCTGGGAAAGATCGATTCTAACACTGAGAATGTGTGCCAATCTTCATAGCAGTTACACCCTCAGTTTGACAAACACAACGTTAAAAAAAAATGCAGAAGGCATGATGAGATCCGTATGGAGGATATTCTCGGGATGTTGCATTTCAAAGACAGCAGTGACTGTGTCCACAGTTCATCAAAAGCAAACAGCTCTCTGTCTTAAACTCCGGGAACTGAACGTGTTCTTAAGCGGTTTCTCTGCCGAATTATATTAGACACAGTGACAGTGAGCAACACTCAGCCCGTTGTGTGATGCATCACTATAAACAGCGCCCCACGGCTTATCCACGCTGACAAAAAAGCTTTCAATTCCTACAGGTTGCTGCAATATGCTCGACAGCTTGCAAATTAGCACCCGTCAATAACTGGCCCTGCAGCTGCCGACGGCCAGAGCCTTGTTGCAAGAAAACAATTTATATTTTCTGTCTGTCGTCATTGCAGAAATTTAATTCTCGTCAATTCCGCTTGCCTTTTTCCTGACCTCTTGCTGAGACGGCGATTGAATGCACTTCAGTCGTGCTCGCTCCCTCGCTCACTCGCTCACTCGCTCCCTCGCTCCCTCGCTCACTCTCCTCCTTGGCCCAGAGGTCCCCTGTGGAGCTTCCCACCACATATCCGCAGCATAACAGAGACCGCCTATTTCCACCTCCGTAACATCGCCCGTCTCCGCCCTTCGCCTCAGCTCATCCGCTGCTGAAACCCTCATCCGCGCCTTTGTTACCTCTCGACTCGACTATTCCAACACACTCCTGGCCGGCCTCCCACATTCCACCCTCCGTGAACTTGAGGCCATCCAAAACTCAGCTGCCCGTGTCCGAACTCGCACCAAGTCCCATTCGCCCATCACCCCCTGTGCTCGCTGACTTCCATTGGCTCCCGGTTAAGCAGCGCCTCGATTTCAAAATTCTCATCCTTGTTTTCAAATCCCTCCATGGCCCTCACCCCTCCCTATCTCTGTAATCTCCTTCAGCCCCACCACCGCCCCCCCCCGCCACCCCGAGATATCTGCACTCCTCTAATTCTGCCCTTTCGAGCATCCCTGATTATAATCGCTCCACCATTGGCGGCCGTGCCTTCTGTTGCCTGGGCCCTAAGCTCTGGAATTCCCTCCCTAAACCTCTCCGCCTCTCGCTCCTCCTTTAAGACGCTCCTTAAAACCTACCACTTTGACCAAGCTTTTGGTCACCTGCCCTAATTTCTCATGTGGCTCGGTATGTTTCGTCTTAAAATACTCCTGTGCAGCACCTTGGGATGTTTTAATACGTTACAGGCGCTATATAAATACAAGTTGTTGCTGTTGTTGTTAGATACCCTACTGCTGACCCCAAGGTAAAGGTGTCTGCGCCTCAGCACCTCTGGAGGCCGGCTGAGACAGTCTCGCATTTCTACAGCGTCTTTCACGACCTCGGGACGACTCAAAGCGTTTTACAGCCAATGAAGTACTTCACTGAAATGTCGTCACTGTTGTAATGTCGGAAACACGGCAGCCAGCTTATGCACAGCAAGCTCCCACAAACAGCAACATGATAAATGAAAATACAACAGAAAATGCTGGAAAAACTCAGCAGGTCAGGCAACATCCGTGGAGAGAAATTTGAGTTGACGTTTCGGGTTTGACCCTTCTTCAAAACTGGAGAGAAAAGGAACTAGATCGAAGGCAGGGCTGCGATCGGACAAAAGAATAGCCAAACGGAGATCCCGTCGCAGAGAAGAGCAGAACTTAAATGATCGGTTAATCTGTTTTTTTTGTGATGTTGGTTGAGGGATAAATATTGGCCCAGGACGCCGGGGATAACTCCCCTGCTCTTCTTCGAAATGGTGGCCGTCGGATCTTTTACATCCACCCGAGAGGGCAGACGGGGCCTCGGTTTAACGTCTCATCCGAAAGACGGCACCTCCGACCGTGCAGCACTCCCGCAGTACAGCACTGGGAGTGTCATTGGATGCAGGGAGGTCAGAATTGACCGAGATGTCCGAAAGTGGCTGCCAGTAATGTCGCACGTGATCAGCAACCACTTATAGGTGACCTACAAACCACAGGGCCATGTCCTAGGAAGGAGTTATGGTCTTCATAAAAAAGGAGGGGAGAAAGTAAAATATATTTATATATAAAAAAGGGGCCCTGGGGGATTAACTGCCCCTCTTAAAAATGAACGGGAAGGAAAGCAGAGCTTAAGGAGAACTTTAATCCGCTCACGCCCCGCGATTATTAGTGCGCCAGGATGCAACTCCAGTACGTGAAAGCTTCGGGTTCTCCCCCCGACAGCCTCGCGCTAATTAAGCTGAGCAACTCCCCCCCCCTCGCCCCGCAGGCTGGTAAAGTCGCTCAGCTATTCTCAGCCAACTTTCAGAGTTCCTACAGATGTTGCCAGATGCCCTGAGAAACGCGCTTGAAAGCCACCTACACAAGCACGCAGCAATCAAACAGGCGGGAGACAAGAGCTCGCTGGGTGTCTGGCGATGCGGCAGTTTGACATTTAAACAGCCAAGGCCCTCGCGGCTAATATCTTGGAGAAGTGCCGTTAGCACACAGGGAAATGCCAGTGGGACTACATCATTCCTTGAAACAATTAGGAGCTCTGGCAGCTTGTAGCTCTCGTTTCTTTCCCTTCTCTCTCTCTCTCGGTCAGAAGCTGCCCTTCCCCCTCCCTCTCTATAAAAGAGACCAGAGTAAAAAAGGACTTGCATTTCGACAGCACCTTTCACAGCTTCAGGATGCCCCAAAGTGCTTTACAGCCAATTAAGTACTTTTTTGAAGAGTAGTCACTGTTGTAATGTTGGAAACGCGGCAGTGAATTCAAGCAAAACAAGCTCCCACAAACAGCAATGTGATAATGACCAGATCATCTGGGGTTTTTTTAAGTGATGTTGGTTGGGGTATAAATATTGACCAGGACATTAAGGAGAACTCCCCCTGCTCTTCTTAGTGGCCGTGGGATCTTTTACGTCCACCCGAGAGAGGAGACGGGGCCTCGGGTTTAACGTTTCAGCCAAAAGGCGGCACCTCCGACAGTGCAGCACTCCCTCAGTACTGCACTGGGAGTGTCGGCCTGGGTTATGAGCTCAAGTCTCTGGAGTGAGGCTTGAACACACGGCCTACTGACGCCGAGGCGAGAGTGCGAGCCACGGCTGACACTACAAGATTCTCCTGAGCTGCTTTCACACCGCGCTGGTGCCACCGAGGAGAACAAAGCACGGTGGATTCGCGAGACCCCCGCCGCGACCTCGGGCTCCGAGAGCATAACCGACGGTAACGGCGACCGACCGCATCCCGAGGGCACCGGAGACATGCCATCTCGTAGCATTCTTTTTTAAATCTCGACCGACCGCCCGCCACCACCCCCCCCCCCCCCCCACAACCCCGGAATCACCGGATCCCCGGCTAGACGCCCAGAGACGCGTCCGGTGCCGTAAAGCCGATCGCATCCAATGCTGGCCGCTTGAAATGCTCGGGCCAGACCTGGGTCGGTGCCGTTACCCTGCGCGCATGTGCGTGATACAGTGAGCGGGGCAGGGAGCGCAAGATAACGCGGTCTGAAACATGAATAGCGGATGAAGAATACACAGTTTGAACTTCCTCCTCCCCCAGCCCTCCGTGGCCTCGCCCCCTCCCTATCTGTAACCTCCTCCAGCCCTACAACCCTCCGACATCTCGGCGCTCCTCCAATTCTGGCTTCGAGCATCCCTGATTATAATCGCTCCACCATTGGCGGCCGTGCCTTCAGCTGCCTGGGCCCAAAGCTCTGGAATCTCCTCCCTAAACCTCTCCGCCTCGCTGCCTCTCTCTCCTCCTTTAAGACGTTCCTTAAAACCTTCCTCTTTGACCAACCTGTCCTAATGTGTCCTGATGTGGCTCGGTGTCAGATTTTGTCTGATAATCGCTCCTGTGAAGCGTCTTGGGACGTTTTACTACGTTAAAGGCGCTATATAAATACAAGTTGTTGATATGTGGCCAGAGGGTTATGCTTAGCGCTGGTCACTCTCGGGGCAACGGTTGGGCCCGTACAATTGGCCTCAGTGCGCGAGGGTGGGGGAGGGGAGAGGGGGGTGAATTCAACCGTGGTCCCTCTCTTGATCGCAGGAAAGCACAGGGTGAATTTTAACCCAGTCCCCATCCTGGAAACGATGCTGGTTGTGGGGGTGGGGGAGGGGGTTAAGATGATGGCAGGGGATTGGGAGGGGTGGGGGCGGGGGGTGAGGGGGTTAAGATGATGGCAGGGGATTGGGAGGGGTGGGGGCGGGGGGTGAGGGGGTTAAGATGGTGGCAGGGGATTGGGAGGGGTGGGGGTGGGTGAGGGGGTTAAGATGGTGGCAGGGGATTGGGAGGGGTGGGTGAGGGGGTTAAGATGGTGGCAGGGGATTGGGAGGGGTGGGTGAGGGGGTTAAGATGGTGGCAGGGGATTGGGAGGGGTGGGGGGGGTGAGGGGGTTAAGATGGTGGCAGGGGATTGGGAGGGGTGGGGGGGTGAGGGGGTTAAGATGGTGGCAGGGGATTGGGAGGGGTGGGGGGGGGTGAGGGGGTTAAGATGATGGCAGGGGATTGGGAGGGGTGGGGGGGTGAGGGGGTTAAGATGGTGGCAGGGGATTGGGAGGGGTGGGGGTGGGTGAGGGGGTTAAGATGGTGGCAGGGGATTGGGAGGGGTGGGGGGGTGGGTGAGGGGGTTAAGATGGTGGCAGGGGATTGGGAGGGGTGGGGGGGGTGAGGGGGTTAAGATGGTGGCAGGGGATTGGGAGGGGTGGGGGGGTGAGGGGGTTAAGATGGTGGCAGGGGATTGGGAGGGGTGGGGGGGTGGGTGAGGGGGTTAAGATGATGGCAGGGGATTGGGAGGGGGTGAGGGGGTTAAGATGGTGGCAGGGGATTGGGAGGGGTGGGGGGGGTGAGGGGGTTAAGATGGTGGCAGGGGATTGGGAGGGGTGGGGGGGTGGGTGAGGGGGTTAAGATGGTGGCAGGGGATTGGGAGGGGTGGGGGGGGGTGAGGGGGTTAAGATGGTGGCAGGGGATTGGGAGGGGTGGGGGGGGTGCGTTGTGCCACATTCCCGTTCCCCCTGCTATTTTAAATTGCTTCAATTCAGGCATGGTTTTGGGGCGGGGGGCGGGGCCGATTTACAATGGGCAAGTCGCGCTCCGATGACATCACGCGGCGTGCCCTTTTAACCGTGGGGACCCGACCAAGGCCCCTCGCCGCCTCGAACCCGCCGGTGTGCGGCAGGGCGCAGGGGAAGCCCGGGATCCCAGCCACAGGAGGCCCGGAGCAGTGAGGACTTTTCCCTTCGACCTTGTAAAGGTTCCTTGGGATCCTCTTGGTCCTATGAGCACAGCTTGGGCCTCTCCCCTGTCCCTGTCCCTGGCCCTCCCCAAATCGTGGACATTGCCCAGGCCCTCCTCCTCCCACACCGCTCCTGTGAGCTTCCCCCACTGGTGGCCTGACCTCCACCCCCCCCCCCCCCTGTACACATTGCAGCCACCAGCCCCATTCCTGCCGGTTTCGGGAGGGAGTCAGTGTTGGAGCCAACGTTCCCTTTACCTTTTTTTTTTGGGTGCACCCCATTAAGGGGCTGCGCGACCCGTTCAAATTCCCTCGCATGGGCGTTTCTTTCGATTTAAAAGCCGGCTGCGCAAGAGCGAGAGAACGCCGCGCAGATTAAAATAACATTGGTTGGGGTGTGCCAAAAAATCCCGGGGGTTAACATCTCCCGGGCCTCATGCTCTGGGGTGGGGGACCGGGGCGGGGAGGGGGGGTTCACTGTCCGCTCCCCCACGCCCCAATTCCCACTCCCAGTTAAAATTGGGGCGGGTGTAGGTTTGAAACGAGGGCAGAATCAGCCAGCCTGCGACACCACCGCCTTCTTTACCCCATTGACTAGCCTCCTAAATCCAACCCTCTGTTTACCAGCCGTCAGCTACGGCTCATTACACACGTGACACTTACATGTGAGAACATGCTACGTAAACAAATATAAAGCCTCTCTTGATTTCTATATCAAAGCTCGGTGGAATGACTTGGGCAAGATCCTTGGGACCTTAGACTGGCAAGGGTTCCGGAGCGAAGGAGACCAACAGACACAAAGGCAACCTGCATTTATATAGCGACTGGGGATGTTTTCCTACTTTAAAGGCACTATATAAATGCAAGTTGTTACTGTTGCTGCCTTATCACAACCCACAGTCCTTTACAATCAGGGAAGTACTTTCTGAAGTGTAGTCACTGTTGTAATGTAGGAAACACAGCAGCCAATTTGCACACAGCAAGCTCCCACAAGCAGCAATGAGATAAATGACCAGATCATCTGTTTTCAGTGATGTTGGTTGAAGGATATATATCGGCCCCAGGACACCTGCTCTTCTTTGAAATAGTGGCCATTCAGCCGAGAGAGCAGACGGAGCCTCGGTTTAAGGTCTCACCTGAAAGACGGCACCTCAGACAGTGCGGCACTCCCTCAGCACTGCACTGGGGGGTGTCGGCTTAGGTTAGTTTTGCCCAATGCTTCTGTCTTCATGGTCTATTTGCTTGAAGTTTGTAATATACGAGTCGCTGGTCAAGGTGCTTGTTTACTAGGCCAGAGCGAACTGAGCATGCGCATACCAAACCATGTGACAAACATTACCCTGCTTTCCCTTTAAAAAAAAAAGTACATTTTCCCCTCTCAAATACAACAACACTATGGTCCCACCTTTCCCAGCATTACATGCACCACAGAACAAAAACTCCTGGCTTTTAAATCAACTGCAAATGCTACAAATGAACTACAAATCCAGTTTAATAACAGGTTTGCGGAGCCTGCCTGATCTCCTTACAAAAGGTGTTGGTGTTGAACCAATTTTCGGACTGTTTTGTTTTGGTTCCGAACTCAAAGATGTAGGTAGGTGCCACCACTCTGTTTCCCCACTTGATGCAACCTTGCTCACAAGACAATTCAGTAGGACGGTTATGGAATGGTTTCAACTCTGTGTCCAGACACTGATCGGTCCATCCATTCAAGGTGTTTTCATGCACTCTTTTCTGTACCGAGTCCTTTTGAGTCTCATCTACAATCTCAGTTGCATTCACGGGTAAGTCTTTGTCAACTGCACCCAGCGTGAAAATCGCACCTTCACTCCCAACACGAGTCTTCATGTGGCAACCTGGACAAGGCGTCTGCGATTGCGTTTTGTTTTGAAGTGCGATATTCAATCGCGTAGTCATATTGTGACCACAACATTGCCCAACGTTGCATTCTTGATGCGGCCATTGCTGGGATGGCAGATTTGGGCCCCAGTATTACTAGGAGCGGTTAGTGATCGGTTATCAGGGTAAACGTTCTGCCAATCAAGAACTGTTGGAATTTCTCGATTCCAAACACTATGGCGAGTGCTTCCTTTTCAATTAGCACGTAGTTTCTTTCGTTCTTTGTGAGGGTTCTCGATGCAAACGCGATTGGTTTCTCTTGGCCGTCATCCATTACGTGGATTATGACAGCTCCCACACCGTAGCTGGAAGCATCGCACGCTAACTTAAGCTCACGCTCTGTGCCGTAGTGCACAAGTGGAGCATCGCTGGAGAGACTTCTCTTACAAGCGTCGTAAGCTTCCACTGGACATCCTTCTTGAGGAGCTCGTGCAATGGAGCTAACATGATTGCTAACTCAGGTAAGAATCGTGCGTAGTACTGGACCATCCAAGGAAAGATCTTAACTCAGACACATTCTGTGGCTTTGGAGCATTGATGACAGCATCAACCTTTTCCTTAACTGGTCGCAAGCCATTTGCATCAACTTTCAGACCAAGGTACACAACCTCAGGCTGCACAAAAGCACATTTGCTCCTTTTCAATTTGACATTGTGGGAATTCAACCTTTGAAGCACTAAATCCAACACTTCTAGATTTTCTTCCTTGCTGCTCGTTGCGATCAGCACATCATCTTAATTGCATAAGCAATTGGGAATTCCTTGCAAAATCTTATCCATCGTAGCCTGGAAGATTTTGTGGGAGGACTTTACACCGTACAGCAGCTTGGTGTAGGGGTACAGTCCCTTGTGTGTGTTGATGGTGAGAAACTGTTGACTCTCTTTGACAACATTCAGATGAGCGTAAGCGTGCGACAGGTCAAGCTTGGAGAAAACCTTTGACCCAGAGACCCAATTCTTGTGATGTAGGTAACGGGTCCTGCTCATCATCAACCAGTTGGTTGATAGTAACTGTGTAGTCACCGCACAAGCGTACGGTTTTCTCTGCTTTGGGCATTACCACAATCGGGGTAGCCCATTCACTTTTGTCAGTTTTTACTAGCACTCCATTCTCTTTGAGCTCTTCCTCCACCTGACCTTTCAAGGCATGGGGGACTTGCCTTACAATAGACAGGCTTCGCGTTGGACTTGATGCGGATGTGCACGTCATACCCAGTGATGCCCTCATAACTGTCTGAGAACATGCTTTTATACTTGTTCAGCATTGTGGCGAATTGTGTCTTTGAAGCATTTGCACTGAAGGTGATTTTCCATTCTAGTTTTAACTTTCACAACCAGTCTTTGCCCATGAGAGTTGGTCTGTTGGTGTAGCTCACTACAATAGGCAGCTTTACTGACTGGCCATTGTGCTGAACTGTACATTCCATTTGTCCACATGTCAGAGTCATAACAGCAGAGAAGGAGGCCATTCGGCCCATCGAGTCCATGCCGGCTCTCTGTAGAGCAATTCAGTCAGTCCCATTCCCCCGCTCTATCCAAGTTGCCCTGCAAGTTTATGTCCATCAAGTGCCTATCCAGTCTCCCCTTGAAAACATGGAGGCCTAGAAATTCAGTGACGCCCCAAGCCAGGGCGCCGGAAGTACCGCGAGCACCTGCCGGAAATTCAGTTTGAGCGCCCCAAACGGAAACACAGCACTACTCGAGGCGCCCCGCATCCGTCTTGGGGCGCTGCAACTGAAAATCGCAGCGCAGGCACTGCGGCACGGCGCGCTGTGGTACTGCAGGCCTTCCTCCCCTTCTTAAAGGGGAGGGGCCTGCTGCAGCGCGATCGGAGATCGCGAGTGCCGGCAAAAGAGCCCGGCACAACGCGGGGGGGAGGGGGCTCAGGAGGCCGGGGACGGCTGTGCGAAGAGGTGCTGGCAGGTGGCTAGCAAAAAAAATAGCCGCCCGCACCTCAGCGCCTCTACCGCCGCAGGTAGGCCCCCCTGAACTGGTCGCAAATTGCGACCGGCGTTACAGCGGGGGGGCGCTACCAAATTTGGTGATCGGGGCGGTAGCGGGGCGCTGCGCACACCGATGACGTCATCGGTGGTGGCGCAGCGCTACCGGCTAACGCCGCCATTAGCGCCCGCTAAATTTCGCGGGAGGCGTGGCCAGTGGTGCTAAACCCACTAAGTGCCCTCTTTGGGCGCTAACTGGTGGCGCAGCCCACCGAATTTCTAGGCCGGAGTGTCTCCGCTTCCACCACTTCCGTCAGCAGCGAGTTCCAGGTCCTCACCACTTGCTGCGTAAAAAAGTTTTTCCTCACATTCCCCCCTGTATCTCTTGCCCAAAACCTTAAATCTGTGCCCCCAGTCCTTGTACCATCAACTAGTGGGAACAGCCTTTCCCCGTCTAGCCGATCCAAACCCATCATAATCTTGTACACCTCTATCAAATCACCCCTCAACCTCCTTTGCTCCAATGAAAACAAATCCAGCTTCTCCAACCTGTCCTTGTAGCTAAGATCCCCCATCCCCGGAACCATTCTGGTAAATCTCCTCTGCACCCTCTCAAGGGCCTTCACATCCTTCCTAAAGTGTGGTGACCAGAACAATACTCCAGTTGTGGCCTAACCAGCGTTTTATAAAGGTTCAGCATAACTTCTCTACTTTTGTACTCAATACCTCTATTTATGAAGCCCAAGATCCTATATGATTTGTTAACCACTCTCTCAGTATGTCCCGCCACCTTCAGGGACCTATGCACATTAACTCCCAGCTCCCTCTGTCCTTGCACACTCTTTAAAACTTCTGCCAAAATGCATCACCTCACACTTCTCTGTATTAAATTCTATCTACCACTTGTCTGCCCATTCTGCTAGCCTTTCTGTGTACTGTTGCAGTCAACTGGTATCATCCTCACTGTTTGCTACACCCCCAAGTTTGGTGTCATCGGCAAATTTAGAAATTCTACTTTGTATTCCAATATCCAGGTCATTTATATATATCAAAAAAAGCAGTGGCCCCTGCACTAACCCTTGGGGAACACCACAGTCTACCATCCTCCAGTCTGAAAAACAGCCATTTACCACTCTCTAGGATTTCTCCGGAGTAGGTTTTTAACTCTACAGTACTCCTTGTAAGTGGTATTTGATTAAACTTACTCTCATATGTGTCCTTACTCATGATAGAGCAGTCCGCCGCCGTATCGATACACATATCAATATATACTGCTCATTGATCAAAAGTTTTGTACAGAAGTCTTTCTCACAATGGCTTGCGTTGCCGCTAGTGGCATAGATACTGTCGATGCCTAAGTCTTCAATCAGATGTGTTCACTTCAATATTGTGAATTCCTCCCTTTTGTTGTCGCTGCTTTGCATTGCCACTGGAATGGTTCTTACTTCCTGCTTTCGATCTAGCTCTGCAAGCTGTTGAAATGTGGAATAACAACAGAAAATGCTGGAAACACTCAGCAGGTCAGGCAGCATTGTGGAGAGAGAAAGAGTGTCAACGTTTCAGGTCGATGACCCTTCGTTGAAATATGGCCTTGCTTCTGGCAGTGAAAACACAACACTTCGCATTTCTGTATTGGCAGGACTGTGGTGAATGATTTCCATTGCAGCGATAACAATTCACTGACCTGCTCTCGCCAACATACTTTTGACTCGGTCTCACAGCTTTAGGTTTGGCAGTGGCTTTGTGACTGTCGACCTCAGCTGCACTCGTCACTTGATTTGGACGGAGCCCCCTAGCATTCTTAGACGCCATCTCCATAGATGGGGTAATTTTGCATGCTGTGTCAAACGTTAGGTTCGGAGTGTTCAGTAACTTGGACTGTGTGCGCTCACCCACCAGTCCACACACAAACTTATCTCGTAACGCACGATCCAACAATGAGCCGAAGTTACAAAGCAAAGACAGGTTTTTAAGAGCTACAATGTACTCACTGATGGTTTCACTTTGTTTTTGGTTTCTTGTACTAAACTTATAGCTCTCTGCTATTTCTAATAGCTTTGGGTCGAAATGGTCCTCGAGTTTCTCGACAATGTCTTCGAACGACACATCCTCGGCTTTCCCTGGCGCGAGTAGGTTTGTCAACGTAGACATCTGGCCCGATCTCCGTTAGAAAAATTGCTTATTTACATTCATGAATTACTTTATTTTGAGCTTGAACATTCTCATCTGCACCTTCGGTCTCAATAATGTTATTGGCCTTAAAATCTTCTCCATCCGCTCAATGTAAGAACTGAATGGTTCGCGAGCTCGGTCAAGCATACCGAGGCTTCCGATGAATCCCGTAGGCTCGGCCATGACTGTCCCCATCCCGTCGAACAGTGACTCAGCACGCTACCTGCAAGAATCAACGCCGCTGTTGCTGCGTATACATACATAAGGTAGATGTATAAGGTGACACAAATTCACCTTAACCTTTTCCACTCGAGGGTTGAACACTGTGTCCTTCCATGATTCCTAACAATGGCTTTGGGATCCCATCCTCATTGCCAAAAATGTAATATATGTGGGTAGAACAAATGAAGGACAGAGACACCATGAGTTGCTAATCCATGTGCTTGTTCACTAGGCCAGAGCAAACTGAGCGTGCTCATATAAACCATGTGATAATATATTACAAAGTTTTCATGAAGTTTCAGGGGCCTCTTATAAGGTGCAAATTGTTGTTACTTCTCCACCTTCCACCCTCCCTAAACTTGGGCTCATCCAATACTCCACTGCCCCGTATCCTAACACACACCAAGTCCCGTTCACCCATCACCCCCTGTGCTCGCTGACCTACATTGGCTCCCGGTCCGGCAACACCTCGATTTTAAAATTCTCATCCTTATTTTCAAATCCCTCCATGGCCTCGCCCCCTCCCTATCTCTGTAACCTCCTCCAGCCCAACAACTCTCCGAGATCTCTGCGCTCCTCCGATTCCGGCCTCTTGCACATCCCCGATTTCCATCGCTCCACCATTGGTGGCCGTGCCTTCAGCTGCCTGGGCCCTGAGCTCTGGAATTCCCTCCCTAAACCTCTCCGCCTTGCTACCTCTCTCTCCTCCTTTAAGACATTCCTTAAAACCTACCTTTTTGGTCACCTGCCCTAATATCTTCCTATAATCAATTTCCATCCGATTATGCACCTGTGAAGCACCTTGGGATGATTTACCACTTTAAATGCGCTATATAAATGCAAGTTGTTGTTGTAAATCCTGTATATCTTGAGTTGCTGATATTAATGGATCTCGGGGTTGGCTGCCGCGTTTCCCACATTACAACAGTGATGACACTTCAAAAAGTACCTCATTGGCTGTGAAGCGCTTTGGGACGTCCTGAGATGGTGAAAGGCGCTGGAGAAACGCGAGCCTTCCTTCTTCTGTGGCGTGTGTGCGTGTACCGAGAGTGGTCCAGCTCTGGCTCAGGGCACGATGACCCGCTCCTGACGCAGACTGCCGCTCGTCATGCCCCTCCTCGGAAGAATTCTGAGCCCCGCCCATTAACGGGTCACCTTCCCAAGAGACCTTTCCAGACTCATTGATGGTTAACAAACCGGTGAACGCTGAGGTGCGCTCGGTTACACAGTCTCTCCATTCATATCATTGTTATTTAAATTCATTCTCGGGCAGTGGGCGTCGCTGGCAAGGCCGGCGTTTATTGTCCACACCCTAGTTGCCTCGAGAAGGTGGTGGTGGTGGGCCACCTTCTTGAGCCACTGGTAGCGGTTTTGATACAACTGTCTGACCACTTCACAGGGCAGTTAAGAGTCAACCTGGACTGGAGTCACATATAGGCCCAGACCGGGTAAGGACGGCAGGTTTCCTTTCCTAAAGGAACATCAGTGAACCAGATGGGTGTTTATGACAATCCGACAGCTTCATGGTCACTTTTACTGACACCAGCTTTTTATTTCCAGGTTTGTTTTTTGTTTTTAAAAACAGAATTCAAATTGTCAAAATGCCGTTGTGGGATTTGAACTCACGCTCTCGGTATTAGCAGTCCAGGCCTTTGGGTTACTCGCCCAGTAACATAGCCAGTACACTACCGTACCGTATGATAAAAGAATAATCAACTACATTCATTATGATTCAAAACAAACCTCACATTATTACAAGCTTGTGGCGGAGACCACATAGTGACAGTAACACAATTCACTATGTATAGCCAATGTTGTTATAGCTCCACATTATGTACGGAACGTGGTTGGGTTATCGGGGCAGGGTCCCTTTAAGAGTCGTCGATTGTGTGATGACGTCTTAGCCCTGCGACGAGGCCGAGTCCCTCAGTCCATGCAGAGAGTTAATAAAGCTAACACGCGTTTTTCTTTGCTGCTACGAAAGTCTCGCAGTCTGTTGATTTCCAGCGACTCCTACATTGGTGACCCCGTTTCGCTTTTGGACGTTTCCAGAGACTTTATCCGAGATGGCGACGAACGCCGTTTCTCTCAAATTACCAGAGTTTTGGGAACGGCAGGCTGCCGCTTGGTTTGCCCAGGCCGAGGCTCAGTTTGCACTCCGGGACATCACCGCGGACGACACAAAGTATTATTACGTCGTCTCTGCTCTCGGCAGCTCCACCGCGGCCAGAGTCGTGAGCCTGCTCGAGGACCCCCTGGAGCACCACAAATTTGCGACGCTGAGAACGCACCTCCTAGAGACTTTTGGACTAACTGAACCCGAGCGCGCACGCCAGCTTCTCTCTCTACCCGGGTTTGGCGACTCCAAGCCCTCAGAACTGATGGACCACATGTTAACCCTCCTGGGCAAGCACAAGCCGTGCTTCCTCTTCAGAGAACTGTTCCTACAACAGCTGCCAGGGCAGGTATGGCCGGCTTTAGCCAACTCTCATATTAGTGATTTCCGCACCCTGGCCAAGGAGGCCGACAAATTTTTCTCCGCCAGGCAACAGTACTGCGCGGCCATGCGGGGCCCGGCCCCCACCACCACAGCCCAACAGCGGCAGCCCCCAAGCATGTGCTTCTACCACGCGCAGTTCGGCCCCAACGCTAAGTGCCAGTCCCCATACAGCTTTACCGCGTCGGGAAACGCGAAGGCCCACTCATTAGCTGCCATGGCTGTCGGCCGTTCAGGTAGTCTGTTATTCATTACGGACACTGACTCTGGACATCGTTTCCTCTGCGACACGGGTGCCCAGGTGAACGTCCTGCCCGCGTCAACCGTAGACATACAGGGGGGAACCACAGCCCCACCCTCGAAGCCGCCAGTGGCAGTTCCATCCGTACTTTCGGGAAACGGAGCGTGGCGCTGTGTTTTGGCGGGCAGTGTTTCGCTTGGGACTTTGTTACAGCGAAAGTGTCCACCCCCCCTTCTCGGCGCTGACTTCCTCTGCGCCAATGGCCTTTTGGTGGACGTCAAGAACCGACGTCTCGTCAACGCTGAGACTTTCAGTTTGCTCCCGTGTTCGCTCAGTGGTTCCGGCACGACGAAGTTGTCCAGCGCACTCTCGGCCTCCGACGAGTTTTCCCGCCTTCTCGCCGGGTTCCCGGACCTCACGAAGCCCACTTTCTCGTCCGCCGCCACCAAGCACGGGGTAGAACACCACATCCCGACCACCGGTCCGCCTGTCTACGCCCACGCTCGGCGCCTCGACCCGGGGAAACTCACCATCGCTAAAGCCGAGTTCGACACGATGGAACACCTCGGCATCATTCGCCAGTCGAACAGTCCGTGGGCCTCGCCCCTCCACATCGCACCAAAACCAGGCGGCGGTTGGCGCCCGTGCGGCGATTACCGGCGCCTCAACGATGCTACGACCCCCGACTGCTACCCGATTCCACACATCCAGGACTTTTCCACCCGTCTGGCCGGGAGAGTTGTTTTCTCTAAAGTGGACCTCGTTCGGGGTTACCACCAGGTCACCGTTCGGCCGCAGGACGTCCCGAAAACCGCGGTGATCACCCCGTTCGGGCTGTTCGAATTCCTCCGCATGCCATTCGGTCTCAAAAACGCCGCTCAGGCTTTTCAACGCCTAATAGACACCGTGTTACGGGACCTGCCATTCCTGTTCGTCTACCTGGACGACATTCTCATCGCCAGCGCCTCCAGGACGGAGCATGTGTCCCACCTCCGGACTCTCTTCGAACGCCTCAGCTAGCACGGCCTAATCGTCAATCCGGCCAAGTGCCAGTTCGCGCTGTCCTCGATCGACTTTCTCGGGCACCGCATCACGAAGGACGGGGCAGTGCCACTGCCATCGAAAGTGGAGGCCGTGAAAGATTTTCCGCGACCCCTCACCGTGAGGGCCCTGCAGGAGTTTTTGGGCATGGTGAACTTTTATCATCGCTTCGTTCCCCGGGCAGCCCAGCTTATGCGGCCCTCAAAGGCAAGCCCGCCAAGCTCGCCGTCGACTGGTCCGAGGAGATGGCCAATTCTTTCACGGACACGAAAAGGGCCCTGGTTAACGCGACCATGCTGGCGCATCCATTGCCCGATGCACCGATCGCTCTCACCACTGACGCTTCGGACTATGCTGTCGGCGCCGTCCACAAACAGTGGGTCAACGGCACCTGGCAGCCGCTCGCCTTCTTCAGCCAGCAGCTCCGCCCCAACGAGCGGAAGTACAGCACCTTCGATCGCGAGCTTTTCGGCCTCTACCTCGCCGTCCGACACTTCCGTTTCCTGCTGGAGGCCCGCCCGTTCACGGCGTTCGTGGAACTTCGCCATGGCCAAAGTTTGCGAGCCGTGGTCGGCCCGTCGGCAGCGCCAGCTTTCCTTCGTCTCCGAGTTCACGACGGACATCCAGCATGTGGCTGGGAAAAACAACCCTGTCGCCGACTGTCTCTCCCGGGCCATCGCCAGCGCCGTACACCTCGGCATCGACTACACCCGCATGGCAGCCGACCAGGCCTCCGACCCGGACGTCCATGCCTACAGGACGGCTGTCACGGGCCTTCAGTTAGCGGACGTCGCGTTTGACGATGCCGGCACCACGCTCCTGTGCGACGTCTCCGCTGGGCAGCCATGCCCCGTCGTGCCCGACGGGTGGAGACGGCAGGTTTTCGACGCCATCCATAGCCTTTCCCACCCGGGCAGGAAGCCGTCACAGAAGCTGGTGGTGGCGAAGTTCGTCTGGCACGGGCTCAAGAAGGACGTTCGCGACTGGGCCAATACCTGCATGGTATGCCAGCGCTCGAGAGTGCATCGCCATACTAAGGTCCCGTTGGCGCCTTTCGCGGTACCTGAGAGGCAGTTCAACCATGTTACCGTGAACCTGGTGGGGCCCCTGCCGCCCTCCCGCGGAGTTCACACACCTACTCACGATGGTTGACAGAACCACCCGATGGCCGGAAGCCGTTCCGCTGTCGTCAACAACATCCGCCGATGTGGCTCGGGTGTTCATCAACACTTGGGTCGCCCGGTTCGGCGACCCATCTGATGTCTCCTCCGACCAGGGTCCCAGTTCACGTCAGAGCTCTGGAACGCTGTCGCCCAAGGCCTCGGGTTGAGACTCCACCGCACCACCGCATATCACCCTCAGGCTAACGGGCTGTGCAAACGGTTTCATCACTCCACGAAGGCCACGCTCCGGGCCAGCCTCCGGGACGACAGTTGGATCGACAGACTCCCATGGGTCATGCTGGGACTCAGGACCGCCCCCAAGGAGGACCTCCAGTCCTCGTCCGCCAAGCTCGTCTACTGGCAGCCGCAGCCCGTCAGCGGTCCGCCCTCCTGGACAACACCAAGGTTTTCGCGCCGGTGCCCACATCGCAGCATGGTCTCCCTCAGTCCCACATTTCGCCCGACCTTCGTGCGGCGGAGTACGTTTTCGTCCGCCACGACACCCACCGGGGACCTCTTCACCCACCCTACGACGGACCATTCCGCGTCCTGGAAGCCAGGGACAAGGCCTTCGTGATGGATGTCGGCGATAAGCCGGACTATATTTCCGTGGACCATCTTAAGCCGGCCCACCTGGATCTGGACCGACCCGTTGGGTTGGCTCAGCCCCCGCAGCGGGGCCGACCTCTGGCTTCTGCACCCTCAGTCCACCACTGAGCGCCCGGGGACCCTCCTGCGACCCCCCCCCCGGTCCCCGCCCCGGACTTAAGGAGCCGTCTCGGCCGTGTGATCCGGGCCCCTCAACGACTGACATTGCCAGTTCTAGTGAATTCTGGGGGGACGTATGTGGCGGAGACCACATAGGGACAGTAACACAATTCACTATGTATAGCCAATGTTGTTATAACTCCACGTTATGTACGGAACTTGGTTGGGTTATCGGGGCAGGGTCCCTTTAAGAGTCGTCGATTGTGTGATGACGTCTTAGCTCTGCGACGAGGCCGAGTCCCTCAGTCCATGCGGAAAGTTAATAAAGCTAACACGCGTTTTTCTTTGCTGCTATGAAAGTCTCGCAGTCTGTTTATTTCCAGTGACTCCGACAAGCTAATCTTTTATTTAAAAACATAGAAACATAGAAAAATAGGAGGAGTAGGCCATTCGGCCCTTCGAGCCTGCTCCGCCATTCAATATGATCATGGCTGATCCTCTATCTCAATACCATACTCCCGCTCTCTCCCCATACCCTTTAATGCCTTTTGTGTCCAGAAATCTATCTATCTCCTTCTTAAATATATTCAGTGACTTGGCCTCCGCAGCCTTCTGGGGTAGAGAATCCCACTGGTTCACCACCCTCCGAGTGAAGAAATTTCTCCTCATCTCAGTCCTAAATGTCCTACCCCGTGTCCGATTTGCTCTCCTACATGCTTGAGTTCAGATTTAAAACATCCTTGAGCATTCCCACAGTCCAATTTATCACACCCCTTTCATGTCGTATGAAGTGGTCCCAGAGGGCAAGGCAGGGCAAAGTGGTGATCAGAGGTTTGGCTGAATCAGAATAAATCTGGATCAGAAGGTACTGGTTTAAGAACTCAACGTCACATCATCTAAACCCAGGGGGGTTCCACATGTGACCACTGTCCCCCGTAATTATTTTTTGGGGGCTCGCGTGGCCCATTCAAAAATCTGCGGATGCGCGGTTTTTCAATTTAAAAGCCGGCTCACCGGCTGCGAGGGGCCCCCCCCGAACCCTGGCAACACCATCTCAATTTGCCCTTGTAGTCACGGACGTAAGAAAACTACTAGGCACTTGGTCTAAGCGTTAAACAAAGCTTTAATCAACTGTTTTACAACATGGAGGTCTAGTTGTGTCCTTCACTAGTTCCTGTTAAGAATGTCCTGCGCAAGCTGGGCCCGTGCCCGAGTGTTTATACTCTCCCTGGACAGCGCCACCCGTAGGCCACTCAGTATCATTTCATAAGTCTTTCTTTCTTTCATGAATGACTGATTCATGTCAGTCCCTACTCGCTCGTCAGTCACATAGGAAGAGGAGGTCATTCAGCCCCTCGAGCCTGTTCCACCATTCAATGAGATCATAGCTGATCAATAATCTAACTCCATATACCCCGCCTTTGCCTCGTATCCCCTTAATACCTTCGGTTAGCAAAAATCAGATTTAAAATGAACAATTGACCTAGCGTCAATTGCCGTTTGCGGAAGAGAGTTCCAAACTTTTACCACCCTTTGTGTGTAGAAGTGTTTTCTAACTTCACTCCTTCACGTGACTCACCTGTTGCGATCCATCCCCGTTGACCAAGTGAGGCATCATGGGGACTTCTCCATTGAGCAAAGGCGGCAGCTCCAAGGGAATCTGGTCTGTCATCATCATTGTGACATACATTCATGGAGTCCTCTGCTCACCAGCTTCCTGCACAGAAATGGCACAATGGGAGTTAAATTATATAGAGCGGCTTGCCTTTATTTATAGTGTCTCATCACATCTCTCAGAATTGGCCCCAAAAAATACTACACGTACAAGAAAATCACTCCTGGAGTTCAGCCACTGCCGTCACATGGGCAAACGTGGCAGCCACTTCCTGCATAGCAAGATCCCATAAACATCAAAGAAAGAATGGACCTGCATTTATATTGCGCCTTTCACCACCTCAGGTCATCCCAAAGCGCTTTCCACCCAATGTTCTGCAGACAATACTCTTTGAAGTGTAGTCACTGTTGTAATGTAGGAAACGTGGCAGCCAATTTGCGCACAGCAAGCTCCCACAAACAGCAATGAGATATTGACCAGTTCATCTGTTTTTTTTTTTTTAAGTGATGTTGGTTGAGGGATAAATATTGGCCCCAGGACACCGATGCTGGAAGGATGTTTCCGATGGTCGGGGAGTCCAGAACCAGGGGTCACAGTCTAAGGATAAGGCGTAAGCCATTTAGGACAGAGATGAGGAGGAATTTCTTCACCCAGAGAGTGGTGAACCTGTGGAATTCTCTACCACAGAAGGCAGTAGAGGCCAATTCATTAAATATATTCAAGAAGGAGTTGGATATATTTCTTAAGGCTAAAGGGATCAAGGGATATGGGGAGAAGGCAGGGACAGGGTACTGAATTTGGATGATCAGCCATGATCGCATTGAATGGCGGAGCAGGCTCGAGGGGCCGAATGGCCTACTCCTGCTCCTATCTTCTATGTTTCTATGATGAGGACTCCCCCCGCCCCCCCGCTCTTCTTCCAATAATGGCCGTGGGATCTTTTACGTCCACCCGAGAGGGCAGCAGACGGGGCCTCGGTTTAACGTCTCATCCGAAAGACGGCACCTCAGTCAGCACAGCGCTCCCTCAGTAATTGGCACCGGGAGTGTCGGCCTCTGGCAGACCAGAGTTTCTAACCCCAGTGATAACTAAGTGTCAACAAGGAGCCCAAAGAGAGGCGAGACAGAAAAGACAGGGAAGGGAAGGAGAGCACAGCTGGTTATGTCCAACTAACCCATCTTATCGATGTGGTAATAAATGAACTGCTTCAATTGTCCAGACCCTTGACAACTGTGAAAGAATAAAAGAGGAAAGCAAAAGAAGCGTAATGGCCGCAATATTTTAAAAGAGATGTTCAAAATTATGAGGAGTTTTGATAGAATAAATATGGAGAGATCGTTTCCAGTAGCAAGAGGGTCGGTAACCAGAGGACACGGATTTAAGGTAATTGGCAAAAAAAAGAGGGCGAGATGATTTACGCAGCGAGTTGTTATGATCTGGAATGCGCTGCCTGAAAGGGCGGTGGAAGCAGATTCAACAGTCACTTCCAAAAGGGAATTGGATAAATAGTTGAAAGCAACGTTCCCTGTAATTTGTTTCTAGGTGCGCGGCCCCTTTAAGTGACTGCGCGACACATTCAAATTTAAATTCCAATTGAAAAGCCGGCGAGTGGCCTGTGCGGGAGCTCCAGACCTTTGCTTGAAAAGGAAAGATTTGCAGGACCGTGGGGAAAGAGCAGGGGGGGGGGGGGGGGGGGAGAGTGTGGGACTAATGGGAGAGCTCTTTCAAAGAGCCGGCACGGGCATGATGGGCCGAGTGGCCTCCTTCTGTGCTGCGTCATTCCATGAATGTGCTTACTCCCAACAGGGGTCCCTCTAGTGTTGAGTTAACGATATGCAAGCACCACACATATGGCGGGGCGACTCAAAAATGGCCAGACGGCACAGGGCTTTTCAGACTGATCTGGAGAGGTCTAGCTGCGAGGGAGCTCGTGTGAGACCTCACTCCCTTTAGCCAACCATCCAACGCTTCTCCTCAGCATTGCCAACTATAAATTAGAAAAACATGGGCTCGCCGAAGTTTGGTTCTCTCCCCGATAGGAGTGAGCTCGGGAAACACTTTGAAGGGCCGCTTGGACCATTAATACGCCAGGCTAAAGCACTGCCAATAAATTAAACTGTTCAACATTGTTCAACTTAACAGACCCACGTTTTAGGGGAAGTACGAGAGCAATCTGTCTGAGGAACGATGGTGTGAATTTGACAATGGTTATTTACGACACATTGAGTGTTCTCCTCCAGTCCACCATCATCTCAAAGTCAACGGACACACGTTGGGATGACTCTTCTCATCATCTGCCTTCCCTCTTCCTCCCAAAGGGGCCAGCACCTTGCTGTAATGGAGCTCCGTGGACACTAGCTGCCCACCCCAACCCCACACCCACCCCAACCGAAAGCTCTCTGCCATGCGAGGCTGGAGAGCAAATGTTGTCCGGCTATTCAACCACAGGAGCATCACAGTGGACCTTGATCTGCTACTCACTAGACATCGCCACCCCATCCCCACCTCCCTCCCCCGGCTGCTAAAGCTAAAATGTTCGCCCGCCCCCCCCCCTGCTACCCCACTCCCATCTTGGGTCCAGCTACAGGTTGTCTGACCATTCAACTTGCCCATACAGGCCAACAATGCACTTCCACCAACAACTTGGATTTATAATCGCACATTTCACGTAGTGAAACATCCCAAGGCGCTCCACAGGAACGTTATCAGACAGAAATTTGACACCGGGCCACATAGGGAAATATTAAGACAGGCGACCAAAAGCTTGGCCAAAGAGGTCGGTTTTAAGACGCTCCTTAAAACCGAAGAGAGGCGGAGAGGTTTAGGGAGGGAATTCCACAGCTTGGAGCCCAGGCAGCTGAAGGCACGGCCGCCAATGGTGGAGCGATGGAAATCGGGGGATGCACAAGAGGCCAGAATTGGAGCAGGGCAGAGATCTCGGAGGGTTGTTGGTAATGTTGCCTCCAATTTCTTTTGAGTGGCGCAGCCCATTAAAAATTCCATGCACGCACGGTTTTTCCATTTAAAAGCCAGTGAGCCAGCGGCGCGGGGCCTCCGGAGCGCAGCGCAGCTTAACGGGAACATTGGTTGCAGGGCTGGAGGAGGTCACCGAGATAGGGAGGGGCCGAGGACATAGAGGGATTTGAAAACAAGGATGACGATTTTATAATCGAGGCGTTGCCGGACCGGGAGCCAATGTAGGTCAGCGAGCACAGGGGGTGATGGGTGAACGGGACTCGGTGCAAGTTCGGACACGGGGCAGCAGAGTTTTGGATGAGCTGAAGTTTACGGAGGGTGGAATGTGGGAGGCCGGCCAGGAGAGCGTTGAAATAGTCGAGTCCGGAGGGGACAAAGACATGGATGAGTTTCCAGCAGGCGTCGCTGGGCAGCGATCAGGGGTTGGGGACCCTATCTCGGGGGGCGGGGGAGGGCGGATGAAGCCAGGGGTCGCACGCTGACTGCCGCCCCGCTCAGAGGTCAACCAAGGCAGTCCAGCTGGGAATCAATCCTGGGACCACCCTCGACTGTGTGCCTTCGTACTGGACAGCGCACTAACATGGCGCGGGGGGGGGGGGGGGGGGACTGATCTTGGGGGGTAGCTCAAAACGTGTGATAGCGAATCGGCAGCCCATTCTACACCCTGCCCAGGCAATCCGCCATCATTCTCATCAGCCCTTTTTGCGCTACCACCCTACGCCCCCCCCCCACCCCCCCACCTCCACCCCCCAGACCAGTTTTGCCCCCAGGTTGTCCAGCTCATGAACCCCGCCCAAGTCCTGGCAGCCTGGCCGTGTAAACTCCAGACGCCTCAGTCCTATTTGCTCTTTGATTTCTGGCCTCAGCTGTGGTTCAGTTGGTAACTCTCTCACCTCCGAGTCAGAAGGTCGTGGGTTCAAGTCTCACTCCAGAGACTTAAGCACAAAAATCTAGGCTGACACTCCCAGTGCAGTGCTGAGGGAGTGCTGCACTGTCGGAAGTACCGTCGTTCGGATGAGACGTTAAACCGGGGCCCCGTCTGCTCTCTCAGGTGGACGTAAAAGATCCCACGGCACTATTTCGAAGAAGAGCAGGGGAGTTATCCCCGGTGTCCTGGGGCCAATATTTATCCCTCAACCAACATAACAAAATCAGATTATCTGGTCATTATCACATCGCTGGTTGTGGGAGCTTGCTGTGCGCAAATTGGCTGCCGCGTTTCCTACATTACAACAGTGACTACACTCCAAAAATTACTTCATTGGCTGTAAAGCGCTTCGAGATGTCCAGTGGTCGTGAAAGGCGCTATAGAAATGCAAGTCTTTCTTTCTTTCTTTCTCGCTGCTTAGGCCTGTTTGAATCTCGTAGGCCGGACTGTTTGGTTCCGGCCTGCTTTAAGCCCCATTGGTGGATAAGCCCCAAATCAGAACCCCGGGAGGCGTGACCGTCAGCGACTAGCAATACATGCAAATTAACGGGAACTGCGATTGAAACTTTTAGACGTCAAGAAAGAAAACATTTATCTGGCGCCTTTCACGGCCTCAGGACACAGGCACAGCCAATGAAGTACTTGTTGAGGTGTTGTAATGTAGGGAAAGGCAGCAGCCAATTTGTGCACAGCAAGCTCCCCCACACAGCAAAGAGACAAATTACCAGATAATCTGCTTTTTTTCCCCCCAAGTGATGTTGGTTGAGGGATAAATATTGGCCAGGAGACCGGGGAGACCCACCCCCCCTGCTCTTCTTCGAAATAGTGGCCGTGGGATTTTTTACATCCATCCATATCTCATTGAAACTTATAAAATTCTAACAGGACTAGACAGACTAGATGCAGGAAGGATGTTCCCGATGGCGGGGGAGTCCAGAACCAGGGGTCACAGTCTAAGGATAAGGGGTAAGCCATTTAGGACAGAAATGAGGAGGAATTTCTTCACCCAGAGAGTGGTGAGCCTGTGGAATTCTCTACCACAGAAAGCAGTGGAGGCCAATTCATTAAATATATTCAAGAAGGAGTTAGATATATTTCTTAAGGCTAAAGGGATCAAGGGATATGGGGAGAAGGCAGGGACAGGGTACTGAGTTTGGATGATCAGCCATGATCTCATTGAATGGCGGAGCAGGCTCGAGGGGCCGAATGGCCTACTCCTGCTCCTATCCTCTATGTTTCTATGAGCCACCAGGGTCCTCTCTCAGGGGTCGAGCCCCGAGGTGCAACAGTTTACCAGCTGGGTTATTCCTGCTCCTATCTTCTATGTTTCTATGAAAGGGGCAGACGGGGCCTCGGTTTAACGTCTCATCCGAAAGACGGCACCTCCGACAGTGCAGTATTGACACTGGGCGTGTCAGCCTGGATTATAGGTTTAAAGTAGATAACCAGAGGGCACAGAATTACTGTAATGTACCAGAGGCGACAAGAGGAAAAACATATTTACGTAACAAGTGATTAGGGTTTGGAATGCACTTCCTCATAGGGCGGTGGATACAGATTCAATAGTAGCCTTCAAAAGGGAATTGGATAAATACTTGAAGGAGAAAAAAATCACAGGGAGATGGAAAAGAGCGGGGGAGTGGGACTAACAGGATTGCTCTTCGAAAGAGCCGGCGCAGACTCGATGGGCTGAATGGCCTCCGTCTGTGCTGTACTATTCTATGATTCTATAAGGTTCTGGAGTGGGGCTTCAACCCACAACCGTCTGACCCAGAGGTGAGAGGGAGTGCTGCCCACTGAGTCACGGCTGACCCCGGACCACTATAGCCCTCAAGGAGCCTCCGTAGATTGTTCTGACATGGCCCAGGACGGTATAAGTTTCAACACTAATAACAGTGTGTCGTCACGGCGTGAAACCTTGACCCCAAGGGAGAAAGAGAAAAAGGGCAAATCGAAGGTCACGCAGTTTCTCAGTGACCTTCCGTCGAGACAATGGAAAATTCAACTTCTGTGGAAGTCTGCACCTCCCCCAGCAGAGCTATCCGACATCAAACCCTTGCACCAAAGTCCTCCCCCTGTAACCACAGCAACAGCGGTGAGCTTTGTCTTGGTTTCTAAGCGTCACCGTGACAACCACAGGACGTTTCCGAGCGTCTTGTCAAGCGGGCAGTTCACGGCGAGCGAGTCTTGGGGCGGTGGGTGGGGACGGGATGTGTGGAGACCATCGTGGCGGGAAGGGTCCGTCAAAATCCCCAGCTCGGACACTCAACCACCAACTCAGCAAGATCCGCACACAAAGGACTTCAAAAAGGGCCTTCTCTATAACCTTTTGAGGATTCCGTGCCCCCCCCCCACCCCCCGCCAAACTGAGATGACACATCTCGAACTCGGCAACAATCAATCTCGGTCAGTGATACTCTTGTACTCACAACGCAAATGACTCCCAGCAGCCAACAAGCAGATCTCAGTTAGCAGTTTCGCCCCGTTTGATGCTGAATTTTCATGCTTTCTCGCTCAGCTCATTTCCCACCAGACAACTGCCTTCTTGTCGACAGAACAAGCCCGTTTGCTTGTCGGGCAGCTTTCGACATGCCCGACAGGGAGGGAGGTAGATCCCCCTCCCTCGCTGCCACGGCACCTGCCGGTGTCCAAACCAAGACTTTGATTGAGTTTGTGCAGCCTTTCGCGCACAGCGGCACAAGTTGCCAGTATCTTCGCTCGACGTAACCTAACTTTCGGCAGGGCTCTCACCGGTCCCGCGGCCACTATTACAAAGAGGATCGGGATGGGGTGTGGGAGGGGTGTTCCTCCCCGGTGTCCTGCCCCATATTTATCCCTCGACCACCATCACTGAAAAAACAGGTGGCCAGGCCATTATCTCATTGCTGTATGCGGGAGCTTGCTGTGCGCAAATTGGCCGCCGCAGATGGAGCCGAGCAGACATTTTTGTTTTTACGCAGCGAGTTGTTGTGATCTGGAACGCGCTGCCTGAAAGGGCGGTGGGATCAGATTCAATAGTAACTTTCAAAAGGGGAATTGGAAAAGGAAAAATTTGCAGGGCTGCGGGGAAATTGATGCACTGTAGCAACTCGCCAAGGCATCTTCGGCAGCACCTCCCAAACCCGCGACCTCTTCCACCTAGAAGGACAAGGGCAGCAGGCGCATGGGTACACCACCACCTCCAAGTTCCCCTCCAAGTCACACACCATCCTGACTTGGAAATATATTGGCCGTTCCTTCGTCGTCATTGGGTCAAAATCCTGGAACTCCCTTCCGAACAGCACTGTGGGAGCACCTTCACCACACGAGCCGCCGCCTTGAACCGCTGCAGTCCAACACCACCTTCTCAAGGGGCAACTAGGGATGGGCAATAAATGCTGGCCTTGCCAGCGACGCCCACATCCCATAAACAAATTAAAAAGAGCAGGGGGAGTGGAACTAATTGGATAGTTCTTTCAGAAAGCCAGCACAGGCACGATGGGCCGAATGGCCTCCTTCTGTCCTGTATTGTAGGGAAATGTAGAATCAAAACAACAGTGACTACAATTCAAAAGTACTTAATTGTCTGTAAAGCGTGTTGGGACTTCCTGAGGTAGTGATGGTGTTGGAGAGGGGTGGGGTGGGCGGCTGGGGGTGTGCGACAGATGACCTCTGCGCTCTGGGTTAAGTGGGGGGAAAGCAGCCTCCTTCCCCAACTCCTCATCGCTACCCAAGCTCCGCTGAAAAGTGCTTTACAAACTCGGCCTTGTACAGTTCAGTGCTGCACTGGGAAATTCATTGAACCTCAGCAATACGTTCCAGGATTCCCATTTTCAACAAAAAAAAATGCATACTTTTAAGTCACGTTTTATTCTTTCCCCATATCTGTGTAATTTTCTCCGCTTCATGTATTTATCCAATTCCCTTTCGAAAGTTACTATTGAATCTGCTTCCATCCTTTCAGGCAGCGCGTTCCAGATCACAACAACTTGCTGCGTAAATAAACTTGTCCTCATTTTACCCCTGGTTTTAGCCAATTACTATAAATCTGTGCCTTCTGGTTACCGACCTATCTGCTCGATCAAAACCCCTTGTAATTTTGAACGCCTCTAATAAATCTCCCCTTAAACTTCTCTGCTCCAAGGAGAACAATCCCAGCTTCCCCAGTCCCTCCACGTAACTGAAGTCCCTCATCCTCTGGTATCTTTCTGGCAAATCTCCTCTGCGCCCTCTCCCAGGCCTGGGCAGCCGAGATATCGCCTTTCCCCGCCATGGCTGAATAACTAGCCGACAGTTGCTGTCCGGCCTCAAAGAAAGGAACAAAAGAAAAAACACACTCGCCCTCTGGAGAAAATTGGGGGGTGAAAAAAAATAAAAATTTTAAATCTTGATCTTAACCCTTGCCAGTTGCCTCAAAGTGCAGGGTCCGAAAACTGCACTGGGCAATTTGGCATCTGCAGCCCATCAAACACCACAGCTGCAAGTTAGCTTGTCAAAAGAAAAAAAAAATCCCAAAGAGGACGCACCGTGACCTTTTTTACTATCATTTAAAAAAAATACAACTCAAGAGCATATCTGTGAAGATCACGAGCCATAAATCGTATTCCCCAGGAATGGCGTGGTGAAAGGGTAATTACTCCAAGACTGAAATGTCACGGGCCTCGGCTGACAGTTTCATTTACATCCCAAAGCTACCCAGCTAATTGAGATGCCCTTCAATTCACAATTAGATCAGGACCCGAGATAGGATAGTCACAGCGACGGTCGGAGGCGGTGAGGAGGCGGTTTACCGAGCTCCTACCTGGAGGGAAGCCCGGCGGACAGCCCACTCCTCAACATGACTTGGAAAGGTCACTTCCCCACGTCTCGTAACATCTTACTAATGCAGCTGAATCAATCTTTTCCAAAAAAACCTTTCCCGGCTTGCAAGAAACATTTAGCTCCGAGCAAAGTCTCTCTCCTGACACGATTTCTGCGGGGGCGGTTTCACGAACCTGTCGCATGGTGTGGAAGCTGGCCCGATCGCGACTCCAGACCCTCACCGCCACGGTGGACTCTTAACTGCCCTCTGAAGTGGCCGAGCAGCGACAGTTTGTATTTATACAGCGCCATAGTAAAACGTCCCAAGGTACTTTGCAGGAGCGATTATCGAACAAACTTTGACCCCGAGCCACATAAGCAGATATTAGGGACGGGTGACCAAAAGCTTGGTCACAGAGTTATACAACACAGAAAGGGGCCCTTCGGCCCATCGTGTCCACACCGGCCATCAAGCCCTGTCTATTCTAATCCCATTTTCCAGCACTTGGTCCGTAGCCTTGCATGCCATGGCGTTTCAAGTGCTCATCTAAATGCTTCTTTGTAGGAACGTGGGTTCCTAACTAAAAGACTGAGTTCTACTCAGGCGATCAAACAAAATGAACTTTAATGAAACAAACAGGTTTTAACAAGAAACTGCAGGATAACATCGAATGTAGGTCTGCTCTCTTCAGAGGCTCCATGAGGACTGCTCCGGCAGTCCCGTGGCTGACGTCATCACGTTTTCCCGCCAGTGGGGGATCACGTGATGAACGGCGTGACGTCATCACGTTTTAGCCGCGCTGTTAAAGTAACCACGCTCTGTACAGTTAAACAGCATAAATAAAGATACAGACTCAGGCTGTAGCTAACATGTTGTTAAAGGAATTATATACAAACGGTCCGAGTCCTTTGGTGGCTCCGCCACATCTTGAATGTTGTGAGGGTTCCTGCCTCGACCACCCTTTCAGGCAGTGAGTTCCAGATTCCAACCACCCTCTGGGTGAAAAAGTCAGAGAGGTTGGTTTTGAGGAGCATCTTAAAGGAGGAGAGAGAGAGAGAGAGAGAGAGGTTTAGGGAGGGAATTAGAGAGCTCAGGGCCCCAGGCAGCTGAAGGCACGGCCACCAATGGTGGAGCGATTATAATCAGGAGATGCGCAAGAGGCCAGAATTGGAGGAGCGCAGAGATCTCGGAGGGTTGTAGGGATGGAGGAGGTTACAGAGATAAAGGGAGGGGCGAGGGCCGCGGAGGGATTTGAACACGAGGATGAGAATTTTAAAAGCAAGTCACTCGGTTGTATCAAACTACTACAAAGTTGGTTCAAGAAGGTGCCACAACACCACCTTCTCTGGGAAACTAGGGGATGGGCAATAAATGCCGGCATTGCCAGCGACGCCCACATCCCAAGAATTAATAAAAATAAGATTGGGAAAAGGAAGTTGTCGGAAGGGGCTTGGCTGTTCATACCACTGCAGCAGCTTTCAATTCTACTCGGAGAGTGCTTGACAAAATTGAATTTAGAAAGGGGAATCAAAGAAAAAGATTTACTTAACAATTTTCAGATCCATCAAATGAGAACAAAGCCCGTCTTCATGACCAGATCCACGGGCCAATTCATAGTGCAGGATTCGGGAGATGAGTGACTCCCAGTGGCAACAGCACTCAATCGAACCAATGTGGCGACGTCTGGCGATCGGGATCTAACTCTACAGAGGTTCCCTCCCCTCCCCCCCCACCACCCCAAGCAGGAAAAGCAGCCAGGATTCCTGCTCCTGATCCCCATCCAGTGACTTGTGTGCGTGAATCCTGAAATCACACAGTGACGTAAGAAAACTACTAGGCACTTGGTCTGAATATTAAACAAGGCTTTAATCAACCGTTTTTCAACATGGAGATCTGGTTGTGTCCTTCACTAGTTCCTGTTAAAGAATGTCCTGAGCAAGCTGGGCCCATGCCCGAGTATTTATACTCTCCCTGGACAGCGCCACCAGCAGGCCGCCCAGTATTATTTCAGAAGTCATTTCCACATGAATGACAAGATTCATGTCACACAGTACACACTTGAAGTGAGCTCTCCAGTTAGTCCCTCTCCCCCCTTCTCTTTCCCCGTAGCCCTGCATATTTCTCCCCTTCAAGTATTTATCCAATTCCCTTTTGAAAGTTACTATTGAATCTGCTTCCACCGCCCTTTCAGGCAGCGCATTCCAGATCACAGCAACTCACTGCGTGATAATATTTCTCCTCATCTCCCCCCTCAGGATGTCCCAAAGCGCTTTACAGCCAATTAATAACTTTTGAAGTGTAGTCACTGTTGTACTGTGGCAAACACAGCAAGCTTTCACAAACAGGAATGAGATAAATGGCCAGATAATCTGTTTTTATGTATTGGTTGAGGGATAAATATTGGCCAGGACACTGGGGAGAACGCCCCTGCTCTTCTTCAGAATAGTGGCCGTGGGATCTTTTACGTCCACCTGAGAGAGCAGACGGGACCTCGGTTTAACGTCTCATCCGAAAGACGGCACCTCCGACAGCGCAGCGCTCCCTCAGCACCGCACTGGAGAGTCAGCCTAGCTTTTGTGCTCAAACCTCTGGAGTGGGACTCGAACCCACAACCTTCTGACTCAGAAGCGGGTGTGCTACCCGCTGAGCCAGAACTGACACTGGAAGAGAGTCATTAGAGACAAGGGAGGAAAGAGACAGCAGGTGAGAAACAGAAAACAATAACAACTTGTATTTATATAGTGCATTTAAAGTAGTAAAACATCCCAAGGAGTTTCACAGGAGCGTGATCAGACAATATCTGACCACGAACCACAGAAGATGATACTAGAAAAGATGATCTAAAGCTTGCTCAAAGAGGTTGGTTTTAAGGAGCGTCTTAAAGGAGGAGAGAGAGGCGGAGAGGTTTAGGGAGGGAATTCCAGAACTCGGGGCCCAGGCAGCTGAAGGCACGGCCGCCAATGGCGGAGCAATGGCAATCAGGGATGCGCAAGAGGCCAGAATTGGAGGAGCGCGGAGATCTCAGAGGGTTGCAGGGCTGGAGGAGGTTACAGAGATAGGGAGGGGGGGCGGGGGGGGGGGGGGGAGTGTGAGGCCACGGAGGATTTACAAACAAGCATGAGAATTTTCCAGAGCCTAAGGCCTAGACAGCTGAAGGCACAGCCACCAGTGGTGGGGTGACGGAGTGGAGAATGCGCAAAAAGCCAGGATTGGAGAGTGTGGAGAGATAAGCAGCACACACAGCTGAGCAGGAGAGAGACAGACTCAGGGAACAAGCTGCATTGTCAGTAATTAGACTTTTGTTGCTACTAGGATTTGCACAGTTGAGGAAATAATAATTTGAAGGATTAAAAGTTAAGATGTGATTGAAGGGAAGACCTCGCTTGTACAGTGAGGGTTGCATGGTGACGGGCTGTAATTACATAAACTCTGGCTCACTCCCTGCGTTCACAGCATGGGGTCGATAAGAGAGGGGTGCAAGACTGCAACCTATCCCGCCCCCCACGCCCCCGGCCCCCACTCTCCGGGGGTTCGAGCCCCCTGGGCCCTCTCTCTCCGGGGGACGAGCCCCCAGGGCCCCCTCTCCAGGGCTCGAGCCCCCAGGGCCCTCTCTCCGGGGCTCGAGCCCCCAGGGCCCTCTCTCCGGGGTCGAGCCTCCAGGGCCTTCGCTCCGGGGGTCGAGCCCCCAGGGCCCTCGCTCCAGGGGTCGAGCCCCCAGGGCCCTCGCTCCGGGGGTTGAGCCCCCAGGGCCCCCTCTCAGAAACTTATAAAATTCTAACAGGACTAGACAGACTAAATGCAGGAAGGATGTTCCCGATGGCCGGGGAGTCCAGCACCAGGGGTCACAGTCTAAGGATAAGGGGTAAGCCATTTAGGACTGAGATGAGGAGGAATTTCTTCACCCAGAGAGTGGTGAACCTGTGAAATTCTCTACCGCAGAAGGCAGTAGAGGCCAATTCATTAAATATATTCAAGAAGGAGTTAGATATATTTCTTAAGGCTAAAGGGGTCAAGGGATATGGGGAGAAAGCAGGGACAGGGTACTGAATTTGGATGATCAGCCATGATCGCATTGAATGGCAGAGCAGGCTCGAGGGGCCGAATGGCCTACTCCTGCTCCTATCTTCTATGTTTCTATGTTTCTATGAGTCACCAGGGCCCATCTCAGGGGTCGAGCCCCGAGGTGCAACAGTTTACCAGCTGGGTTATTAGGAGGAAGGTTGCATTTGCCTCATTGTAACTTAATCATGGTGTCTGAGTGAAGGCTGTATAAAGCTCTGGTGAGACCACTATCTGGAGTGACTGCTTTCAGTTCGGGACACCGCACCTCAGGAAAGATAGTTTGACCATTGAGGGGTGCAGCAACAACACCTTGCATTTATACAGCGCCTGTAACACAGTAAAACGTCCCAAGGTGCTTCACAGGAGCGATTATCAAACAAAATTTGACACCGAGCCACAGAAGATGATATTGGGACAGGTGACCAAAAACTTGATCAAAGAGGTCGGTTTTAAAGAAGGTCTTAAAGGAGGAGAGAGAGGTGGAGAGGTTTAGGGAGGGAATTTTAGAGCTTAGGGCCCAGGCAGCTGAAGGCACGGCCACCAATGGTGGAGTGATTAAAATTGGGGATGCGCAAGAGGCCAGAATTGGAGGAGCGCAGAGATCTCGGAGGGTTGGAGGTGGTTACAGAGATAGAGAGGGGGGCAAGGGCATGCAGGGATTTGAAAACAAGGGTGAGAATTTAAAAATCAAGGTGTTGCGTTACCGGGTGCCAATGTCGGCCAGCGAGCAGAGCGGTGATGGGTGGACGGAACTTGGTGTGAATTAGGATACGGGCAGCAGAGTTTTGGATGACCTCAAGTTTATGGAGGATGCAAGATGGGAGGCCGGCCTGGAGAGTGTTGGAATAGTCAGGTCTCGAGGTAACTGAGGCTTGGAGGGGGGAGGTGCAGCACAGATTCCCCAGAATTAAACCAGGACGAAAAGGGTTAGATCATGAGGACAGTTTGCATAGACTGGGCTTGTATTTCCTCGAGGATAGAAGATTAAGGGGCGATCTAATCGAGGTGTTTAAGATGATTAAAGGAGTTGATAGGGTAGACAGAGAGAAACTAGTTCCTCTGGTGGGGGGAGTCCAGAACAAGGGGGTCGTAACCTTAAAATTAGAGCCAGGCCGTTCAGGGGTGATGTTAGGAAGCACTTCTTCACACAAAGTGGGGTGGGAATCTGGGACTCTCTCCCCCAAAAGGCTGTCGAGACTGGGGGTCAATTGACAACTTCAAAACTGAGACTGATAGATTGGGTAAGGGAATTGTAATGTATGTACCTTTAAGGGGGAGAACTACTTTTTACAGCTCCTGTATCCTGTAGTACCGGCAGTGACCACACCTGTATATAAACCCTGAGTAGTGATCTGTACAGTCAGTTGCAGTTTGAACCCTCATTCAGTAAACACCTGTTGATCGTTCCCTGCAGTCTGTTGTCTGATTATTGAAGGACACAACATTAAGATACACGGATATAACAGGAATTATAAGGGTTACGGAACCAAGGTCCAGAACTGAAACGTTTTATCTATCAGGAAAGACTGAACAGGCTGCGACACTTTTCCCTAGAAAAGAGAAGACGCAGGGTGACCTAGATAAGCACATGAGGGAGAAAGGAATAGAAGGATACACTGAGAAGGTGAGATGACGTAGGGTGGGAGGAGGCTCGTGTGGAGCTTAAGCACCGGCACGGACCTGTTGGGCCGAATGGCCGGTCTCTGGACAGTTTCTGTGCTGTAAATTCTATGTAATTCTATGATTTAGTTCAGGTGTTCAAAATTATGAGGGTTTTTGATCGAGTAAATAAGGAGAAACTGTTTCCAGTGGCAGGAGGGTCAGTAACCAGAGGACACAGGTTTAAAATAATTGGCAAAAAAACCAAAGGGAAGATGAGGACAATTATTTTTACGCAGCGAGTTGTGATCTGGAATGCGCTGCCTGAAAGGGCGGTGGAAGCAGATTCAATAATAACTTTCAAAAGAGAATTGGATAAATACTTAAAGGGAAAAAAATTACTGTGCTGTGGGGAAAAGCAGGGGGGAGTGGAGAGCTCTTTCAAAGAACTGGCACAGGCACGTTGGGCCGAATGGCCTCCTTCTGCGCTGTATCATTCTAAATAAAATCGTAGGCTCTAGTTTCTACTTCCGAGTTAAGAGTTAGTAATGCAGGAACTTATCGATGTTTAAGAATAGTCCTGTGGCGTCTCAGTGCAGCTTCCTGTTCGAGAGTCCCTGGGCAGTAACTAGGAGATGTAATCACTGCGAATGGGTTTGAGACTAGTCAGACTTCTTTGGTTCCAAAAACAGTCTCTTCCGTCAATTCCGTAATGCTTGGAATCCTGCCAGATTATATATATAATAAAATGACACAAATTCCTAGCTCCGACCCTGGCTCATAATGAAGGATATGAGTAAGTTCGGAGATTCAAACTGACCTGACTCGCCATCGACCTACTTCCTGGATATGTAGAGGAGCAGATGACAGTGAGAGTCACCACATTGCACGCCCGATGGTGCTGACTGTCCCAGAGAAAGAGAGCAGGAGGCAGGCCAGAGCGAGAAGGGGGAGAGAGAGGCGGAGCGAGCGAGGGGAGGGAGAGGCGGAGAGAGAGGCGGGGCGAGTGAGAGGGGAGAGAGGCAGAGAGAGAGGGGGAGCGAGGGGAAAGAGAGGTGAAGAGAGAGGGGGAGCGAGGGGAGAGAGAGGCGGAGAGAGAGGCAGGGCGAGCGAGGGGAGAAAGAGGCAGAGAGCGAGGGGGTGCGAGGGGAGCGAAAGGTAGAGAGGGGGGGGGAGCGAGGGGAGAGAGAGAGAGGGGGAGCGAGCGAGGGGCGAAAGAGGGGGAGAGAGAGGCGGGATGAGAGAGGGGGGAGAGAGAACGGGAGCGAGCGAGGGGGAGAGAAGAGAGGTGGGGGAGAGGGGACAGTTATGTTGGGTCAGAAAGCCCCCTCACTCAGCTCACCAATGCTCATGTGCAAAGCTACAGACAGTGATTGTCAGTGGACTATTCGACCTTGGAGGTTGGCCAATCCGGTCCAGACTGGTCGTCCAATTCGCACTTCCAGTCTCTGGATTGTGACCAGCAGAAGCAGTGGCCTGATTTTCCCCCTCCCTAGTCCAGGGATGTTAATCCCATGAGCACCACTCACGCGAGCCAACAACTCAATACTATTATAACGCAGCACACAGAATGATACAGCACAGGAGGAGGCCATTCAGCCCATCGTGCCTGTGCCGGCTCTTTGAAAGAGCTCTCCAATTAGCCCCACTTCCCCCTGCTCTCTCCCCATAGCCCTGAAAAGTTTTCCTTTTCAAGTAGTTATCCAATTCACTTTTGAAAGTTACTATTGAATCTGCTTCCACCGCCCTTTCAGGCAGCGCGTTCCAGATCACAACAACTCGCTGCATAAAAAAATGTCTCCTCATCTCCCCTCTGGTTGCTTTACCAATTATCTTAAATCTGGCCCTTCTGGCTACCAACCCTCCTGCCACTGGAAACAGTTTCTCCTTATTTACTCGTTAGACCGAGGCCCCTCTGCTCTCGCAGGCGGGCGTAAAAGATCCCATGGCTACTATTTGAGGAAGAGTGGGGAGTTCTCCCCGGTGTCCTGGCCAATATTTATCCCTCAACCTGCATCACTAAAACTGATTATCTGGCCATTTATCTCATTGCTGTTTGTGGGAGCTTGCTGTGAGCAAATTGGCTGCCACTTTTCCTACATTACAACAGTGACTACATTTCCAAAAAGTATTTCATTGGCTGTAAGAATATAAGAACATAGGAATTAGAAGCAGGAGTCGGCCATTCGGCCCCTCGAGCCTGCTCCGCCATTCTATAAGATCATGGCTGATCTTCCACCTCAACTTAAGGCTAAAGGGATCAAGGGATATGGGGAGAAAGCAGGGACAGGGTACTGAGTTTGGATGGTCAGCCATGATCTCATTGAATGGCAGAGCAGGCTCGAGGGGCCGAATGGCCTACTCCTCCTCCTATGTTTCTATGTTCTAACTCCACTATCCTGTCCGATCCTCGTATCCCTCGATTCCCGTAGTGTCCAAAGATCTATCGATCTCAGCCTTGAATATACTCAACGACTGAGCCTCCACAGCCCTCTGGGGCAGAGAATTCCAAAGATTCACCACCCTCTGAGTGAAGAAATTCCTCCTCATCTCAGTCTTAAATGACCGACCCCTTATTCTGAGACTGTGACCCCTGGTTCTGGACTCTCCAGCCAGGGGAAACATCCTCCCTGCATCAACACTGTCAATCCTCCTCAGAACCTTTCACGTTTCAATGAGATCACCTCTCATTCTTCTAAACTCCAGAGAGTATCGGCCCAATCTACTCAATCTCTCCTCACAGGGCAGCTCCCTCATCCCAGGAATCAATCTAGTGAAAGCGTAAAGGCTGTAAAGTATTTTGGGACATCCCAATGTTGTGAAAGGCGCTATAGAAATGCAAGTTTGTTCATTTTTTGTTCTCTGTGTGTTTGGATCATTTCCACAGTGGGAGCGCAGTGACCAGGAAAGCCACCAGGGATGGGTATGGAGAGAGAATGGGGTGGGTGGGGGGGGGTGAGCAGGGAGGGAAGGGAATGATGGTGTGCAAGGTGGGCGATAATCTTGTGGGAGTTTGCTTTGTGTGCACCTGCGAGTGGGCCTGGCGAGCTGCAGGGGGAAGGCACTCATTGTCTGAGCGGAGAGAGAGGAGAGGAAAGGGGCCTCCGGCAATCTGCAGCAGGAATTCGGAGACCCACAGGAATGCAAGGCTCCCGTTCAAAAACCTCCAACCAGCGCCGAAAACGAGCGCAGGCAAAACAAGTGTCCTGAAGGATTACACAGTGACTGCACCAGGAATCCCAACAACTCAGCCCAACGAGCAGGAGGTACAATGGAACCCTGGTGCCTTGGCTTTGAGAGAATTAACGCGTTATTGGCACCACAATTCTCAACCGCCGCCCCCACCCACCCAACCCCGTCCCTGTTATCTCCCCCTCCCGCTCAAGACTCTGGCCAAGGACCATTCCACATTCACCAGCCACTATCTAGTCTGCTCACATGTGAGCCTGGACATGGGGTGTTGGGCAGATATTTGACTGTGGAAGGCTTTGCGGAGGAGCCCGAGCTTGACCTGACCTGACCTTACCTGACCTGATTGGCGCATGCTGAATCGCTCGAGTGCAACGACAAGGTTTAGGCTTAGTTTACGTGAGGAGTGGGCGAACCGCGAAGGTGCCCCCGAATGGTTTGCTCGGGCAGGTGAGGCGCGAAGAGCAGGTTTATGGCGATGAGCTAAGCAGGTGCGTTGCAGCGCTTTCCACTTCTGAAGGCGATGCCGCCGTGATCCCAGTATTGCAGGCTGGGTCTTAGGGAAGAGATAACTGTGCTGTCCAAACCAATGCCACTTACTCCACAGAAAGAACTTGCATTTCTATAGCACCTTTCACAACCTCAGGATGTCCCAAAGTGCTTCACAACCAATGAAACACTTTTTGAAGTGTAGTCACTGTTGTAATGTGGGAAATGCAGCAGCCAATTTGCGCACAGCAAGCTCCCACAAACAGCAATGCGATAATGACCAGATAAACTGTTTTTAGATGTTGGTTGAGGGATAACCTTTGGCCTTCCTTACGCTTCTTCAAATAGTGGCTATGGGATCTTTTACGTCCACCTGAGGGGGCAGATGGGGCCTCGGTTTAACGTCTCAACCGAAAGATGGCACCTCCGACAGTGCAGCACTCCCTCAGCACTGCACTGGGGGTGTCAGCCTGGATTATGGGCTCAGGTCTCTCGAGTGGGACCCGAGCCCATGACCTTCTGACCGTCTTAGAAAGCTTGACCGGGTCGATGCTGAGAGGTTGTTTCCCCAGGCAGGAGAGCCTAGAACCAGAGGTCATAGTCTCAGGTAAGGGGTCGGCCATTTAAGTCTGAGATGAGGAGAAATTTCTTCACTCAGAGGGTTGTGAATCTTTGAATTCTCTGCCCCAGGGGGCTGTGGATGCTCAGCCGTTCAGTATATTCAGGGCTGCGATCGATAGATTTTTGGACTCAAGTGGGAATCAAGGGATATGGGGATCGGGCAGGAGAGTGGAGTTGAGGTAGAAGATCAGCCATGATCTTACTGAATGGTGGAGCAGGCTTGAGGGGCCGAATGGCCGACTCCTGTTCCTAATTCTTATGTAGAGCTAGCACTGAGCCACGGTTGAGAATGGACATTCGGATGAGGTATTGGATGGCAGGGACATCCACAGAACCAGAGTGAACACAGGAACAGGAGGAGGCCATTGAGCCCCTCGAGCCTGTTCCGCCATTCAATGAGATCATGGCTGATCTGCGACCTAACTCCATATACCCGCCTTTGGCCCATATCGCTTAATAATAAAAGCTATCAATCTCCAATTTAAAATTAACAATTGAATTAGCATCAATTGCCGTTTGCGGAAGAGAGTTCCAAACTTCTACCACCCTTTGTGTGGAGAAGTGTTTCCTAATTTCACTCCCGAAAGGTCTGGCTCTAATTTTTAGACTATGCCCCCAGTCCTAGAATCCCCAACCAGCGGAAATAGTTTCTCTCTACCCTCTGTTCCCCTTAATATCTTGAAAACTTTGATCAGATCAACTCTTAATCTTCTAAATTCTAGGGAATACAACCTTAATTTGTGTAATCTCTCCTCGTAACTTAACCCTTGGAGTCCAGATATCATTCTGGTAAACCTATGCTGCACTCCCTCCAAGGCCAATATATCCTTCCTAAGGTGTGGTGCCCAGATCTGCTCCCAGTGCTCCAGGTGTGGTCTAACCAGGGTTTTGTACAGCTGCAGCATAACTTCTACCCCCTTGTACTCTAGTCCTCTCGATATAAAGGCCAGCATTCCATTAGACTTTTTGATTATTTTCTGCACCTGTTCATGATATTTTAATGATCGATGTACCTGAACCCCCAAGTCTCTTTGGACCTCCACTGGTTTTAGCTTTTCACCATTTAGAAAGTACCATGTTCGATCCTTTTTAGGTCCAAAGCGGATGACCTCACATTTGCTTATATTGAAATCCATTTGCCACAGTTTTGCCCATTCACTTAATCTATCGATATCCCTTTGTAATTTTATGTTTTCATCTACACTGCCTACAATGCCGCCTATCTTTGTGTCATCGAAGTCGTTAATAAATACTGTGAATAGTTGAGGCCCCAACACAGATCCCTGCGGGACACCACTAGTCACATCCAGCCAATTTGAGTACCTGCCCATTATCCCTACTGCCTGTCTCCTGCCGCTCAGCCAATTTCCTAACCAGGTCAATAATTTGCCCTCAATTCCGTGGGCTTCTACCTTAGTTAACAGTCTCTTGTGTGGGACTTTTATCAAATGCCTTCTGGAAGTCCATATAAATAACATCCATAGACATTCCCCTGTCCACTACTTTAGTCACCTCTTCAAAAAATTCCAACAGGTTTGTCAGGCGTGACCTACCTTTCACAAATCCATGCTGGCTCCCTCTGATCAACTGAAAATTTTCGAGGTGTTCAGTCATCCGATCCTTAGTTATAGACTCTAAGCAATTTCCCGACAACAGATGTTAGGCTAATTGGTCTATAATTCCCTGGTGAGCCCCAATTTCAGGAACGGAGGGCAAAAAGCTGGGACAGAACAATTCCAAACTCTCTAGATTCCAAAGTCACCAGTTTCAGCAGCTCGGAATAACTGGATGGGCCACTTCACAGAACAAAGCATTTCTACTCAAGTGCAAGTCATACTCTTAACAAAATTCAATTAACTCGTTGATGAGAGACTGTCGAGTCACTAACTATGTGTAGCAGAGATGGGCTTTGAGGTACCAAAGCTTACCAACTGACGAGGACCAATTTGGTGCCAAGCATTAGAAGTAACCTGAGAGTTCACACAACATCTTGGAAAAGTAAAGACCCTTTGGGTCAATTGATGTCATCCAAAAACAATCATAGGAACAGGAGGAGGCCATTCAGCCCCTCGAGCCTGTTCCACCATTCATTTAGATCATGGCTGATCTGTATCTCAACTTCATTTACCTGCCATTGCTCCATATCCCTTGCTAGCCTTTCCCAACAGAAATCTTACCGAACACAGTCTTGAAAGCTCCAATTGACCTCCAGCATTCGCAGCTTTATGGGGGGAGGGAGTTTCAGGTTTCCACCACCCTTTGTGTGAAGAAGTGTTTCCTGACATCGCCCCTGAACGGCCTGGCTCTAATTTGAAGATTGTGCCCAGTCTGCACACAAGATCAGACTGTGCTGCCAACTGAGCCAAGCGGACACCTCCGTGCTTGACACAGGGTCTCTTTCTGAGTCAGCTGACCTCAGTAAGGGGGCAGTACAATTTGCCTTAACCCACCTCCCTGGCTTAGGTGTCAGCCGTGGCTCAGGGGGCAGCACCCTCACCTCAGAGTCAGAAGGTTGTGGGTTCAAGTCTGACTCCAGAGACGTGAGCACAAAATCCAGGCCGACACTCCCAGTGCCAGTGCTGAGGGAGTGCTGCACTGTCGGAGGCGCCGTCTTTCAGATGAGACGTTAAACTGAGGCCCCGTCTGCCCTCTCAGGTGGACGTAAAAGATCCCACGGCCACTATTCTGAAGCAGAGCAGCGAAGTTCTCCCCGGTGTCCTGGGCCAATATTTATCCCTCAACCAACATCACTACAAACAGATTATCTGGTCATTGCTGTTTGTGGGAGCTTGCTGTGCACAAATTGGCTGCCACGTTTCCTACATTACAACAGTGATTACACTTCAAAAGTACTTAATTAGCTGTAAAATGCTCTGGGACACCCTGAGGTCGTGAAAGGCGCTGTATAAATGGGAGTCTCTCTCTCCCACACACACACAAAAGGATGAGGTCCCTTTAAAACTTGAGCCTTTTGCAAACTTCAAGCTAACAGGCAATATTTTAACAGATTAACCGGCTGGTCAATGAAAAGGCTGGAATGTGAACCGAGATCCGAGGCAGCCAAATAAACAGGGGCAGCATTAACTGGGAGAAACCCGAAACCACGACAAGTCAACTTTCTCACAATGCTTGCAGTGTGCATCTGCTGCACAGGCAGGTTAGCCACTCCGCTCACACAACTCCAAATGAAAAGCCCCTTCCCGCACAATCTTCGAGTCACAGTACCACCAGCTATCTCCAGGTCTTTTGTCCGTTGCTTTTTCCTTCCCAGCCCACCGCTTCCCTCTGCCGCGATCGCCGGGGGAGCTGTTCTTTCAAACCGTGACTGCTCCCCTCAAAGATCCGGCCAGAGTGTGCTGGGCCTTTCGGATGAGGTCGGTCCCAGCTTCAATTCCCACTCCGTGCGGAGCTAACTGATCTCAACTGTGTCGACCGTGGCTCTCGCTTGAGAGTCAGAAGGTCATGGGTTCAAATCCCCACTCCCGAGACTTGAGCACAAAATCTAGGCCGACACTCAGTACTGAGGAAGCGCTGCACTGTCAGAGGTGCCATCTTGTGGATGAGACGTTAAACCGAGGCCCCGTCTGCCCTCTCAGGTGGACATAAAAGATCCCACGGCACTGTTCTGAAGAGCAGGGGAGTTCTCCCCAGCATCCTGGACAATATTTATCCCTCAACATCAACAAAAAAAGATTATCTGGTCATTATCTCATAGAAACATAGAAGATAGGAGCAGGAGTAGGCCATTCGGCCCTTCGAGCCTGCTCCGCCATTCAACGAGATCATGGCTGATCATCCAAACCCTAGCACCCGGTCCCTACACCGACAGCCATCCCACCCAAGCCCTATCCCCGTAACCCCGTAACCCCACGTATTTAATCCCCCTAACACTAAGGGTCAATTTTTAACATGGCCAATCAACCTAACCCGCACATCTTTGGACTGTGGGAGGAAACCGGAGCACCCGGAGGAAACCCACGCAAACACGGGGAGAATGTGCAAACTCCACACAGACAGTCGCCCGAGGCCGGATTTGAACCCGGGTCCCTGGCGCTGTGAGGCAACCGTGCTAACCACTATGCCACCGTGCTGTTTGTGCTGTTTGTGCTCTCAATGCTGTTTGTGGGAGCTTGCTGTGCGTAAATTGGCTGCCGCGTTTCCTACATCACAACAGTGACCACTTTCTTCGAACTTAAGAATTGGGAGCAGGAGTCGGCCATACGGCCCCTCGAGCCTGCTCCGCCATTCAATAAGATCATGGCTGATCTTCGACCTCAACTCCACCTTCCCGCTTTATCTCCATATCCCTTGATTCCAAGTGCCCAGAAATCTATCGATCTCAGCCTTGAATATACTCAATGACTGAGCATCCACAGCCCTCTGGGGGAGAGAATTCCGAGTTGACATCCAACGGGATACTCCCATCCAGTGGGTGTGGGTGACCCCCTTTTCATCGTATGGGTTGTGGGAACCCATAAACCCCTCCCGCTGTACAGGACTGACCCCCCTATCGGCTGGTATAAAGATGGCCATGGAAGGAGTGTTAACACCAGACTGTTAATCGGCCTCCCGCTGCTTCACACTGTTCTCCAAGGGGAGGAGCGCGGATATGAAAAGCAAACAAACTTGGTAAATAAAGCATAGGACAGGCTTCTTGTTCCACAACAGCTCCTCTACATCGTACGTGCTGTTGAATCAGTCAGATTCCTCCGCCTTGCCTCCGAGCTCATACCCTCAACTGCATCCTTTACAGGAAACTTTCTGGTATCCGGCACGGACGGGACCGACGTGGTGCTGGTTCATCAAAAATTCCGGATAACCGAACACTAGAGTAAAAGATACGGAGCTCAGAGCTCCGTATAAAGCAACAAACCCTGTTGCTTCTTCAGAACAATGGGCACAAGTTGCAAGCGTCTCTGTAGCTTAGCAACAGCTGCAGCTACACCCTTGCACAGCAACAAATGGAGTAAAAAAAGTAATAAAAGTTACCTGAACCTACTCCTGAATTTTGCCGGTTAACCGACATTTCCGGTTATTTAGGGGCCGGTTAATCGAAAGTGTCCTGCACTTACTCAATCACATGGCAGACAGCACTGGTCACAAAACATGGGCTGGAATAACAACAGAAAACGCTGGAAAAACTCAGCAGGCCAGGCAACATCCGTGGAGAGAGAAAGAGAGTCAACGTTTCAGGTCAAAACCCTTCGTCAGGACTGAGAAAAAAAAGCAGGAAATGAAACAGATTAAGAAGCAAGTAGGGGGCTGGGAAATGGGGGAGGGGATGAAAGAACAAAAGGGAAGGTCTAGGAGGGATGAGGAGGCATTAAGAGGTATTCAAGGCGAGACGAGATGGGCTGGAATGTGTCTGCTGCCCATATCCTAACTCGCACCAAGTCCCGTTCACCCATCACCCCCTGTGCTCGCTGACCTATATTGGCTCCCGGTCCGGCAACGCCTCGAATTCAAAATTTTCATCCTGGTGTTCAAATCCCTCCATGGCCTCCTCGCCCCCCTCCCCAACTCTGTAACCTCCTCCAGCCCAACAACCCTCCGAGATCTCTGCGTTCCTTCAATTCTGGCCTCTTGCGCATCCACGACTTTTTTCCGTTCCACCATTGGCGGCCGTGCCTTCAGCTGCCTGGGCCCCGAGCTCTGGAATACCCTCCCTAAACCTCTCCGCCTCTCCCTTCCTCCTTTAATACCCTCCTTAAAGCCTACCTCTTTGACCAAGCTTTTGGTCACCTGCCCGAATATTTCCTTATGTGGCTCCGTGTCAAGTCCCTATCGGATAACGCTGCTCTGAAGCGCCTTGGGACGTTATACTGCGTTAAAGGCGCTATATAAATGCAAGTTGTTGTTGTTGCAGCTATCATGCTCTAATTGAAGGAACGGCTTGCAGACACTTCCTATCTCGCTCACATACGAATAATGACCCACCTGGACCTGATAGTGCCCGGAGAGAAAGTGGAGCAAGAGATGAAAACATGAAAAATCTCGAGGAGAATGTCTGAATAGGAATAGCGCCGCATTGTCTTGGCAAATTGAGGACTGGCTAGACAAGTGGCAGACCTGACCATTGAGTCAAACGTTGGTTGTCCAGTCTGTCCACAGATAAGTGAGACAATCAACAGAGCCCCCTCAATGGTACTTACAAACATATTAACTTGCATTTCTATAGCGCCTTCCACGACCTCAGGACGTCCCAAAGCGCTTTACAGCCAATGAAGTATTTTTTGAAGTGTAGTCGCTGTTGTAATGTAGGAAATGTGGCAGCCAATTTCCACACAGCAAGATCCCACAAACAGACTTCGTTTGGGAACTGAAAATAAAACCATTAAAATCCAATTTTTGGAGATTTCTTTTTACTCCTGGGAATCAAGACCATCACATTCTTGATATTTCAGGAATTCCCATGTTGGAAGAAAATTCCTCTCCGCGCAAAGCTGGTGAGGAACATAGAAACAGGAGGAGGCCATTCAGCCCCTCGAGCCTGTTCCGCCATTCAATGAGATCATGGCTGATCATCCAAATTCAGTACCCTGTCCCTGCCTTCTCCCCATATCCCTTGATCCCTTTAGCCTTAAGAAATATATCCAACTCTTTTTTGAATATATTCAATAAACTGGCCTCCACCGCCCTCTGTGGCAGAGAACTCCACAGGTCCACCACTCTCTGGGTGAAGAAATTCCTCCCCACCCCAGTCCTAAATGGCCCACCCCCCATCCCTAGACTATGACCCCTGGCTCTGGACTCCCCGGCCATCATAAACATCCTTCCTGCATCTAGTCCGTCCAGGCCTGACAGAATCCTATAGGTTTCGATGAGACCCCCTCTCAATCCTCCAAACTCCAGCGAGCATAAGCCCAATCGACACAATCTCTCCTAACACGTCACTCCCGCCATCCCAGGCGATCATGGGTGATCTGCATCTCAACTCCATCCACCCGCCTTGGTTCCGTAACCCTTAATATACTTGGCTCACAAAAGTCTGTTGAAATCGGGCTGGAAATGGAGCCCCCGAGGAAACAACTCCAAGACGGACCGGAAAGGTCTCTTTGGGCAGAGTTTGCTCCGTCAGTGGTTCTAAGCCACTGTTGACGATTGGCTCATTAACGGGACCGGGAGAGGAACCCATCATAGAATGACATTGAAATTACAATTTGTAAACTGGTCGTTCGGCCCAAGCAATCCGTGTTTATCCTCCACACCATCAGTAGCACTAAACCCACCTTGTTCCCATAATCCTTAACTCCACTTTCCTTCATAGAAACATAGAAGATAGGAGCAGGAGTAGGCCATTCGGCCCCTCGAGCCTGCTCCGCCATTCAATGCGATCATGGCTGATCATCCAATTTCAGTACCCGGTCCCTGCTTTCTCCCCATACCCCTGGATCCCTTTAGCCTTAAGAAATATATCCAACTCCTTCTTGAATATGTTTAATGAATTGGCTTCTACTGCCTTCTGTGATAGAGAATTCCACAGGTTCACCACTCTCTGGGTGAAGAAATTCCTCCTTATTTCTGTCCTAAATGGCCTACCCCGTATCCTTAGACTGTGACCCCTGGTTCTGGACTCCCTGACCATCGGGAACATCCTTCCTGCATCTAGTCTGTCCAGTCCTGTCAGAATTTTATAAGTTTCAATGAGATCCCCTCTCATTCTTCTAAACTCCAGCGAGTACAAGCCCAATCGACCCAATCTCTCCTCATACGTCATTCCTGCCATCCCAGGTATCAGCCTGGTGAATCTTCGCTGAACTTCCATGGCAAGAACATCCTTCCTCAGATAAGGCGACCAAAACTGCACACAATACTCAAGGTGTGGTCTCACCAAGGCCCTGTACAACTGCAGCAAGACATCCTTGTTCCTGTACTCAAACCCTCTCGCTACGAAGGCCAACATACCATTTGCCTTCTTAACCGCCTGCTGCACCTGCATGCTTACCTTCAGCGACTGGTGCACAAGGACACCCAGGTCTCGTTGCACTTCTCCTTTTCCCAATCTATTGCCATTCAGATAATAATCTGCCTTCCTGTTTTTGCCACCAAAGTGGATAACCTCACATTTATCCACGTTATATTGCATCTGCCATGCTTCTGCCCAATCACCCAACCTGTCCAAATCATCCTGGAGTTTCTCGGCATCCTCCTCACAGCACACATGCCCACCCAGCTTTGTGTCGTCTGCAAATCTGGAGATATTACATCTAGTTCCCTTGTCTAGATCATTAATATATATTGTGAATAGCTGGGGTCCAAGGACCGATCCCTGTGGTACCCCACTAGTCCATCCATCTGTCGAACCCTAGACTTAAAGATTGTCTCCAAAGGAAGATTGGTTCAAATCCCAGCGGACACCAATTCAAAATGAGGAAGTTATGGGGTAAGAAAGGGAAGTCAGGGTCAACAGATATTCGAATGACAATATCGAAAGAACTTGCATTTATATAGCACCTTTCATGACCTCCAGGCATCCCAAAGCACTTTGCAATTAATTAAGCACTTTTTGAAGTGTAGTCACTGTTGTCATGTAGGAAACGCAGCAGCCAATTTGCGCACAGCAAGCTCCCACAAACAGCAATGTGATAATGACCAGATAATCTGTTTTAGTGATGTTGGTTGAGGGATAAATATTGGCCCCAGGACACTGGGAAGAACTCCCCTGCTCTTCTTCGAAATAGTGCAATGGGTTCTTTTAATTCCACATGAAAGGGCAGATGGCTTTTCAGTTTAATGTCTCATCCGAAAGACAGCACCCCCGACAGCGCGGCACCCCCTCAGTACAGGCACCGGGAGTGCTGGCCTGGATTATGGGCTCAAGTCTCTGGAGTGGGGACTTAAACCCACGACCTTCTGACTCAGAGGTGAGAGTGCCACCCAACTGAGCCCCGGCTGACGCCACACCGGGGAACCTCACTGAACCAGAGCATCAAATAGGTACAAGAGACAATTCAATGCATTCCTGGAGAGAGAAGGGATTGAGGGTGAGAAAGTGGGTAGATTGATCCATCAAAAAAAGGGTGGAGAAAGCTGTGCCAACTGGCCTTTTTCTCTTCAAGTCCCAGGTCACTGCTGCCCATCTCCCTGTTGCTGGTCCACAGCTGGGTCCACGGAGTTCCAAGTTAATCAGCTGGCTTCACTCTCAGCCACAGGACGTGGGTGGGCTACTGGAGAGCAGGATTGGATTACATAGAATTACGTGGGGACTGTAGTTAATACGGAAGAAGACTGCGACAAAATACAAGACGACATTAATAAACTTGCAGAATGGATGCGTAACTGGCAGATTATTTCAATATAGAGAAGTATGAGATGGTGCATTTTGGTAGGAAGAATAAGGAGGCCTCCTTGGGAAATCAGAGTCTAAATGGGATAAAGGAGCAAAGGGATCTGGGGGTACAGATACACAAATCACTAAAAGTAGCGACGCAGGTTAATAAGGCCATAAAAAAGGCAAACCAAGCACTGGGGTTCATTTCTAGAGGGATAGAATTGAAAAGCAGAGAAGTGATGTTAAACTTGTATCGAACCTTGGTTAGGCCACACTTGGAGCACTGTGCACAGTTCTGGTCTCCATATTACAAAAAGGATATAGAGGAACTGGAGAAGGTGCAAAAAAGATTTACCAGGATGATACCAGAACTGAGAGGTTAGAACTATCAGGAAAGACTGAACAGGCTGGAGCGCTTTTCTCTAGAAAAGAGAAAACTGAGAGGTGACCTAATGGAGATCTTTAAAATTATGCAAGGGTTTGATAGGGTAGACGTAGAGAAGATGCCTCCACTTGTGGAGTGTCCAAAACTAGGGGCCATCAATATAAGACAGTGACGAATAAATCCAATGGGGAATTCAGGAGAAACTTCTTTACCCAGAGAGTGGTGAGAATGTGGAACTCGCCAACACAGGGAGTGGGTGATGCATTTGAGGAGAAGCTGGATAAACACATGAGGGAGAAAGGAATAGAAGGATATGCTGATGGGGCGAGATGAAGGGGGGGTGGGAGGAGGCTCGTGTGGAGCATAAACACCGGCACGGACCAGTTGGGCCGAATGACCTGTTTCTGTATAATTCTATGTTCAGCTGCGAGGAACCTCAGGGATGAAGTAGAACATTTCGCCCCATCTCCCAGCGCTTCGCCTGCCCTGTGTGCCCAGACACCCACCCCACCCCCAATCAACGTCAACCAAATCCGTCACAGCAGCAACAGCCAAGGGTTATAAATTGCACATGGGCCTAAAAATATATCAGTGGAGGAGATTACTTCCATAAAATGTTGAGAAAATTAGGTCAAGCGACAGAGATTCATGACTTGTCACCTCACCCCAGTGGTTGCGAGCACCATGACAGGGCAGCGAGAGCGCAGCCTGGAGCTAAAATACCAAACATTCCAGACTCTCTCACACACAAAACAGAACAGGCCAAGTCTGGAAATTTTCGTCCCGTCTATGCTTTGTGGCCCCGACATGTTACAACACAGAATGAAAAAGAGCAATTCAACGTCAGCGGTTTCAGCAGCGAGGACAGCAGCGGGTTCGGAGAGTGGTGCAGGTTCTGGGAATCCTGCCCAGATCCACAAGGAGTGATGTCACCGGGCTCGCAGAACGAAGGGTGCGTCAAGGGGGTCCGAGGAGGGGGAAATTCCGCAAACGAGGGCTCCCTGCGCAGAGGTTAATGCCATTTGGAGATGGGGCAGCAACATTCTAACACTGTACAGTGACAGACCTGTACCCACCAGTGCTGTACCCGTGTTATACAGTGACAGACCTGTTCCCACCAGTACTGTACCCCAGTGTTATACAGTGACAGACCTGTATCCACCAGTACTGTACCCGTGTTATACAGTGACAGACCTGTTCCCACCAGTACTGTACCCCAGTGTTATACAGTGACAGACCTGTACCCACCAGTACTGTACCCCAGTGTTATAGAGTGACAGATCTGTACCCACCAGTACTGTACCCCAGTGTTATACAGTGACAGACCTGTACCCACCAATACTGTACACCAGTGTTATAGAGTGACAGATCTGTATCCCAGTGTTATACAGTGACAGACCTGTACCCACCAGTACTGTACACCAGTGTTATACAGTGACAGATCTGTACCCTCCAGTACTGTACCCCAGTGTTATACAGTGACAGACCTGTACCCACCAGTACTGTACACCAGTGTTATACAGTGACAGATCTGTACCCACCAGTACTGTACCCCAGTGTTATACAGTGACAGACCTGTACCCACCAGTACTGTACCCCAGTGTTATACAGTGACAGACCTGTACCCACCAGTACTGTACCCCAGTGTTACACAGTGACAGACCTGTACCCACCAGTACTGTACCCCAGTGTTATACAGTGACAGACCTTTACCCACCAGTACTGTACCCCAGTGTTATACAGTGACAGACCTGTACCCACCAGTACAGTACCCATGTTATACAGTGACAGACCTGTACCCACCAGTACTGTACCCCAGTGTTATACAGTGACAGACCTGTACCCACCAGTACTGTACCCCAGTGTTATACAGTGACAGACCTGTACCCACCAGTACTGTACCCCAGTGTTATACAGTGACAGACCTGTACCCACCAGTACTGGACCCCAGTGTTATACAGTGACAGACCTGTACCCACCAGTACTGTACCCGTGTTATACAGTGACAGACCTGTACCCACCAGTACTGTACCCCAGTGTTATACAGTGACAGACCTGTACCCACCAGTACTGTACCCCAGTGTTATACAGTGACAGACCTGCTCCCACCTGTACTGTACCCGTGTTATACAGTGACAGACCTGTACCCACCAGTACTGTACCCCAGTGTTATACAGTGACAGACCTGTACCCACCAGTACTGTACCCCAGTGTTATACAGTGACAGACCTGTACCCACCAGTACTGTACCCCAGTGTTATACAGTGACAGACCTGTACCCACCAGTAATGTAACCCAGTGTTATACAATGACAGACCTGTACCCACCAGTACTGTACCCCAGTGTTATACAGTGACAGACCTGTACCCACCAGTACTGTACCCCAGTGTTATACATTGACAGACCTCTACCCACCAGTACTGTACCCCAGTGTTATACAGTGAGACCTGTACCCACCAGTACTGTACCTGTGTTATACAGTGACAGACCTGTACCCACCAGTACTGTACCCCAGTGTTATACATTGGCAGACCTGTACCCACCAGTACTGTAACCCAGTGTTATACAGTGACAGATCTGTACCCACCAGTAATGTACCCCAGTGTTATACAGTGACAGGCCTGTACCCACCAGTACTGTACCTCAGTGTTATACAGTGACAGACCTGTACCCACCAGTAATGTACCCCAGTGTTACACAGTGACAGACCTGTACCCACCAGTACTGTACCCCAGTGTTATACAGTGAGACCTGTACCCACCAGTACTGTACCCGTGTTATACAGTGACAGACCTGTACCCACCAGTACTGTACCCCAGTGTTATACAGTGACAGACCTGTTCCCACCAGTACTGTACCCCAGTGTTATACAGTGAGACCTGTACCCACCAGTACTGTACCCCAGTGATGTACAGTGGCAGACCTGTACCCACCAGTACTGTACCCCAGTGTTATACAGTGACAGACCTGTACCCACCAGTACTGTACCCCAGTGTTATACAGTGACAGACCTGTACCCACCAGTACTGTACCCCAGTGTTATACAGTGACAGACCTGTACCCACCAGTACTGTACCCCAGTGTTTTACAGCGACAGACCTGTACCCACCAGTACTGTACCCCAGTGATATACAGTGAGACCTGTACCCACCAGTACTGTACCCCAGTGTTAGTGACAGACCTGTACCCACCAGTACTGTACCCGTGTTATACAGCGACAGACCTGTACCCACCAGTACTGTACCCCAGGGTTATACTGTGACAGACCTGTACCCACCAGTACTGTACCCCAGTGTTAGAGACAGACTTGTCCCCACCAGTACTGTACCTGTGTTATACAGTGACAGACCTGTACCCACCAGTGCTGTACCCGTGTTATACAGCGACAAACCTGTACCCACCAGTACTGTACCCCAGTGTTTTACAGCGACAGACCTGTACCCACCAGTACTGTACCCATGTTATACAGTGACAGACCTGTGCCCACCTGTACTGTACCCCAGTGTTATAGAGAGACCTGTACCCACCAGTACTGTACCCCAGTGTTATACAGTGACAGACCTGTACCCACCAGTACTGTACCCCAGTGTTATACATTGACAGACCTGTACCCACCAGTACTGTACCCCAGTGTTATACAGTGAGAGCTGTACCCACCAGTACTGTACCTGTGTTATACAGTGACAGGCCTGTACCCACCAGTACTGTACCCCAGTGTTATACATTGACAGACCTGTACCCACCAGTACTGTAACCCAGTGTTATACAGTGACAGATCTGTACCCACCAGTAATGTACCCCAGTGTTAGTGACAGACCTGTACCCACCAGTACTGTACCCGTGTTATACAGCGACAGACCTGTACCCACCAGTACTGTACCCCAGGGTTATACTGTGACAGACCTGTACCCACCAGTACTGTACCCCAGTGTTAGAGACAGACTTGTCCCCACCAGTACTGTACCTGTGTTATACAGTGACAGACCTGTACCCACCAGTACTGTACCCCAGTGTTATACAGTGACAGACCTGTACCCACCAGTGCTGTACCCGTGTTATACAGCGACAAACCTGTACCCACCAGTACTGTACCCCAGTGTTTTACAGCGACAGACCTGTACCCACCAGTACTGTACCCCAGTGTTATACAGTGACAGACCTGTTCCCACCAGTACTGTACCCCAGTGTTATACAGTGAGACCTGTACCCACCAGTACTGTACCCCAGTGATGTACAGTGGCAGACCTGTACCCACCAGTACTGTACCCCAGTGTTATACAGTGACAGACCTGTACCCACCAGTACTGTACCCGTGTTATACAGTGACAGACCTGTACCCACCAGTACTGTACCCCAGTGTTATACAGTGACAGACCTGTACCCACCAGTACTGTACCCCAGTGTTGTACAGCGACAGACCTGTACCCACCAGTACTGTACCCCAGTGATATACAGTGAGACCTGTACCCACCAGTACTGTACCCCAGTGTTATACTGTGACAGACCTGTACCCACCAGTACTGTACCCCATTGTTAGTGACAGACCTGTACCCACCTGAACTGTACACCAGTGTTATACAGCGACAAACCTGTACCTACCAGTACTGTCCCCCAGTGTTATACAGTGACAGACCTGTACCCACCAGTACTGTACCCGTGTTACAGTGACAGACCTGTAACCACCAGTACTGTCCCCCAGTGTTATACAGTGACAGACCTGTACCCACCAGTACTGTACCCGTGTTATAGTGACAGACCTGTACCCACCCGTACTGTACCCGTGTTAGAGTGACAGCCCTGTACCCACCAGTTCTGTACCCCAGTGTTATACAGTGACAGACCTGTACCCAGCAGTACTGTACCCGTTATACAGCGACAGACCTGTTCCCACCAGTACTGTACCCCAGTGTTATACAGTGAGACCTGTACCCACCAGTACTGTACCCCAGTGATGTACAGTGGCAGACCTGTACCCACCAGTACTGTACCCCAGTGTTATACAGTGACAGACCTGTACCCACCAGTACTGTACCCGTGTTATACAGTGACAGACCTGTACCCACCAGTACTGTACCCCAGTGTTATACAGTGACAGACCTGTACCCACCAGTACTGTACCCGTGTTTTACAGCGACAGACCTGTACCCACCAGTACTGTACCCCAGTGATATACAGTGAGACCTGTACCCACCAGTACTGTACCCCAGTGTTATACTGTGACAGACCTGTACCCACCAGTACTGTACCCCAGTGTTAGTGACAGACCTGTACCCACCAGTACTGTACCCGTGTTATACAGCGACAGACCTGTACCCACCAGTACTGTACCCCAGGGTTATACTGTGACAGACCTGTACCCACCAGTACTGTACCCCAGTGTTAGAGACAGACTTGTCCCCACCAGTACTGTACCTGTGTTATACAGTGACAGACCTGTACCCACCAGTACTGTACCCCAGTGTTATACAGTGACAGACCTGTACCCACCAGTGCTGTACCCGTGTTATACAGCGACAAACCTGTACCCACCAGTACTGTACCCCAGTGTTTTACAGCGACAGACCTGTACCCACCAGTACTGTACCCCAGTGTTATACAGTGACAGACCTGTTCCCACCAGTACTGTACCCCAGTGTTATACAGTGAGACCTGTACCCACCAGTACTGTACCCCAGTGATGTACAGTGGCAGACCTGTACCCACCAGTACTGTACCCCAGTGTTATACAGTGACAGACCTGTACCCACCAGTACTGTACCCGTTATACAGTGACAGACCTGTACCCACCAGTACTGTACCCCAGTGTTATACAGTGACAGACCTGTACCCACCAGTACTGTACCCCAGTGTTGTACAGCGACAGACCTGTACCCACCAGTACTGTACCCCAGTGATATACAGTGAGACCTGTACCCACCAGTACTGTACCCCAGTGTTATACTGTGACAGACCTGTACCCACCAGTACTGTACCCCAGTGTTAGTGACAGACCTGTACCCACCAGTACTGTACCCGTGTTATACAGCGACAGACCTGTACCCACCAGTACTGTACCCCAGGGTTATACTGTGACAGACCTGTACCCACCAGTACTGTACCCCAGTGTTAGAGACAGACTTGTACCCACCAGTACTGTACCTGTGTTATACAGTGATAGACCTGTACCCACCAGTACTGTACCCCAGTGTTATACAGTGACAGACCTGTACCCACCAGTACTGTACCCGTGCTATACAGCGACAAACCTGTACCCACCAGTACTGTACCCCAGTGTTTTACAGCGACAGACCTGTACCCACCAGTACTGTACCCATGTTATACAGTGACAGACCTGTGCCCACCTGTACTGTACCCCAGTGTTATAGAGAGACCTGTACCCACCAGTACTGTACCCCAGTGTTATTCAGTGAGAGACCTGTACCCACCAGTACTGTACCCGTGTTATACAGCGACAGACCTGTACCCACCAGTACTGTACCCCATTGTTAGTGACAGACCTGTACCCACCAGTACTGTACCCTAGTGTTATACAGCGACAGACCTGTACCCACCAGTACTTCACTCCAGTGCTATACAGTGAGAGACCTGTACCCACCAGTACTGTACCCCATTGTTAGTGACAGACCTGTACCCACCAGTACTGTACCCTAGTGTTATACAGCGACAGACCTGTACCCACCAGTACTGTACCCGTGTTATACAGTGACAGACCTGTACCCACCAGTACTTCACTCCAGTGCTATACAGTGAGAGACCTGTACCCACCAGTACTGTACCCCAGTGTTATACAGGGACAGACCTGTACCCACCAGTACTGTACCCCAGTGTTATACAGTGACAGACCTGTGCCCACCAGTACTGTACCCCAGCGTTATACAGTGACAGACCTGTACCCACGAGTACTGTACCCCAGTGTTATACAGTGAGACCTGTACCCACCAGTACTGTGCCCCAGTGTTATACAGTGACAGACCTGTACCCACCAGTACTGTACCCCAGTGTTATACAGTGACAGACCTGTACCCACCAGTACTGTACCCCAGTGTTATACAGTGACAGACCTGTACCCACCAGTACTGTACCCGTGTTATACAGTGACAGACTTGTACCCACCAGTACTGTACCCCAGTGTTATACTGTGACAGACCTGTACCCACCAGTACTGTACCCCAGTGTTAGTGACAGACCTGTACCCACCAGTACTGTACCCGTGTTATACAGCAACAGACCTGTACCCACCAGTACTGTACCCCAGTGTTATACAGTGACAGACCTGTACCCACTAGTACTGTACCCGTGTTATACAGCGACAAACCTGTACCCACCAGTACTGTACCCATGTTATACAGTGACAGACCTGTGCCCACCTGTACTGTACCCCAGTGTTATACAGTGACAGACCTGTACCCACCAGTACTCTACCCCAGTTATACAGTGACAGACCTGTACCCACCAGTACTGTACCCCAGTGTTATACAGTGAGAGACCTGTACCCACCAGTACTGTACCCGTGTTATACAGTGACAGACTTGTACCCACCAGTACTCTACCCCAGTGTTAGTGACAGACTTGTACCCACCAGTACTGTACCTCAGTGTTATACAGTGAGACCTGTACCCACCAGTACTGTACCCCATTGTTAGTGACAGACCTGTACCCAGCAGTACTGTACCCTAGTGTTATACAGCGACAGACCTGTACTCCCCAGTACTGTACCCGTGTTATACAGTGACAGACCTGTATCCACCTGTACTGTACACCAGTGTTATACAGCGACAGACCTGTACCCACCAGTACTGTACCCCAGTGTTATACAGTGAGAGACCTGTACCCACCAGTACTGTAAGCCAGTGTTATACAGTGACAGAGCTGTACCCACCTGTACTGTACCCCAGTGTTAGTGACAGACCTGTACCCACCAGTACTGTACCCGTGTTATACAGTGACAGACCTGTACCCACCAGTACTTCACTCCAGTGCTATACAGTGAGAGACCTGTACCCACCAGTACTGTAAGCCAGTGTTATACAGTGACAGACCTGTACCCACCTGTACTGTACCCGTGTTAGTGACAGACCTGTACCCACCAGTACTGTACCCGTGTTATACAGTGACAGACCTGTACCCACCAGTACTGTACCCGTGTTATACAGTGACAGACCTGTACCCACCAGTGCTGTACCCATGTCATACAGTGACAGACCTGTACCCACCAGTACTGTACCCCATTGTTAGTGACAGACCTGTACCCACCTGAACTGTACACCAGTGTTATACAGCGACAAACCTGTACCTACCAGTACTGTCCCCCAGTGTTATACAGTGACAGACCTGTACCCACCAGTACTGTACCCGTGTTACAGTGACAGACCTGTAACCACCAGTACTGTCCCCCAGTGTTATACAGTGACAGACCTGTACCCACCAGTACTGTACCCGTGTTATAGTGACAGACCTGTACCCACCCGTACTGTACCCGTGTTAGAGTGACAGCCCTGTACCCACCAGTTCTGTACCCCAGTGTTATACAGTGACAGACCTGTACCCAGCAGTACTGTACCCGTTATACAGCGACAGACCTGTTCCCACCAGTACTGTACCCCAGTGTTATACAGTGAGACCTGTACCCACCAGTACTGTACCCCAGTGATGTACAGTGGCAGACCTGTACCCACCAGTACTGTACCCCAGTGTTATACAGTGACAGACCTGTACCCACCAGTACTGTACCCGTGTTATACAGTGACAGACCTGTACCCACCAGTACTGTACCCCAGTGTTATACAGTGACAGACCTGTACCCACCAGTACTGTACCCGTGTTTTACAGCGACAGACCTGTACCCACCAGTACTGTACCCCAGTGATATACAGTGAGACCTGTACCCACCAGTACTGTACCCCAGTGTTATACTGTGACAGACCTGTACCCACCAGTACTGTACCCCAGTGTTAGTGACAGACCTGTACCCACCAGTACTGTACCCGTGTTATACAGCGACAGACCTGTACCCACCAGTACTGTACCCCAGGGTTATACTGTGACAGACCTGTACCCACCAGTACTGTACCCCAGTGTTAGAGACAGACTTGTCCCCACCAGTGCTGTACCTGTGTTATACAGTGACAGACCTGTACCCACCAGTGCTGTACCCGTGTTATACAGCGACAAACCTGTACCCACCAGTACTGTACCCCAGTGTTTTACAGCGACAGACCTGTACCCACCAGTACTGTACCCCAGTGTTATACAGTGACAGACCTGTTCCCACCAGTACTGTACCCCAGTGTTATACAGTGAGACCTGTACCCACCAGTACTGTACCCCAGTGATGTACAGTGGCAGACCTGTACCCACCAGTACTGTACCCCAGTGTTATACAGTGACAGACCTGTACCCACCAGTACTGTACCCGTGTTATACAGTGACAGACCTGTACCCACCAGTACTGTACCCCAGTGTTATACAGTGACAGACCTGTACCCACCAGTACTGTACCCCAGTGTTGTACAGCGACAGACCTGTACCCACCAGTACTGTACCCCAGTGATATACAGTGAGACCTGTACCCACCAGTACTGTACCCCAGTGTTATACTGTGACAGACCTGTACCCACCAGTACTGTACCCCAGTGTTAGTGACAGACCTGTACCCACCAGTACTGTACCCGTGTTATACAGCGACAGACCTGTACCCACCAGTACTGTACCCCAGGGTTATACTGTGACAGACCTGTACCCACCAGTACTGTACCCCAGTGTTAGAGACAGACTTGTACCCACCAGTACTGTACCTGTGTTATACAGTGATAGACCTGTACCCACCAGTACTGTACCCCAGTGTTATACAGTGACAGACCTGTACCCACCAGTACTGTACCCGTGCTATACAGCGACAAACCTGTACCCACCAGTACTGTACCCCAGTGTTTTACAGCGACAGACCTGTACCCACCAGTACTGTACCCATGTTATACAGTGACAGACCTGTGCCCACCTGTACTGTACCCCAGTGTTATAGAGAGACCTGTACCCACCAGTACTGTACCCCAGTGTTATTCAGTGAGAGACCTGTACCCACCAGTACTGTACCCGTGTTATACAGCGACAGACCTGTACCCACCAGTACTGTACCCCATTGTTAGTGACAGACCTGTACCCACCAGTACTGTACCCTAGTGTTATACAGCGACAGACCTGTACCCACCAGTACTTCACTCCAGTGCTATACAGTGAGAGACCTGTACCCACCAGTACTGTACCCCATTGTTAGTGACAGACCTGTACCCACCAGTACTGTACCCTAGTGTTATACAGCGACAGACCTGTACCCACCAGTACTGTACCCGTGTTATACAGTGACAGACCTGTACCCACCAGTACTTCACTCCAGTGCTATACAGTGAGAGACCTGTACCCACCAGTACTGTACCCCAGTGTTATACAGGGACAGACCTGTACCCACCAGTACTGTACCCCAGTGTTATACAGTGACAGACCTGTGCCCACCAGTACTGTACCCCAGCGTTATACAGTGACAGACCTGTACCCACGAGTACTGTACCCCAGTGTTATACAGTGAGACCTGTACCCACCAGTACTGTGCCCCAGTGTTATACAGTGACAGACCTGTACCCACCAGTGCTGTACCCCAGTGTTATACAGTGACAGACCTGTACCCACCAGTACTGTACCCCAGTGTTATACAGTGACAGACCTGTACCCACCAGTACTGTACCCGTGTTATACAGTGACAGACTTGTACCCACCAGTACTGTACCCGTGTTATACTGTGACAGACCTGTACCCACCAGTACTGTACCCCAGTGTTAGTGACAGACCTGTACCCACCAGTACTGTACCCGTGTTATACAGCAACAGACCTGTACCCACCAGTACTGTACCCCAGTGTTATACAGTGACAGACCTGTACCCACTAGTACTGTACCCGTGTTATACAGCGACAAACCTGTACCCACCAGTACTGTACCCATGTTATACAGTGACAGACCTGTGCCCACCTGTACTGTACCCCAGTGTTATACAGTGACAGACCTGTACCCACCAGTACTCTACCCCAGTTATACAGTGACAGACCTGTACCCACCAGTACTGTACCCCAGTGTTATACAGTGAGAGACCTGTACCCACCAGTACTGTACCCGTGTTATACAGTGACAGACTTGTACCCACCAGTACTCTACCCCAGTGTTAGTGACAGACTTGTACCCACCAGTACTGTACCTCAGTGTTATACAGTGAGACCTGTACCCACCAGTACTGTACCCCATTGTTAGTGACAGACCTGTACCCAGCAGTACTGTACCCTAGTGTTATACAGCGACAGACCTGTACTCCCCAGTACTGTACCCGTGTTATACAGTGACAGACCTGTATCCACCTGTACTGTACACCAGTGTTATACAGCGACAGACCTGTACCCACCAGTACTGTACCCCAGTGTTATACAGTGAGAGACCTGTACCCACCAGTACTGTAAGCCAGTGTTATACAGTGACAGAGCTGTACCCACCTGTACTGTACCCCAGTGTTAGTGACAGACCTGTACCCACCAGTACTGTACCCGTGTTATACAGTGACAGACCTGTACCCACCAGTACTTCACTCCAGTGCTATACAGTGAGAGACCTGTACCCACCAGTACTGTAAGCCAGTGTTATACAGTGACAGACCTGTACCCACCTGTACTGTACCCGTGTTAGTGACAGACCTGTACCCACCAGTACTGTACCCGTGTTATACAGTGACAGACCTGTACCCACCAGTACTGTACCCGTGTTATACAGTGACAGACCTGTACCCACCAGTGCTGTACCCATGTCATACAGTGACAGACCTGTACCCACCAGTACTGTACCCCATTGTTAGTGACAGACCTGTACCCACCTGAACTGTACACCAGTGTTATACAGCGACAAACCTGTACCTACCAGTACTGTCCCCCAGTGTTATACAGTGACAGACCTGTACCCACCAGTACTGTACCCGTGTTACAGTGACAGACCTGTAACCACCAGTACTGTCCCCCAGTGTTATACAGTGACAGACCTGTACCCACCAGTACTGTACCCGTGTTATAGTGACAGACCTGTACCCACCCGTACTGTACCCGTGTTAGAGTGACAGCCCTGTACCCACCAGTTCTGTACCCCAGTGTTATACAGTGACAGACCTGTACCCAGCAGTACTGTACCCGTTATACAGCGACAGACCTGTACCCACCAGTACTGTAAACCAATGTTACAGTGACAGACCTTTACCCAGCAGTACTGTACCCCAGTGTTATACAGCGACAGACCTGTACCCACCAGTACTGTACCCCAGTTTTATACAGTGACAGACCTGTACCCACCAGTACTGTACCCCAGTTTTATACAGTGATTGGCCTGTACCCACCAGTAATGTACCCGTGTTATACAGTGACAGACCTGTACACACCAGTACTGTACTCGTGTTATACAGTGACAGACCTGTACCCACCAGTACTGTACCCCAGTGTTATACAGTGACAGACCTGTACACACCAGTACTGTACTCGTGTTATACAGTGACAGACCTGTACCCACCAGTACTGTACCCTAGTGTTATACAGCGACAGACCTGTACCCACCAGTACTGTACCCCAGTGTTACACAGTGACAGACCTGTACCCACCAGTACTGTACCACAGTGTTATACAGTGACAGACCTGTACCCACCAGTACTGTACCCCAGTGTTATACAGTGACAGACCTGTACCCACCAGTACTGGACCCCAGTGTTATACAGTGACAGACCTGTACCCACCAGTACTGTACCCGTGTTATACAGTGACAGACCTGTACCCACCAGTACTGTACCCCAGAGTTATACAGTGACAGACCTGTACCCACCACTACTGTACCCCAGTGTTATACAGTGACAGACCTGCTCCCACCTGTACTGTACCCCAGTGTTATACAGTGACAGACCTGTACCCACCAGTACTGTACCCCAGTGTTATACAGTGACAGACCTGTTCCCACCAGTACTGTACCCGTGTTATACAGTGACAGACCTGTACCCACCAGTACTGTACCCCAGTGTTATACAGTGACAGACCTGTACACACCAGTACTGTACCCCAGGGTTATACAGTGAGACCTGTACCCACCAGTACTGTACCCGTGTTATAAAGTGACAGACCTGTACCCACCAGTACTGTACCCGTGTTATACAGTGACAGACCTGTTCCCACCACTACTGTACCCGTGTTATACAGTGACAGACCTGTACCCACCAGTACTGTACCCCAGTGTTATACAGTGACAGACCTGTACCCACCAGTACTGTACCCCAGTGTTATACAGTGACAGACCTGTACCCGCCAGTACTGTACCCCAGTGTTATACAGTGACAGACCTGTACCCACCAGTACTGTACCCCAGTGTTATACAGTGACAGACCTGTACCCACCAGTACTGTACCACAGTGTTATACAGTGACAGACCTGTACCCATCAGTACTGTACCCCAGTGTTATACAGTGACAGACCTGTACCCACCAGTACTGTACCCCAGTGTTATACAGTGACAGACCTGTACCCACCAGTACTGTACCCCAGTGTTATACAGTGACAGACCTGTACCCACCAGTAATGTAACCCAGTGTTATACAATGACAGACCTGTACCCACCAGTACTGTACCCCAGTGTTATACAGTGACAGACCTGTACCCACCAGTACTGTACCCCAGTGTTATACATTGACAGACCTCTACCCACCAGTACTGTACCCCAGTGTTATACAGTGAGACCTGTACCCACCAGTACTGTACCTGTGTTATACAGTGACAGACCTGTACCCACCAGTACTGTACCCCAGTGTTATACATTGACAGACCTGTACCCACCAGTACTGTAACCCAGTGTTATACAGTGACAGATCTGTACCCACCAGTAATGTACCCCAGTGTTATACAGTGACAGGCCTGTACCCACCAGTACTGTACCTCAGTGTTATACAGTGACAGACCTGTACCCACCAGTAATGTACCCCAGTGTTACACAGTGACAGACCTGTACCCACCAGTACTGTACCCCAGTGTTATACAGTGAGACCTGTACCCACCAGTACTGTACCCGTGTTATACAGTGACAGACCTGTACCCACCAGTACTGTACCCCAGTGTTATACAGTGACAGACCTGTTCCCACCAGTACTGTACCCCAGTGTTATACAGTGAGACCTGTACCCACCAGTACTGTACCCCAGTGATGTACAGTGGCAGACCTGTACCCACCAGTACTGTACCCCAGTGTTATACAGTGACAGACCTGTACCCACCAGTACTGTACCCGTGTTATACAGTGACAGACCTGTACCCACCAGTACTGTACCCCAGTGTTATACAGTGACAGACCTGTACCCACCAGTACTGTACCCGTGTTTTACAGCGACAGACCTGTACCCACCAGTACTGTACCCCAGTGATATACAGTGAGACCTGTACCCACCAGTACTGTACCCCAGTGTTATACTGTGACAGACCTGTACCCACCAGTACTGTACCCCAGTGTTAGTGACAGACCTGTACCCACCAGTACTGTACCCGTGTTATACAGCGACAGACCTGTACCCACCAGTACTGTACCCCAGGGTTATACTGTGACAGACCTGTACCCACCAGTACTGTACCCCAGTGTTAGAGACAGACTTGTCCCCACCAGTACTGTACCTGTGTTATACAGTGACAGACCTGTACCCACCAGTACTGTACCCCAGTGTTATACAGTGACAGACCTGTACCCACCAGTGCTGTACCCGTGTTATACAGCGACAAACCTGTACCCACCAGTACTGTACCCCAGTGTTTTACAGCGACAGACCTGTACCCACCAGTACTGTACCCCAGTGTTATACAGTGACAGACCTGTTCCCACCAGTACTGTACCCCAGTGTTATACAGTGAGACCTGTACCCACCAGTACTGTACCCCAGTGATGTACAGTGGCAGACCTGTACCCACCAGTACTGTACCCCAGTGTTATACAGTGACAGACCTGTACCCACCAGTACTGTACCCGTGTTATACAGTGACAGACCTGTACCCACCAGTACTGTACCCCAGTGTTATACAGTGACAGACCTGTACCCACCAGTACTGTACCCCAGTGTTGTACAGCGACAGACCTGTACCCACCAGTACTGTACCCCAGTGATATACAGTGAGACCTGTACCCACCAGTACTGTACCCCAGTGTTATACTGTGACAGACCTGTACCCACCAGTACTGTACCCCAGTGTTAGTGACAGACCTGTACCCACCAGTACTGTACCCGTGTTATACAGCGACAGACCTGTACCCACCAGTACTGTACCCCAGGGTTATACTGTGACAGACCTGTACCCACCAGTGCTGTACCCGTGTTATACAGCGACAAACCTGTACCCACCAGTACTGTACCCCAGTGTTTTACAGCGACAGACCTGTACCCACCAGTACTGTACCCATGTTATACAGTGACAGACCTGTGCCCACCTGTACTGTACCCCAGTGTTATAGAGAGAGACCTGTACCCACCAGTACTGTACCCCAGTGTTATACAGTGACAGACCTGTACCCACCAGTACTGTACCCCAGTGTTATACATTGACAGACCTGTACCCACCAGTACTGTACCCCAGTGTTATACAGTGAGAGCTGTACCCACCAGTACTGTACCTGTGTTATACAGTGACAGGCCTGTACCCACCAGTACTGTACCCCAGTGTTATACATTGACAGACCTGTACCCACCAGTACTGTAACCCAGTGTTATACAGTGACAGATCTGTACCCACCAGTAATGTACCCCAGTGTTATACAGTGACAGACCTGTACCCACCAGTACTGCACCCCAGTGTTATACAGTGACAGACCTGTACCCACCAGTAATGTACCCCAGTGTTATACAGTGACAGACCTGTACCCACCAGTACTGTACCCCAGTGTTATACAGTGAGACCTGTACCCACCAGTACTGTACCCGTGTTATACAGTGACAGACCTGTAAACACCAGTACTGTACCCCAGTGTTATACAGTGACAGACCTGTACCCACCAGTACTGTACCCCAGTGTTATACAGTGACAGACCTGTACCCACCAGTACTGTACCCCAGTGTTATACAGTGACAGACCTGTACCCACCAGTACTGTACCCCAGTGTTATACAGTGACAGACCTGTACCCACCAGTACTGTACCCCAGTGTTATACAGTGACAGACCTGTACCCACCAGTACTGTACCCCAGTGTTATACAGTGACAGACCTGTACCCACCAGTACTGTACCCCAGTGTTTTACAGCGACAGACCTGTACCCACCAGTACTGTACCCCAGTGTTATACAGTGAGACCTGTACCCACCAGTACTGTGCCCCAGTGTTATACTGTGACAGACCTGTACCCACCAGTACTGTACCGCAGTGTTAGTGACAGACCTGTACCCACCAGTACTGTACCCGTGTTATACAGCGACAGACCTGTACCCACCAGTACTGTACCCCAGGGTTATACTGTGACAGACCTGTACCCACCAGTACTGTACCCCAGTGTTAGAGACAGACTTGTACCCACCAGTACTGTACCTGTGTTATACAGTGATAGACCTGTACCCACCAGTACTGTACCCCAGTGTTATACAGTGACAGACCTGTACCCACCAGTACTGTACCCGTGCTATACAGCGACAAACCTGTACCCACCAGTACTGTACCCGTGTTTTACAGCGACAGACCTGTACCCACCAGTACTGTACCCATGTTATACAGTGACAGACCTGTGCCCACCTGTACTGTACCCCAGTGTTATAGAGAGACCTGTACCCACCAGTACTGTACCCCAGTGTTATTCAGTGAGAGACCTGTACCCACCAGTACTGTACCCGTGTTATACAGCGACAGACCTGTACCCACCAGTACTGTACCCCATTGTTAGTGACAGACCTGTACCCACCAGTACTGTACCCTAGTGTTATACAGCGACAGACCTGTACCCACCAGTACTTCACTCCAGTGCTATACAGTGAGAGACCTGTACCCACCAGTACTGTACCCCATTGTTAGTGACAGACCTGTACCCACCAGTACTGTACCCTAGTGTTATACAGCGACAGACCTGTACCCACCAGTACTGTACCCGTGTTATACAGTGACAGACCTGTACCCACCAGTACTTCACTCCAGTGCTATACAGTGAGAGACCTGTACCCACCAGTACTGTACCCCAGTGTTATACAGGGACAGACCTGTACCCACCAGTACTGTACCCCAGTGTTATACAGTGACAGACCTGTGCCCACCAGTACTGTACCCCAGCGTTATACAGTGACAGACCTGTACCCACGAGTACTGTACCCCAGTGTTATACAGTGAGACCTGTACCCACCAGTACTGTGCCCCAGTGTTATACAGTGACAGACCTGTACCCACCAGTACTGTACCCCAGTGTTATACAGTGACAGACCTGTACCCACCAGTACTGTACCCCAGTGTTATACAGTGACAGACCTGTACCCACCAGTACTGTACCCCAGTGTTATACAGTGACAGACTTGTACCCACCAGTACTGTACCCCAGTGTTATACTGTGACAGACCTGTACCCACCAGTACTGTACCCCAGTGTTAGTGACAGACCTGTACCCACCAGTACTGTACCCGTGTTATACAGCAACAGACCTGTACCCACCAGTACTGTACCCGTGTTATACAGTGACAGACCTGTACCCACCAGTACTGTACCCGTGTTATACAGCGACAAACCTGTACCCACCAGTACTGTACCCATGTTATACAGTGACAGACCTGTGCCCACCTGTACTGTACCCCAGTGTTATACAGTGACAGACCTGTACCCACCAGTACTCTACCCCAGTGTTATACAGTGACAGACCTGTACCCACCAGTACTGTACCCCAGTGTTATACAGTGAGAGACCTGTACCCACCAGTACTGTACCCGTGTTATACAGTGACAGACTTGTACCCACCAGTACTCTACCCCAGTGTTAGTGACAGACTTGTACCCACCAGTACTGTACCTCAGTGTTATACAGTGAGACCTGTACCCACCAGTACTGTACCCCATTGTTAGTGACAGACCTGTACCCAGCAGTACTGTACCCTAGTGTTATACAGCGACAGACCTGTACTCCCCAGTACTGTACCCGTGTTATACAGTGACAGACCTGTATCCACCTGTACTGTACACCAGTGTTATACAGCGACAGACCTGTACCCACCAGTACTGTACCCCAGTGTTATACAGTGAGAGACCTGTACCCACCAGTACTGTAAGCCAGTGTTATACAGTGACAGAGCTGTACCCACCTGTACTGTACCCCAGTGTTAGTGACAGACCTGTACCCACCAGTACTGTACCCGTGTTATACAGTGACAGACCTGTACCCACCAGTACTTCACTCCAGTGCTATACAGTGAGAGACCTGTACCCACCAGTACTGTAAGCCAGTGTTATACAGTGACAGACCTGTACCCACCTGTACTGTACCCCAGTGTTAGTGACAGACCTGTACCCACCAGTACTGTACCCGTGTTATACAGTGACAGACCTGTACCCACCAGTACTGTACCCGTGTTATACAGTGACAGACCTGTACCCACCAGTGCTGTACCCATGTTATACAGTGACAGACCTGTACCCACCAGTACTGTACCCCATTGTTAGTGACAGACCTGTACCCACCTGAACTGTACACCAGTGTTATACAGCGACAAACCTGTACCTACCAGTACTGTCCCCCAGTGTTATACAGTGACAGACCTGTACCCACCAGTACTGTACCCGTGTTACAGTGACAGACCTGTAACCACCAGTACTGTCCCCCAGTGTTATACAGTGACAGACCTGTACCCACCAGTACTGTACCCCAGTTTTATACAGTGATTGGCCTGTACCCACCAGTAATGTACCCGTGTTATAGTGACAGACCTGTACCCACCCGTACTGTACCCGTGTTAGAGTGACAGCCCTGTACCCACCAGTTCTGTACCCCAGTGTTATACAGTGACAGACCTGTACCCAGCAGTACTGTACCCGTTATACAGCGACAGACCTGTACCCACCAGTACTGTAAACCAATGTTACAGTGACAGACCTTTACCCAGCAGTACTGTACCCGTGTTATACAGCGACAGACCTGTACCCACCAGTACTGTACCCCAGTTTTATACAGTGACAGACCTGTACCCACCAGTACTGTACCCCAGTTTTATAGTGATTGGCCTGTACCCACCAGTAATGTACCCGTGTTATACAGTGACAGACCTGTACACACCAGTACTGTACTCGTGTTATACAGTGACAGACCTGTACCCACCAGTACTGTACCCCAGTGTTATACAGTGACAGACCTGTACACACCAGTACTGTACTCGTGTTATACAGTGACAGACCTGTACCCACCAGTACTGTACCCTAGTGTTATACAGCGACAGACCTGTACCCACCAGTACTGTACCCCAGTGTTACACAGTGACAGACCTGTACCCACCAGTACTGTACCCCAGTTTTATGCAGTGACAGACCTGTACCCACCAGTACTGTACCCGTGTTATACTGTGACAGACCTGTACCCACCAGTACCGTACCCCAGTGTAATACAGTGACAGACCAGTACCCACTAGTACTGTACCCCAGTGTTATAGTGACAGACCTGTACCCACCATTATTGTACCCTAGTATTATACAGCGACAGGTGTGCTGGTTTGTTTTTCACAGTTCAAGTGGATACAGTGACCAAGATTTTCCACTGATGTATTCTGCAGCCTTGATTGTCCACCTGTCCACTGACTGTAATCCCAGTGAGAACTCCGATATGGAATAAAAGCACAGTGGCAAAATAAGCCGCTCTCCAGGCCATCGAATCGCATCTGTGCACTGGCCCTAATTACACATTTCCAGAGTGAACCTATCACCCCCCGGGTCGAGCCGCTGGTCTGCTCCCTCTGCCCTGGTGCACCTCCTCCCAGCAGTGTTTGCTGTGCGCGAGGCCGGCCCTTTCCGATCTGCCCCCACCCAAGCTCGTCTCCCGATCTCCCGCCCGCAGGTGCTCTCCGCTCGCTGCCCGTCCATCGCTTCCTTTGCCTGCACTCAGGCCCAGCAATGCCACACGCCCCCGTTGCCCAGCTGATACTGGCAATCCCATTAAACCCCTTGGGGAACGACCAAAGGTGCACCGCTCGCACAAGGTGGGAGAGTTATGGTGCTGAAGTGATTGAGCTTCAACGGCCCAAGCAGCCTCCTCTTGCCATCTGACTTGTCAGTGGCTGCAGCACCGGCGATTCAACACTAGATGCTGCTAGCCCCCTCAACAGCTGTTGTATCTTGGCTGCACAGCTCACCACAGACACCTAGAGTTAAATGTACGGCCATTACAGCAACTGCCCTTCCCCGGCCATTCTCTTGCCTGTGGCATGTGGCTTCCATCCTTGTTTTCCGCCCCATTTCTCCTGAAAACTGGACGGATTAGCAAGTCCTGCAGCTCAGCGCCCAATCCGTGGGGAGATAGCTGGTCTCAGGGGGGCAATCCCGGCTTCAGCGCACCAACGTTGTGGTGGGGATTGAACCCAGCCCTGGTTCCTGCTCCTGATCATTAACCCATGACCCCTGCAGATATCCCCAAACCCAGGCCCCGCCTGCCCTCTCAGGTGGACATAAAAGATCCCACAGCCACTATTTGGAAGAGCAAAGAGGGGGTGGGGGGGGTTTCTCCCCGGTGTCCTGGGCCAATATTTATCCCTCAACCAAAATTCAGATTATCCGGCCATTTATCGCATTGCTGTTTGTGGGAGCTTGCTGTGTGCAGATAGAGTGTTGCGTTTCCTCCATCACAACAGGGACTACACTTCAAAAAAAGTACTTCATTGGCTGTAAAGCGCTTTGGGACGTCTTGAGGTGGTGAAAGACGCTCTAGAAATGCAAGTTGTTTTTTTCTTTCAAAGTCCTCCCCCACCCGCCCACCGACAGACAATTGCCTCTGGGGGAATGTGGGAAACGACTGGGGAAAAATTGAGGAAAAAAAACACTTCCTCATCAATCACCCAAACTCTTGGGGTTTGGTACACAGAACCGACAGGATGAAATAAAACTTTTTATAGATACCCGTATCTACAAATTCTCGCTAATGGTGGCCGGGGGTGGAATGGAGGGCTGACACTTCACCAGTAACTAAATATTTAGAGAGGTTAAAATCCATATGTTAGTGCTTGTAGAAATATTATATTCAGTCGGAGTATCTGTCTTAAATCTCGAGCTGGAGGGAGGCCAAGACTGTGAGCGTAATCCTGTCAAACCTTTTTCTGTAGCTCAGGGCTATTCGTACTGCATTCAACCATCGTTCAAACAGAGCAGCCCTGTCTGCTGCATTCACTGGTGGACGGGTACGCTGCAGCACTGATTGCAGAGAGGGCTTCACTCGACATTTTTTTCTACCCAAGCCCTCTCCGAACCCTACCGTGGTCCTCCTGAAGTTCGATTGAGGAGGTCCCGTGTACCTACCCCGTACTTCTAAAAAAAAAACCTCTAGTGCAGTGCTGAGGGAGTGCTGCACTGTCGGAGGTGCCGTCTTTCAGATGAGGCGTTAAACCGAGGGCCCCGTCTGCTCTCTCGGGTGGATGTAAAAGATCCCATGGCCCTGTTTCGTAGAAGAGCAGGGGAGTTATTTCCCGGTGTCCTAGGGCCAATATGTATCCCTCAACTAACATCACTAAAACAGATTATCTGCTCATTATCACATTGCTGTTGGTGGGAGCTTGCTGTGCGCAAATTGCCTGCCGCGTTTCCTGCATTACAACAATGACTACGCTTCAAAAAGAATGTACTTCATTGGCTGTAAAGCACTTTGGGACGTCCAGTGTGGGCGTGAAAGGTGCTGCAGAAATGCAAGTCTTTATTTTTCCCTTGGGATGTGGGCGTCGCTGGCAAGGCCGGCATTTATTGCCCACTCCTAGTTGCCCTTGAGAAGGTGGTGAGCTGCCTTCTTCTTGAACCGCTGCCGTCCCGTGTGGTGAAGGTACTCCCACAGTGCTGCGAGGGAGGGTGTTCCAGGATTATGACCCAGCGACGATGAAGGAACGGCCGATACAGTATATGTCCAAGTCGGGATGGTGTGTGAGACTCAAAGGGGTACTTGTAGGTGATGATGTGCCCTTGAATTTCTGTAGCGCCTCTCACTTCCTCATAAGGTCTCAATGTGCCTCACAGCCAATGAATTAGTTTTTAAAGTAGAGTCACTATTGTTAGGTATCCATTTTGCGCATAGCAAGGTCCCACAAATGGCAAACAAGATAAATGACCAGATAATTTAGTGATGTTGATTAAGGGATGAATATTGACCAGGTAGAACTCCCCTGCTCTTCTTTGAATAGTGACATAAGATCTTTAAGATCCTCCTGAACCTCAGTTTAACGTCTCATCTTAAAGACGGCACCTCCGACAGTGCGGTGCTCTCTCAGTATTGCCCCTCCGACAGTGCGGCGCTCCCACAGTACTGCCCCTCCGACAGTGCGGCACTCCCTCAGTACTGCCCCTCCGACAGTGCGGCGCTCCCACAGTACTGCCCCTCCTACAGTGCGGCGCTCCCACAGTACTGCCCCTCCGACAGTGCGGCACACCCTCAGTACTGCCCCTCCGACAGTGCGGCGCTCCCTCAGTACTGCCCCTCCGACAGTGCGACGCTCCCTCAGTACTGCCCCTCCGACAGTGCGGCACTCCTTCAGTACTGCCCCTCTGACAGTGCGGCGCTCCCTCAGTACTGTCCCTCCGACAGCGCAGCGTTCCCTCAGTACTACACTGGGAATGTCAGCATAATTATGGGCTCAAGTCTCTGGAGTGTGGCTTGAACCCATGAACTTCTAGCAAGTGTTCGGAGAGTTACTGGATATGGATCAGGAGCAGATCCATCTCACGTTTTGTGTCTGTCCCAGTAAGGTGCTGGATTTACCGCCTTTCCCACAGAAGACGACAACCAGTTTAGAAACTCAATCGGTTTTAATTAACTGCTGAGGACCTGGGTCAGCAGTTATATTCTACACTGCAGCCTGGAACCCACGCTTAATGACTCGTGCTGTCCAATGCAATAAAATGTGAAGATAACCCAGTCGTGTCGGAACCCAGGGAGAGGCCAAGACCAAAAGTTAACTCCGGTTGTCGCTTTGTTTAGGCATCCGCCGGGGCTCAGTGGGTCGCACTCTCACCTCCGAGTCAGAAGGTCGTAGGTTCAAGTCCCACTCCAGAGACTTGAGCACAAAAATCCAGGCCAGCACTCCAGTGCAGTGCTGAGGGAGTGCTGCACTGTCAGAGGTGCCGTCTTTCGGATGAGATGTTAAACCGAGGCCCCGTCTGCCCTCTCGGGTAGACGTAAAAGATTTTCACACGGCCATTATTTCGAAGAAGAGCAGGGGTGTCCTCCCCGGTGTCCCGGCTAATATTTATCCCTCAACCATCATCACTGAAAACAGATTTTCTGGTCATTTATCACCTTGCCGTTTGTGGGAGCTTGCTGTGCTCAAATTGGCTGTGTTCCCTACATTACAGCAGTGGCTACACGTCAAAAGTAACTCATTGGCTGTGAAGTGCTTTGGGCCGTCCTGAGGTGGTGAAAGGTGCTATAGAAATGCAGGTCTGTCTTTGTTGGTTGTTCAGTAAGTAAACCACGAAGAAACCGAGCCAAGTACCAGATCCTGATACCATCTCCTCCAGCATTCAGATGATCTAAGGCGAGATATTTATGCTCAGCTTCCTCCGATACCACGGCAAGTTTATCCAGGGAGTTCCGGAGTGTTCCGAATGCCAGGAAAGTCCCCGGTCCGTGCAGAGTCAGCTGGGATGGCGAGGTTCCATCGGCCTCAGTGCCTCAGGGTCAGAGGGCGGGGAAACCCCTTTGACGGGGTTCCTGCTCCTGATCCAGCGTGCCAGCCACTCCCGCTGGGGGCGGGGTCAGGATTGAGCTCGACATGTCATGTCCGCTGCAGTGAAATTAGCGTTCATGGTCAGGGCTCCTTGCTGGGAAGCCCTCTGGGACCTTGCCCAGTGGCTGGCAATCTGACTCAAGCCAGAACCTGTACCTGGGAGGGGGAGGGGGAGGGGCGGGGGGGGATGAGCTGGCCAATGATCAGGAGCAGCCACCCTGCCTGATAGTGCTCCCCATTTACCCTGGGGGAGGGGGTCACTGAGGTCAACTGCAGGGTTACGGAGGAGATCAGCCAGCTCAGTGTGGACTGCCGATCCGAACCTGGAGCCTTCCTGGTCTGACAGGTCACAGAGACTAATCTGCAGTATGGACACATCGGACAAGCTCCAAGATTACAGGAGTCACTGACTGTACTTCAAGAGTACTTCATTGGCTGTAAGGCGGTTTGGGGGCATCCTGAGTACTGAGCACACCTGGAGCACTGTGAGCAGTTCTGGGCACCACACCGTAGGAAAGATATATTGGCCTTGGAGGGAGTGCAGCGTCGGTTTACCAGAATGATACCCGGACTCCAAGGGTTAAATTATGAGGAGAGATTACACAAATTAGGAATAGAAACAGAAAAACCACAAATTAGGGTTGTGTTCCCTGGAATTTAGAAAGTTAAGGGGTGATCTGATCGAAGTTTTCAAGATATTAAGGGGAACAGATAGGGTCGATAGAGAGAAACTATTTCCGCTGGTTGGGGATTCTAGGACTAGGGGGCAGAGTCTAAAAATTAGAGCCAGACCTTTCAGGAGTGAAATTAGGAAACACTTCTACACACAAAGGGTGATAGATGTTTGGAACTCTCTTCCACAAACGGCAATTGGTGCTAGGGGTCAATTGTTAATTTTAAATTGGAGATTAATAGCTTTCTGTCAACCAAAGGTATTAAGGGACATGGGCCAAAGGCGGGTTTATGGAGTTGGGTCGCAGATCAGCCATGATCTCATTGAATGGTGGAACAGGCTCGAGGGGCTGAATGGTCTTCTCCTGTTCCGGGTTGTGAAAGGCGCTATAGAAATGCAAGTTCTTCCTTTCAATCTGTTGTGTTTTAGCTGATCTCAGCCCGACCTCCCACCTCCCGCCCTCCGTAAACTTGAGCTCATTCAAAACTCCGCTGCCTGTGTCCTAACTCGCACCGAGTCCCGTTCACCCATCACCCCGAGCTCGCTGACCTACATTGGCTCCCGGCCTGGCAACGCCTCGATTTTAAAATTCTCATCCTTGTTTTCAAATCCTATGGCCTTGCCCTCCCCCCCTCAGCCCTACAACCCTCCGAGGTCTCTGCGCTCCTCCAATTCTGGTCTCTTTTGCATCCCCGATTTCCATCACTCCACCATTGGTGGCCGTGCCTTCAGCTGCCTGGGCCCCAAGCTCTGGAATTCCCTGCCTAAACCTCTCCGCCTCTCTCTCCTCCTTTAAGATGCTCCTTAAAACCTACCGCTTTGATCAACCGTTTGATCATCTGTCCCTAATATCTTATGTGGCTCGGTGTCAAATTTAGTCTGGCAATCGCTCCTGTGAAGTGCCTTGGGATGTTTGATCAGGTAAAAGGTGCTACATGAAAGCAAGTTGTTGTTGGGAGGCCATAAGGAGTAATGGAATTAGTTCCAGTGGCAGAGAGAAGGAGAATCAGCCCAGGCTCCCCTGCACCCAGTCTCCAGCCCCCCGCTCCCTCGCGCTGTGTGAACCTCGTGTGTCGCAGTTGATGGAGTCGGAAGGAGGCCGTGCGAAGGGGGCAATAAGAACGACACAAACCCCGCCATTACAACCTGGGCTAAGAATCGACATAACAACAGAAAACGCTGGAAAAACTCAGCAGGCCAGGCAACATCCGTGGAGAGAGAAATAGAGTCAACGTTTCAGGTCGAAGACCCTTTCTAAGAATCAACCGTGGGTGGAAAAGTTTTCATCTAATAAACTAACACGCAAAACTTGCAACAGAATAAATAAATGATTCAGGATGTCAGCTGGCCTGTTGCCGTGGCCACGCAGCGGCAGCTTGTGCAGAGTGAGCTCGGTAATGGGAAAAGGCCAGATGAGGTTGCCATGGTGACACCTTACAATAGGCCTGGGGCTGCTGGTGGTGGTGTTGTCAAGTGGGAGGGACGGAGAGGGGAATTTGAGCCGGTGGCCCTAGAAACGTCTTGTGTACATCGGTCAGGTATTTCAGACCTTTCTGACCTAAGGACTGGTGAAATGCTTTTCTCTCCCTCCACCCCGCAACCCCCTCCTCCCTCCCTACACAAGAACATAAGAATTAGGAGCAGGAGTCGGCCATACGGACTCTCGACCCTGCTCCGCCATTCAGTAAGATCATGGCTGATCTTCTACCCCATCTCCACTTTCCCTCACTATCCCCAGATCACTTGATTCCCTTAATATTCAAAAATCTATTGATCTCGGCCTTGAATATACTCAATGACTGAGCCTCCACAACCCTCTGGGGTAGAGAATTCCAAAGATTCACCACCCTCTGAGTGAAGAAATTTCTCCTCATCTCAGTCCTAAATGGCCGACCCCTTATTCTGAGACTGTGACCCCTGGTTCTAGACTCTCCAGCCAGGGGAAACATCCTCTCAGCATTGACCCTATCAAGCCCTCTAAGAATTTTAGGTTTCAATGAGATCACCTCTCATTCTTCTAAATTCCAGAGAATATGTGCAATGGGCTCTCATTTTTTTAAAAATCCTTCCAATTTTCTCGCCTCATCTCCTGAAGGCACCGAGTCACCCACTGCCACATCACCCACGTTTTCCAACTGCGATTCTACGTTCTGAGAGTCGGCAGACTGTTTGATCCCAGCGAGGCAACAAGAGAGCACACACCCCACCAGCCTCCACATTCAACAGACCACCCTCTGCCATTTCCGCCACCTCCAGCGTGACCCCACCACCAAACACATCTTCCCCTCACCTCCCCCTTAAGCATTCCGAAGGGACCGCTCCCTCTGCGACACCCTGGTCCACTCCTTTATCACCCCCAAACCCCTTCCCCTAACACCTTCCCGTGCAAGCGCAGGAGATGCAACACCTGCCCTTATACCTCTTCCCTTCCCACTGTCCAGGGCCCCAAACACCCCTTCCAGGTGAAACAGCGATTTACTTGTTGTACTTGCAATTTAGTATACTGTATTCGCTGCTCACGATGCGGTCTCCTCTACATTGGGGAGACCAAACGCAAATTGGGCGACTGCTTTGCAGAACACCTCCGTTCAGTCCTTAAGGGTGACCCTGAGCTTCGGGTTGCCGGTCACTTTAATTCTCCGCTCCACTCCCACTCTGACCTCACCGTCCTTGGCCTCTTACACTGTTCCAACAAAGCTCAACGTAAGCACGAGGAACAGCACCTCATCTTTCTATTAGGCACTTTACAGCTTTCTGGACTCAACATCGAGTTCAACAGTTTCAGACCATAACCTCTGCCCCAGTCTTTTTTTCCATTTTTTTCTCTCTCACATGGCCGCTGTCGATCATTCTGCCATTGCCATTTACACTTCATCTAGAGTCATCTTTTGTTTCTTAACTTCTCCCATTACCATCTCCTTTTGCCTCGCACCATCAGCCCTTTTGTCCTTTAATCTCTCCTGTCTTCCACCCTATCACAGACCTTCCCTTTTGTTCTTTCCTCCCCTCCCCCCTTTCCCTGCCCCTGCACTTGCTTAAAAACCTGTTCCATCGCCAGCTTTTTCCAGTTCTGACGAAGGGCCATCGACCTGAACCGTTAACTCTGTTTCTCTCTCCACAGACGCTGCCTGACCTGCTGAGTATTTCCAGCATTTTCGGTTTTAATTTCAGAGAGCACAGATAGGCTCAAACTCTGCTCCCACCCAACGGCCACAGAGAAAGAATAAACAACTTGCATTTCTATAGCGCCGTTCACGACCTCAGGATGTCCCAAAGCGCTTTACAGCCAATGAAGTACTTTCATGAAGTGTGGTCACTGTTGTAATGTAGGGAAACACGGCAGCCAATTTGCGCACAGCAAGCTCCCACAAACAGCAATGTGATAATCTGATTTCAAGTGATGTTGGTTGAAGGATACGTATTGGCCCAGTGTCCTGGGAGAACTCCCCTGCTCTTCTTCCAATAGTGCCGTGGGATCTTTTATGTCCAGCTGAGAGGGTAGACGGGGTCTCAGTATAACATCTCATCCGAAAGACGGCACCTCCGACAGTGCAGCACTCCCTCAGTACTGCACTGGGAGCGTCAGCCTAGATTATGGGCTCAAGTCTCTGGAGTGGGGACTTGAACCCACAACCTTCTGACTCGGAGGGGAGAGAGTGCTGCCCACTGAGCCACAGCTGACATCTAACTGAGGCTCACTCTCCAGCTGGGTTCTTGAATAGTGATGGGGAGCAGGAACCCTGGCTGATTTCCCTATTTCCCCCGCCCCACACCCCTTCCTAAGCCAGTGGCTCAGAAGCCAATTGCAGGCACTCCCTGCCCTTACCACTGACCCTGGCTGGCATCAACTAACCCAGCACAGGTAGAGGATTGAACCCTTCTGGTCTGTATGGCCCAGTTCGGACGTTACAAATAATTTAAGGAGTGAACAAAGGGAGGTCGGGATTCACCCTAGCCCAGGTCACATTCAAACAGGAAACTCTGAGTCCAACAGTGACTCACTCAAAGACAGAACTAAAATCGAAGTCTCTGATGTTGCTTCTAACGAGCACCATATTCAAACCGTGCCTTTTGTATTTAAGTCAGGAGTTCCCCTGTGACAGTGTTGTCCGATGGAAATCGCTGACTGGCCACAGGGGCCGCATGCTCTAATTTCAGGAGTCTGAACAATGATGTGGTGAAGTCTTTCAGCAAGTCTTGAAGGCGATTGCCATTCTCTCTACTCCTTCAATCCACAGACAATGTTGCTCACTCCTGCAGCTCACCCAAGTGAGTCAATGGTGAAGGAGTCTAGGCAGCGAGTGTTGGCAAGTTACCTTACCCACAGTGCCGTCACCTAATGTCCACACAGGCGTACCTCCCAGCTATCATCGCTGGACAGTGGTCAGAAGCGCGAACCCTGGCTGATTGTTCCCCTTCTCGAGACCAGCAAACTGAGCCCAGCACAGACCCAGGAGCTTCCAAGTCACCCGTGTGCTAATTGGGCAGAGATGCCAATCTGTGCACAGAATATCGACACTGAAAACTCACCAATAGCCATTCGAGGCCTGAGCTTATTGTAATACAACACACACGAGTATGATGCCCAATAACATAGTGTAATGTAATGATTATCAAAATCCATGACAAGGCTTTGGACAACGTGGACCACTTTCCATACCTCGGGAGCCTACTGTCAACAAGGGCAGACGTCGATGACGAAGTCCAACACCGGCGCCTTCAGTGTGCCAGTGCAGCCTTCGGTCGCCTGAGGAAGAGAGTGTTTGAAGACCAGGACCTCAAACCCGGCACCAAGCTCATGGTCTAGAGCAGCAGTGATACCCGCCCTGCTGTATGCCTCAGAGACATGGACCATGTACAGCAGGCACCTCAAAGCACTGGAGAGGTACCACCAACGCTGCCTCCGCAAGATCCTGCAAATCTATTGGCAGGATAGGCGCACCAATGTCAGTGTTCTCGCTCAGGCCAACATCTCCAGCATCGAAGCTTTGACCACACTCGATCAGCTCTGATGGACAGGTCACATCGTCCGCATGCCCGATACGAGACTCCCAAAACAAGCGCTCTACTCGGAACTCCGACACAGCAAGAGACTCCCAGGTGGGCAGAGGAAACGCTTCAAGGCCACCCTCAAAGCCTCCTTGAAAAAGTGCAACATCCCCACTGACACCTGGGAATCCCTGGCCCAAGACCGCACAAAGTGGAGGAGAAGCATCCGGGAAGGCGCCAAACACCTCAAGTCTCTTCGTCGGGAGCAAGTGGAAGCCAAGCGCAAACAGCGGAAGGAGCGCACGTCAACCCAAGCACCCCACCCACCCGTCCCTTCAACCACCATCTGTCCCACCTGTGACAGAGACTGTAGGTCCCGCATTGGACTCATCAGTCACCTGAGAACTCATTTTTAAATGTGGAAGCAAGTCATCCTCGGTTCCGAGGGACTGCCTAAGAAGAAGAATAGTAATATATACATGAGTATTGCACCCAGTAAAACACAAACACACACACACACACACACACACACACTGAATATTACACCCAGTAAAACAGCGTTGCAGTGTATGTACTTTGCAGAAGGAACTATATTCTGCAGCCCCTGTATACTGCAGTACCAGTAGTGACCACCCCTGTATATAAGCCTGTGTAGTAACTTTGCATAGTTAGTTTCCCGTTTGTCTCCAGTCAGTAAAGACCCGTTATAACCAACTCCTGCAGTCAGTGTCTCAATTACACACGGACATAACACTGGCGACGAGCAGATTCGAACTTACCTACAGTCTGTACTACCTCATGGGGATCCATCCCTGAAGCGAAGTTGTCAGAAGTCGAGGCCAGAAGGAAGAAAGAAAAAAAAAACAAACGGAAGAAACGGGCGTCGACCGTGGACAACCGCCTCTGATTCATCAGAGTTGAAGATTTGCAGGAGAGGCTGTCAAGAGCGGGGCTTGGTTATCCTGTCGATGGTGTTCCAGCTAATTGGGCTGGTGGCAGGTAGTACACTGATCCTTCCTGGGCTGCGGCGGGCTAGAGCTCAATCGGGTGGCTTTTCAACGGGGCCGAGCAGCGTTGTCGGGAAGAGGAGAGAGAGGGTGGAGCACACAGGGCGCGGCCGGTGCTACGAAGCCGGGCAGCGTACAGACCCGAGAAGAGGGAGGAAAGTGTCCTGTAGGGTTGCTCCGACGACAGGAAAATAAAGAAATTAGAAGCGCGGAAAGTGCGGGAGGCGCCATTTTGTTAAATCGGGGAAGAAGGCAAAGCGTGGGAGGCGCCATCTTAGATTTCCAAGATGCCGAAGACTGGCAATATCACTGCCTTCGGTAATGCAATAGAAGATTGGACCACGTATGTGGAAAGAGTCGAAGTATATTGCGAGGCAAACGAAGTAGCCGATGAGAAAAAGGCATCGGTACTACTAAACTTAATGGGCGCAAGAACGTACGGCCTATTGTGGAACTTGATTACTCCAGCCAAACCGATGGCGAAGAGTTTTAACGAAATTGTTCATATCCTACAGGAACACCGAAATCCTACACCGCTGCTGATAGCAGAAAGATTTAAATTCCACAGGAGAAGTCAGCATAAAGAGAGCAATGCTGATTACCTTACGGAACTACGCAAGCTATCAAAGCACTGCCAGTTCGGAGCAGGACTGACAGATACTCTACGGGACAAATTTGTCTGTGGACTCCTGAGTGAAGGAACCCAGAAGAGGTTACTCTCAGAGAAAGAGCTGACGATAGATAAGGCTTTCAGCGTGGCAGTATCGTACGAAGCAGCAGCAAGGGGAGCTGCAGAAATACAGCAAAAGCCACAGGAATACGGCACCCACGAAATGACACGGGGATTTGGAAAATGTTATCGATGCGGCAGAACAACCCATGACCAGAAGGACTGCTGGTCCAAGGACAAAATATGCAGGCAATGCGGAAAGATGGGACACATTGCACGAGTTTGCAGGTCTGGGAAGAAGACTAACGACAACAAAAAGGCTACTAAGGAACAGTACAGGAAAGTACAAAAGATGACGGACAGTAGTTCCGAAGACCAGATGAGCGATAGTGAATCTGGGAACAAGAGACTAAGCTGTCTCAAACTCCACAACGTAATCGCAAAAGAGGATCACCGAACCATTTGGGTCACCTTCACGATAGCAGGGTCCCAAGTCAAAATGGAATTGGATACAGGATCAGCACTGACTGTCATGAATCGACGAGACTACGAGCGGCTATTCTCACACATACCCTTGAAAGAGACATCCATTGTCTTGAAGACGTATACGGGGCAAAAAGTATACCCCAGAGGGAAAATAAGGGTGCCTGTCGAATACAACGGCAAGGAAATACAGAAATTGTATCTGTACATACTGCAAGATGGCGAACCACTGTTGCCAACATTCTCGCCGAGAAGAGAACAGCTGTCAGTGTGCAGAGGAACCTTGATGTATGGATCCAGAGTAATAATTCCACCCAAATTGAAGGATAGAGTGCTCAATGAGCTTCATGAGGGTCATCTGGGAGGGGTAAAAATGAAGAACTTAGCCAGAGCGTTTGTGTGGTGGCCGGGAATCGATAGAGAAATCGAAGAGATGACCAAGAGCTGTACAGGATGCCAGAAGGTCCAAAACGCCCCACCACAAGCCCCTCTACATCCATGGGAGTGGCCCTCATCTCCATGGCAAAGGGTGCACATTGATTTTGCTGGTCCATTTATGGACTCGATGTTTTTAATTGTGGTGGATGCACATTCAAAGTGGCCAGAGGTAATAAAAATGTCCTCAACCACCACAGAAAAAACTATCACAGTCTTACGAACCATATTCACCAGAAATGGGCTGCCTGAACAGATTTGCTCAGACAATGGGCCACAGTTTGTGTCTGAAGAGTTCCGGAGGTTCTTAAAGAACAATGGTGTTAAGCATTACACATCTGCCCCATATCATCCAGCCACCAATGGATTGGCTGAGAGGTTCGTTCAAACATTCAAGAAGGCTATCAAGGCAATGTGTAATGAAGACATACCCCTACAACACAAGGTGGATAAATTCTTGTTTGCCTACCGGAATGCGACACATGCGGTTACCAACCAAACTCCAGCCATGATGTTCTTCAATCGAAGACTACGATGCCGCTTGGATTTGGTTAAGCCAAACATCAGAAGAGATGTGGAGAACAGGCAGTTTCAGAATATGAATGAAAGGCCAACCAGGAGTTTTAAGATAGGTCAACCAGTTTTGGCCTGGGACTGCCGCACAGAGAAATGGCAGCCAGGAACGATTTGTACACGGCAAGGACCTCTAATGTATACCGTGGACGTTGGAGAGAGCATTGTAAGACGCCATGCTGACCAGATTCTAGAGTCACTGGAAAACGTCAATTCCACACCACGATCCGATACACCCGGTGATGAAACCGAAGTACCAATTGCATCTACCTCAGAATCGGTGATATTGGAAGCAGGCGAACCCAACAACGACGTTGATTCCGAATCAACTCTGCCAGAAGAACCTGATACCCCAAAGAGGCATTATCCAGACAGAATCAGGAAGCCTCCTCAAAGACTGAACTTATAATTGCTTAACTTCAGCTAATGTGTATGACAGCTGTAATTGTAAATATGTTATTCAATTATTAATCGAATGTTATGTACTGTTTAGCTAAAAGGGGAGGAATTGTAGTGTATGTACTTTGCAGAAGGAACTATATTCTGCAGCCCCTGTATACTGCAGTACCAGTAGTGACCACCCCTGTATATAAGCCTGTGTAGTAACTTTGCATAGTTAGTTTCCCATTTGTCTCCACTCAATAAAGACCTGTTATAACCAACTCCTGCAGTCCGTGTCTCAATTACACACGGACATAACAAGCGTTATATAAAATACACACACCACACAAGTATTACACGCCACTAAGTGCATTATATAATATATACACAGAAATACGGTGTTGTGGTGTAATACGAGGTTATACAATACACACGAAGTATTATATCCCAGTAACATGCAGTGTGTTGCGTTGTGTTTGATCAGCCGTGATCTCATTGAATGGCGGAGCAGGCTCGAGGGGCCGAATTGCCTACTCCTGCTCCTATCTTCGATGTTTCTATGTTTCAATGCACACTCACGTATTACAACTAAGTAACAGTGTGTACTATAATATATACACAAGTATTACAGCTCAGTAATACACAGTTCATTATATAATGTATACACACATCAGTATCATATCCCAGTAATACACAGTGTGTTATGTAATGTGCATTATTACCCTCCATAGCACGGTTACATAATACATACAGGAGTATTACTACCAAGTACCACACGGTGTGTTGTACACGTAATGGGGTATTATGCCCACAGAATCTGTTATTTATACATAAAGGAGTGTTATACACAAGTTTGCATTATTAAATAATGTATACAGGAGCAGTATTTCCTGCAACGATCAGTGTGTTGGCATAAATAGATTAAAAGTCTTGCATATTGCAAGCACTTCCGTCACGCGATACAATGTCTGTCACGTCTGGTTGTCACATCCATTGTGATGCATTGACCTTTCAGCCCCTCTGGCTTCCAATTTGCATCTCTGATACCGCAGGGCAACTCACTGGGCCTTGATCTTCTGACCCTGGCCAGAACCAACCCCATTCCACCAAGGATAAAGCAGCCTGCTTGATTGGCACCTCATCTACCACCTTAAACATTCACTCCCTCCACCGGTGCACCGTGGCCACAGCACCGTGGAACAGGGGGCCATTCAAGAGGGGGGAGTAACTAGAAATGTTGTAGTGGTAGGGTAGTATTATTAGGGGGATAGATAGAGGTCTCTGCAGCCGAGAGCGAGAGTCCCGAAGGCTGTGTTGCCTACCCGGTGCCAGGGTTAAGGACATCTCCTCTGGGCTGGAAAGAAACTTGCAGTGGGAGGGGGTGGATCCAGTTGTCGTGGTCCATGTTGGTACAAACGACGTAGATAGGACTAGGAAGCCGGTTCTGTTAAAGGAGTATGAACAGCTAGGAGTCAAATGAAAAAACAGAACCTCAAGGGTAATAATCTCTGGATTATTACCTGAGCCATGAGCGAATTTAGCTCGGACAAATAAAATTAGAGAGTTAAATGCGTGGCTCAAAGACTGGTGTGGGAGAAATGGGTTTTGCTTCCTGGGACACTGGCACCAGTACTGGGGCAGGAGGGAGCTGTTCCATTGGGACGGGCTTCACTTGGCCAGTGCTGGGACTGGAGTCCTGGCGGATCATATAACTAGGGCTGCAGAGAGGGCTTTAAACTAACTAGTGGGGGGGGGAGGTTCCTAGAGAGCAAATAATAAAAATGACAACAGAGAAGGTCATAGACTTAGGTAGCAGTGGGGAAATTAAAAACCAGAGCGTGTCAGGAAGGGGCAGAAGGTATGGAGTAAAAGGTAAAGTAATAAAAAGGGCAAAAGCAGGAACTAAGTGTCACAAAACATATTTGAAAGTTCTCTATCTGAATGCACGTAGCATTCATAACAAAATAGATGAGTTAATGGCACAAATAACTACATATGGGTATGATCTTGTGGCCATTACAGAAACATGGCTGCAGGGTGACAATGCCTGGGAATTAAACATACCAGGTTATTTAACGATCAGGAAGGACAGGCAGGAAGGAAGGGGAGGTGGGGTGGCTATGTTAATAAAGGAAGGAATCACTGTAATACAGAGAAATGATATTGGGTCAAAAGATCAGGATAATGAAACAGTTTGGGTGGAGGTAAGGAATAATAAGGGGAAAAAAACACTAGTGGGCGTAGTCTATAGGCCTTCGAACAGTTGCAACTATGTTGGACGGAGTATCAATCAGGAAATAGTTGAGGCTTGTAATAAGGGAACATCTATAATTATGGGGGATTTTAACTATCATATTAATTGGACAAATCAAATTGGGCAGGGCTGCCTTGAGGATGAGTTCATTGAGTGTATTAGGGATGGGTTTCTTGAGCAGTATGTAACTGAACCGACCAGGGGGCAAGCAACCTTAGATCTGGTCCTGTGTAACGAGACAGGATTAATTAAAAATGTCCTAGTAAAGGATCCCCTTGGAATGAGTGACCATAACATGGTTGAATTCCATATTCAATTAGAGGGTGAGGAGGTTGTATCTCAAACAAGCGTGCTAAGCTTGAATAAAGGAAACTATGAAGGTATGAGAGCGGAATTGAGTAGAGTGGATTGGGAAAATAGATTAAACGGTAAGACGATACATGATCAGTGGTGTACATTTAAGGAGTTATTTTACAACTTCCAAAAAAATATATTCCACTGAGAAGAAAAGGGTGTAAAAGAAAAGACAGCCATCCGTGGCTAAGTAAAGAAATTAAGGATAGTATTCGACTAAAAACAAGGGCATATAAGGTAGCCAAATCTAGTGGGAGGATAGAGGATTGGGAAAACTTTAAAAGACAGCAAAAAATAACAAAAAGATTGATTAAGAAAGGGAAGATAGATTATGAAAGTAAATTAGCAAAAAATATAAAAACAGATAGTAAGAGGTTTTTATAGTTATATAAAAAGAAAAAGGGTGGCTAAAGTAAATGTTGGTCCCTTAGAGGATGAGACCGGGAAATTAATGGTGGGAAATATGGAGATGGCAAAAACACCGAATTAATATTTTGCATCAGTCTTTACAGTAGAAGACACTAAGAATATCCCAACACTGGACAAACAGGGGGCTATGGGGGGGGGGGGGGGAGGAGCTAAACACGATCAAAATCACTAAGGAAGTGGTACTCGGTAAAATAATGGGACTCAAGGCAGATAAATCACCTGGACCTGATGGCTTACATCCTAGGGTCTTGAGGGAAGTGGCGGTAGGGATTGTGGATGCATTGGTAATAATTTTCCAAAACTCCCTGGACTCAGCAAAGGTCCCAGCAGACTGGAAAACTGCTAATGTAACACCCTTATTTAAAAAGGGCAGTAGACAGAAGGCTGGAAACTATAGACCGGTTAGCCTAACATCTGTGGTAGGTAAAATTTTGGAGTCCATTATTAAGGAGACAGTAACAGGACATTTGGATAATCATCATTTAATAGGACAAAGTCAGCATGGTTTTATGAAGGGGAAGTCATGTTTGACAAATTTGCTGGAGTTCTTTGAGGAAGTAACATATAGGGTGGATAAAGGGGAACCAGTGGACGTAGTGTATTTAGACTTCCAAAAGGCATTTGACAATGTGCCACACAAAAGATTATTGCTTAAGATAAAAAATCACAGGATTGGGGGTAATATTCTGGCATGGATAGAGGATTGGCTATCTAACAGAAGGCAGAGAGTTGGGATAAATGGTTCATTCTCAGAATGGCAATCAGTGACTAGTGGTGTTCCGCAGGGGTCGGTGCTGGGTCCCCAACTCTTTACAATCTATATTAACGATTTGGAGGAGGGGACCGAGTGTAACATATCAAAGTTTGCAGATGATACTGTGGTAAACCACGTTCACTATCGTTAGCACTGTTCACCACTGTTCGTTATAACTGTATCACTGACCACTATTGTATCACGGTACGAGGTCGCCTCTTGCCACACTGCTATACCTGGGATGACCACTGCCGACTCCGCCTTGGCTCCACCCACCAGGCCAGGTATAAAGGTGAGCGACTGGCTGGTATTCCTCCTGCTTGGATCGGATCACCCACGAGAGTGGGCTGTTATTTAGTCAATAAAAACCTTTAGTCACCTTCGTAACTCTTCGCCTTTTATTGGAGGAATTGATAGGTATATCAATTTTATTGACTAAATTTAATGATGTCCGACAACGAGTCACAACCGGCGGAGGAGCCACCAGCGCAGCTCCCAGGAGCACAGCCACACCAGCCAGCTTGGCTGCGAGCCCTCAGACCGCCGTACCTGGACCTGAACCCACGAGCAGCAAACTCAGCCGCAGACTTTAAACACTGGCTGGTCTGCTTCGAATCATACCTGAGAGAATCCAGCGTCCCTCAGGCATCCAAACTAAGTGTCCTGCAGGCACAACTGAGCCCGAGAGTATACACTCTCATCGAGGACATGACTACCTACGAGACCGCCATCAACCTGCTGAAACAGAAGTACCGGACCCCGGTAAACTACATGTACGCTAGGCACCTCCTAAGATCACGGCCGCAACAGCCAGGAGAATCAGTAGCCGAATTCTCACAGGCGCTATATGCACTCGCCAGGAACTGTGACTTTAAATCGGTGTCGGCAGCCGAAAATACTGAAGATAATATCCGCGACGCATTCCTGAAAGGCCTACGGTCCGAGTACTCACGGCAAAGACTGCTGGAAGCTAAAGACCTCAGCATGGAAAAAGCTGAAGCCCTCGCTATCTCCCTGGAAGTGGCCCACCAAGATCAGGAAGCATTCACCAGGTACTGCTCGCGACCCTGGGACTCGGGCCCGACCCCTACCACAGCACCCTTCCCAGCGCCGCCCCCGGGACCTACCTCTGCGTCGGCGTCCCGGACCCGACCGGCCCCGCCACCCCCGGCACCGGCCCCGACATCGGGCATCCGCGATCGGGCCGCCGGCTGTTTTTTTTGTGGCCAGGAGAAGCACCCGAGGTCGCGCTGCCCAGCCAAGAACTCCATATGTAGAACCTGCCTGAAGAAAGGCCACTTCTCCAAGGCCTGCAGGAGCGGATCCTCAGAGGCCAGCAGTGCCGCATGCGAACTATGGGGGCGGCCATCTTCGTTTAGGGCAACTGAGGCCAGCATCCCCACACATGAGTCATGGGGGCGGCCATCTTTGTTTAGGGCAACTGAGGCCAGCATCCCCACACATGAGTCATGGGGGCGGCCATCTTTGATTAAGGCAACCGACCCCAATAGTGCCTCATGGGGCCCTACCTCGTGGGAGACGCCATTTTACTCACCACGCCCGACCGCCTCGCCCGCAGATGACAACGACTCGCTCAGCTACACACTAGCTTCCGTCACCCTGGACCAAGCCCGCCCGCACCATCTGTCCAAGTCAATGATGGACATCAAAGTGAACGGCCACGCCACGACCTGCCTGTTCGACAGCGGAAGCACGGAGAGCTTCATCCACCCAGACACGGTGAGCCACTACTCCCTCTCTGTCCTACCAACGCGCAGCCGAATCTCGATGGCATCGAGGTCCCACGCCACGGACATCAGCGGCTACTGTGTCGTGACCCTGTCGGTTAAGGGCACGGAGTATAAAAACTTTAAACTCCTCGTCCTCCCCCATCTCTGCGCTGCCGTCCTACTAGGGCTGGACTTCCAATCCCACCTCCAAAGCGTAACCCTAGCATACGGTGGACCCCTCCCCCCACTCACAGTCAACAACCAGCAAACGTTAAACCGCCCACCGCGTAACACCTGCAGCCTCTCCACCCTCAAGGTCCCGCCACCCTCTCTGTTTGCTAACCTTACCCCTGACTGCAAACCCGTCGCTACCAAAAGCAGGCGGTATAGCGCCGGGGACAGAGCCTTCATTAGCTCTGAGGTGCGGCGCCTCCTGAAAGAGGGCATTATCGAGGGGAGCAGCAGCCCCTGGCGTGCCCAGGTCGTAGTCGTAAAGACCGGCGATAAAAACCGCCTGGTCATCGACTACAGCCAGACCATAAACAGATATACCCAGCTGGACGCATACCCCCTCCCCCGCATATCTGACATGGTCAATCAGATTGCACAGTATAAAGTATTCTCGACCATCGACCTGAAGTCGGCCTACCACCAACTCCCTATCCACCCTGAGGACCGCCAGTATACCGCCTTCGAGGCGAATGGGCGCCTATACCACTTCCTTAGGGTCCCCTTCGGTGTCACTAATGGGGTCTCGGTCTTCCAAAGGGAGATGGACCAGATGGTTGACCAGAACGAACTGCAGGCTACATTCCCCTACCTAGATAACGTCACTATCTGCGGCCGCGACCAGCAGGAACATGACGCGAATCTGGAGAAATTCCTCCGTACGGCCCAACGGCTGAACCTCACCTACAATAAGGAGAAATGCGTGTTTAACACCACGCGCCTTGCCATCCTCGGCTGCGTAGTGGAGAACGGAATCATCGGCCCCGACCCAGAAAGAATGCGCCCCCTCATGGAGCTACCCCTCCCCCACTGCCCTAAAGCACTTAGGAGAACCCTGGGGCTTTTCGCCTACTATGCCCAATGGGTACCCAATTACGCGGACAAAGCCAGACCCCTCCTGAAAGCCACTTCCTTCCCCCTCACGGAGGAGGCGTGCGCGGCCTTCTCCCTCATTAAGGGAGACATAGCCAAGGCCACGATGCACGCAGTGGACGAGTCCATCCCCTTTCAGGTGGAGAGCGACGCCTCCGACTTCGCCTTAGCCGCCACCCTAAACCAGGAGGGGAGGCCAGTGGCCTTCTTCTCAAGGACCCTACAGGGCCCCGAGATCCGACATTCGTCGGTCGAGAAAGAGGCCCAGGCGATCGTGGAGGCAGTACGGCGCTGGAGGCACTACCTGGCAGGCAAACGATTTACCCTCCTCACCGACCAGCGTTCGGTGGCTTTCATGTTTAATAACAAGCTGAAGGGCAAAATCAAGAATGACAAGATTTTGAGATGGAGAATCGAGCTCTCCACCTACGATTATGAGATCTTGTACCGGCCAGGCAAGCTGAACGAATCCCCTGATGCCCTTTCACGAATGACATGCGCCAGCGCGCATATCGATAGGCTTCAGACCCTCCACGACCAGCTCTGCCACCCCGGAGTCACCAGACTCTACCATTTCATTAAGGCCCGCAACCTGACCTACTCCATCGAGGAGGTCAGGACCATGACCAGGAACTGCCAGACCTGTGCGGAGTGCAAACCGCACTTCTATAGGCCGGACCGAGCAAGCCTGATCAAGGCCACCCGCCCCTTCGAGCGCCTGAGCATCGACTTTAAGGGGCCCCTCCCGTCCTCTGACCGTAATGTGTACTTCCTCAACATCGTTGATGAGTACTCCCGTTTCCCCTTTGCCTTCCCCTGCCCCGACATGACCAGTAGCACGGTCATTAAGTGCCTGAATGCCCTCTTCGCCTTGTTCGGGTTCCCGAACTATATACACAGCGACCGGGGCTCCTCCTTCATGAGTGAGGAACTCCGGCAATTCCTCCTAGAGAGAGGTATTGCAGCAAGCAGGACCACCAGCTACAACCCCAGAGGTAACGGTCAGGTGGAAAGAGAGAACGCGACGGTATGGAAGGCCGTCCTCTTAGCCTTAAAGTCTAAGGGCCTCCCAACCTCCCGCTGGCAAGAAGTCCTCCCGACAGCGCTGCACTCCATCCGGTCATTACTTTGCACGGCCACTAACACCACCCCCCATGAACGAATGTTCGTTTTCCCCAGGAAGTCGACTACGGGAACCACTCTACCAACCTGGCTGACCGCCCCGGGGCCGGTCTGGCTGCGGAAACACGTGAGGACCCATAAAACGGACCCCCTGGTCGAGAGGGTGAACCTCCTGCACGCCAACCCCCAGTACGCCTACGTGGCGTACCCAGACGGGCGGGAGGACACTGTCTCCCTACGAGACCTCGCACCCTCAGCCGATCCGGAAACACCGCCACCACCCCCCCCAACCTCAGTCCAGGTAGACGGCATGCCGGAACCCCACGAGCCCTCGCCGACCACGCCAGCACCAGCATCAACACCGGATAAGGCACCAGCACCGGATAAGGCAACACCACCGCTGCGGCGATCGGAGAGGCTTACGAAGCCTCCGGACAGACTGACCTACCAGAATTGGTAGTACACTTCACCCCGCCGGACTTAATTCTAAACAAGGGGTGAATGTGGTAAACCACGTTCACTATCGTTAGCACTGTTCACCACTGTTCGTTATAACTGTATCACTGACCACTATTGTATCACGGTACGAGGTCGCCTCTTGCCACACTGCTATACCTGGGATGACCACTGCCGACTCCGCCTTGGCTCCACCCACCAGGCCAGGTATAAAGGTGAGCGACTGGCTGGTATTCCTCCTGCTTGGATCGGATCACCCACGAGAGTGGGCTGTTATTTAGTCAATAAAAACCTTTAGTCACCTTCGTAACTCTTCGCCTTTTATTGGAGGAATTGATAGGTATATCAGATACTAAGATGGGAGGGAAAGTAGTGAGTGAGGAGGACATAAAAAACCTGCAAGGGGACATAGACAGGCTAAGTAAGTGGGCAGAGATTTGGCAGATGGAATACAATACTGGAAAGTGTGAGGTTATGCACTTTGGCAGGAAAAATCGTAGAGCAAGCTATTATCTTAATGGCAAGAAACTGGAAAGTACTGAAGTACAAAGGGATCTGGAGGTCCTGGTGCACGAAACTCAAAAGGTTAGTATGCAGGTGCAGCAAGTGATTAAGAAGGCCAATGGAATGTTGGCTTTCATTACTAGGGGGATAGAACATAAAAATAGGGAGGTATTGCTTCAGTTGTACAAGGTATTGGTGAGACTGCACCTGGAATACTGCATACAGTTTTGGTGTCCATACTTAAGAAAAGACATACTTGCTCTCGAGTCAGTACAAAGAAGGTTCACTCGGTTAATCCCGGGGTTGAGGGGATGGACATATGAGGAGAGGTTGAGTAGATTGGGACTCTACTCATTGGAGTTCAGAAGAATGAGAGGCGATCTTATTGAAACATATAAGATTGTGAAGGGGTTGGATCGGGTGGATGCAGGGAGGATGTTCCCCATGATGGGTGAAACTAGAACTAGGGGGCATAGTCTTAGAATAAGGGGCTGCTCTTTCAAAACTGAGATGAGGAGGAACTACTTCACTCAGAGGGTGGTAGGTCCATGGAATATGCTGCCCCAAAAAGCTGTAGAAGCTACATCATTACATAAATTTAAAACAGAAATAGACAGTTTCCTAGAAGTAAAGGGAATTAAGGGTTACGGGGAGCGGGCAGGAATTTGGACATGAGTCTAGGTTCGGATCGGACATGGCCCTGTGGGTAGCGGAGCGGGCCCAGGGGCCGTGTAGCCTGATCCTGCTCCTATTTCGTGTGTCTAATTCTGTTAGATTCAGGAGATGGTTCTGTGATAGTAGATTGGCGGTTAGGATCAGATCAGCCATGATCTTATTAAATGGCGGAGCAGGCTCGAGGGGCCGATTGGCCTACTCCTGCTCCTATTTCTTATATTCTTATCTACAAGATGCACTGCAGCAACTCGCCAAGGCTTCTTCAGCAACACCTCCCAAACCCGCAACCTCTATCACCTAGAAGGACAAGGGCAGCCACCACCACCTCCAAGTTCCACTCCAAGTCACACGCCATCCTGACTTGGAAATATATCACCAATCTTTCATCGTTGCTGGGTCAAAATCCTGGAACTCCCTCCCTAACAGCACTGTGGGAGCACCTTCACCACACGGACTGCAGCGGTTCAAGAAGGCGGCTCACCACCAACTTCTCAAGGGCAATTAGGGATGGGCAATAAATGCCGGCCTTGCCAGCGACGCCCACATCCCGTGAACGAATATTAAAAAAGTTCCACTTTGACCCTGGCCAGATTCCCCTCCCCAGCCCAGTCTTGTTCCGTTTGCTAAAACTTATCTTGGTCTTTCCAACTTTTAGTCACGGAGAAAAAAAATACTGACTTTGAGTGATTCGACTGAGTCATTAAGAAACCACCATGGTAAAATGTTTACATACGGTTCTTCCCCGACTCACATCCACATTACAGGAAGTATTTTGTGTTGATAACATGTTAGTAATTTCACAAAATTCCTTACTTTTTCCAGGAAACTGCCCAGAGGTAATAAGTGAAGTTTTTAAATCTTTCTAATTATAACAAGATTGTTGGGATTAAATTGTCTGGGGTCCCGCTGGTGAGTTTGACCCAGTCAGTGTCAATGTTTGGACACTCGCCCAGTTAAATCCAAACAGCGGCGTCAGTAGCACAGGGTTAGGGTGACATTTCTGCGCCTTGATCAGAGGCCACCAGAAAGTGACCGACAGCATGAAAGGAACAGGTAGAAGCTGAGTTTGTGCTGAGTTAGTGGTTCATAGACAGGGCAACGGTTGATGTATGCCATGTGGCTTCAGCATACAGGCAAGGAGAAAAGCTGGAACTGTACCCCAGCAAGGAGTCAATGTGGAACTGTACCCCAGCAAGGAGTCAATGTGGAACTGTACCCCAGCAAGGACTCAATGTGGAACTGCACCCCAGCAAGGAGTCAATGTGGGACTGTACCCCAGCAAGGAGTCAATGTGGAACTCTACCCCAGCAAGGACTCAATGTGGAACTCTACCCCAGCAAGGACTCAATGTGGAACTGTACCCCAGCAAGGAGTCAATGTGGAACTGTACCCCAGCAAGGAGTCAATGTGGAACTGTACCCCAGCAAGGACTCAATGTGGAACTGTACCCCAGCAAGGAGTCAATGTGGAACTGTACCCCAGCAAGGACTCAATGTGGAACTGTATCCCAGCAAGGACTCAATGTGGAACTGTACCCCAGCAAGGAGTCAATGTGGAACTGTACCCCAGCAAGGAGTCAATGTGGAACTGTACCCCAGCAAGGACTCAATGTGGAACTGTACCCCAGCAAGGACTCAATGTGGAACTGTACCCCAGCAAGGAGTCAATGTGGAACTGTACCCCAGCAAGGAGTCAATGTGGAACTGTACCCCAGCAAGGACTCAATGTGGAACTGTACCCCAGCAAGGAGTCAATGTGGAACTGTACCCCAGCAAGGAGTCAATGTGGAACTGTACCCCAGCAAGGAGTCAATGTGGAACTGTACCCCAGCAAGGACTCAATGTGGAACTGTACCCCAAATAGAAGTGAACATTTTCAGTTGTGGAGAGGAGAAGTTTCAGTAATGAGGCAAATTAAGACATCAGCAGATTATGTTTTTTAAAGAATTAATATCAGTAACGAATCTACTCACCCCTCACCAACTGGGAACATCTCACTTTGTTCTGCAGCTGAGTGAAGGTTGCGAGCTGTAATTTTCCACAGTGATTACTTGCACCCACTTTTCCTGGGAGAAGTGGATTGTCAGGGCTGGTCTCCCCACACTAATGGTCATTATCCAAAACTATTAATCCCATAGGAAAAAGTTTCAGGTTTTAAGGATTTAAGTTCCTACTGATTCAACTCTTCCGCCTTTTTTGAGCTGTTTTATTCTGCAGCCCTTACTGATTACCCAGCCTGCAAAAATCTGGAAAAATACTTCCATGGTCTCGGCCCCTCCCTATCTCTGTAACCTCCTCCAGCCCTACAATCCTCCAAGATCGCTGTGCACCAACATCACTAAAACAGATTATCTGGTCATTTATCACATTGCTGTTCGCGGGAGCTTGCTGTGCGCAATTTGGCAGCCGCGTTTCCTACATTACAACAGTGACTACACTTCAAAACGTACTTAATTGGCTGCAAATTTGTTAAGCGCCTTGGAACGTTTTACTACATTAAAGGCGCTATATAAATAAATATAAAAGTTAAACTCAGACGCTCTATCTTGCTACAAACTTATCCTTTTTTATTATTATTATTGTGCTTATATAATTTGGGTTTTGTTCATTTCAAAATTCTGGGAGAGAAAACCTGCAGTTTATCGAGACTCTCCGATACAGTCCTGCTACACAGCAAGTGCTCCGAAAGAACCTTTAATTTAAAAAAATCCTCTCCAGACAGAAGCAGAGAGTTTAAGACGTCAGGCACTTCAGTATGTTGAATTTGACCAACTTTCACAATGAGGAGCCTGTCGGTTATGGAGTCTAAGCATCTGCAACTGTTCCAGGCACAGATCCAAGCTAGTAACTCCACAAGGAGTCACTGACTGATCAGTGATTGCCACATCATCGGTGCGAGGGCAGGAGAGGGAGAGTGAGAGAGAGAGAGAGACAGAGAGAGAGACAGAGAGACAGAGAGAGACAGAGAGAGAGACAGAGAGAGAGAGACAGAGAGAGAGACAGAGAGAGAGAGACAGACAGAGAGAGAGAGAGACAGAGAGAGAGACGAGAGAGAGACAGAGAGATGGATTAAGGGTCAGGCTGCGCGAGAGAAAGAGGGAAAGAGGAGAGACAGAGAGGGAGCAGAGATGCAGAGACTGAGAAAGACAGACAGACAGATAGACAAGGGGCAGAGTGACACAGAGCGAGGAAGAGACAGAGCGAGGGAGAGACAGAAAGGGAAACAGGCAGACAGAGAGCTGGACTGCTCAGGAAATGAATAAAGCATTCTTGTCATTTGCAGGCTGACTGAATGAAGCTCCTTCAGCCACATTATGTTAAACGGAGACCTTTAACACAGTGCTGATAATGAGAAAAGCTGATGTGTTTTGGGGAGTGAGGAAGTGAGGGGGTGTTTAATCTGATTCATCGTATTCGGCCTTTAGCTCAGTGGTTCCATTCCCGCCTCCGAGTCAGAGGGTCCCGGGTTCAAAATCCCGCTCCAGACAGTACCGGCGAGCGAAGACCGCAGCTCCGGCTCGGAATTCCGGGTTGACATCCAGCGGGATACTCGCGTCCGATGGGAATGGCTCCCCCACCCCCCCTCTCCTGCCTCTATCAGCTGGAAGAAAAATGGTCACTGCCATGGAAGGAGCGGCTAATCGGCCCGCCAATCCCCCCCCGCACTGTTCACCATGGGGAGAGCGCAAAGACACAAATACAACGCCATCCTGCTAGACTGTTAATCTGCCCGCCAATCCCCCCGCACTGTTCACCATGGGGAGAGCGCAAAGACACAAATACAATGCCATCCTGCTAGACTGTTAATCGGCCCACCAATCCTCTCACAACTGCACGCCGTTCTCTGGGAGAAGAATGTGAAGATACAAAAACAACAACAAAATTCAAAATAACAGATGGACAGGAAACTGTCTCGGTCAGGGAGAGTTTCCATTGGTGGAGAAACGGAAAACTATTTGTTTTATCCAGAGTACAGTTAATGCTACAGCCTTACGCAATCCCACCTGTTCCCGTTGCCCACAGCAATGGATTCATTCCCAACGTTCATTTAAATCAATGTTTTTTTTGGTTTAAAATAAACCTCCTGATGCAAAAGGGACAAAGCTGCAAGACAGGACGTAAAGGTTGGAGCTCAAATCCTTGGAAAATGGCCTCTCCGAACACATTGACCCAACAGCAATCTGCATTTATGGAGCAACTTTAAACGTAAAGACCGCCCCAGAGGTGTAGCTGACAAGCCATAGACACCGAGCCCAAGGAGGTGATAGTAGGTATGGCAACTAATGAGTTGGGTTTTAAGGAGGGTCTTAAAAGAGGAGAGAGGCGCACCGAGACATTTTAGGGAGGGAATTCCAGGTTTAGTATAACAACTTGTATTTATATAGCGCCTTTAACGTAGTAAAATGTCCCACGGCACTGTACAGGAGAATTATAAGACAAAAAATTTGACACCGAGCCACATAAGGAGAAATTAGGGCAGGTGACCAAAAGCTTGGTCAAAGAGATAGGTTTTAAGGTGCGTCTTAAAGGAGGAAAGAGAGGTAGCGAGGCGGAGAGGTTTAGGCAGGGAATCCCAGAGCTTAGGGCTGAGGCAACAGAAGGCACGGCTACCAATGGTTGAGCGATTATAATCAGGGATGCTCAAGAGACCAGAATTAGAGGAGCACAGATATCTCGGCGGGGGGAGGGGGGGGGGGTTGCGGGGCTGGAGAAGATTACAGAGATAGGGAGGGGGGCAAGGCCATGGAGGGGTTTGAAAACGAGGATGAGAATTTTGAAATCGAGGCGTTGCTTAACCGGGAGCCGATGTAGGTCAGCGAGCACAGGGGGTGATGGGCGAACGGGGCTTGGTGCGAGTTCGGACACGGGGCGGCAGAGTTTTGGGGTTTACATAGGGTAGAACATTCAAGACATAGAAGATAGGAGCAGGAGTAGGCCATTCGGCCCTTCGAGCCTGCTCCGCCATTCAACGAGATCATGGCTGATCATCCAAACCCTAGCACCCAGTCCCTACACCGACAGCCATCCCACCCAAGCCCTATCCCCGTAACCCCACGTATTTAATCCCCCCTAACACTAAGGGTCAATTTATCATAGCCAATCAACCTAACCCGCACATCTTTGGACTGTGGGAGGAAACCGGAGCACCCGGAGGAAACCCACGCAAACACGGGGAGAATGTGCAAACTCCACACAGGCAGTCGCCCGAGGCCGGATTTGAACCCGGGTCCCTGGCGCTGTGAGGCAACAGTGCTAACCACTATGCCACCGTGCCGCCCGTGCGATTTCAAGAGTGTAGCATTCCCTCGGTACTGCACGACAGTCAGCAACCTCCGGGATTTGCCGGGAGTCTCCAGGAATTGAAGATTAGTCTCCAGGACACTGCGGCCAGCAACACTCGGGCCAGCAACACTCGGGCCAGCAACACTCGGGAGCAATATCAGAGAGACGGTTAAAAAAAAAAAGGTTTTTCCTCCTCATTTTCTTCAAACACGTTTGTTTATTAGTTATAAAAAATATTGGAGTGGGGGGGGGGGGGAATGTGGCTGTCTGACTGACTGAAGAATCATCCAATCGGATAACGAAGACTCTGTTCACTTTCCGATTTGCCGTGGGAAGGCTGGGCACCACGTGGATGGGCGTGCCGGGCGGCCAATGGCGGGAGTGCGGCGGTTGGAGGGGAAGTGGTCATGTGAGGAAATCTCCAGGAATATAACCAACCAGAGTTGGCAACCCTATACCAGACTGAAGCATCAAAGTTCTGTGCTGAAGTCCCGCACTGACCTTCTGATTCAAAGGTCAGAGTGCAACCACGGGGCCAAGGCTAACTATCAACAGTAGCTCATTTTTAAATTCTCGTCCTTGCGTTCAAATCCCTCCATGGCCTCGCCCCTCCCTAACTCTGTGACCTCCTCCAGCCCTAAAACCCTCCGAGATCTCTGCGCTCCTCCAATTCTGGCCTCTTGAGCATCCCCGATTTTTATCGCTCCTCCATTGGCGGCCGTGCCTTCAGCTGCCTGGACCCTAAGCTCTGGAATTCCCTCCCGAAATCTCTCCGCCTCTCTTTCCTCCTTTAAGATGCTCCTTAAAACCTACCTCATTGACCAAGCTTTTGGTCACCTGTCCTAATATCTCCTTATGGGGCTCGGTGGCAATTGTTGTTTGAGAATCGCTCCTGTGAAGCGCCTTGGGACGTTTTACTACATTAAAGGCGCTATATAAATGCAAGTTGTAATTTAAGAAGCAGCTTTATTTAGGCCGTAATTCAACCAGTAACTCTTCACCTCTGTCAACTAGTGAGGAGGAAGCAGACATTGGGCTCAGGAAGATCTGAGGATTGATTTCCAGTCAGGGTCGAGTTGGATGATCCAGGCACCGCCCTCTGGGTATAGCAGGGGTAAAATCAGCCAGGGTTCTCACGCCCAGCCGCTATCCAGTAGCTTCTGCTGTTAAGCGCAAAGGTGGGCTTGTTGGGAATGATGCCTCCCGCCCCGCAGTCGAAGTGCCCACCGACACTCCTATCTGGGCTCACAGATGCGGAAATGGGTGGGTTACCACGGTGGGGGAGGCAGCTGTAACCCAATGGGATCAGGTCGAGTCGAGTTGAGGGGTGGTGCAAATGTCAATGAAGGAAAGTTCGAAAGACAGGTCCTCCAACACATCGACAGGAACATCAGATAAAGGCATGGTTTCTTTTGCTATCCTCATTCAGTAGCCTCCCCCTGTCTCTCGAGGAATTCCTGAACCCTGAGGACACAAAGCTTAATGCATTCCCTCGAAACCAAGATAAAATCAGCTCGCCATTGCGGACTGATAGGGTGAGCATGTCTGGAATTTACATGACATAATGGAAGAAGTTGAGAGAGTTGGTGGGGGGGGTTGTCAGGGAGCTTGAATTGCCAGAACAGAGGGCCCTCCCATAGAGCCTGTGACGGCATTGCATGGGGAAAGAAAGGCATGACTACATTTATGTGGTGAAGTCCCCGAGGGATGAGGAATTCTATGGTTCAATGAATAAAAGAGGATGTGAAGCAAGCAGAACTGACGAATACAAGCCACAGGAAATGTGCATCTCAGTCGATGCACCTCATGTTGAGCGATTATCGAATGATGCAACACAGGGGTTGGCCATTCGGCCCATCGTGCTTGTGCAGGCTCTTTGAAAGAGCTCTCCAATTGATCCCACTCCCCCTGCTCTTTCCCCATAACCCTGTATATTTTTCCTTTCCAAAGTCCATATCCAATTCCCTTTTGAAAGTTACTATTGAATCTGCTTCCACCGCCCTTTAGATCATAACAACTCCCTGCGTAAATAAAATTCTCATCTCCCCCCTTGGCTTTTTTTGCCAATTATTTTAAATCTGTGTCCTCTGGATACCGGCCCTCCTGCCACTGGAAACAGTTTCTCCTTATTTACTCTTTCAAAACCCTTCAATTTTGCACGCCTCTATTAAATCTCCCCATAAGCTTCTCTGCTCTAAGGAGAACAACCCCAGCTTCTCCAGTCTCTCCACGTAACTGAAGTTCCTCATCCTCTGGTACCATTCTAGTAAATCTCCTCTGCGCCCTCTTCAAGGCCTTGACATCCTTCCTAAAGTGCGGTGCCCAGAATTGGACACAGTACTCCAGCTGGGGCCTAACCAGTGAGTTGTACAGGTTTTACCATCACCTCCTTGCTTTTGTACTCTATGTCTCTATTAATAAAGCCCAGGATCTCGTGTGCTTTTTTAAACAGCCTTCTCAACTTGTCCTGCCACCTTCAAAGATTTGTGTTCGTACACCCCCAGGTCTCCCTGTTCTTGCACCCCCTTTAGAATTGTACCCTTTAGTTTATATTGCCTCTCCAAATTTTTCCTTCCAAAATGCATGAAACAAACTCTTTGGTTGCATACAACAAACGTACAAAATTGAAAGGCAGGAAAAGACCAGCTGGTCCATGAAGCCTGCCCCACACCTCATGGTGGCCAGAGCATCATGACGAGACACTTCGTACCCCAACCGCACACTCACCCGCTTCAACCACGTAATCATCTGGGAGAGGCAAAAAAAAAAAACCAGGACCAGTAAGGGGAAAACACTCAGGCGACCGAAGTGTTCTGGTCCATGCCCTCGCCCCTCCCTAACTCGGTAATGTCCTCCTGCCCTACAACCCTCCGAGATCTCTGCATTCCTCCAAATCTGGCCTCTTGCGCATCCCCGATTTTTCATCGCTCCGCCATTGGCGGCCGTGCCTTCAGCTGCCTGGGCCCCAAGCTCTGGAATTCCCTCCCTAAACCTCTCCGCCTCTCTATCCTCCTTCAAGATGCTATTCAGACCTACCCCTTCGACCAAGTTTTTGGTCACCTGTTGTATTATCTCCTTATGTGGCGCGGGATCATATGTTTTTCTGATAACACTCCTGTGAAGCGCCTTGGGAAATGTTACTATGTTAAAGGTGCCATATAAATGCAAGTTATTTTTGGGAGTGTATTCAGCTTGAGATGACAAGAGGAAGCGTCTGGGATAGGGCCCACTGCACTCTCCCCTATTCTAAACACTTCTTATCCCAGGAATTCCACAATCTGCTTTATTTTTTCTTTCATTCAACAATCTCCAGGGATGTTGCGGTGGCATAGTGGTTAGCACTGTTGCCTCACAGCGCCAGGGACCCGGGTTCGAATCCGGCCTCGGGCGACTGTCTGTGTGGAGTTTGCACATTCTCCCCGTGTTTGCGTGGGTTTCCTCCGGGTGCTCCGGTTTCCTCCCACAGTCCAAAGATGTGCGAGTTAGGTTGATTGGCTATGATAAATTGACCCTTAGTGTTAGGGGGATTAAATACGTGGGGTTACGGGGATAGGGTGGGATATGTGTCGGTGCAGGCTCGATGGGCCGAAATGGCCTCTATCTGCACTGTGGGGTTTCTGTAATTCTGTGATGTTAATACTGAAGCTTAACCGTTACCGCTCAATTTATGTCAGCTTTGCTTCCTATTCTTGGTTGTGTTTGGTCTTTGGTTCTTCCAACCAGAGTTCTCAATAAAAAATTCTATTTTTGAGTGCCTGATGTCAGTAAACACTCCCAGGGCAAGTACAGCACGGGTTAGATACAGAGTAAAGCTCCCTCTACACTGTCCCATCAAACACTCCCAGGGCAAGTACAGCACGGGTTAGATACAGAGTAAAGCTCCCTCTACACTGTCCCATCAAACACTCCCAGGGCAGGTACAGCACGGGTTAGATACAGAGTAAAGCTCCCTCTACACTGTCCCATCAAACACTCCCAGGGCAGGTACAGCACGGGTTAGATACAGAGTAAAGCTCCCTCTACACTGTCCCATCAAACACTCCCAGGGCAGGTACAGCACGGGTTAGATACAGAGTAAAGCTCCCTCTACACTGTCCCCATCAAACACTCCCAGGGCAGGTACAACATGGGTTAGATACAGAGTAAAGCTCCCTCTACACTGTCCCATCAAACACTCCCAGGGCAGGTACAGCATGGGTTAGATACAGAGTAAAGCTCCCTCTACACTGTCCCCATCAAACACTCCCGGGGCAGGTACAGCACGGGTTAGATACAGAGTAAAGCTCCCTCTACACTGTCCCATCAAACACTCCCAGGGCAGGTACAGCACGGGTTAGATACAGAGTAAAGCTCCCTCTACACCGTCCTAACAATATCTCTCAGTCGCAACTTCAGTAAAGTGCCAGTGTGCATTTTTCCAATTCTTGTGTCAGCTTGCCTTTATTTTTTTTTAATTGAGAATCAAAAATGAGGTTCTGAAGCCTTCAGCTCAAGACCCCACCGAAGCTGAAGGTGAGGTAAGCCAGGAAGTATTGATTAGGCAATGCCAAGGTTAAGTTCAAGACTTTGCATGTGGAAGATTGAATGAAGTAAAGAGCTGCACAGCTTTGAGATTGTGTGGAAAGTGAGGCAGAGAATCCACAGTAAATCTTTATTCCAGCCTAACTTAAGATGGCCAATTTATGCCGAGTTGTGGCTACGTTTGCCCTGTTGAAAGAGACGTTGATCCTTGAAGACTGGGCAGGATTTGATCTCAAGTCACTTAGCTCCAACAACACTCAAGAAGCTCGACACCATCCAGGACAAAGCAGCCCGCCTGATCGGCTCCCCATCCCCCACCTTAAACACTCACCCCATCCCCCACCTTAAACACTCACCCCATCCACCGCCTTAAATATTCGCTCCCTCCACCACCGGCGCACCGTGGCTGCAGTGTGTACCATCTACAAGATGCACTGCAGCAACTCGCCAAGGTTTCTTCGGCAGCACCTCCCAAACCCACGAACTCTTCCACCTAGAAGGACAAGGGCAGCAGGTGCATGGGAACACCACCACCTCCAAGTTCCCCTCCAAGTCACACACCATCCTGGCTTAGAAATATATCGACGTTTCTTCATCGTCGCTGGGTCAAAATCCTGGAACTCCCTCCCTAACAGCACTGTGGGAGCACCTTCACCACACGGACTGCAGCGGTTCAAGAAGGTGGCTCACCACCACCTTCTCGAGAGCAATTAGGGATGGGCAATAAATGCCGGCCTTGCCAGCGACGCCCACATCCCATGAACGGATAAAAAAAAGTGAAAGGGCAAAGGCCAACAGTGCACCACCCAATTCTACCAGGCCCTGATAATGTGAATGCCAGTCAATCAATCGCTACACTCAGCCCTTTGACTCTGCAATCCTGCTCTGCCCTGAACAGCCCCCACCCCGCCCGATCAGTTCCAATCTTCAGTCACGGTGGCTCTGCTCTTTAAAGGTCTCTCCGAGACCACTTCACTCCATTGCCGTCCTCATTCTTTCAAAAGCCTCGGCAAAGCCCACCTCTTCAGACAAGTCCTCGGCTCCTGATTCCCCCGATCTTTCTGCTTGGCGTTCCATGTGACGCGTGCAGAGATGGAATCTAGGGTTGCCAACGCTCCCCGGGTTGTCCTGGAGCATCCAGGAATGAAAGATTCATCTCCAGGACACTGCGGCGAGAAAAATACCTGGGGGAGAAAAACCAGCGGTGATTGGAGGCTGGGGCAGGGGGGAGGCCAGGGTTGACCGAGTGACACACTCAGTAACTCACCTCACTGAGGTGGGATCGCGCTGGACAAATAGGGCTTCCTCAATCCTGGGGAGTGCTGGACCAAGACAGAGGACATTCTGAGATCAGGAGGCACCATTAACGGTTACAGTGGGGTGGGGGGGACAGGGTTGGCTGTGGTGATCGCAGCTCATTCTCCATATGACCATAACAAGCCATCCTTGCTCTACGGTAAATGTAGCCTCTCAGTCCTTAAAGCCATTACATCATGTAATAGAAGCTCCCGGAATACGTCCAGAGTTGGCAACCTCTAGTGAACCATCACGAGGAGCGTGGTAGAAGTTGTGGCTGATGTTCCTGTTAGCTGCCCGAATGGTATGAATCAGTTAGCTTGTAAGTTCAACCGCCAGTCTGTACGCCAGTTAGGGTAGCAGGTAGAAACATAGGAACATAGAAGATAGGAGCAGGAGTAAGCCATTCGGCCCCTCGAGCCTGTTCCGCCATTCAATGAGATCATGGCTGATCATCCAAATTCAGTACCCTGTCCCTGCTTTCTCCCCATATCCCTTGATCCCTTTAGCCTTAAGAAATATATCTAACTGCTTCTTGAATATATTGAATGAATTGGCCTCAACTGCCTTCTGTGGTAGAGAATTCCACAGGTTCACCACTCTCTGGGTGAAGAAATTCCTCCTCATCTCAGTCCTAAATGGCTTACCCCTTATCCTTAGACTGTGACCCCTGGTTCTGGACTCCCCCGACCATTGGGAACATCCTTCCTGCATCTAGTCTGTCTAGTCCTGTTAGAATTGTATAAGTTTCAATGAGATCCCCTCTCATTCTTCTAAACTCTAGCGAATACAAACCCAATCGACCCAAGTAGAACTATCAGCTTCTGCACCCTAGGGTACCAACCAGGAATGGAACCCCAGCCGAAGAGTCAGAAGGTCGTGGGTTTGGCCCCCCACTGCGGAGACTTGAGCCCATAATCCAGGCTGGCTCTCCAGTGCAGTACTGAGGGAGTGCCGCACTGTCGAAGGTGCCGTCTTCAGATTTGATGTTAAACTGAGGCCCCTTTTGCCCTCTCAGGTGGACGTAAAAGATCCCATTGTACTATTCGAAAAGCAGGGGAGTTCTCCCCAGTGTCCTAGACCAATATTTATCCTTCAACCAACATCATTAATAAAAACAGATTATCAAGTCATTTATCTCATTGCTGTGGGGATAATGGGTGGGTAGAGTCTATGATAGGGGAGAGTGTACGTGGGCTGTGGGAGGAGATTAAATGGGTGGGTAGAGTCCAGGATAGGGGAGAGTGTACGTGGGCTGTGGGAGATTAAATGGGTGGGTAGAGTCCATGATAGGGGAGAGTGTACGTGGGCTGTGGGAGGAGAGTAAATGGGTGGGTAGAGTTCATGATAGGGGAGAGTGTACATGGGCTGTGGAAGGAGATTAAATGGGTGGGTAGAGTCTGTGATGGGGAGAATGTACATGGGCTGTGGGAGGAGATTAAATGGGTGGGTAGAGTCGATGATAGGGGAGAGTGTACATGGGCTGTGTGAGGAGATTAAATGGGTGGGTAGAGTCCGTGATAGGGGAGAGTGTACATGGGCTGTGGGAGGAGATTAAATGGGTGGGTAGAGTTCATGATAGGGGAGAGTGTACATGGGCTGTGGAAGGAGATTAAATGGGTGGGTAGAGTCTGTGATTGGGAGAGTGTACATGGGCTGTGGGAGGAGATTAAATGGGTGGGTAGAGTCCAGGATAGGGGAGAGTGTACATGGGCTGTGCGAGGAGATTAAATGGGTGGGTAGAGTCTGTGATAGGGGGGAGTGTACATGGGCTGTGGGAGGAGATTAAATGGGTGGGTAGAGTCCATGTTAGGGGAGAGTGTACATGGACTGTGGGAGGAGATTAAATTGGTGGGTAGAGTCCATGTTAGGGGAGAGTGTACATGGACTGTGGGAGGAGATTAAATGGGTGGGTAGAGTCTGTGATGGGGAGAGTGTACATAGGCTGTGGGAGGAGATTAAATGGGTGGGTAGAGTCCAGGATAGGGGAGAGTGTACGTGGGCTGTGGGAGGAGATTAAATGGGTGGGTAGAGTCCATGATAGGGGAGAGTGTACGTGGGCTGTCGGAGGAGATTAAATGGGTGGGTAGAGTCCAGGATAGGGGAGAGTGTACGTGGGCTGTGGGAGGAGATTAAATGGGTGGGTAGATTTTATGACAGGGGAGAGTGTACATGGGCTGTGGAAGGAGATTAAATGGGTGGGTAGAGTCTATGATAGGGGAGAGTGTACATGGGCTGTGCGAGGAGATTAAATGGGTGGGTAGGGTCCGTGATAGGGGAGAGTGTACATGGGCTGTGGAAGGAGATTAAATGGGTGGGTAGAGTCTGTGATGGGGAGAGTGTACATGGGCTGTGGGAGGAGATTAAATGGGTGGGTAGAGTCCAGGATAGGGGAGAGTGTACATGGGCTGTGCGAGGAGATTAAATGGGTGGGTAGAGTCTGTGATAGGAGGGAGTGTACATGGGCTGTGGGAGGAGATTAAATGGGTGGGTAGAGTCCATGTTAGGGGAGAGTGTACATGGGCTGTGGGAGGAGATTAAATGGGTGGGTAGAGTCCATGATAGGGGAGAGTGTACATGGGCTGTGGAAGGAGATTAAATGGGTGGGTAGAGTCTGTGATGGGGAGAGTGTACATGGGCTGTGCGAGGAGATTAAATGGGTGGGTAGAGTCTGTGATGGGGAGAGTGTACATGGGCTGTGCGAGGAGATTAAATGGGTGGGTAGAGTCCATGATAGGGGAGAGTGTACATGGGCTGTGCGAGGAGATTAAATGGGTGGGTAGAGTCCATGATAGGGGAGAGTGTACATGGGCTGTGCAAGGAGATTAAATGGGTGGGTAGAGTCTGTGATGGGGAGAGTGTACATGGGCTGTCAGAGGAGAGAATTTGATGGCCTGAATGGCCTTATGCATGTTCTTATATTCTCACGTCAGTCCCCAGAAGGAGCAGCTCGATGTTGCCCCAGTTTCAATTCCTAATGGCCACTGGTTTACGGCAATCGAATATGTTTTTACTGCCCAGGAGATTTAGGAGAGGCGGGAGCAAACTCCCCTTCAACTCACTGTCCGATGATAATTCGTTCCCAGTGATTGTCGGGACACGAACAGTTGTAATACGGTCCCAGGCTCAACCGGACTGTTCCCAACCTCAGCGTCTTGTTTAACTCCCGAGATGAGCCTCCAAATCCCCGTATCCTCCGCGTCGCAAAGACCGCCGACTCCCAGCTCTGTCTGAGCACCCACCTCCGTCCCTTCCAAGCCTCTCTTGGCCCTGGGTTTGTTCCGCCTCTCCCAGGAGATTACATGGCTGTGGGGCGGGGGGGGGAAGGGGAAGTGCTCAGTCACGATACTCCGGTCATCATGAGGTGTGGAGAGGCAGGCTCGGTAGATGTCAGTCTCTTCCTGCCCGTCAATTTGGTTAACTTGCTTTGGAATACAATTAGAGTCATTCTGACTTCCTCCTTCTGCCAGACCACATACGTACAAGTTACAACGTAATAAGGTCACTTGAGAGCATGACCTGACACTGTCATCGCTGCTTGCTTTACACACAAGCACAGAGCTGAGAATATATGTCATTAAAATCTCCCCGCATTCAGTTAAGAGTCTGGGACACACACTCAGCCCATTAGACTAATGCAGCATGAAACAAAGAGCACAGCACAGAAAAAACCCTCAGCGACACGAATCTCATCTATTTTATATCCTCACTTTTGATGCTGGGCAGGAAATAGCCGAGGCACGATTCCCAAAGGGGCATGAATCATAAAATAAACCGTGACTCGAACTCCTAAAGATTAGGTCGTTTCATTCCCGACTCCACCCAAGGCAGCTTTTCTTGCTCGGGCAAGTATGTCAACTGAAACTGATGCACTTGTCCCCCTCTGATTCCAGGAAGAATTGGATCGAACAGGCCAGTTAACCATCCAACAACAACTTGCATTTATACAGCACTCTTAAAGTAGTAAAACATCCCCAAGGCACTTCACAGGAGCGATTATCAGACAAAAATTGACAACGAGCCACCTAACGAGGGAGATATTCGGGCAGATGACCAAAAACATGGTCAAAAATGTAGGTTTTAAAGAGCAACTTTAAGAAGGAGGGAGAGGTAGAGAAGCGGAGAGGTTTAGGGAGGGAATTCCAGAGCTTAGGGCCCAGGCAGCTAAAGGCACGGCCGCCAATGGTGCAGTGATGGAAATCGGGGATGCTCAAGTGGCCAGAATTGGAGGAGCGCAGAGATCTCGGAGGGTTGTAGGGCTGGAGGAGATGAGAGATAGGGAGGGGACAAAGCCGTGGAGGGATTGGAACACGAGGATGAGTGCTTTAAAAGCGAGACGTTTCCGGACCGGGAGCCAATGTCGGCAGCAAGCACTCTTGAGCTGTGAAGCAAGCCTTTCACTCACTGGCTCCATTCCCGCCTCTCTGTCAGAAGGTCCCGGGTCTGAACCCCGCTCCAGACAGTCCCGGCGAGCGGAGACCAGAGCTTTGGTGTGAAATTCCAGGTTGACATCTCATAGACTCATAGAAGATAGGAGCAGGAGTAGGCCATTCGGCCCCTCGAGCCCGCTCCGCCATTTAATGAGATCATGGCTGATCATCCAAATTCAGTACCCTGTCCCTGCTTTCTCCCCATATCCCTTGATCCCTTTAGCCTCAAGAAATATATCTAACTCGTTCTTGAATATATTTAATGAATTGGCCTCAACTGTCTTCTGTGGTAGAGAATTCCACAGGTTCACCACTCCCTGGGTGAAGAAATTCCTCCTCATCTCTGTCCTAAATGGCTTACCCCTTATCCTTAGACTGTGACCCCTGGTTCTGGACTCCCCCGCCATCGGGAACATCCTTCCTACATCTAGTCTGTCTAGTCCTGTTAGAATTTTATAAGTTTGAATGAGATCCCCTCTCATTCTTCTAAACTCCAGTGAGTATAAGCGGGATACTCGCGTCCAGTGGGAGTGGGTGATCCCCCCATCCTATGGATTGTGGGAGCCCATAAACCCCTCCCGATGTTATGGGTTCGAGCCCCATTCCAAAGAGCCCTAGTGATGAGAGTTTCTGAATATTGAGTTAACATCCAGGTGAGGACAGATGTCCAACACCATTGCATCTAGCCAATCCCCCCCACCCCTGGTTAGGTTAACGACCTGTCCACGTAAATAGGGGCCTTCATTACAGAGAAGGCTGAGGGGGGACATGATTGAGGTATACAAAATTATGAGGGGCATAGATAGGGAGGATAGAAAGGAACTTTTCCCCTTAGTAGAGGGGTCAATAACCTGGGGGCATAGTTTCAAGGTAAGGGGCAGGAGGTTTAGAGGGGATTTGAGGAAAAACTTTTTCACCCAGAGGGTGGTTGGAATCTGGAACTCACTGCCTGAAAGGGTGGTAGAGGCAGGACCCTCACAACATTCAAGAAGCATTTGGATGAGCTCTTGAAATGGCATAGCATACAAGGCTACGGACCAAATGCTGGAAAATGGGGATTAGACAGGGCTTGATGGCCGGCGCGGACGCGATGGGCCGAAGGGCCTCTTTCTGTGCTGTATAACTCCATGACTCTATGAGACAATCCAGTGTGCATGTGGAAGAAATTATACACTCAAGACGACCAAATAATCTCTCAGTGTGGTACTGAGCCCCACAGATTAGGAAAACCCCTCATCTGTGCTGAGTTACTGATGTCAACCGGGGTGTTGATCTGTTACATCCACCTGGGAGGGCAGACGGGACCGCGGTTTATGTCTCATCCAAACGATGACACCTCCAACAGTGCAGCGCTCCCTCAGTACCGGCACCGGGGGAGGTCAGCCTGGATTATGGGCTCAAGTCTCCAGAGCGGGGACTTGAACCCACAACTGTCTGACTCAGAGGCGAGAGCGCTACCCACTGAGCCACAGCTAACACGGAATCAAGTCCCACAACGCTCAATGTACACACACACACACACACACACACACACACACACACACACACATACACACACACCCCCCCCACCCCCCGGAGGTCCCATGGGATGACGAGCCGATGGAACTGGAATCCAGAACCAAGCAGCACCTTCGAGAGAGGAGAGAGGAAAACCCGGGAAAGAAAAAATAATAAATCATAAATCATAAATGTTAATTGGACAAAATTCCATTTCTGCCCTCGGTTTCCAAACTCTAAATCTGTTAGTAAACAAGAATTGCTCAACTATGATCTTTCCGAGCTCTGCCTTGAATTGAGAAAAAAAAACTCATTGCAAAGTGAGATAATCCTCCCTCAGGCAGATAAATCCCCCTTTTTAAAAAGGTACGGCCACATAAAGTTTACCCGGTGTGGATATTTCTGTACCCCTCAGAAAGTACAAGAGCACCAAACGGAAGGTCGAAAATGCTGTCCAGGCAGGTCAGGCCAGAGGCTGGGTATTCTGCGGCGAGTGTCTCACCTCCTGACTCCCCAAAGCCTTTCCACCATTTATAAGACACAAGTAAGGAGTGTGATGGAATACTCTCCACTTGCCTGGATGAGTGCAGCTCCAACAACACTCAAGAAGCTCAACACCCTCCAGGACAAAGCAGCCCGCTTGATTGGCACCCCATCCACCAGCTTAAACATTCACTCCCTCCACCACCGGCGTACCGTGGCTGCAGTGTGTACCATCGACACGATGCACTGCAGCAACTCGCCAAGGCTTCTTCGGCAGCACCTCCCAAACCCGCACCCTCTTCCACCTAGAAGGACAAGGGCAGCAGGCGCATGGGAACACCACCAGCTCCAAGATCCCCTCCAAGTCACACACCATCCTGACTTAGAAGTATATCGGCCGATCCTTCATCGTTGCTGGGTCAAAATCCTGGAGCTCCCTCCCTAACAGCACTGTGGGAGTACCTTCACCACCCGGACTGCAGCAGTTCAAGGCGGTGGCTCACCACCGCCTTCTCAAGGGCAACGAGGGATGGGCAATAAATGCTGGCCTTGCCAGGGACGCCCATATTGTATAAAACAAATTTTTTAAAAAGGCCGAGGCCTGGTGTGAAGTAATCTCAAGCCCTCGACAAGGGCGAAGCTGGTTCAAGCAAGCACCATAGCTTCCGGCCCTGCATCAGAAGACATTCCGCAAGACTAAAGGTTCTCCTACAGCCACCACTCGAGAGAAACCATTTAAACTGCTACTCTGAGCAACTTTTAGCTTAAAAACTACAAGGGAATAGGGCTGTCACACCGACCCGATTGTCACACAACTGAAATGAGGAGTGTGGGATGGTGCTCGGGAAACCTGATGGAAACTGAGGATATCAATCCAATCCAAACTGCGCATTAATATTCACTGACTCACAGCCAGAAAGAAAGAACTTGCATTTCTACGGCGCCTTGCACAATCTCAGGACATCCCAAAGCGCTTTACAGTCAATGAAGTGCTTTGTGAAGTGTAGTCACTGTTACAATGCAGGGAAACGTGGCAGCCAATTTGAGCACAGCAAGCTCTCACAAACAGCAATGTAGCAGTCACCAGATCATCTGTTTTTTTGGTGATGTTGGCTGAGGGATAGATATTGGTCGCAGGACACCAGGGAGAACTCCCCCCTGCTCCTCTTTGAAATAGTGGCCGTGGAATCTTTTACGTCCACCTGAGAGAGCAGACGGTGCCTCGGTTTAACGTCTCATCCGAAAGACGGCACCTCCAACAGTGCAGCACTCCCTCAGCACTGCCACTGGGAGTGTCGGTCTGGGTTAGGTGCTCGAGTCTCTGGAGTGGGACTCAAACCCACGATCTTCTGACTCAGAGACGAGAGAGAGTGTGTTACCCACTGAGCCCCGGCCGACAGAGCGGGAGAAGGTCGGTGGGCAAAAGGTAAGAATGGTCTGGGTGAAACGGGTAGCCTGGAAACTGCAGCCAACACTGGAGAGCAAAAGGCGGCTGTACAAGAACGTTGAAGGTTATTTTTCATTTTAAATTCTAAACAAATCAGTCGGCTTTAGTTTGAAGTCCTACAACCATAGCCTTTCAGACGGGGGCTCTGTCTGAAACTCAGATGCTTCAGCAGGCATTCTCCAGTGATGTCATCATCGAGGCCCTGCAGCCAATCACTGCTCAGCATGCCAGCTGTAACTAACCACTCTCTGACATCACTCAGCAGGATTGATTTCATGTGGAACAGTCTGCGACTTGCTTACAATCAGTCCTTGAAGCTTCAAAAGCAAGGTCTCGGTGTAGCGCAACTTCTGAAGTTGAACAAAGTCTTTGTGGAAGACTGGGAATCGAAAAGGAGGCGGTCTCCAGACTTTGCCACGATATGGTTTTTTTTAAGCTTGGCTCAAGAATTGTGTCGAGTGCTTCCTGGAAAAAAAAAACACACACACACACACACACAACCAAAGGTAATTGCTGTCTGCGAGGCTCAACTCGCTGAAGCACAGAGTAGCACGTCTGCCTCAGGCTCCATCTGTCCCGACTTAGCTACTCTCAACCGGAGGAGCAGGAGGGCCGGGGCTCCGTGGCCAGCACTCTCGCCCTTGGAGTCAGAAGGTTGTGGGCTCGAGCCCCCCGCTCCAGAGACTTGAGCCCCAAAAATTCAGGCCAACACTCTCCCGATGCCAGTACTGAGGGAGTGCTGCAACTGTCGGAGGTGCCGACTTTCGGATGAGACGTTAAACCGAGGCCCCATCTGCTCTCTCAGGTGGACGTGAAAGATGCCACAGCCACTATTTCGAAGAAGAGCAGGGGAGTTCTCCCCGGTGTCCTGGGGCCAATATTTATCACTCAATCAACATCACTAAAACAGATTATCTGGTCATTATCTCATTGCTGTTTGTGGGAGCTTGCTGTGCGCAAATTGTCTGCCGCGTTTCCTGCATTACAACAGTGACTACACTTCAAAAAGTGCTTCATTGGCTGAAGTGCTTTGAGACGTCCTGTGGGTGCTACAGGCGCTACAGAAATACACGTTCTATCTTGCCCTCTCCCTGGAACGGTTGACTGCTCACACGGGAGGGAGCTTGGCTTGAAGCAGAAGGAAAAGCAACAAGACCATGTCTTTGAAGTTGATTCTATCAGCACGGCAACAGCGAGCTGAATGTACAGAGTGCGCTTTGTGTTAAGAGGCAGGGTATATAATGAGCCCGGCTCTGACCATCCCAATCCCTGGCAGTCAGCTCCCAGCAATGAATATCACAAGGAGCTCGACTGTAGACCTTATGAACGGCCGAAGCTCCAATGTGTGAAGCACTGTGTCCACGTCTGAATTTCCTCGTGTTTTTTTTAGGGAAGGGAGGCGGGGATGGGGATAAGAACGGGGGCAAGGGGTATCAGGGGAAGGAGGTTATTGTTCAATCTTGAGGGAGTGGAATCTATTGTTACAGAGGCTAGCATCCCCTCCTCCAAATCACTAATCCACCATGTCTCAGTGTGATACAAGGTATCGGCAGGACCCAGCTTTACAGTGACAAACCTATACCCACCAGTACTGTACCCCAGTGTTATACAGTGACAGGCCTGTACCCACCAGTACTGTACCCCAGTGTTATACAGTGACAGGCCTGTACCCACCAGTACTGTACCCCAGTGTTATACAGTGACAGACCTGTACCCACCAGTACTGTACCCCAGTGTTATACAGTGACAGACCTGTACCCACCAGTACTGTACCCCAGTGTTATACAGTGACAGGCCTGTACCCACCAGTACTGTACCCCAGTGTTATACAGTGACAGACCTGTACCCACCAGTACTGTACCCCAGTGTTATACAGTGACAGACCTGTACCCACCAGTACTGTACCCCAGCGTTATACAGTGACAGACCTGTACCCACCAGTACTGTACCCCAGTGTTATACAGTGACAGACCTGTACCCACCAGTACTGTACCCCAGTGTTATACAGTGACAGACCTGTACCCACCAGTGCTGTACCCCAGTGTTATACAGTGACAGACCTGTACCCACCAGTACTGTACCCCAGTGTTATGCAGTGACAGACCTGTACCCACCGGTACTGTACCCCAGTGTTATACAGTGACAGACCTGTACCCACCAGTACTGTACCCCAGTGTTATACAGTGACAGACCTGTTACCACCAGTACTGTACCCCAGTGTTATACAGTGACAGACCTGTACCCGCCAGTACTGTACCCCAGTGTTACAGAGTGACAGACCTGTACCCACCAGTACTGTACCCCAGTGTTATACAGTGACAGACCTGTACCCACCAGTACTGTACCCCAGTGTTATACAGTGACAGACCTACACCCACCAGTAATGTACCCCAGCGTTATAGTGACAGACCTGTACCCACCAGTACTGTACCCCAGTGTTATACAGTGACAGACCTGTACCCACCAGTACTGTACCCCAGTGTTATACAGTGACAGACCTGTACCCACCAGTACTGTACCCCAGTGTTATACAGTGACAGACCTGTACCCACCAGTACTGTACCCCAGTGTTATACAGCGACAGACCTGTACCCACCAGAACTGTACCCCAGTGTGATACAGTGACAGACCTGTACCCACCAGTACTGTACCCCAGTGTTATACAGTGACAGACCTGTACCCACCAGTACTGTATCCCAGTGACAGACCTACACCCACCAGTACTGTACCCCAGTGTTATACAGTAACAGACCCGTACCCACCAGTATGTACCCCAGCATTATACAGTGACAGACCTGTACCAACCAGTACTGTACCCCAGTGTTATACAGTGACAGACCTGTACCCACCAGTACTGTACCCCAGTGTTATACAGTGACAGACCTGTACCCACCAGTACTGTACCCCAGTGTTATACAGTGACAGACCTGTACCCACCAGTACTGTACCCCAGCGTTAGTGACATACCTGTACCCACCAGTACTGTACCCCAGTTTTAGACAGTGACAGTGCGGTCCGATTGAATCGAGCGATGGTGAGGAGCCTCGAGCCCAGTGTTGGGTCATGTCTACCAGTGTCTCAGTGAAAGCTGAGTGCACAGGGTGAGCAGAGGTGGGAACAACCAGTGCAACTATAATCGGGCAAAAACCACTTCCACCCTAGCTGTGAGCTGAAGGGTTCGGAAAGTCATTAAAACTGTCAAACCGCCCCTCCGTGCTGTCTCCTGAACTAATATTTCAGGCACCCAGCGCCCGTCACCCAGCCGGCTGGTCATTCATCGCCCAGCCTGGTCTCACCACTCTATCACTGCCTAACGACCAGTCATTTCCTCTTACAGATCCTGCCCCCAACTTAAAATCTGCCCAATGCCAAATTCCCAGCTGCCGTCTCTTTATCTCCGAGGCTCTTTCGCGATGGTCCGAGGTGTAGGCATGGGGTAACTGCGCGATTTAACACGATACCGAGCGAGCGTGCGCTGGTTGTGATGGCCGCACAGTCAAATAGCCTGCCACTCATTGTTTCGCTTCACACGTAAAGAATGTTGAGTCAGCACCCAGGGAACTGTACCCCAGTGAGCCTTAGGGCCGGTTGAACCCACATCTCGGAGTGTCGGTGCCTGGGGAACCCATGCCCCGGGGAGCGTCCGTGCCCCGAAGGAACCTTTACCTCGGCAAATGATAGTATTTTAGAATTGGAGAGAGGGGGGCAAAAATCAACCAGATGAGTTGATTATTTTAAATCCGAGATCGATAGATTTTTGCTAGTCAAGCGTATTAAGGGATTTGGAACCAAGGCAGGTGGATGGAGTTGAGATACAGATCAACTATGATCTCACTGAATGGCGGAACAGGCTCGAGGGGCTGAATGGCCTCCTCCTGTTCCTATGATCAGTGAATCTGCCGCTTACACACTGCGTTCAATCGGCACAATAATAGCCCCATCCCATCTCTACAAATGCCATCCCATCAACGGTTCCTCCATCCAGCTCTGACCAGCATGGCAGAGCCTATGCGAGCGTCTACCTTCTGCGGTCTTTGAGCTGTCAAGAAGTGTTCTTTTACCATAATTACAAAAATATCATTTATCTAAAATCTACGAGCTTTTCTTCACCGGGATGTTCTTGCATTGGCTCCTCCGCTGTGCAAATTCTCCATGCTCAACAGTAGAAGATCCCTTGCCAATGGTTCAGCAAGTCTGGCCCACGAGCATGAACTGTCCAGAGCAGGAAAGTGCTCGGGTTGGACCTGCTGCGTCTGTTGAGGAGGGAGAGGCTGTATACTTGGCCTCAGGTATTGTCTCGCCCTTACATCTACAAGCTTGCATTCGAAGTTAAATAGACTGTAATGCCAAGAGGTGCCCGTAAGCGGTAGGAATCTCAACTCAGAGAGAGTGCATAGGTTGTGGGTTTAAGCCCCAACCTAGGCTCCTAGGAATTGGGGCATATACTTGAAACAGGGAAAATTTGCAGGGCTTTTGGGGAAAGAGCAAGGGGGAGCGGGACTGATTGGAGAGCTCTTTCAAAGAGCCGGCACAGGCACGATGGGCCAAATGGTCTCCTTCTGCGCTGGAGGATTCTCAAGGGCAACTATGGATGGGCAATAAATGCCAGTCTTGCCAGCGACGCCCACATCCCATAAATGAATTTAAAAAGTCATCATGGGGACAGTCAAGGAATACATGTCCACAATAACTGGTTGGAGGGATTTGGCCAGCCACATGATGTAGCTGAGAATTCACTACCCCAACACCTTCCCATAAGCAACAACAGGAAACACCTGGGACCCCTGATTCCTGGCCATTGTAGCGGTGAATTTAGCGTGGAGTGGGGGGTGGGGGGGGCGGGGGGGAACGGGGGAAGGGACTGTCATCACGGAATGCAGTGGTCCCTTTAGAGGAGGTTGATGGTGGGGAATTCGGCGATGGTAATGCCGTTGAATGTAGTGGGCCGATGGTTAGACTGTCGCGTGTTGGAAATAGTCATTGCCTGGCACTACTGTGGCGCGAATGTTACCTGCCACTTATCAGCCCAAGCCTGAACGTCGTCCAGGTCTTGTTGCATGCGGGCATGGACTGCTTCATTATTTGAGGAGTTGTGAATGGCACTGAACATGATGTGCAGTCATCAACGAACATCCTCATTTCTGACCTTATGTTGGAGGGAAGGTCATTGATGAAACAGCTGAAGATGGTTGGGCCTAGGACATTGCCTTGAAGAACTCCTGCACCGATGTCCTGGGGCTGTGATGATTGACCTTCAACCACCACAACCATCTTCCTTTGTGCTAGGTATGACTCCAGCCAGTGGAGAGTTTTCCCCCCCGATTCCCATTGACTTCAGTTTTACTAGGGCTCCTTGATGCCACACTCGGTCAAATGCTGCCTTGATGTCTAGGGCAGTCACTCTCACCTCACCTCTGGAATTCAGCTCCTTTGTCCATGTTTGGACCAAGGCTGTAATGAGGTCGGGAGCCGAGTGGTCTTGGTGGAACCCAAACTGGGCATCAGTGAGCAGGTTATTGGTGAGTAAGTGCCGCTTGATAGCACTGTCGATGACAACTTCCATCACTTTGCTGATAATTGAGAGTAGACTGATGGGGCGGTAATTGGCCGGATTGGATTTGTCCTGCTTTTTGTGGACAGGACATACCTGGGCAGTTTCCCACATTGTCGGATAGATGCCAGTGTTGTAGCCGCTAGTTCTGGAGCACCAGTCTTCAGCACGATAGCCGGGATGTTGTCGGGGCCCGTAGTCTTTGCTGTATCCAGTGTGCTCAGCCGTTTCTGGATTTCACGTGGAGTGAATCGAATTGGCTGAAGACTGGCTTCTGTGATGGTGGGGGCCTCAGGAGTAGGCCGACATGGATCATCCGCTCGGCACTTCTGGCTGAAGATGGTTGCAAACGCTTAGCCTTGTCTTTTGCACTCGCGTGCTGGGCTCCACCATCATTGAGGATGGGGATATTCAATCTTTGACAGTCAATCTTTGCTTATAATCACAAGTTTAAAAATCTGACGCATCATGGCCTTAACCCTTATACTGCTGAATATTACACAGCTAGTAACCCTTACCCTGAATAAGCAGTGACTCCGTACAGTCAGTGAATAATCCTTACCCTGCTGAATTTACAGCGACTCCATACAGTTACCATGAGTAATCCTTACCCTGCTGAATTTACAGCGACTCCATACAGTTACCATGAGTAATCCTTACCCTGCTGAATTTACAGTGACTCCATACAGTTACCATGAGTAATCCTTACCCTGCTGAATTTACAGCGACGCCATACAGTTACCATGAGTAATCCTTACCCTGCTGATTTTACAGCGACTCCATACAGTTACCATGAGTAATCCTTACCCTGCTGAATTTACAGTGACTCCATACAGTTACCATGAGTAATCCTTACCCTGCTGAATTTACAGCGACGCCATACAGTTACCATGAGTAATCCTTACCCTGCTGAATTTACATCAACTCTGTACAGTTACGGAGGGAGTAATCCTTACCCTGCTGAATAAACAGAGACTCCATACAGTTTCAGCAACTCTTTGCAGTTGTTGAAAGCCATTAAATGCAGGGCAGAAACTGGGAATGGATAAGGTGCTGATTTACAACAGAAGAGAGAAGCCTAGATATTCCGATGGGGTGAAATTTGGATCTGAATGGCGATAGCAGGTTTTCCAGAGTCAAATGGAAGTGTGCACCCAATGCTCTCTTAACACTCTTGTTCAAGGAGGGAGAGAGAGGGAGAGACAGACAGACAGAAACTGGGGAACGACAGACCAGTTAGCTTAATGCAAATTGGGGACAAACTCTCAGAATCTGTAATTCAGCATAAAGTTAGTGAGCAATTGGGAATACACAAAACTAATCAAGATCAGCCAGCACTGATTTATTGAAGGCAAATCGTGTCTGATAAATATAACAGAAATCTTGAATAAGTAACCAAGTGGAGAGATAACGGAATGCAGCGGATGGGGTGTATATGGATTTTCAGAAGGCATTCGATAAGGTGTCGCACGAGAGGCTCGTTAGAATAATTTAGGTGTGTGGTATGAGAGACAATGGATAGACAGTCGCTCGACAGACAGGGTGAACACGTATTGCTCGGATTGGAGCAGGGACGGAAGGTTTGTACCCCAGGGGACAGCGCTGGGTCTGTTAGATCCGTGATTCTGAGAGTATGATGTTTTTCAATAACCACACGGATGCTGTAACTTAACAATCAACAGGTATTTACTGGAGTAGGGTAGTCTCAAGACTGGGGTACAGAGGCATGCTCAAGGCTTATATACAGGTGTGGTCACTGCCAGTACTACAGTATACAGGAGCTGTAAAAGTAGTTCTCTCTTAAAGGTACATACACTACAATTCCTCCCCTTTTAGATTAGTAGTACCCATAATATTCAAATAACAATTAACATTTTAACATGTACATTAAACAACAATAGTCCATTTATAGATTCAGTCTTTGGGGCGGCTTCCTGATCCTTTCGGGATAGCGCCTTTCCTGAGGTTCTTGTTCTTGGTGCGGAGGCGATTCTGACCCCTTTTCATCGGTTAGTTCATCGGGTTCCACTGCTATTGGTTCGGAGGTAGATGCTACCGGTGTGTCGGGTTCATCCCCAGGTACGCAAGACATGGGGTTGACTCGTTCCTGTGACGCTAAGATCTGATCAACGTGGCGTCTCACAATGTTCTCCCCGACATCCACTGTGTACATTAATGACCCCTGCCGTGTGCATATCGTTCCGGGTTGCCATTTCTCTGTTCGGTAGTCACAGGCCAAGACTGGTTGTCCTACATTGAAGCTCCTTGTCGGCTTCTCATTGATGTGCTGGAATTGTTTATCCTCAACATTTCTTCGCACATTTGGTCTAAGCAAGTCCAGACAAGATCGCAACCTTCGGTTAAAGAACATCATGGCCGGGGTCTGGTTGGTAACTGCATGTGTCGCGTTTCGGTAGGCTAATAAGAAATTGTCCACCTTATGCTGTAGTGGAATTTCATCGTCGCACATGGCCTTTATCGCCTTCTTAAAGGTTTGTACGAACCTCTCAGCCAATCCATTTGTGGCTGGATGATACGGGGCGGATGTGTAATGCCTTACCCCATTCCTTCTCATAAATTTTTGAAACTCTTCGGACACAAACTGTGGTCCATTATCAGAGCAAATCTGCTCTGGCAAGCTGTTTCTGGCAAATATGGTCCATAGGACTGCAATCGTTTTCTCTGTAGTGGTTGAGGACATTTTTATCACCTCAGGCCACTTCGAATGAGCATCCACTGCTATTAAGAACATTGAGTCCATGAATGCACCAGCAAAATCAATATGCACCCATTGCCATGGAGAGGAGGGCCACTCCCATGGGTGTAGAGGGGCATGTGGTGGTGCATTTTGGACCTTCTGGCATCCTGAGCAGCTCTTGGTTAGGTCTTCAATTTGTTGATCGATTCCCGGCCAACACACATAAGCCCTAGCAAGGCTTTTCATTTTCACTCCCCCCAGATGACCTTCATGTAGCTCATTTAGCACTCTCTCCCTTAACTTGGGTGGAATCACCACTCTGGATCCACACATCACTGTCCCCTGGCATACTGACAGCTGTTCTCTTCTGGATGAGAATGCTGGCAACAGTGAGTCGCCATGTGTTGGCCATCCCCTCACCGTCAAATCATATACCCGAGACAGCGTCGGATCATTGCGGGTCTCCTTCTCTATATCCGCGTTCGTTACTGGCAATCGTTCAATTATTGACGAATAAAATATCTCGATAGGGTCCACTGCTGGTGCTTCCTCCACAGTAGGCAGTGGCAGGCGCGATAGCCCATCAGCGTTTCCATGCTGTTTCGTGCCTTTATATTCTATTTCATATTGATTCGCCCCCAGAAACAGGGACCATCTTTGTAACCGTTGTGCAGTCATCACTGGAACACCCTTCTTAGGATTAAAGATGGAGACAAGTGGTTGGTGGGCAGTCAGCAAGGTGAACTTCTGCCCATGCAGATAGTGGTTGAATTTTTTTATACCCCATACTAGGCTGAGGGCCTCCCTGTCAATCTGGGCGTAGTTGCGCACGGCTGAGGTTAGTGACTGAGACGCAAAGGCTACTGGCCTCTCCAACCCGTCTGGGAATTTGTGCGACAGCACCGCTCCAATACCATAGGGTGATGCATCACATGCCAAACGAATTGGTAGTGCTGGGTTGAAATGGGCCAACACCTTTTTAGATGTGATCAATTCTTTACACTTCTGGAAAGCTCGTCTACGTTTGTCATTCCACTTCCATGGTACCCCTGTTTGCAGTAGGGTGGTCAGTGGGTGTAATACCGTGGACAAATTTTGGTAAGAACTTATGGTAGTAGTTTACCAGCCCGAGGAACTACCTCAGTTGTGACACATATTCCGGTGCTGGAGCCTTGACTACTGCCTCAATCTTTTCAGGGGACTTATGTAACCCCTCTTCATCGATGACATGGCCACAATACGAGATCTGCTTCTGGAAAAACTCGCACTTGTGGCGATTAGCTCGTAGCCCATACTCCTTTAATCTGGTGAGCACCTTCTCCAAGTTGGCGAGGTGATCACTGTCATTTTCGCCCGTGATCAGGATGTCGTCCAAATAACACTGGGTCCCTGGAATCCCTTGCAGGACTTGATCCATTGCCCTTTGCCAAATAGCCGGAGCCGATGCTACCCCGAACACCAGCTGGTTGTATTGATAGAGACCTTTATGAGTGTTAATCGTAAGGTATTGTTTCGAGGCTTCTTCTACCTCCATTTGCAAGTACGCCTGGGTTAGATCAATTTTGGTGAAGCGTTTACCTCCAGATAGCGAGGCGAAAATATCCTCAATTCGTGGAAGCGGATATTGTACCGTGTGAAGGACTGGGTTCACTGTCACCTTAAAATCCCCACAGATGCGGACCTTCTTTGGTTCCCCAGGCGTATTACTCAACGACCTCTTCATTACAGGAACGATGGGTGTAGCCCACTCACTCCAGTCTACTTTGGACAGTACTCTTGAGCGTTCCAACCCTTCCAGCTCTGCTTCGACAGCTGGTCTGATCGCATAAGGCACTGGTCTGGCCTTAAGAAACTTTGGGCTTGCATTTTCCTCTCTCTCTCCGCTTTGTTTTTCCTCGACGCCGCTCGGTTTTCAACCCCCGGCTGCGCCCTGTGCGCTTCACCCTCTGTCTTACCCCATCGACGCTGCTTGGCTTTCTCTCCGCCATCGGTCAGCTCCAGCCGCCGCTGTCCGGGAAGGGTCTGCGCTGTACCTGTCGTCAGTCTATTGCTGATCGTCGTGGCTGGGGAACCAAGCCCGGCTCTCCACAGCCTCCCCTGCGATGTTCAATCTCTGCCGGACGACTGGGCGGTTGCTCGTGGTCGACGCCCGTGTTTCTGGCCTCGACTTTCTTCCACCGCCCTCCCGGAGTGAATCCTCGAAGGGAAATGCAGAGTTGCAGGTAGATTCGAATCGACACTCGTCGCCACTGTTAGATCCGTGATTCTGAGAGTGTGATGTTTTTCAATAACCACACGGATGCTGTAACTTAACAATCAACAGGTATTTACTGGAGTAGGGTAGTCTCAAGACTGGGGTACAGAGGCATGCTCAAGGCTTATATACAGGTGTGGTCACTGCCGGTACTACAGTATACAGGAGCTGTAAAAGTAGTTCTCTCTTAAAGGTACATACACTACAGGGTCCTCTTTCACTTCTGGTATGTACAGATTATTTGGACTCGGGCACAAGGAGCCCAATTTCAAAACTGGCTGACGACACAAAGGCAGGAGGCTTGGCAAACAGTAAAGAGGACAGTGAAAAACCACAGGTTACCGACAAGTTAGCGACAAGTTAACAACAAGCAATGTTCCCTTTAAGCTGCGTGGCCACGCAGCGCTCTGGACCTCCCGCACAGTCGGCTTGCCGGCTTTTAAATAGAAAAATCGCACGTGCATGGATTCTTGAATGGGCCGCGTGGGCAGTTAAAGGGGCCGCGCGGGCCAAAATAAAAATAAAAGGGAACATTGGCGTCAAGTTAGCGGAATGGGCAGCCAGCTAGAAGGTGTAATTTAATGTGGACAAGGGTGAGGGTATGTATTTGGGGGTGTCGGAGAACGGATTGGGAGTATGCACTCAATGGAAAGATGCTGAAGGGTGCGAATGAACAGGGAGCCAGGGGGTCAAATAGGTAATTCCACGAAAGGGCAAATGCAGGTAGATAAAGCATTAAAAAGCAAACACAGATTTGTGTTTTATAAATAAGAACAGAGAGTATAAGAGTAAGGAAGTAATAATAATGATTTGGCTAGATAGTGCGAGCACTGTGTGAAATTCTGGGAGTCCTGATTACAGAAAGGACATTAAACCCACAGACAGCAGGCAGTGTGGATTCACCAGGATAATACCAGGGATGGGAAGCTATGGTTATGAGGAGAGACTTGAGATACTGGGAGGATACGCACTGGAGCAGAGAAGGCCAGGAGGAGAGTTAATAGAGGTTTTTTTTTAATTATGAAGAGTTTTGATAAGATTGAGTTGGAAAAGACTATTTCCTCTGGTTGAGGATGAAGGGCCTTCAACTTGAAACCATCACCAAAGGAATGAGGAGGGAGGTTGGGGGAAATATCTTTACACAGAGGGTTGTGTGAGCATGGAACGCTTTACCACAGGGAGTGGCTGAGGCAGAGAGAACATTGCATCTTTCCAGGAAAATTGAATAAATATTTGAAGCCGAGGAACAGACAGGGCTATGGGGAGAGAGCGGGGCAGTGGGATTAGTTTGGGGATTGATACAGGGCTATGGGGAGAGAGCGAGGCAGTGGGATTAGTTTGGGGATTGATACAGGGCTATGGGAAGAGAGAGGGGCAGTGGGGTTAGTTTGGGGATTGATACAGGGCTATGGGGAGAGAGCGGGGCAGTGGGATTAGTTTGGGGATTGATACAGGGCTATGGGGAAAGAGCGGGGCAGTGGGATTAGTTTGGGGATTGATACAGGGCGATGGGGAGAGAGTGGGGCAGTGGGATTAGTTTGGGATTGATGCAGGGCTATGGGGAGAGAGCGGGGCAGTGGGATTGGTTTGGGATTGATACAGGGCTATGGGGAGAGAGCGGGGCAGTGGGATTGGTTTGGGATTGATACAGGGCTATGGGGAGAGAGCGGGGCAGTGGGATTAGTTTGGAATTGATGCAGGGCTATGGGGAGAGAGCGGGGCAGTGGGATTGGTTTGGGATTGATACAGGGCTATGGGGAGAGAGCGGGGCACTGGGATTAGTTTGAGATTGATGCAGGGCCATGGGGAGAGAGCGGGGCAGTGGGATTAGTTTGGGATTGATACAGGGCTATGGGGAGAGAGCGGGGCAGTGGGATTAGTTTGAGATTGATACAGGGCTATGGGGAGAGAGCGGGGCAGTGGGATTGGTTTGGGATTGATACAGGGCTATGGGGAGAGAGTGGGGCAGTGGGATTACTTTGGGGATTGATACAGGGCTATGGGGAGAGCGGGACAGTGGGATTCGTTTGGGATTGATACAGGGCTATGGGGAGAGTGCAGAGCAGTGGGATTGGTTTGGGATTGATGCAGGGCCATGGGGAGAGAGCAGGGCAGTGGGATTAGTTTGGGATTGATACAGGGCTATGGGGAGAGAGCGGGGCAGTGGGATTAGATTGGGATTGATGCGGGGCTATGGGGAGAGAGCGTGGCAGTGGGATTAGTTTGGGATTGACACAGGGCTATGGGGAGAGAACGGGGCAGTGGGATTAGATTGGGATTGATACAGGGCTATGGGGAGAGAGCGGGTCAGTGGGATTAGATTGGGATTGATGCGGGGCTATGGGGAGTGAGCGGGGCAGTGGGATTAGTTTGGGATTGATACAGGGCTATGAGGAGAGAGCGGGGCAGTGAGATTAGTTTGGGGATTGATACAGGGCTATGGGGAGAGAGTGGGGCAATGGGATTAGATTGGGATTGATGCGGGCCTATGGGGAGAGAGCGGGGCAGTGGGATTAGTTTGGAATTGATGCAGGGCTATGGGGAGAGGGCGGGGCAGTGGGATTAGTTTGGGGATTTATATAGGACTATGGGGAGAGTGTGGGGCAGTGGGATTAGTTTGGGATTGATACAGGGCTATGGGGAGAGAGCGAGGCAGTGGGATTAGTTTGGGATTGATACAGGGCTATGGGGAGAGAGCGGGGCAGTGGGATTAGTTTGGGATTGATACAGGGCTATGGGGAGAGAGCGGGGCAGTGGGATTAGTTTGGGATTGATACAGGGCTATGGGGAGAGAGCAGGGCAGTGGGATTAGTTTGGGATTGATACAGGGCTATGGGGAGAGAGCGGGGCAGTGGGATTAGTTTGGGATTGATACAGGGCTATGGGGAGAGAGCGGGGCAATGGGATTAGTTTGGGATTGATGCGGGGCTATGGGGAGAGAGCGGGGCAGTGGGATTGGTTTCGGATTGATACAGGGCTATGGGGAGAGAGCGGGGCAGTGGGATTAGTTTGAGATTGATACGGGGCTATGGGGAGAGAGCGGGGCAGTGGGATTGGTTTGGGATTGATACAGGGCTATGGGGAGAGAGCGAGGCAGTGGGATTAGTTTGGGATTGATACAGGGCTATGGGGAGAGAGTGGGGCAGTGGGATTAGTTTGGGGATTGATACAGGGCTATGGGGAGAGCGGGACAGTGGGATTCGTTTGGGATTGATACAGGGCTATGGGGAGAGTGCAGAGCAGTGGGATTGGTTTGGGATTGATACAGGTCTATGGGGAGAGAGCAGGGCAGTGGGATTAGTTTGGGATTGATACAGGGCTATGGGGAGAGAGCGGGGCAGTGGGATTAGATTGGGATTGATGCGGGGCTATGGGGAGAGAGCGGGGCAGTGGGATTAGTTTGGGATTGACACAGGGCTATGGGGAGAGAGCGGGGCAGTGGGATTAGATTGGGATTGATACAGGGCTATGGGGAGAGAGCGGGTCAGTGGGATTAGATTGGAATTGATGCGGGGCTATGGGGAGTGAGCGGGGCAGTGGGATTAGTTTGGGATTGATACAGGGCTATGAGGAGAGAGTGGGGCAATGGGATTAGTTTGGGATTGATTCAGGACTATGGGGAGAGAGCGGGGCAGTGGGATTAGTTTGGGATTGATACAGGGCTAGGGGGAGAGAGTGGGGCAATGGGATTAGATTGGGATTGATGCGGGGCTATGGGGAGAGAGCGGGGCAGTGGGATTAGTTTGGGATTGATGCAGGGCTATGGGGAGAGAGCGAGGCAGTGGGATTAGTTTGGGATTGATACAGGGCTATGGGGAGAGAGTGGGACAGTGGGATTAGTTTGGGATTGATTCAGGGCTATGGGGAGAGAGCGGGGCAGTGGGATTAGTTTGGGATTGATACAGGGCTATGGGGAGAGAGCGAGGCAGTGGGATTAGATTGGGATTGATGCGGGGCTATGGGGAGAGAGCGGGGCAGTGGGATTAGTTTGGGATTGTTACGGGCTATGGGGAGAGAGTGAGGCAGTGGGATTAGTTTGGAATTGATGCAGGGCTATGGGGAGAGGGCGGGGCAGTGGGATTAGTTTGGGGATTTATATAGGACTATGGGGAGAGTGTGGGGCAGTGGGATTAGTTTGGGATTGATACAGGGCTATGGGGAGAGAGCGAGGCAGCGGGATTAGTTTGGGATTGATACAGGGCTATGGGGAGAGAGCGGGGCAGTGGGATTAGTTTGGGATTGATACAGGGCTATGGGGAGAGAGCGGGGCAGTGGGATTAGTTTGGGATTGATGCGGGGCTATGGGGAGAGAGTGGGGCAGTGGGATTAGTTTGGGATTGATACAGGACTATGGGGAGAGAGTGAGGCAGTGGGATTAGTTTGGGATTGATACAGGACTATGGGGAGAGAGTGGGGCAGTGGGATTAGTTTGGGATTGATACAGGGCTATGGGGAGTGAGCGGGGCAGTGGGATTAGTTTGGGATTGATACAGGGCTATGGGGAGAGAGCAGGGCAGTGGGATTAGTTTGGGATTGATACAGGGCTATGGGGAGAGAGCGGGGCAGTGGGATTAGTTTGGGATTCCTCTAACAAAGAGCTGGTAGACACACAACGGGCCGAATGGCTGCTGGCAACTCTTTTGGTGCTTGATGTTCAAAACACTACAGATCAAGAAATGGGCAATGAATCACTGCTGCCAATTAAAAAGAAGAATCAGTCAAAATATTTTCAAAAAATCCTTTTCAGACACCATGGGTTCTAAGACTTGTAACATAATAAAAACATTGTAGGAATTGCAACATTTACAAGGAAATGATTAAAATCAAATATCCTATTCCAGTTACTGGGTTATGAATGGCTCTAACAAAGGTTTTATTGAGGTCGCCTGGGCCTATAGGAGGATACCGAGTCTCAAATCCAAGCAAGGTTCCCAGATCCCTCACCCAAGGACACCCAACCCGACAGCTCCCGACATCCCTGGCTATGCACAATTTGTTACCACTGACCACGAAACGAGCCACTCGCAGAGCGTGCCGGGACTTGCTGTTTGTAAGCCTCCACGCTTGGTGTATGAAAGAAAACTATTGAGAAAAATAAATGTCAGGGGAAGCTGTTATTAGAAGCAGCGAAATTCAATTTGATTTTATTGGTAGGTGTAAAACATCAAAACAAGAACAAGGTAAAGCATCAATTCCAACTTTCTCCGAGATTACTTCGAAAACAAAAAAAAACTTACATTTCTATAGCGCCTTTCACGACCACCAGACATCCCAAAGCGCTTTACAGCCAATGAAATACTCTTTGAAGTGTAGTCACTGTTGTAATGTAGGAAATGCGGCAGCCGATTTGCACACAGCAAGCTCCCACAAACAGCAATGTGATAATGACCAGATAATCTGTTTCAGAGGAATAAATATTGGCCCAGGACACCGAGGATAACTCCCCTGCTCTTCTGTGAAATAATGGCCGTGGGATCTTTTATGACCACCCGAGAAGGCAGACGGGGCCTCGGTTTAACATCTTAACCGAAAGACAGCGCCGACCGACAGTGCGGCACTCCCTCAGCCCTGCACTGGAGCGTCAGCCTAGATTTTATGCTCAAGTCTCTGGAGTGGAGACATGAACCCACGACCTTCTGACTTGGAGGCGAGTGTGCTACCCACTGAACCACTGCTGACACAGTGCATCTTATAGTGCACTCTGATCTCCCTTAAATACATGCAACAAGCTCAAATGAAAACCAAACAAACACACAGCTGATGAAACCTAAAAGTGGGAAAATACTTCGGCAGAAACAACTCTATAATTTGCAATGCATTCTAAATGGTTTCGGAAACTGATTGTAAACCAAAGATACACAGAACTCAAAACACCACCATTATTCATTAAAAAATACAAGTTGCAAGGACTGTACTATTAGGCAAGAGGTGCTGAATCACAGTACAGATTTATTATGTATATTTAAGTTGAATAATTTGGTAAACTCAAGGACTGTTGCAAAGCTATATGGTACCGAAGGCAAGATGCAAATTTGGTCTGTATGTTTTATATTATTTCTTGGCATTTGTTATAAAAATTCACACCCTGAGAAAGTAAAAATAGCTGGTCCCTGTATTACATCCAATCGTTATCAACCATCAGTGTGTAAGGGAAAGACTATCCATATATTTTCCCAAAGGTAAATCAAAAGACACACTTGCTGTACTCTTCCTGCATGAATTCTTTCCAGATTCTCTTGCAGATTCATTAACTGCCAACGTACGCTCCTCACGGGCACCCCGCCTCTTGCAGGAGTGTTACCTCTGACATACGCGAGGAACTCTCATCACTATCGCCTGCGCGCTAACTTGGGGAAACCAATCTCCCGGCCATTGTAGATCCCGCCGCTTCTCATTCCAATCGGATAAAAATCAGGTGGGCATTCTGCCCCGCCAGGTTTTTTAAATTCAATTCACAGGATGTGGGCATTTATCGCCCATCCCCAATTACCCTCTAGAAGGTGGTGGTGGAGAGCCGCCTTCTTGAACCGCCGCAGTCCGTGTGGTGAAGGTGCTCTCACAGTGCTGTTGGGGGGTGGGTGGGGGGTGGGGGGGGGGGGGGGGAAGTACCAGAATTTTGACCCAGCGACGATGAAGGAACAGTCGATATAGTTCCAAGTCAGGATGGTGTGTGTGACTTGGAGGTGGTGGTGTTCCCATGTGCCTGCTGCCCTTGTCCTTCTAGGTGGTGGAGGTCGCGGGTTTGGGAGGTGCTCCAGTGCATCTTGTAGATTGTACACACTATTACTACCCAAACAGTGGAGGTGAGAACATTGTTTACAAGCATAAACTAAGAACCTGTTGGAATGGGGCTGGTCACCTTGACCTAACCATTCAACAAACACTAGTTCCCAGAATCTGGAAAGCCATACCGGGTTAAGCATTGCTCCTGTACTTTTGGGAGCCCGATGTACAACCACCTTCAATTCATGGGCTGACATTCTCTTTTCTCTGTACGAAAAAATTGAATTATTCTGTACCTGACCAGGGAATGTTTGATGGGGCAGTGTAGAGGGAGCTTTACTCTGTATCTAACCCGTGCTGTACTTGCCCTGGGAGTGTTTGATGTGACAGTGTAGAGGGAGCTTTACTCTGTATCTAACCTGTGCTGTACCTGCCCTGGGAGTGTTTGATGGGACAGTGTAGAGGGAGCTTTACTCTGTATCTAACCCGTGCTGTACCTGCCCTGGGAGTGTTTGCTGGGACAGTGTAGAGGGAGCTTTACTCTGTATCTAACCCGTGCTGTACCTGCCCTGGGAGTGTTTGATGGGACTGTGTAGAGGGAGCTTTACTCTGTATCTAACCTGTGCTGTACCTGCCCTGGGAGTGTTTGATGGGACAGTGTAGAGGGAGCTTTACTCTGTATCGAACCCCGTGCTGTACCTGCCCTGGGAGTGTTTGATGGGACAGTGTAGAGGGAGCTTTACTCTGTATCTAACCCCGTGCTGTACCTGCCCTGGGAGTGTTTGATGGGACAGTGTAGAGGGAGCTTTACTCTGTATCTAACCCGTGCTGTTCCTGCCCTGGGAGTGTTTGATGGGGCAATGTAGAGGGAGCGTTACTCTGTATCTAACCCCGTGCTGTACCTGCCCTGGGAGTGTTTGATGGGACAGTGTAGAGGGAGCTTTACTCTGTATCTAACCCGTGCTGTACCTGCCCTGCGAGAGTTTGATGGGGCAATGCAGGTTGTGGTATCAAGTCCCACTCCAGAGACTTGAGCACATAAATCTAGGCTGACACTCCAGTGCAGTACTAAGGGAGTGCTGCACTGTTGGAGGTGCAGCCTTTCAGATGAAACATTAAACCAAGGTCCCGTCTTCTTTTTCAGGTGGTCAGAAGAGATCCCACAGCATTATTTTGAAGAAGAGCAGGGGAGTTCTCCCCAGTGTCCTGGTGTCCCAATATTTATCCCGCAGCCAAAATCACTAAAAACAGATTATCCGGTCATTATCACATTACTGTTTGTGGGAGCTTGCTGTGCGCAAATTGGTTGCCGCGTTTCCTACATTACAACAGTGACTTCAAAAGTACTTCATTGGCTGTAAAGCGCTTTGGGACGTCCTGAAGTGGTGAAAGGTGCTGTAGAAATGCAAGTCTTTATTTTCTTTGATGATTGGGCATCTAGCTACCCATGCTGTGGGGGTGTGTGTGTGGGGGTGTGTGTGTGGGGGTGGGGGGGTGGGTGTGGGGGTGGGGGTGTGGGTGGGGCGTGCGGGGGTGGCGCGCGAGTATGGGTGGGGGTGGACCAGGTCAGGGCAGGATTAGGTCCAATTGTGAGGCACCCTACAGTTGAACAGCTAGCCCAGGGAAAGAAGAGTGACAACGGAGGGAAAGATACCATAGGGTCATCAACCCCCCACCCCTCCCCGCCACCCAGCAAGGAGTCAACATCTTCAGTGCAGGAGGTGGGTGGGTTGGAGAACAAAAGCTGAAAAGAGAAGGTGAATCCAGAGAGCAGTGAAAGGGCATGAAAATTCTTGTTGGCAAAACACGAGATGGGGGGCTGAAATTCCACCAGTCTTCCGTCGCAACTCCCGTGGGAATCCTCTCGGAGAGGCCCCCTGGAGAATTCCAGCCCCATTGTGCCCGTCACCTGTGAGTTAATCACCTCTGGAGGTTTTTTTAAAATCAGTGCTGCACATTCCCATCCCCCCTCCCTCTCTCCCGTTCTCAGATTAAGCCAACCCCTCAGGATAAACCTCAAACACTGACATTCCATCATCACTTACTCCAACAATCCTGGCACTGAGTCAAGACAGAAATATTTGTGCAAGTACTCTTTTTTTTTATATTAAAAAAAATTAAATACAAATTGCAACCCACACAGTACAGTTTCCACCCCACTCCCCACTCCTCCCCCCTTGTCCTGGGAAAACCTGTCACAATTTATTACTTTCCTTGTAATTTTTTTTAATAAAACTTTTTCAAACATTGCCAGGTTGGGATTGGGGACGTGGAATGTCTGAAATTGATCACAATGACCAATCTTGTCTGAAACTGACTTAGAAATTGACAGGCAGAGAGCTGATGCACTGGGCAGTATAGATATAGATTGGAGAGTTAATTCTTCAGAAACACTATCTGTAAATACAGTAGCTTTTTAAAAAAATTACAAGGAACAAAACAGTTTGAAATACAGACACAACGAAAGAGCTAAACCACTGAGATGGAGGTGGGGGGGGGCGGAGGTCGAAGAACAGGTCCAGAAAATGTGAAAAATGAACTTTAAAAACTTGCAGATCCTAAAGAATGTATTTCTAAGCAAAGCAAAGGGGCAGAAATGCAAACATTATAAATCTCTGCCTGTCTCTCTCCCTTCCTCCAATATGCCCCATGGATCCAGATTTTTTTTATATGCAAAAAAAATAGAGCTCTAGGCTGTAGCTTTTGCGAAGTGTCTTGCACTGCGAGCGACACCTGATGCTATCTGGGGAAAGGCTGAATGTCCTTCTCTCCCCAGACCAGCTCTCTCCAGACCAGCTCTCTCCTACTGTCTTCAATTGTATTACCCATCTTAAAACAAGCTGCAGCCCCAGGTCATTAATTCCTCCCTCTTTCTCTCTCTCTCTGTGAGTCACTCTTTTTTGAATAAGTTCAACCGAAATACAAAATTCAGATTCATTTTCCCCCACTTAAATTTATATTTCATGATTTTTTTTTTGCAGAGGGCTAAAAATGATTTATATTTAAAACCACACAACGTTTCGACTTTGACCCATGAGTCACGTCCGCTACGAGTTGAAATTTGCACAGATCTCCCATTTTATTCCCTTTTTTTTTCCAAACACCCCCCTCCTTAGGAATTAAGAGGAGAGAGCCTGGCTGGAATGCGAGGGTATGCTGGGAATGCAGTAACTGTGGAACACACAGACTCTCTCAGCATTTTCCTTAGCAAATTAATTTTTTTTTTAAAGTATTTTCTCAAAAAATAAAATAGTCAGCAAGCAACCAGCATCAACTGGTTGAGGAGAGGAGAAAAAATACTGCTTTTTTAAATTACAAAAATAACACATTACGTGGCAAAAAAAAACTCATGATATTTATGACCATAATTTCCTTTTTCCCCTCTCTCGCTCTCAGAAGTTTTTTTCTGTCGAGCGGTTTATAATTTCAGCAGAAAGAGGTAGAGGAGAAATTGCTGCCTTCAATTATATTTTAAAAATAAGACGAGAGAGAGAGAGGGGGGAAGAGACAGATACAAAAAAAAACAAATTTAAAACGATGGAGAGGGAAAAACTCCCTTCCATTGCCAAGAAATATTCCTTTCCAATCACCAGGGGCTGCAGCCTGCAATTGCTCTTCAGTGAAAAAGCTATTTCTGCGGACATGTTTTTTTTTAACCCAAAACCATAATGTGGGAGAAAGGCAGGGGGGCGAATAAATCAAAAATCTCCAAGCAAAAAAAAGCCACAGACATATGAGAAACCCCCACTCCCAGGAGCAGCGGGATCGGTGGAAAGATTTTTAAAAATTTGGGGGGGGGGTCTCGATTAAAACTTTCCAAACTTTTTCCCCCCTTCTCCCCTTCTCTGTTTGATTCCATCAGACCTGCCGGTGTCTGATCCCACAGTCAGAACTTTTACTGCACACACAGAAACAATCCAAGCTGAACTTAATGCAAAAAGGTGACAGAGTTAAAAAGGATGTGAATTCCAGTCTCTCTCTGTGCAACAGCTGTGTTATCCAAAGGGATTTCTTTATAAAAAAAATCTCTTACCTTTCACTGTGATTCTGTGATTTTTGTGTGTGTGTTTTTTCCCCCCTAGCTCGCAGTCCCCTTTATTCCTTCGCTCTTCATTAAGTGCCCTCGGTTACAGATTCCCTGAGCTCAGACTGGGAAGGAGAATAATGGCAAACAGTGCCGCTCTCGCCATGTTAATGTCGTATGGATACACATTGCAGGAGTCACTGCCCACTCCTACCGTATTCAGGCTAATACACATTCACCCCGAAAAGCAGACATCCCCCCCGCTCTTCTATGTCTTTTATTTTTAGGACGGGTGGTGGGATGTTTCTATTGCTGAGGGTCAAATACATTCACTGAAAATGTTGAGGGGTGGGGGAGCGAGGGGTCGGACAGGAGCTTGGAGCCCAGTCCCGGGACGCGGGAGCTCAGCGCCGCACACCCAGCCTGAGAGAGAGCAATATTTCACACACATGACATTTCCTTCCCCAGCCCCACCGCTTTGCTCTCCTCAGATGTTTCTTTCTTTCGTTGCTGTACAGTTCCCTCAAGGCTGGGCTGGACCTCTCTCTCCCTCGCATGTTGCTGGGTGATATGCGGCTTTGAGGGCTGGCCGGCTATTCGGCCACGAAGGCCGTCACAGAAGAGCTGACATTCACCGGGTGGAGGTGGGGAGAGGGAGGGGTGGGGGTGTGGAGAGGGATGGGGGAGAGGGATGGGGAGAGGGAGGGGTGGGAAGAGGGATGAGGGAGGGGTGGGGAGAGGGAGGGGTGGGGAGGAGAGGGGGGGAGAGGGAGGGGTGGGGAGAGGGATGAGGGAGGGGTGGGGAGAGGGAGGGGTGGGGAGAAGGAGGGGAAGAGGGTGGGGGGGGAGACAGGGGGTGGGAGGAGGAGGGAGGGGGTGTGGAGAGGGAGGGAGAGGGATGGGGAGAGGGAGGGGTGGGGAGGAGAGGGAGGGGTGGGGAGTGGGAGGGGTGGGGAGAGGGGGCGGGAGGAGGAGAGAGGGGGAGACGGGGGCAGGAGGAGGAGAGAGGGGGTGGGAGGGGGAGAGAGGGGGCGGGAGGGGGGAGAGAGGGGGCGGGAGGGGGGAGAGAGGGGGCGGGAGGAAGAGGGAGGGGGGAGACGGGGGCAGGAGGGGGGAGAGAGGGGGTGGGAGGAGGAGAGGGGGGCGGGAGGGGGCGGGAGGGGACGGGAGGGGGGAGACAGGGGGCAGGAAGAGAGAGAGGGGGCAGGAAGAGAGAGAGGGGGCAGGAGGGAAGAGAGGGGTTGGGGTGGCCTCAATGTTTGGAGGGGACAGGTGGTCCAATCTCCGGATGGCCAGTAACTAATTTTCCCTCTCATTTTTTGGGGGACCGTGCGACCCTTATAACAGACGGTGCGACCCTTATAACAGGCCGTGCGACCCTTATACCAGGCAGTGCGACATTTATAACAGGCCGTGCGACCCTTATAACAGGCGGTGCGACCCTTATAACAGGCCGTGCGACCCTTATAACAGGCTGTGTGACCCATTCAAAATTCTGGGCATTCATGTTTTTTTCCCATTTACAAGCTGGTGAGCCGGCTGCGAGGGAGCTCCAGCGCACAGCACGGCCGCGCAGCCTGAAGGGAACATTGTTAGTAACCCAGGCTAGGAGCACTCCCGCTCCTCCTGGTCCCGCAAAATAAATCGGAGCAGAGCTTCGCTACCCTCCTGGGCCTGGGCCTGGCCTGGGCCTGGCAATGGTCAGAGAGAGCGCAGTGCTCACTTCTCCCAGCTCAGCCCAACAATGACAACTGGGGTCCTCTATAAGTAGCGGAGTCTAGTGGGTTCGAGCCCCACTCCAGGGACACATAATCCAGGCTGACCCTCCCAATGCCAGTACTGAGGGAAGTGCTGCACTGTCAGAGGCGCCGTCTCTCAGATGAGACGTTAAAACCGAGGCCCCTCTCGGGTGGACGTAAAAGATCCCAAGGCACTATTTCAAAGAAGAGCAGGGGGAGTTCTCCCCGGTGTCCTGGCCAATATTTATCCCTCATCCAACATCATCAAAACACCTTCTCGAGGGCAACTCGCTTGAGATGGGCAATAAATGCCGGTCTTGCCGACGGTGCCCACATACCGAGAATGAATAAAGTACCCAAACCGTTCCCAATGCTTGTTGTTTCCTAAATTATTCCAATGTTTTCAGCTCCGTACCATTGCACCAACAGTCATTCCGAGTGTTCATCACTCTCTGCTTGAAGAACTTCCTGATATGACTCCAAATGTGACCTTTTTCCTAGTTTGAAACTGTGTCCCACTCCCACAGTTTAATTTAAAGTCGTATTCCACTCCCTGCACCACCGGCGCACCGTGGCTGCAGTGTGCGCCATCTACAAGATGCACGGCAGCAACTCGCCAAGGCTTCTTCGGCAGCACCTCCCAAACCTGCGACCTCTTCCACCTAGAAGGACAAGGGCAGCAGGCGCATGAGAACACCACCACCTCCAAGTTCCCCTGCGAGTCACACACCATCCTGACTTGGACGTACAGTGGAACCTGGAACCATTAAATACGGACGCATCATTACAGTCCCAAATACGCCCCATTAAGGAAGATACAGAGGCACTCTGAAACGACAGACACTTGCAAATTACGGAGTACGGGCAGCCTTCAATGTACCAAGCCCCATTTATTAGTGATTCTGGCTTCTTGCGTATCCCCGATTTCCATCGCTCCACCATCGACGGCCGTGCCTTCAGTTGCCTGGGCCCCAAGCTCTGGAATTCCCTCCCTAAACCTCTCCGCCTCTCTATCTCTCTCTCCTCCTTTAAGATGCTCATTAAAACCAACCTCTTTGACTCAGCTTTTAGTCATTCATCCTAATGTCTCCTTAATAACAACAGAAGATGCTGGAAAAACTCAGCAGGCCAGGCAACATCCGTGGAGAGAGAAGCAGTGTCAACGTTTCAGGAAGCCACCGCGACCAAAGAAAAACAACTCAGGAGAAAACCGAAGATTTGAAAGTTTTCCACTCTACAATCTATTCCTGACTTACCCCCGGGTAAGATTTTTACTTAAAAGGAACTTTAAACCCTATCTCTACAGAAGAAAAGTGGGTACTCACCCCATAAATCCAAAACGCACCCTACCGCATCAGCGAACTCACGAAGACTGACCAGCAGTCGAAGTCCTCTACCGCGTCCGGGGTACGGCAGACACCGACCAACGCATCCAGCGAACCCCGAAACCGCGAACCAGCTCAACTGTCAAGGATTCGTTTGGTGAGCATTATCCCTGGTCCTCTAGAGTTCCTGAAACATTAACTCTGTTTCTCTCTCCACGGATGTTGCCTGGCCTGCTGAGTTTTTCCAGCATTTTCTGTTGTTATTTCGGATTTCCAACATCTGCAGTATTTTGCTATCGTACTAATGTCTCCTTATGTGGCTCAGGGTCAAATTGTGTTTGATAATCGCTCCTGTGAAGCACCTTGGGACATTTTATTACATTAAAGGTGCGATATAAATGCAAGTTGTTGTTGTATTGTATACCTCTCTCTCCCGTGCTCACCTCCTTCGCTCTGCCTACCCCCACGTCAGCAGAGGAATCTGTCTCCTTTGACAATGGACGTTCCATTGAGGAATGCCTGAACGAGTCCTGGGAGCAGGATTTCATTGGCTCCGACCTGCGGAAGTTCCCACCTTCCAAGAAGTTTGTTTATTTATTCACTCCCGGGATGTGGGCATCGCTGGCAAGGCCGGCATTTATTGCCCATCCCTAGTTGCCCTCGAGAAGGTGGTGGTGAGCCGCCTTCTTGAACCGCTGCAGTCCGTGTGGTGAAGGTGCTCCCACAGCGCTGTTAGGAAGGGAGTTCCAGGATTCTGACCCAGCGACGATGAAGGAATGGCCAATATATTTCCAAGTGGGGATGGCACGTGACTTGGAGGGGGACTTGGAGGCGGTGGCAGTCTTTGCCATGATGACCAAGATCCAGTTACCTGCCTCCCCCAAGGGCTACACCCAACGTCTCCGCTAAGCTGCGTAGCGGTCTGGAGGTCCCGCGCAAGCCGCTCACCAGCTTTTACATTGGAGAAAGCGTGCATGCACAAAAATATCAATGGGCCGTGCAGCCCATTAAGAGGACGGCGCACACCAAAAAAATTAGAGGGAACATTGGCTACAACACACTTGTTTTCCCACATTGGTGCAGCTGAACCTGATGCAAGTGAGCATTACACGGAGTCAAGAGCCCAGGCTGTTCAGCCACCAATCACTGACTATCTCCCGAGTGTCTCGGGACCAATAATGAATGATAGAAACATAGAAGATAGGAGCAGGAGTAGGCCATTCGGCCCCTCGAGCCTGCTCCGCCATTCAATGAGATCATGGCTGATCGTCCAAATTCAGTACCCGGTCCCTGCTTTCTCCCCATATCCCTTGATCCCCTTAGCCTTAAGAAATATATCTAACTCCTTCTTGAATATATTTAATGAATTGGCCTCAACTGTCTTCTGTGGTAGAGAATTCCACAGGTTCACCACTCTCTGGGTGAAGAAATTCCTTCTCATCTCTGTCCTAAATGGCTTACCCCTTATCCATAGACTGTGACCCCTGGTTCTGGACTCCCCCGCCATCGGGAACAGCCTTCCTGCATCTAGTCTGTCTAGTCCTGTTTGAATTTTATAAGTAGAATGAGATCCCCTCTCATTCTTCTAAACTCTAGCGAGTATAAGCCTAATCGACCCAATCTCTCTTCATACATCATTCCTGCCATCCCAGGTATCAGTCTGGTGATTCTTCGCTGCACTCCCTCCATGGCAAGAACATCCTTCCTCAGATAAGGCGACCAAAACTGCACACAATACTCAAGGTGTGCTCTCACCAAGGCCCTGTACAACTGCAGCAAGACATCCTTGCTCCTGTACTCGAATCCTCTTGCTATGAAGGCCAGCATACCATTTGCCTTCTTAACCGCCTGCTCCACCTGCATGCTTATATTCAGCGACTGGTGCACAAGGACACGCAGGTCTCGTTGCACTTCCCCTTCTCCCAATCTATTGCCATTGATATAATAATCTGCCTTCCTGTTTTTGCCACCAAAGTGGATAGCCTCGCATTTATCCACATTATACTGCATCTGCCATGCATCTGCCCAATCGCCCAGCCTGTCCAAATCATACTGGAGTGTCTCTGCATCCTCCTCACAGCACACACGCCCACCCAGCTTTGTGTCATCTACAAACTTGGAGATATTACATCTAGTTCCCTCGTCTAGATCATTAATATATATTGTGAATAACTGGGGTCCTAGCACCGATCCCTGTGGTACCCTACTAGTCACTGCCTGCCACTCGGAAAAAGACCTGTTTATTCCAACTCTTTGCTTCCTGTCTGCCAACCAGTTCTCTATCCAAGTCAGTACCTTACCCCCAATCCCATGTGCTTTAACTTTGCATGCTAGTCTCTTATGCGGGACCTTATTGAAAGCCTTCTGAAAGTCCAAATACACCACATCCACTGGTTCTCCCTTATCTATTCTACCAGTTACATCCTCAAAAAATTCCAGTAGATTAGTCAAGCATGATTTACCTTTTGTAAATCCGTGTTGACTTTGTCCAATCCTGCCACTGATGAATGAATGCCTTTCATTTGTATGAATGGGAAATTGATTCCGCTTATTAGTTGCTGATTTTATGAAAATCCAAATACTATGTTACAATTTTAAAGGGAATGCTCCCCTTAATTTTATTTTTTGGCTGCCGTGCGGTCTCTTTCCGGGCCTTTCAAAACATCGCCCAGGCACGGGTTTTTGCATTGAGAAGCCGGCGAGCCAACTGCGTGGGCTCCCTGGAGCGGTGTGTGGCTCCGCGGCCACGCAGCGTACAGGGAACATTGGTTGCAGGAACGGAGAGACCTGGGGGTGCACATACACAAGTCTTTAGACGATGACAAGTGGAAGGTTGCTGAAAAAAACATCTGGGATCCTGGGCTTTGCAATTGGAGGCATCGAGTACAAAAGCAATGAAGTCCTGCCATACCTTTATAGATCACCGGATAGGCCCCCGCTGGAGTACTGTGTCCGATTCTGGGCACCGCACTTTAGGAAGGAGGTCAAGGCCTTGGAGAGGGTGCGGAGGAGATTTACCGGAATGGTCCGAGGGATGAGGGACTTCAGTAATGTGGAGAGGCTGGAGAAGCTGGGATTATTCTCCTTAGGGCAGAGAAGGTTAAGGGGGGATTTAATAGAGGTGTTCAAAATCATGAAGGGTTTTGATAGAGTAAATAAAGAGAAACAGTTTCCAGTGGCAGGAGGATCGGTAACCAGAGGACACAGATTTAAGATAATTGGCAAAACAACCAGAGGGGAGATGAGGAGAATATATTTTCCTCAGTGAGTTGCTGTGATCTGGAATGCGCTGCCAAAAAGGGCGGTGGAAGCAGATTCAATAATACGCCGTAATTGTAACCATCTTCAAGAAAGGTGACAAGTCCGATTGCGGTAATTGCAGAGGAGTTTCCCTGCTGTCTGCCACAGGGAAAGTCATCGCAAGAATCCTCCTCAATCGCCTTCTCCCAGTGGCCGAAGAGCTCCTCCCAGAGTCGCAATGCGGATTCCGCCCACTAAGGGGCACAATGGACATGATCTTCACCGCACGTCAATTACAAGAGAAATGCAGGGAACAGCACCAACCACTGTACATGGCCTTCTTTGATCTCACAAAGGCCTTTGACACTGTCAACCGTGAGGGTTTATGGAGTGTCCTCCTCAAATTCGGCTGCCCTCAAAAGTTTGTCACTATCCTCCGCCTGCTTCACGACGACATGCAAGCCGTGATCCTGACCAACGGTTCCACCACAGACCCAATTCACGTACGAACCGGGGTCAAGCAAGGCTGTGTCATCACACCAACGCTCTTCACAATCTTCCTTGCTGCAATGCTCCATCTCACCCTCAGTAAGCTCCCCACTGGAGTGGAGCTAATTTACAGAACAAACGGGAAACTGTTCAACCTCCGTCGCCTCCAGCCCAGATCCAAGGTTGTCCCATCCTCTGTCATCGAATTACAGTATGCAGACGATGCTTGCGTCTGCGCTCACTCGGAGGTCGAACTCCAAACCGTCGTAAACACCTTCACCAAAGCATACGAGAGCATAGGCCTTACACTAAACATCCGTAAGACAAAGGTCCTCTACCAACCTGCCCCCACCACACAGTGCTGTCCCCCGATTATCAAAATCCACGACAAGGCCTTGGACAACGTGGACCACTTTCCATACCTCGGGAGCCTACTGTCAACAAGGGCAGACGTCGACGACGAAGTCCAACACCGCCTTCAGTGTGCCAGTGCAGCCTTTGGTCGCCTGAGGAAGAGAGTGTTTGAAGACCAGGACCTCAAACCCGGCACCAAGCTCATGGTCTACAGGGCAGCAGTGATACCTGCCCTGCTGTATGCCTCAGAGACATGGACCATGTACAGCAGGCACCTCAAAGCACTGGAGAGGTACCACCAATGCTGCCTCCGCAAGATCCTGCAAATCCATTGGCAGGATAGGCACACCAACATCAGTGTTCTTGCTCAGGCCAACATCCCCAGCATCGAAGCTCTGACCACGCTCAATCAGCTCCGATGGACGGGTCACATTGTCCGCATGCCCGATACGAGACTCCCAAAACAAGCGCTCTACTCGGAGCTCCGGCACAGCAAGAGAGCCCCAGGTGGGCAGAGGAAACGCTTCAAGGACACCCTCAAAGCCTCCTTGAAAAAGTGCAACATCCCCACTGACACCTGGGAATCCCTGGCCCAAGACCGCACAAAGTGGAGGAGAAGCATCCGGGAAGGCGCCGAACACCTCGAGTCTCTTCGCCGGGAGCAAGCGGAAGCCAAGCGCAAGCAGCGCAAGGAGCGCACGTCAACCCAAGCACCCCACCCACCCGCCCCTTCAACCACCGTCTGCCCCACCTGTGACAGAGGCATTAGGTCCCGCATTGGACTAATCAGCGAGCTCATTTTTAATGTGGAAGCAAGTCATCCTCAGTTCCGAGGGACTGCCTAAGAAAGAAGAGAAGACTAACTTTCAAAAGGGAATTGGATAAATACTTGAAAATGTGCGGGGCTCTGGGGAAAGAGCAGGGGGAGTGGGACTAATCTTTCAAAGAGCCGGCACAGGCACGATGGGCCGAATGGCCCCCTTTCTGTGCTGTATCATTCTATGATCTATGATTTAATAAGGGATTTGTTTGCAGGAATACAAGAGTATTTACCAGGTAATATTCACCAACTGATGACTATCTACGTCTAGCTTTGTACCACTTGACCACTTGGAAAATATGGACACCTGCAAAAATGGACAGCAGACGGCAGTCCCTGGGTGTCCATAATTCACAGATCATAACCTCGGCCCCTATCACATATATATATATAATAATATATTCTCTTTTTTTTAATCCACACTTTAGTCTGGGCTTTTTTCTTTCATCCCACAGGGCAGTTGTCCTTCATTCTGCCAGGGCCAATCACACTTCATCTAGAGCCATCCTTTGTTCCTTGAATATCTCTTAATGTCTCTCAATCTCTCTCAATCTCCCTCAATCTCTCTCAATCTCTCTCAATCTCCCTCAATCTCCCTCAATCTCTCTCAATCTCCCTCAATCTCCCTCAATCTCCCTCAATCCCTCTCAATCTCTCTCAATCTCTCTCAATCTCCCTCAATCTCTCTCAATCTCCCTCAATCTCTCTCAATCTCCCACAATCTCCCTCAATCTCTCTCAATCTCCCTCAATCTCTCTCAATCTCCCTCAATCTCTCTCAATCTCTCTCAATCTCCCTCAATCTCCCTCAATCTCCCTCAATCTCTCTCAATCGCACTCAATCCCTCTCAATCTCTCTCAATCTCCCTCAATCTCTCTCAATCTCCCTCAATCTCTCTCAATCCCTCTCAATCCCTCTCAATCTCTCTCAATCTCCCTCAATCTCTCTCAATCTCTCTCAATCTCTCTCAATCCCTCTCAATCCCTCTCAATCTCTCTCAATCTCTCTCAATCTCTCTCAATCTCCCAAAATCTCCCTCAATCTCCCTCAATCTCTCTCAATCTCCCTCAATCTCTCTCAATCTCCCTCAATCCCTCTCAATCTCCCTCAATCCCTCTCAATCTCTCTCAATCTCTCTCAATCTCCCTCAATCCCTCTCAATCCCTCTCAATCTCTCTCAATCTCCCTCAATCTCTCTCAATCTCTCTCAATCTCCCTCAATCTCCCTCAATCTCCCTCAATCTCTCTCAATCTCTCTCAATCTCCCTCAATCTCTCTCAATCTCTCTCAATCTCCCTCAATCTCTCTCAATCTCCCTCAATCTCTCTCAATCTCTCTCAATCTCCCTCAATCCCTCTCAATCTCTCTCAATCTCTCTCAATCTCCCAAAATCTCCCTCAATCTCCCTCAATCTCCCTCAATCTCTCTCAATCTCCCTCAATCTCTCTCAATCTCTCTCAATCTCTCTCAATCTCCCTCAATCTCTCTCAATCTCTCTCAATCTCCCTCAATCTCTGACCTTCCCTTTTGTTCTTTCATCCCCTCCCCCTTTTCCCAGCCCCCACTTGCTTTAAAATCTATCCCTTTTCCTGCTTTTTTCAGTTCTGACGAAAGGTCACCGACCTGAAACGTTAACACCGTTTCTCTCTTCACGGATGCTGCCCTGACCTGCTGGGTTTTTCCAGCGTTTTCTGTTGTTATTCCATAATTCACAGGTTTCACACAGGTATCGGCCGTTCCTTCATTGTCGCTGGGTCAAAATCATGGAATTCCCTCCCTAACAGCGCTGTGGGGGGCACCTTCACCACAAGGTCTATGTTACTACAACAGCAACAACTTGCATTTATATAGCACCTTTAACATAGTTAAATGTCCCAAGGTGCTTCACAGGAGCGATTATCGGACAAAATTTGACACCAAGTCACACAAGGAGATATTAGGACAGGGCTGGGCCAAAGAGGTTGGTTTTTAAGGAGCGTCTTAAAGGAGGAGAGAGAGGCGGAGAGGTTTAGGGAGGGAATTCCAGAGCTTAGGGCCCCAGGCAGCTGAAGGTGTGGCCGCCACTGGCGGGGCGATTAAAATCGGCGGATGTGCAAGAGGCCAAAAATGGAGCAGCGCAGAGATCTCGGAGGGTTGTAGGACTGGAGGAGGTTACAGAGATAGGTTAATATATTAGTATTGACATGAATCAACTGAGCGGCCTGCGGGTGGCGCTGTCCAGGGAGAGTATAAATACTCGGGCACGGGCCCAGCTTGCGCAGGACATTCTTAACAGGAACGAGTGAAGGACAGAACTAGACCTCCATGTTGTAAAACAGTTGATTAAAGCTTTGTTTAACGCTTAGACCAAATGCCTAGTAGTTTTCTTACGTCAAGTATATTACTAATGTTACTATTTAACAGCATTACTATGTTGCTATGTTGCAGGCTTTGCTTTCTGGTGTGCACTGAACTAACTGATGAACCCTGCGGTACCCCACTAGCCGCAAGCCTACATTTCGTTGTACTGCACTTGTGCACGAACAATGACAATTCAAAAAAAAAGTTGAGTTGAAGTTGAAGTTTGACTAGCATGATCGCGGCATTCAGCCAAGCTCTAAACGCGTTGCCGAGTGGCTGAGCACTCAGCAGGGGGAGGGCGCAAGTTCGTGCGAGACTAGCACCACTTAAAGCTGGCCTGCACTTCTTAAAGGCAGTCTACACCACTTAAAGGGGAGGAGCATTCTGGCTACAGCAGCTCGCACACGAGTTCTGCTGCAGAGGACTCAGATGAGGACTTCAACGGGGCGGCCTACAGAAGAAGGCTCATGGTCATGCATGATGAAATGCTCGGTGCATTGGCAAGCCTGCCAGAAAGCCTGAGTGCAATGTCAAGGAGCAAGGAGGAGTCAGGCACCAACCTTGCACAGGGTTTTTGCGCAGAGCTTGGTGCCCATGATTTCCAGCATGGAAGTGATAGGCAACTCCATTAGTGCACTTGTGGACCCAACCGTGATGCAGAGTCTGATGGGCAATGTCTCAGCTTCCATTGCAGCACAAGCAGCAGCCACCCAGTGTCTGAGTGCGGCAGTGCAAGCTCAGACTGCTCTCCTGCAGGCTCAGACTGCTCTCCTGCAAGCTCAGACTGCTCTCCTGCAGACTCAGCTTGCTGCCACACAAGCTCAGACTGCTGCTATTGTGGCTGGGCTTACCAGTGTGGAAAGGGGCTCGCAGGGTCTCACAGCAGTCCAGCAATCTGTGCTCCAACAGCTCGCTAGGAATGCTAAGGCGCCGCCCCGGGAGAGAGGCAGTGGCTCCGTGGAGCAAGATCCTGCTGTCCTCTCTCAGGATGACAGCATTCGTCTTCCCACCACTGCCACTCCGCCAGTGCCCTTGATGTTGCCTGTCAGCCAGCCAGCCCAGACCGCTGCCGCCCATGCCGAGGTGGTGCAGTCTAATCCCGGGCCTTCTAGGCCCAGAGCTGCTTGTTATTGTCCTGCAGGGTTGTCTGCAGTCTCCCTCACTGAAAGTCAGCAGTCTCCACCAGCCATAGAAACATAGAAAAATAGGAGCAGGAGTAGGCCATTTGGCCCATTGAGCCTGCTCCACCATTCAATATGATCATGGCTGATCCTCTATTCTCAATATCATATTCCCGCTCTCTCCCCATACCCCTTGATGCCTTTTGTGTCTAGAAATCTATCTATCTCCTTCTTAAATATATTCAGTGACTTGGCCTCCACAGCATTCTGTGGTAGAGAATTCCACAGGTTCACCACCCTCTGAGTGAAGAAAGTTCTCCTCATTTCAGCCCTAAATGTCCTATCCCGTATCCTGAGACTGTGACCACCTCGTTCTAGACCCCCCAGCCAGGGGAAACATCCTCCCTGCATCCAGTCTGTCTAGCCCTGTCAGAATTTTATACGTTTCAATGAGATCCCCTCTCATTTTTCTAAACTCTAGTGAATACAGGCCTAGTCGACCCAATCTTTCCTCATACGACAGTCCTGCCAACCCAGGAATCAGTCTGGTGAACCTTCGCTGCACTCCCTCTATGGCAAGGATATCCTTTCTTAGGTAAGGAGACCAAAACTGCGCACAGTACTCCAGGTGTGGTCTCACCAAGGCCCTGTACAACTGTAGTAAGACATCCTTGCTCCTGTGCTCAAATCCTCTTGCAATGAAGGCCAACATACCATTCGCCTTCCTAACTGATTGCTGCACCTGCATGTTTGCTTTCAGTGACTGGTGTACAAGGACACCCAGGTCCCTTTGTACATCAGCATTTCCCAATCTATCACCATTTAAATAATACCCTGCCTTTGTTTTTCCTACTGAAGTGGACATTTATCCACGTTATACTGCATCTGCCATCTACTTGCCCACTCACTCAACTTGCTTAAATCGCCTTGAAGCCTCTTTGCATCCTCCTCACAACTCACAATCCCATCTAGTTTCGTGTCGTCAGCAAACTTGTAAATATTACCTCATCTTCCGATTAGGCACTTTACAGCCTTCCGGACTCAATATCGAGTTCAACAATTTCAGATCATAACCTCGGCCCCTATTACATTTTTACTTATATTTTTTATCCACACCTTTGTTTTGGTTTTTCCCTCCCCCCCCCTTTCCTTTTTCTCTCCCACATGGCAGCTGTCTCCCATTCTGCCAGCGCATTTCACACCTAATCTAGAGCCGTCTTTTGTCTCCACTAGTCCTGTCACCATCTCGTCTCGTCTTGAATACCTCTTAATGTCTCTTCTTCTCTTTTGTTCTCTCTCAGCCCGGCCTCTTAATCTATTTCATTCCCTGTGCCTCTTTAGTCTTGATAAAGGGTTCACCCGAAACATCGACTCTAATTTCTCTCCACGGATGTTGCCTGGCCTGCTGAGTTTTTCCAGCATTTTCTGTTGTTATTTTGGAAATATTACATTTGGTTTCCTCATCCAAATCATTGATATATATTGTAAATAGCTGGGGCCCAAGCACTGATCCCTGCGGTACCCCACTAGTCACCGCCTGCCACCCCAAAAAAGACCCATTTATTCCTACTCTCTGTTTCCTGTCTGTTAACCAATTTTCAATCCATGCCAGTATATTACCCCCAGTCCCATGTGCTTTAATTTTGCACACTAACCTCTTATGTGGGGCTTTATCAGTCGCTGGGGGAGCACTTCGCAGGAGCACCAGGACAAGCAAAGGCACACTGAAGACAGGCACTAAGGGAATGCACAAGGGTGATTAGTTGACTTTATTATGTAATGTTGGATGGATTGATGTATAAAGTTGGATTGGAAAGTTTCTTTTGTGGTGACTTTTATTTCAGCATTGTGGCCAAGAGGACGCTGTGATGGTCAGTAACAGAGGGAAGGGAAGGTATGGGACTCTTGGTGAATGGGGAATTGGGGTTACGTTCACTGGGACCGCAGTCGGATGAGTCGATCATGGACAGCCTGGGCAGAAAGGGGCTGTCTGGGTTACCTTCACCTTTCCGCTTCCTCCTCTTCCTCCTCCTTCTCGTCCTCAGTTGTTCACCATATGCCTTGTGGCAAGGGCTGGGCCCTCGTGATGCCAAGGTTGTGGAGCATGCAGCAGACCATGACGAATCTTGCGACGCGCTCTGGGGAGGATTGCAGGGATCCTCCAGAGCGGTCCAGGTAGAGGAAGTGCTATTTAAGGACCCCAATGGTCTGCTCTATCAGATTCATGTGGCAGCACGGCTCTCATTGTATGCATGCTGGCCACGTGCAGTTGGGTTGCGGAGTGGAGTCATGAACCAGGTGGTCAGCAGATAGCCCTTGTCGCCCAGTAGCCACTCTCTGGTTTGTTGTGGTGGCTCAAGGACTGAGGGAGTAGTGGACTGGCGCAGAATAAAAGCATCATGACTGTTGCCAGGTTACCGGTCATTCACCACCATGATGTGCTGAGCATGGTCACACACCAACTGCACATTCAGCGAATGGTAACCTTTGTGGTTGCAGTACATCTCAGCATGTAGATGTGGTGCCCGCAAAGCCACGTGCGTGTAGCCAATGGCGCCCTGCACCATGGGAAATCCCGCTATCCTGGCAAAGCCACGTGCACGCTCCGCCTGCTCCTCTCTGGTCAGAGAGAAGACAATGAAGTCCCTTCTCCTGGTATAAAGAGCGTCTGTCACCACTCTCGTGCAGCAGTGGACGGCGAACTGGGAGATGTTACAGATGTTGCCCGCTCCAGCCTGGAAGGATCTCGACGAAATTCAGGGCCATAGTCACCTTCACAGCCATTGTGAATTTTGTATGTTTCAATGAGATCTACATCCTATGGTTTTGAAAGAGGTGGCTATAGAGATAGTGGATGCATTGGTTGTCATTTTCCAAAATTCCATAGATTCTAGAACGGTTCCCGCGGATTGGAAGGTAGCAAATGTAACCCCACTATTTAAGAAAGGAGGGAGAGAGAAAAACGGGAAACTACAGACCAGTTAGCCTGACATCAGTAGTAGGGAAAATGCAAGAATGAGAGGTGATCTCATTGAAACATACAAAATTCTTACAGGGCTTGACAGGGTAGATCTCTCTCTTAGGAAGTCCCTCGGAACCGAGGATGACTTGCTTCCACATTAAAAATGAGTTCTCAGGTGACTGATGAGTCCAATGCGGCACCTACAGTCTCTGTCACAGGTGGGGCAGATGGTGGTTGAAGGGGCGGGCGGGTGGGGTGCTTGGGTTGACGTGCGCTCCTTGCGCTGCCTGCGCTTGGCTTCCACTTGCTCCCGGCGAAGGGACTCGAGAGACAGGGTAGGTGCAGGGAGGATGTTTCCCCTCGCTGGGGAGTCCAGAACCAGGGGGCATAGACTCAGGATAAGGGGTCGGCCATTTAGGACTGAGATGAGGAGAAATTTCTTCACTGAGAGGGTGGTGAATCTTTGGAATTCTCTACCCCAGGGGGCTGTGGAGGCTCAGTCGTTGAGTATATTCAAGACAGAGATCAATAGATTTTTGAATATTAAGGGAATCAAGGGATATGGAAATAGTGCAGGAAAGTGGAGATGAGGTAGAAGATCAGCCATGATCTTATTGAATGGCAGAGCAGGCTCGAAGGGCCAAATGGCCTACTCCTGCCCCTGTTTCTTATGTTCTTATTTTAGATCACCCCCTCATTCTTCTAAACTCCAGATAATATAGGCCTAGTCTACTCAATCTCTCCTCATAGGACAATCCCCCCCATCCCAGGAACCAGTCTGGTGAACCTTCATTGCAGTCCCTCTAGGGCAAGTATATCCTTCCTTAGGTAAGTAGACCAAAACTGTACACAATACTCCAGGTGTGGTCTCACCAGGGCCCTATATAATTGCAGTAAGATGTCTTTACTCTTATACTCAAATCCTCTTGTAATAAAGGCCAACATACCATTTGCTTTCTAATTGCTTGCTGTACCTGCATGTTAACTTTCAGTGATTCGTGTACAAGGACACCCAGGTCCCTCTGAACACCAACATTTCCCAGTCTCTCAGCATTTAAAAAATACTCTGCTTTTCTATTTTTCCTACCAAAGTGGATAACTTCACATTTCCCCACATCATATTCCATTTGCCATGTTCTTGCCCACTCACTTAAATTGTCTATACTGTATCCCCTTGAAGTCTCTTTGCATCCTCCTCACAACTTACATTCCCACCGAGCTTTGTAAGGTGGTGGTGGGCCTTCTTCTTGAACTGCTGCAGTCCGTGTGGTGAAGGTGTTCCCACAGTGCTGTTCCTTCTAAAAAAAGAAAAGAATGACTTGCATTTCTGTAGCGCCTATCACGACCTCAGGATGTCCCAAAGCGCTTTACAGTCAATGAAGTACTTTTTGAAGTGTAGTCACTGTTGTAATGTAGGAAACACGGCAGCCAATTTGCGCACAGCAAGCTCCCACAAACAGCAATGTGATAGTGACCAGATCATTTTCTTTTGTGATGTTGATTGAGGAATAAATCTTGGTCAGGATACCGGGGAGAACTCCCCTGCTCTTCTTCGAAATAGTGGCCATGGGATCTTTTACGTCCACCTGAGAGGGCAGACGGGGCCTCGGTTTAACGTCTCATCGTTGGACTATGTTAATGAGGGGCCTGAAGCCTGGCTGAGGGCAGGCTCTGCCCATTGGTACCGGTGTTGAGTGGCTTAAACTGCGGGTCTTTAAAGAGGCCACACAAAAAATCAAGCAGTCGAAAGGTAACTTTTAAGCAAGAATGTGCCTCCTGGGGCCCCGTATTAAAAGCTCTCGTCCAAGCAGGCAGCGTCGAAATGAGACCCAGGCATGGGTCCACCGCCCGCCCGCTGTGCACTTAAGCTGGATGAGTGCCACTCCAACAACACTCAAGAAGCTCGACACCATCCAAGACAAAGCAGCCCGCTTGATTAGCACCCCATCCACCACCTTAAACATTCACTCCCTCCACCACCGGTGTACCGTGGCTGCAGTGTGTACCATCTACAAGATGCACTGCAGCAACTCGCCAAGGCTTCTGCGGCAGCACCTCCCAAACCCGCGACCTCTTCCACCTAGAAGGACAAAGGCAGCGGGTGCATGGGAACACCATCACCTCCAAGTTCCCCAAGTCACACATCATCCTGACTTGGAAATATCTCTCCGAACCTTCATCGTCGCTGGGTCAAAATCCTGGAACTTCCTCCCTAACAGCACTGTGGGAGCACCTTCACCACACGGACTGCAGCGGTTCAAGAATTGGCTCACCACCCCCTTCTCAAGAGGCAACTAGGGATGGGCAATAAATGCTGGCCTTGCCAGCGATGCCCAGATCCCATGAACAAATTTTTAAAAAAGCTGTAAAGTGACCTCCCCCACCGCCCCCCCTCCCCCCCCCAATCCTTGCCCTCCTGGCGAGGGTCCATTCTAATACTCTTCTCTATCCTATCTAGCCCATCCTGCTAGGACCCAAGTATTCTATTCCCTCTAGTCCATTCCTGTACTTCCTTTGTTTTATATTCTCACCTGCTCATCCCTCTCGGACTCTAGTTCATCGCTTTAATTCCCTGACTGACTGTCCTCTCCATCCCATCCCTTTAATTCTCTAATTCCCTATCCTTTCTATCCCATCCCTCTATTCCCTAATTCTACCAGTACCGCCCCAGTGGTATTTCAAGTGTCCCTAATATTTGTGTCTCCACTATCTCACTGACCAAGTATGCCAAATATTTCCCGCTGAAGAATTACTCCCTGACGTCTGTTTTGAATTTACTTTTCATTCATTTCCCGACTTTGAAGTGATATTCCGGCTTAAGTCTTATCTAACCATTTCATATTTTATATCCGTCAAAGAGCTTGACACTTAGCCTCCGTGCCTCGAGACTGTGGAGCTTGAGATCATTGCATCTACCCTCACAGCTCATCATCTTTACACTTGAGATCAGCCCTGATAATCTTCCCTGCTCCCCCGCCGACGGTCTTTGTGGTCTGTTGACTTGAACTGAACACAGTCCTCCAAAGTGAGCAGTGGATCGTAGCCGCAGCGTAACTTCTCTTCACTTAGAATCTCACAGCACAGAAGGAGGCCATTCGGCCCATCATGCCTGAGCTGGCTCTTTGAAAGAACTGTCCAATTCAGTCTCACAGACCAGCTTTCTCCCTGTAATTCGTCCTTTTCAAGTACAGGTCCAATTGCTTTTTGAAAGTTCCTATGGAATCTGGTTCCATCACCCTTTCAGGTCATGCGTTCCAGGTCTTAACAACCTTGTGTGTGAAGACACTTCTCCTCATTTCCCTTCTAGTTCTTTTACCAATTATTTAAAATCTGTGACCTCTGGTGTACAAAATTATGAGGGGCATAGATAGGGTAGATAGAAAGGAACTTTTCCCCTTAGTAGAGGGGTCAATAACCAGGGGGCATAGTTTCAAGGTAAGGGGCAGGAGGTTTAGAGGGGATTTGAGGAAAAACTTTTTCGCCCAGAGGGTGGTTGGAATCTGGAACTCACTGCCTGAAAGGGTGGTAGAGGCAGGAACCCTCACAACATTCAAGAAGCATTTAGATGAGCACTTGAAACGCCATAGCACACAAGGCTACGGACCAAGTGCTAGAAAATGGGATTAGAATAGACAGGGCTTGATGGCCAGCGCGGACACGATGGGCCGAAGGGCCTCTTTCTGTGCTGTATAACTCTACGACTCTACTTGCACAAGAAAACAGCTTCTTCCTACTTGCTCTATCAAAACCCCTCATAATGTTGAATACCTCTGTTCGCTCTGCCCTTAATCTTCTCTGCTCTGAGGAGGACAATCCCAGCTTCCCCAATCTCCCCACATACCTGAAGACCCTCATCCCTGGTATACCTCCTCTGTACCTGCTCCAGGGCCTTGACATCCTTCCTAAAGTTTGGTGCATGGAATACTCCAGCTGTGGCTTAACCAGTGATTTGTAAAAGTTTAGCATGACTTCCTTGTTTTCATATTCAATGCCCCATTAACAAAGCCAAGCATCCCGTACATTTTCTTAACCGTACACAACTTGTACACTACTGTGCTTACCAATTAACATCCACCTGAGAGAGAGCAGATGGGGCCTCGGTTTAATGTCTAAGCTGAAAGGTGACACCTCCAACAGTGCAGCACTCCCTCAGCACTGCACTGGGAGTGTTAACCTAGATTTTTGTGCTCAAGTCTCCTGGAGCAGGGCTCGAACCCACGAACCATCTGACTCAGAAGCAAGGGTGCTGCCCACTGAGCCATGGCCGACACTGCATAAATGCACGATAGTACCCAGTTCTATGGCAGACTATGGCTCCAGGAGCTGGTTGAATGGATGGCAGCAGAGGTGAGAGGGGGGCTGTGGGGGAAGAAAGATTCTTTGAGTGGAGCGGAGCTTTTTTGAAGATGTGTTTACCTTGGATGAAATGAGTGGTTTGTTGATTTCCCAAAATTGCACGGAAATTAATTATGCTGATTTCTAAAAAGCGAAGCAATCGCTGGCCGGAATTAGTTAGTTATCGTCCAAACTTTCAGCACAAATATTTGTTCTGGCTAACTTTATGCAGTGCAGGTGGCTTGTCTCAATCACCAGCGAACAGGAGCAAAGACCGAAAAAAGATTGACCTACCTGTAAGGACATGGCTCTGAGGGGGCAGAGTGCGTTATGTCACCTCCGGCCCTACTCTGAGTCCGTTACCAATGCAGCGGGCACCAGCCCCGATTCACATGACAGTTCTGATGCCGAGCTTCACGTGTCGGGTATTTAGGGGTTAGAACATAAGAACATAACATAAGAACATAAGAACATAAGAAATAGGAGCAGGAGTAGGCCAATCGGCCCCTCGAGCCTGCTCCGCCATTCAATAGGATCATGGCTGATCTGATCCTAACCGCCAATCTACTATCACAGAACCATCTCCTGAATCTAACAGAATTAGACACACGAAATAGGAGCAGGATCAGGCTACACGGCCCCTGGGCCCGCTCCGCTACCCACAGGGCCATGACCGATCCGAACCTAGACTCATGTCCAAATTCCTGCCCGTTCCCCATAACCCTTTATTCCCTTTACTTCTAGGAAACTGTCTATTTCTGTTTTAAATTTATGTAATGATGTAGCTTCTACAGCTTTTTGGGGCAGCATATTCCATGGTTTAGGGAGGGAATTCCAGAGCTTGGGGCCCAGGCAGCTGAAAGCACGGCCGCCAATGGTGGAGCGATTCAAATTAGGGATGGGCAAGAGGCCAGAATTAGAGGAGCGCAGAGATCTCAGGGGGTTGTGGGGCTGGAGGAGATTGCAGAGATAGGGAGGGGGCAAGGAGGCCACGGAGGGATTTGAAAACAAGGATGTGAATTTTTAAATCGAGGCGTTGCCGAACCGGGAGCCAATGTAGGTCAGCGAGCGCAGGGGGTGACGGGTGAACGGGACTCGGTGCGAGTTAGGACACGGGGGCAGCAGAGTTTAGGATGAGCTGAAGTTTACGGAGGGTAGAAGGTGGGAGGCCGGCCAGGAGTGCGTTGGAATAGTCGAGTCTGGAGGTAACAAAGGCATGGAGGAGGGTTTCAGCAGCAGAGGGGCTGAGGCAGGGGCGGAGATGGACGCTGAGGCCAAGAACAGATACTTGGCTATAGTTACCAGAGTAACCTTGGGAATGTAGCCGGACATGAGTCTGTGCCTTCAGCAGGAAGGAAAGAAGGTGCGGAATCAAGAAGAAGGGGACATACTCTTAAAATTAGAGCCAGACCGTTCAGGGGTGATGTCAGGAAGCACTTTTTCACACAAAGGGCAGTGGAAATCTGGAACTTTCTCTCCCTAAAAGGCTGTGGATGCTGGAGGTTATTTGGAGTTTTCAAGACTGAGATCGATAGATTTTTGTCGGGTAAGGGTATCAAGGGATACGGAGCAAAGATGGGTAAATGGAGTTGAGGTGCAGATCAGCCATGATCAGCCATGGGTATAGGGAGAAAGCAGGGACCGGGCACTGAATTTGGATGATCAGCCATGATCGCATTGAATGGTGGAGCAGGCTCGATGGGCCGAATGGCCTACTCTTGCTCCTATCTTCTATGTTTCTATGTTTCTATGAATGGTGGAACAGGCTCGAGGGACTGAATGACCTCCTCCTGTTTCTATGTTACTAAAAAAGGGGAGGAAATTGTGCGGAGGTGGAGGGGTTGGTGGGGGAAGGGGGGGGTGGAAATCAAATGTCCTTTCTCTCAGATAGAACTCCTAACCGCATTGCTGTGGTAAGGCTTGAGTGTGAGGGATGTACAATTAAATCCATCAGGAAATGAGGCAATGTGGCTGGAGTTCTCAAAGACTTTCACATCAGGACGGCATCTGTGAGCAAAGTACTTTCACACGAGGCAAGGCTCTGTCCCACCAGGGCAATGCGTTCTTGGAGCAGAGCAAACATGGGAAACATGGAATGACTTCTATCAAAGGGTTCTCTGCACCACACCCTATTGAGACTCTTGTGGGCGAGATACCGGAACCTAGAGCTACCAGTTAGCAAGCACAAAGCCCAAGTGTAGTCTTCATGGTGAAGGTACTCCCACAGTCCTCACGGACTGCCACATTTGCCACATCCCCCCCCTCCCCCTCAATCAACAGTACCTAAAAATTCATTAACTGGTCGTTTATCTCCTGTCCTGTTTGTGAGGACCGCAGTGAGTCAAAACCCTGGATCTCCCTCCCTAACAGCACCTTCACCACACGGACTGCAGAGGTTCAAGAAGGCGGCTCACCACCACCTTCTCAAGGGCAATTAGGGATGGGCAATAAATGCTGGCCTTGCCAGCGACGCCCACATCCCATGAATGAAAAAAAAGGAATTAGAAAGATGTGGAATTTATGCTACAGTTGTATAAAGCTCTGGTCAGACCCCATCTGGAGTGGCTGAGTTCAGTTCTGGGCTCCACACCTCAGGAAGGATATCTTGGCTCTGGAGGGGGAGCAGCGCAGATTCACCAGAATGATACCGGGGCTTAAAGGGTTAAATTCTGAGGACAGGGTGCACAGACTGGGCTTGTATTCCCTTGACTGGAGAAGATTAACTGGTGATCTAATTGAGGTGTTTAATATGATTAAAGGAGTTGATCGGGTCGATAGAGAGAAACTATTTCCTCTGGTGGGGGGAGTCCAGAACAAGGGGCAGAACCTTAAAATTAGAGCCAGGCCGTTCAGGGGTGATGTCAGGAAGCACTTCTTCACACAAAGGGTGGCGGAAATCTGGAACTCTTGCCCCCAAAATGCTGTGGAGGCTGGGGGTCAATTGAAATTGTCAAAAACTGAGATCAATATATTTTTGACAACCCCCCGAGATATCTGCGCTCCTCTAATTCTGCCCTCTTGAGGATCCCTGATTATAATCGCTCAACCATTGGTAGCCGTGCCTTCTGTTGCCCGGGCCCTAAGCTCTGGAATTCCCTGCCTAAACCTCTCCGCCTCACTACCTCTTCTTCCTCCTTTAAGACGTTCCTTAAAACCTACCTCTTTGACCAAGCATTTGGTCACCTGCCCTAATTTCTCCTTATGTGGCTCGGTGTCAAATTTTTTGTCTTTTAACACACCTGTGAAGCGCCTTGGGACGTTTTACTACGTTAAAGGCGCCATATAAATACAAGTTGTTGTTGTTGTTCGGCAAGGGTATTAAGGGTTACGGAACCAGGGCGGGTGGATGGAGTTAAGATACAGATCAGCCGTGATCTGATTGAATGGTGGAACAGGCTCGAGGGGCTGAATGGCCTCCTCCTGTTCCTGTGAGCCCAATCGCAACACCTCCAATTGGTATCTCAGCTGAGATCAGTGAACTCAGCACAGACCGTAACTCAAACCGTAAGCCTTTCTGGCCTGGATGGGCTCGGAACAATGGTGTCTTTATCATGTTAGCTCACGGACTGAGAGAGAGAAACAACCAACTTTAAAATCCGTGGTGAAAAGTCCAGGAGAATATATTCCCCGACAACCAGAGGCAAACAGAAATGTCCCACAATAGACTGGGCCCTTGTAACCAACACCACTTATAATTTTGGGTGACTTGGAATTTGAACATTGCCATCATGGGAACTTCAAATTACAATTGTGGGAATATTGTGTTGGGCTGAGAGTTCGACCGTTAATTGCATCAGACCATGGGGTGGATTTTATAAATAAGATGAGTACTTCTTAAAAAATGTGTTCTTGGGATGTGGGCGATGTTAGTAAATCAGTATTAATTGGACAGCTTTTGTTGACCTGAGGTTGTTACGAGTGAACCCACACCGCGTTGGATTGGAGCCTCGTGTCGGTCATAACTTCCTGAAGAATATTAATGAGCCAGTAGGGTTCTTGCAACAATCCGACAGCAATCCCAAACTAATCCCACTGCTCCGCACTCTCCCCATAGCCCAGTAACAATCCCAAGCTAATCCCACTGCCCCGCTTTCTCCCCATAGCCCTGTATCAATCCCAAACTAATGCCACTGCCCCGCTCTCTCTCCATAGTCCTGTATCAATCCCAAACTAATCCCACTACCCCGCTTTCTCCCCATAGCACAGTAACAATCCCAAGCTAATCCCACTGCCCCGCTTTCTCCCCATAGCCCTGTATAAATCCCAAATTAATCCCACTGCCCCACTTTCTCCCCATAGCCCAGTAACAATCACAATCTAATCCCACTGCCCCGCTTTCTCCCCATAGCCCAGTAACAATCCCAAGCTAATCCCACTGACTTGCTTTCTCCCCATAGCCCCGTATCAATCCAAAACTAATCCCAATGCCCCGCTCTCTGCCCATAGCTGTGTATCAATCCCAAACCAATCCCACTGCGCCACTCTCTCCCCATAGCCCTGTATCAATCTCAAACTAATCCCACTGCCCCGCTCTCTCCCCATAGCCCTGTATCAATCCCAAACTAATCCCACTGCCCCACTCTCTTCCCATAGCCCTGTATCAATCCCAAACTAATCCCACTGCCCCTCTCTCTCTCTATAGCCCTTTATCAATCCCAAACTAATCCCACTACCCCGCTCATAGCCCTGTATCAATCCCAAACTGATTCCACTGCCCCGCTCTCTCCCCATAGCCCTATATCAATCCCAAACTAATCCCACTGTTCCGCTCTCTCCCCATAGCCCTGTATCAATCCCAAACTAATCCCACTGCCCCGCTCTCTCCCCATAACCCTGTATCAATCCCAAACTAATCCCACTGCCCCGCTCTCTCCCCATAGCCCTGTATCAATCCCAAACTAATCCCACTGCCCCGCTCTCTCCCCGTGGCCCTGCATCAATCCCAAACTAATCCCACTTCCCCACTCTCTTCCCATAGCCCTGTAGCAATCCCAAACTAATCCCACTGCCCTGCTCTCTCACCATAGCCCTGTATCAATCCCAAACTAATCCCACTGCCCTGCTCTCTCCCCATAGCCCTGTATCAATCCCAAACTAATCCCACTGCCCCACTCTCTGCCCATAGCCCTGTATAAATCCCAAACTAATCCCACTGCCCCGCTCTCTCCCCATAGCCCTCTATCAATCCCAAACTAATCGCACTGCCCCGCTCTCTCCCCGTAGCCCTGTATCAAACCCAAACTAATCCCACTGCCCCGCTCTCTCCCCATAGCCCTGTATCAATCCCAAACTAATCCCACTGCCCCGCTCTCTGCCCATAGCCCTGTATCAATCCCAAACTAATTGCACTGCCCCGCTCTCTCCCCGTAGCCCTGTATCAATCCCAAACTAATCCCACTGTCCCGCTCTCCCCATAGCCCTGTATCAATCCCAAACTAATCCCACTGCCCCGCTCTCTCCCCATAACCCTGTATCAATCCCAAACTAATCCCACTGTTCCGCTCTCTCCCCATAGCCCTGTATCAATCCCAAACTAATCCAACTGCCCGCACTCTCCCCATAGCCCTGTATCAATCCCAAACTAATCCCACTGCCCCGCTCTCTCCCCATAACCCTGTATCAATCCCAAACTAATCCCACTGACCCGCTCTCTCCCCATAGCCCTTTATCCATCCCAAACTAATCCCACTGCCCCGCTCTCTCCCCGTGGCCCTGCATCAATCCCAAACTAATCCCACTTCCCCACTCTCTTCCCATAGCCCTGCAGCAATCCCAAACTAATCCCACTGCCCTGCTCTCTCCCCATAGCCCTGTATCAATCCCAAACTAATCCCACTGCCCCGCTCTCTCCCCATAGCCCTGTATCAATCCCAAACTAATCCCACTGCCCCGCTCTCTCCCCATAGCCCTGTATCAATCCCAAACTAATCCCACTGCCCCGCTCTTTCCCCATAGCCCTGTATCAATTCCAGACTTCAAATATTGATCCAATTTTCCCTGAAAATATTCAATGGTCTCTCTGCCTCAACCCCTCCCTGTGGCCTAGCGTTCCAATCTCCAATAACCCTTTGTGTAACGATACTTCTCCAAACCTCTTTCCTCAAACTGTGTTTGGTTTCAATAAATTTACTGTTACCTGTGTATCTCTCTCCCACTGGCTAAAGTTAGTTAACTCAATGTTGACATGAGCTTGGTGGTTGCTGATACCAATTATTGGATCCTGACAATGGCCCACCTAATACTCGGGATTGGACCCGCAATCTGTCCAGCTCGCCATGGCTCGGAGCCTCACAGGAGATGCAGTCAACCAACTGGGGAGCTTCTAACAATGTAAATATAGAGAAAGTTGCTTTACTAAAACCGTTAAGTCAACCTAACCCAACCAATAGAAAGACTTGCATTTATAACAACAACAACTTGCATTTATACAGCGCCTTTACTGTAGTAATAAGTCCCAAGGCGCTTCACAGGAGCGATTATCAAACAAGATTTGACACCGAGCCACATAAGGAGATATTAGGACCAAAATAGGTAGGTTTTAAGGAGCGCCTTAAAGGAGGAAAGTGAGGTAGAGAGGTTTAGGGAGGGAATTCCAGAGTTCAGGGCCCGGGCAGCTGAAGGCACGGCCGCCAATGGTACGGCGATTAAGTTTGGGGATGCTCAAGAGGCCAGAATTGGAGGAATGCAGAGATCTCAGAGGGTTGTAGGTTTGGACATAGGGAGGGGTGCGAGGATGCCATAGATGGACAAGGATGAGAATTTTAAAATCGAGGCGTTGCCGGGCCGGGAGCCAATGTAGGTCACCGAGCACCAGGGGGTGATGGGTGAATGGGACTCGGTGTGAGTTAGGACACGGGGCAGCCAAGTTTTTGGATCAGCCGAAGCTTATGAAGGGTGGAAGATGGAGGCCAGCCAGGAGTGCGTTGGGTTAGTCGAGTCTAGAGGTAACAAAGGTGTGGATGAGGGTTTCAGCAGTGAATGAGCTGAGGCAGGGGCAGAGTTACGGAGTTACGGAGGTGGAAGTAGGCGGTCTTGGTGATGGAGAGGATATGGGGTCAGAAGCTCAGCTCAGGGTCAAATATGACACCAAAGTTGCAAACAGTCTGGTTCAGCCTCAGACAGTTGCCAGGGAGAGGGATGGAGTCGGTGGCTAGGGAACGGAGTTTGTGGCAGGGATCAAAGACACTGGCTTCAGTCTTCCCAATATTTAATTGGAGCAAATTCCTGATCATCCAGCAGTGGATGTCGGAGGAGCAGCCTGACAAACCAAAGGCAGTGGAGGGGTGGAGAGAGCTGGCGGTGAGGTCGTGCTGGGTGTCGTCAGCATATATGTGCAAACTGACGCTGTTGTTTTCGGATGATGTCGCCGAGGGGCAGCATGTAGATGAGAAATAGGAGGGGGCCAAGGATAGCTCCTTTGTGGGGGCTCCAGAAGTAACGATGCGGGAGCGGGAAGAGAAGCCATTGTTTGTGATTCTCTGACTATGATTGGACAGATAAGAATGGAACCGGGTGAGGGCAGTCTCACCCAGCCGGCCAATGGGGGAGAGGCGTTGGAGGAGGATGGAGTGGTCAACCCTGTTAAGGCTGCAGACAGGTCGAGAAGGACGAGGTGGGATAGTTTACCACGGTCACTGTCACAAAGGTGACTTTGATAAGGCCTGCTTTTCTGGTGCACACATTCAGAAGAATAGTAAGTTTTACAGAACTATCAGGGTGAAAATAGAACATTTCGAGAACTATTTATCAAGCAGATTTTTGGAGAGGAATGGAAAGATCTTGTATTTCTTTTGGAGCCGGGACAGAAATGATGTGATAGAGAAGCAAAGTCCAGCTGAGGTTCCACACTGTGCCATTTCTTTCAAATGTTTTCCTGCATTGCTTCTCCCCCCCGGCCCTCCACCTCACCCCACCTCCCCCTCCATCCCTCCCCTCCCCTCCCACTCGTCCCTTCCCTCCCATCCCCCTTGCCCTACCTCCCCCTCAATGCCATCCCCCTCGCCCCCTCCCTCCACTTCAACCCACCTCCCCCTCCATCCCGTCCCCCTCGCCCCCTCCCTCCCCCTCCCTTCCCTCCCCCTCTATCTCGTCCCCCTCGCCCACTCCCTCCACCTCGCCCACCTCCCCCTCCACCCCGTCCCTCTCGCCCCCTTCCCTCCCCCTCTATCCTGTCCCCCTCGCCCCCTCCCTCCATCTCGCCCCACTTCCCCCTCCATCCCTCCCCTCTCCTCATCCGTCCCCCTCGCCCGCTCCCTCCACCTCGCCCTCCATCCCTCCCCTCTCCATCCCGTCCCCCTCACCCCCTCCCTCCACCTCGCCCCACCTCCCCCTCCATCCCTCCCCTTTCCTCTTCCCCCTCTACCTCCCCCTCCCTCCACCTCACCTCTCCCCACCCCTTCCTCCCCTTCCCTCTCTTCTCCCTCTCCCCCTCCCCCTCCCTCCTTCCCCATCCCGCTGCCTGCCCCTCCCTCTGTCCCACCCTCACCTCCCTCTGCCTCCCACCTCCCTCACCTCCCCGCTCCCTCCCCCTTCCCTTCCCTCCCTCCCCCTCGCCTCCTCCCTCCTTTCTCCCCCTTCCTCTCTCTCCCCCTCCCTCCTTCCTCCCCCTTCCCCTCTCTCCCCCTCCCCCCCCCCCAACCCACCACCAGAATGTGCTGAATCTTGGTGGGGTACGATGTTCTTTAACAAATCGCCCATTTTGTCATTCTCCGAGTGTGTGCAAGTCTAGACAGTCAATGTGGGAAGAGCCTGGCCTGATGTTGTCCTTACACAACACCCACACATCTGGAATGAGATCCGTGATGGAAGACCTGGCTGGGTTTTCTTTCCCTTTGCCCAACCCCCATCGAGGGCCCCTCTTGTCTGAGATCAGGTGCCTCAGCACAGGCCTCTTGTCCTCAACCACTGGCTGAGGCTTTCAGAAAGCACTGACTGATTCTCATCCTTGTGTTGAAATCCCTCCACGGCCCTGGCACCTCCCCTCCCTATCTCTCTAACCTCCTCCAGCCCTACAACCCCCCGAGATCTCATCGCTCCTCCAATTCTGGCCTGTTGCTCATCCCCACTTCCAATTTCGCCCCACCATTGGCGGCCATGCCTTCAGCTGCCTGGGCCCCTAGCTCTGGAATTCCCTCCCTAAACCTCTCCGCCTCTCTCTCCTCCTTTAAGACGCCGCTTAAAACCGACATCTTTGACCAAGCATTTGGCCATCTGTCCTAATTTCTCCTTATGTCTGATAATCGCTCCTGTGAAGCGGCCTTGGGGCGGTTTACTACGATCAAGGCGCCGTATAAATGCAAGTTGTTGTTGTTGCTGGATGCTGTGCTGTTTTACAGTCAGACTTTAACTGGTTAAGTGGGAATATTTCATCAAACCAGGCACTTGGTGAGGCAGTTCTCATCCGTGGTTATCACAGCTTCACATCATGGAGGCGAATGGGGCGTAATCGGGGCAAATGAGGCATAATCGGTCTACAATGGAGCAGTAAATGGGCGAGACTTAAAATGGGCGGCCAATTGGCCCACGCCCGATTTGTGCTATTGCCGAAGACCAATTTAAAACATACCAGATGAGGTCTTTCAGCTGTGGCTCAGTGGGTAGCACTCTCTTGTCTCTGAGTCAGAAGGTTGGGGGCGGCGGGGGGGGGCGGTTCAAGTCCCAACTCCAGAGACTGGAGCGCAAAAATCTAGGCTGCCACTCCCAGTGCCAGTGCTGAGGGAGTGCCGCACTGTCGGAGGTGCCGTCTTGCGGATGAAACGTTAAAACGAGGCCCCCCTCTGCTCTCTCGGGTGGACGTAAAAGATCCCACGGCAGTACTTCGAAGAGCAGGGGTGTCCTCCCAGTTCCTCATTCAGTTACACGATGAAGCGTTTGGGTGTGTCAGCTTAGACCAGTGGGTAACATTCTTGCCTCTTGAAGCAAAAAAGGTCGCGGGTTCAAGCCCCACTCCAGGACTTGAGCCCATAATCCAGGCTGGCACTCCCAGTGTGGTCCTGAGTGTTGCTGCACTGTTGCGCGTGTTGTCCTCTGGTTGAGATTTTGAACGACGGCCCTCCCTTCCTGTTCTTGTGGATAGCAAAGATTCCATGGAGCTTTTCAAAGAGTAGGGAGGGGGTGTTCTCCAAAAGTTCTGGTCAACATTCCCCCCTTCAAACCAAAAACCACCATTCATCCGACCTGCTGTTTGTGGGGCCTGCTTGACCGGTTATAGTGTACGACGCTTCCTGTTCGGTCTTTTTACCAACACGCCGATCCCCAACAGGACGAGGGCATCGTAATGAGGGATTCCTGTGGGGCTGAGCTCCGCCTATTGTCTCGGGCAATTGCTGCCATCCACAGACATCACTGACGCAGATTATCAGGAATGTGTGCGGAACTTCTGTGTGTCTGGGAACAAAACGTACTGTAGCGGACATGTTGGTGCAGTTGATACCACGGGTGTAGTTGGTACGGTCAGTGCCATTTTTTTTATTCGTTCCTGGGATGGGGGCGTCGCTGGCAAAGTCAGCGTTCTGACAGAAGGTCATCGACCTGAAACGTTAACTCTGTTTCTCTCTCCACAGATGCTGCCTGACCTGCTGAGTGTTTCCAGCATTTTCTGTTTTTATTTCAGATTTGCAGCATCTGCAGTATTTTGCTTTTGATTCATTGCCCATCCCTAGTCGCCCTTGAGAAGGTGGTGGTGAGCCGCCTTCTTGAACCGCTGCAGTCCGTGTGGTGAAGGGACTCCCACAGTGCTGTTAGGAAGGGAGTTCCAGGATTTTGACCCAGCGACGATGAAGGATCAGCGATATATTTCCAAGTCAGGATGGTGTGTGGCTTGGAGGGGAACTTGGAGGTGGTGGTGTTCCCATGCGCCTGCTGCCCTTGTCCTTCTAGGGAGTAGAGGTTGAGGGTTTGGGAGGTGCTGCTGAAGAAGCCTTGGCGAGTTGCTGCAGTGCATCTTGTAGATGGTACACACTGCAGCCACGGTGCGCCGTGGTGGAGGGAGTGAATGTTTAAGGTGGTGGATGGGGTGCCAATCAAGTGGGCTGCTTTGTCCTGGATGGTGTCGAGCTTCTTGAGCATTGTTGGAACTGCACTCATCCAGGCAAGTGGAGAGTATTCCATCACACTCCTGACTTGTGCCTTGTAGATGATGGAAAGGCTTTGGGGAGTCAGGAGGTGAGACACTCGTCACAGAATACCCAGCCTCTGACCTGCTCTTGTAGCCACAGTATTTACGTGGCTGATCCAGTTAAGTTTCTGGTCCATAGTGACCCCCAGGATGTTGATGGTGGGGGGGGTTCGGCGATGGTAATTCCATTGAATATCAAGGGGTGGTGGTTAGACTTTCTCTTGTTGGAGATGGTCATTGCCTGGCACTTGTGTGGCGCGAATGTTACCTGCCACTTATCAGCCCAAGCCTGAACGTCATCCAGGTCTTGCTGCATTGCTGTAGTTGGTAGGGTTAGCGCCGTTGGTGCAGCCTGGCCCTGACCCTGCCGACTGTAATTTGAACTTTCAGGCACCAAAGACACCTGCCCCAAAGCCGGCGGGATCTTCCTTTAATAAGCCGTTCGGGCTCGGATACACCGTCAGGGCCTGACTGCAGTTTGAAGCCCTGGCCTTCGCGGAGAGGCCTTGGTGATTTCTTCCCGTCAGACCAGACCTGGATGGAAATGGATCCAGGGCCGGAGGAGCACAGCCCGGTAAGTTATTTGAAATTTCTATCATTTTCATGTGAATGACGAACATAAGAACATAAGAAATAGTAGCAGGAGTCGGCCATTTGGCTCCTCGAGCCTGCTCCACCATTCAATAAGATCATGGCTGATCATCGACCAGCCCCATATCCCTTGATTCCTGTAATATTCAAAAATCTATCGATCTCTGTCTTGAATATACTCAATGACTGAGCCTCCACAGCCCTCTGGGGTAGAGAATTCCAAAGATTCACCACCCTCTGAGTGAAGACATTTCTCCTCATCTCAGTCCTAAATGGCCGACCCCTTATTCTGAGACTGTGACCCCTGGTTCTAGACTCCCCAGCCAGGGGAAACATCCTCTCTGCATCTACCCTGTCAAGCCCTGTAAGAATTTTATTTGTTTCAATGAGATCACCTCTCATTCTCCTAAACCCTAGAGAATATAGACAAGCGTCTGTCCGAGCCCCACCAGGAACCCTCGGACCTACCCTGCCCCGGGCTTCCCGTCCCCCATCAAATGTCTGGGCATCTTACCAAAGACTTACCTTAACACCGTGGGGAGGGGAGAGGACCTGTTCGATTGGGTCCCCTACAGAGGCTTCCCCGGTATCCCAAATCCCGTTCCCGTCCACCGGCCACATAGCTCTTCCTGCTGGGATCTGATTTAAAATCTCTCCGGCCTCACACTGATCGGGGCCAGACCGTTTCCCAGCCCCACCAATCCCGCTCATCTTTAAAATGCACCCCCCCCCCCCCACCCACCCCCATCGGGCTCTGTGGGACTTCACTAGCCAGACCTGGGGCGGCCCAGGGTCAATCCTGCTGGGCTGACCTTCGCTGGGGTGGCATTAACGGGGTACTCCGATTGGCCACTAGGTCCCAAGGTTAGGGAGCGGTGGCGGGGGGGGGGGGGGGGTGCAAACTCGGCCTGGTTTCCCTGCTGCAGATCACTAGCCAGTGAAACCCCCGCTGGAAATCATGCCTGTTGAGCAGGTGAGGACTGGTGCAACGCACATAGCAGTCGAATAGTCCGTGAGAAATGGACACTTGGATGAGGTGCTGGAGGGCAGCTGGAAGCTACAGAACTGTATCTCGGCAAGAGTCACCCTTTTGGGTAGAGAGAGAGATGGAGGGAGACAGAGAGATAGAGAGAGAGATAGAGAGGGCAGGGAGAGGCATAGAGAGAATGAGAGGGGATTGAACGACAGAGAGAGGGATAGAGAGAACGAGAGAGGGAGACAGAGAGATAGAGAGGGCAGGGAGAGGCACAGAGAGAATGAGAGGGGATTGAACGAGACAGAGAGAGGGATAGAGAGAACGAGAGAGGGAGAGAGGGAGACAGAGAGGGGGTAGAGAGAAAGAGAAAGGGAGAGAGAGAGAGACAGAGACATAGAGAGAGGGAAAGAGAGACAGAGGGGGGATAGAGAGAAAGAACGTTTTAGAGAGAGAGAGACAGAGACAAAAAGCGAGGGATAGAGTGAAAGAGAGAAGGATAAAGATAGAGAGAGGTATAGAGAGAAAGAGAGGGGGAGACTGGGAGAGGAATAGAGAGAAAGAGAGGGATAGAGAGAAAGAGAGAGGGAGAGAGAGAGATAGAGAGAGGGATAGTGTGAAAGAGAGAAGGATAAAGATAGAGAGAAGTATAGAGAGAAAGAGAGGGGGAGACAGAGAGAGATAGAAAGAGAGAGGGATAGAAAAAGAGAGGGGGAGAGAGAGACAGAGAGAGGGATAGAGAGAAAGACAGAGGGAGAGAGAGATAGAGAGAGGGATAGAGAGAAAGAGAGAGGGAGAGAGATAGAGAGAGGAAGAGAGAGAAAGAGAGAGGGAGAGAGATAGAGAGAGGGATAGAGAGAAAGAGAGAGGGAGAGAGAAAGAGAGAGGGATAGAGAGAAAGAGAGAGAGGGAGAGAGAGAAAGAGAGAGGGATAGAGAGAAAGCGAGAGGGAGACATAGAAAGAGAGAGGGAGAGAGAGAAAGCGAGAGGGAGAGAGATAGAGAGAGGGAGAGAAAGAGAGAGGGAGAGAGATAGAGAGAGGAAGAGAGAGAGAGAGGGAGAGATAGAAAGAGAGAGGGAGAGAGATAGAGAGAGGGATAGAGAGAAAGCGAGAGGGAGACATAGAAAGAGAGAGGGAGAGAGAGAAAGCGAGAGAGGAGAGAGATAGAGGGAGAGAAAGAGAGAGGGAGAGAGATAGAGAGAGGAAGAGAGAGAGAGAGGGAGAGATAGAAAGAGAGAGGGAGAGAGATAGGCCGACGACCTGGTTCTGCTGTCACCAACTAAGGAGGGTCTACAGCAGAACCTGGACCTGCTGGAGTCGTACTGCCAGACTTGGGCCCTGACAATAAATCCCCAAAAAACCAAAGTCCTTGTGTTCCAGCAAAGATCCAAACAACATGGACCCACAATAAATTTCACAGTAGGAACAACCAAAATTGAACAAACCACTCACTACACATACTTGGGCTTAAAAATCAGTTCTACGGGAAACTTCAAACTGGCTGTGAATGAACTGAAAGAGAAAGCAAGAAGGGCTTTCTATGCCATCAAAAAATCAATCCAAATAGAAATCCCAATTAGCATTTGGCTCAAAATTTTCAAATCAGTAATTGAACCAATTGCACTCTATGGCAGTGAGGTCTGGGGACCACTAACACAACAAGATTTTGCAAAATGGGACAAACACCCAATTGAGATCCTACATGCGGAATTCTGTAAAAGTATCCTCCGGACTCAAAGGAAAACAGTAAACAACGCATGCAGGGCGGAACTAGGCCAATACCCATTAATAATCACTATCCAAAAAAGAGCCACCAAATTTTGGAATCACCTACAAATGAGCAACCCCCAATGCTATCACTACGACGCCCTGAAATGCCAAGAGCTGACCATAAAGAAGAATACCCTCAGTCAACTAGTCCTGGGGACTCAATAAAGTAACTAATAACAATACTAACAATAACCAGTCCCAGGACAGTGACAGGGTAACACAAAGAATTCGACCCAACACAATCGTCGCTAAGCAAAAGGAAAAATATCTGTCATATTGGGCAGAAACAACAAAAACCCAAAGCAAACTCAATTGCTACTTGGCCCTAAACAGACAATACAACATAGCTGATTACCTGACCATGGTAAAGGATAACAAACTGAGAAGAACCTTGACAAGGTACAGACTTAGCGAACATAGCCTAGCGATCGAAAAAGGCAGACACAGGCAGACCAGGCTGCCAAGAGAAGACAGGATATGCTCTCACTGCAGTCAGGGAGTAGTTGAGACAGAGATGCACTTCCTCACAGCCTGTGGAAAATATCAGGGCATCAGAGAGAATTTCTATCAAAAATTCTCACAAATATGCCCTGAATTCAGAAATCTGACTGACAACCAAAAACTCCCATTCCTACTGGGGGAGGAGAGAAGCTGTGTAACACTGGCGGCACACTATGTTACAGCTTGCCATGAACAGAGGGACAACCAGTAAACTAAGACAAGAGTATATTGTATATTTATAAACTCAGGGATATACCTGTTTATACACTGTATGAATGGAACCGCGTTTATGTGTTCAACCATAAATGTATCTTGATGCTTTGGCAACATAAGATGTAACTTATCATGCCAATAAAGCGATTTGTATTGTATTGTATTGTATTGATAGAGAGAGGGATAGAGAGAAAGAGAGAGGGAGAGAGAAAGAGAGAGGGAAAGAGAGAGGGAGAGAGAGAAAGAGGGGTAGAGAGAAAGAGAGAGAGAGAGAGGGATAGAGAGAAAGAGAGAGGGAGAGAGAGAGGGGGAGAGATAGAGAGCGAAGATGGGAGAGTGGGGAGAAAGCGAGACATTTTGCGAGTCAGTGAGCTGGAGACTCTCCCCCCCCCCCCCCCCCCCTAAGGAAACCACCTTCTCCTTGAGTTTCTGACTGGCCGTCACAGCCCAGTAACAAAGCACAGATTGTATTCTTATTGGCCAACTTTCTTTAACCAATTTAACCATGCGTTTTCTGCCCGGCAACAGACCATTTTCCAAATGAAGGGGAACGAGTCCCCGGTGATTTAAAGGGAGAGACCCCGGTTGCATCGGCAATAACGGATGATCAATATTCCCCGGATTCCGGTGGGAGTTTGTGTTAATAATGAGACGGCTCACACACAAACAGGCTTCAGAAAACTTTCCTCGGCCAATAATAACTGACGCAGCCAAACTGTGCACTTGAAAGCCGGCCAGAGTATGTGGCAGAAACTCTCCCCGGCTCTAACTCGGTAACAAGCAAAGTCTTCCAGCCGATCTGCCAACTCCTTCCAAAGCCCTGTGCAACGGTTCAGTGTTCTCTGGCCCTCAGCCCAACTCTGCCCTTCTTTCCCTCTTCCTTTCCTTCATAATTTCTCTTCCTCGTTCTGCTTTTCTTTGCCAGCTCTCCCCCCTCTGTATTCCTTTCACCGTCTGACGCCCTGTTCCCACCAGCCTCCTCAAAACGAGGGGCCTCCTCAAAACGAGGGACCTCCTCACCAGACACCCCACCCACCCCCCAAACTTTGCTCCTCCGACCTACAAGCTTTGAAAACACGAGGACCCTCCCGCCCTCGCCACTCCCCTCCCTGTCCCCCCCTCTCTCTCCCCCCTCCCCTCTGCCCCTCACCCCTCCCTCTCCCCCTCACGACTCCCCCTCCTCTCCCCCTCACGACTCCCCCCTCCCTCTCCCCCCTCACGACTCCCCCTCCCTCTCCCCCTCACCCTCACTCTCCCCCTCACCCCTCACCCTCACTCTCCCACTCTCTCCCTACCCCTCCCCCTTCTCCCCCTCCCCTTATCGCCCTCCCACTCCCCTCCTCCACTCCTCCCCCCTCGGTAATCAATTCAATTCAATTCAAATCGCTTTATTGGCCCCTCCCCCTCTCCCCTAGGTCCCTCTCACTTGCCCCCCCCCCCACTTTGAAGTTAGGAAAACACTTCTTCATGCAAAGAGTGGTGGACGTGTGGAACTCTCTTCTACAAAAAGCAGTAGATTCTGGGGCTCAATTAATCATCTTAAATCTGAGATTGATAGATTTTTGTTAGGTAAGGGTATTAAAGTTTATGGAATCAAGGAGGGTAAATGGAGTTAAGATACAGGTCAGCCATGGTCTAACTGAATGGTGGAACAGGCCCGAGGGGCTGAATGGCCTCCTCCTGTTTCTATGTTCCTCGGTAGTCCACCTCCCCTTCAGCCCCCTCGCCCCTTGCCCCTTGCCCCTCACCCCCTAGCCCCTCGTCCCTCACCCCCTCGCCCCTCGCCCCCGCCCCCTCACCCCTCACCCCCTTGCCCCTCGCTCCCTCCCCCCCTCCCTTGCCCTTCACCCCCTTGCCCCTCGCCCCCTCGCCCCTCACCCCTCGCCCCCTCCCCCCCTCCCCCTTCACCCCCTTGCCCCTCGCCCCCTCACCCCTTGCCCCTCACCCCCCTCGCCCCCTCCCCCCCTCGCCCCTCTCCCCGTCGCCCCTCGCCCCCTTGCCCCTCGCCCTATCACCCCTCACCCCCTCGCCCCTCCCCCAGCAGAGTCACTCTGGGCTTTCCGCATTGTGACTATGGCTGGGCCCCCAGATGTGCTTTAGTAGCCAAGGCACTCGCTACTGAGAACCTCCCGCTGAACCTGGACACCCGCCTTGAGGACTTGTCGGGCCACTATATCAACACACGTTATTGAGCCAGAGGCAACATGAGGGGAAAAAATGTTTACGCAGCGAGTTGTGATCTGGAACGCGCTGCCTGAAAGGGCGGTGGAAGCAGATTCAATAGTAACTTTCAAAAGGGAATCGGATAAATACTTGAAAAGGAGAAAATTTGCAGGCTATGGGGAAAGAGCAGGTGGAGGGAGCGGGACTAATTGGAGAGCTCTTTCAAGGAGCCGGCACAGGCACGATGGGCCGACTGGCCTCCTTCTGTGCTGTATCATTCTATGATTCTATATGATTGGTATTAGCAGCCTGTATTCCTGATCTTTGTGACGTAGTTCAGCAAATTAGTAGTGTTGCGGTTATCTTACTGGGCTAATATTCCAGTAGAACGTGAGTTCTAAATCCCACCAAGGCTGTTTGAGAATTTCAATCCAGTTTAAGAAATCTAAAATGAAAAGCTGGCCTCAGTAAAAGTGACGGCGGATATGTCAGATTGTCGTAAGAACCCAACTGGTTCACTCGTGTTCTTTAAGAAAGAAAAACTTGCATTTCTTTAGCGCCTTTCACGGGCACCGGACGTCTCAAAGCGCTTTACAGCCAATGAAGTACTTTCTGGAGTGTAGTCACTGTTGTAATGTGGGAAACGCAGCAGCCAATTTGCGCACAGCAAGCTCCCACAAACAGCAATGTGATAATGACCAGATCATCTGATTTTGTTATGTTGGTTGAGGGATAAATATTGGCCCCAGGACACCGGGGATAACTCCCCTGCTCTTCTTCAAAATAGTGGCCATGGGATCTTTTACATCCACCTGAGAGAGCAGACGGGGCCTCGGTTTAATGTCTCATCTGAAAGACGGCACCTCCGACAGTGCAACACTCCCTCAGTACTGCACTGGGAGCGTCAGCCTAGTTTTATGTGCTCAAGTCTCTGAGAGTGGGACTTGAACCCACAACCTTCTGACTCAGAGGCGAGGGTGCTGCCCACTGAGCCACAGCTGACACTTTAGGGAAGGACACCTGCCGACCTTACCCGGTCTGGGCCTGTATGTGACTCCAGTCCCACAACAACGTGCTTGACTCGTAACTGCCCCCTGAAGCAGCCACTCGGTTGAATCAAACCAGCTACCAGCGGTACAAGAAGGAGGCCCACCGCCACCTTCTCAGGGCAACTAGGGATGGGTAATAAATGCCCGTGACACCCAAGAATGAATGAATTACATCAAATATCAGGAAGGAAATGAGCAGCACCTTACAAAGTCTTGGGGGACAGGAATATTTTAATATGCAATCAACCGTAATGCAGATGTCACACTGTAGCCAAAGGGGCTTTTCTTCACAAAGGGACAATGGTGTTAATTGGATTCTTGTCGACAAATGTCTCGATAACAACAGGTGCCTGCTGTATCATGGACCATGTAAAGCAGGCACCTCAAAGCACTGGAAAGGTACCACCAACGCTGCCTCCGCAAGATCCTGCAAATCCATTGGCAGGATAGGCGCACCAACGTCAGTGTTCTTGTTCAGGCCAACATCCCCAGCATCGAAGTTTTGACCACGCTCGATCAGCTCCGATGGACGGGTCACATTGTCCGCATGCCCAATACGAGACTCCCAAAGCAAGCGCTCTACTCGGAGCTCCGACATGGCAAGAGAGCCCCAGGTGGGCAGAGGAAACGCTTCAAGGACACCCTCAAAGCCTCCTTGAAAAAGTGTAACATCCCACCGACACCTGGGAATCCCTGGCCCAAGACCGCACAAAGTGGAGGAGAAGCATCCGGGAAGGCGCCGAACACCTTGAGTCTCTTCGCCGGGAGCAAGCGGAAGCCAAGCGCAAGGAGCGCACGTCAACCCAAGCACCCCACCCACCCGCCCCTTCAACCACCGTCTGCCCCACCTGTGACAGAGACTGTAGGTCCCGCATTGGACTCATCAGTCACCTGAGAACTCATTGTTAGTGTGGAAGCAAGTCATCCTCAGTTCCGAGGGACTGCCTAAGAAGAAGAACAGGTCTAAAGGAGCTTCTGTAACAGAAAGCTGACAGCTCCGCACAGCAGGGTGTTGCCCAAAGCTTCCTTGTGAGTCACGCAGGCTCGCCAGGCCACAGCTTAGTTTAGTCACGGAATACTGGAACAAGGACTTACGGGCGGAGAAAGATTCGGCTGTGGGTGACAGGTCCTCCTGGCTGAGGGCCAGGTGGCCCATGGTGAGCCAGCGATGGGACTCGAGGATGTTGTTGGTGTTGTGTTTTGAGTTTTGCTTCAATTAAGTTTGTCCCAGTTCCCGGGTGTTACCTGAAGGGGGTGCTGGGGGGCTCGGTTTTACTTTGTCTTTCACTTTCCGTTTCGGGTTCTGCCATGCAGACAATGTGCTGTAATGTCCACCCATTTACTCAGTAAATAGTAAAAGGTACATTCCGTCTCCTCTATTCATTACTGTTCGGTCAAGATGCAATACTGGCGACGAGGCGGCTGTTGAACTCGCTAGAAGGACGGAGATAGACATGCGAACCTACAGCCGTGATATTGGAAATTGCGACGAGCGGGCCAATCAGCTAGCAACATCAACAGCATTTTGATAGTTGGCTAGCTGCGACGTAGACGGCGGACAGAGTATTGTGCGGGCCAGGCAACTACCGTGAGTGTAGCTACCGTAACTCTGGCCGGAGGAGAAAAATAATTTTTATTTTTAAAGTCCGTGGATCTTAAAGGGACAGTGCACATTAAAACTATGACGACCTTGGGACATATTGAAGAGTTCTCTGGGGATAAGGACAGTTCATGGGAGGAATACGCAGAAAGACTGGGGTGTTTCTTTGAGGCCAATAATATTGACAAAGAAGAGAAGAAGCGCTCAGTGTTGCTAAGTGTATGCGGAGCTGCTACTTACTCCGTCCTGCGTTCATTGGTGGCTTCTCATAAACCTAGTGAGGTGGATTATGCTGATTTGATTGAGAAGCTGCAGAAACATTTTAACCCAAAACCCTTAGAGATTGTGCAGCGTTTCCATTGTCACAATTGTAAACAACAGCCTGGACAATCTATTTCAAGTTACATTGCTGAGTTGAGGAAGCGCTCATTACATTGTAATTTTGGTGACCAGTTAGACAATATGCTCCGTGATCGGATTGTGTGTGGAGTGCTGGACTCGGCATTGCAGAGACAGCTGTTAGTGGAGAAGGCCCTGACGTTCCGGCTGGCCGAGGAGAAGGCTTTAGCAGCAGAGGCTGCATCGATGAACACACGTATGCTCCGTACAGAGGCAGCACCATCTCAGGCCGCCGAGGAGGTGCACAAGACCACACACGCAGCTGCTGCTGTGAGAGACATGGAGGCAACTAAAGAGACAGGAAGAAAATGTTTCCGCTGTGGGGCTCTCCATGGTTCCACTACGTGCAAATTTGTGTCAGCGGTATGTCATTTCTGTAAGAAAAGAGGACACATAGCTCGTGTCTGCAGGAAGAAAGCTCAGGCTGCTGCAGCAGAGCCAACACAAGCATCGCAGACACACACCCTGACACTGGAGGACAACGATGAGTACACAGTGTATACCACGGAAGCTGAGCAGCTATCCCACAGACGGTGGGGATACACGGCAAATGTGATCATGAATGGGGCACCACTCTGCATGGAGGTGGATTCAGGCTCAGCGTGTTCGTTGATAAGTGAAGAGACTTACAATAGGCTGTGGCCAAGTGAACCCCCGGCGATGGCTCAGGTCAGTGGCATGCTACGGCAGTGGTCCCAAGCTCAACTCCAGGTGCTGGGTATGATTCATGTGGAAGTTAAGTATCAGGCAGTCAAGGACACACTTCCACTTTATGTGGTGGCGGGGCAGGGCACAAGCCTGCTGGGCAGAGATTGGTTTGAGCCCCTCGGTATTGAAGTGACAGGAGTACACACGGTACAGCGACAGCCCATAATGCCTATGTTGGAGAACTATGAAGAGGTTTTTGGTGAGTTCGGGACCTGTCGGGGACCGCCAGTCTCAATCGAAGTGGACCCAGGGGTAGCGCCTAAGTTCTTCAAGGCGCGACCAGTTCCTTTTGCGTTGCGCAAGAAGGTGGATGAGGCCCTGGATAAGCTGGTGAACCAAGGGGTTCTCTTGCCAGTGAAGAACTCCCATTGAGCCACCCCTATCATGCCCATTGCAAAGAAGGATGGGGGCCTGCGAATCTGTGGAGATTACAGATGTACGGTTAATACTGCTGTGTTACCAGATGTGTATCCCTTACCAACAGTTACAGAGCTGTTTTCAACACTGGCTGGAGGCACTCTGTTCACCAAACTGGATCTCAAGCAAGCATACCAGCAACTGGTCCTGGATGAAGAGTCAGCCGAGCTGTTGACAATCAACACCCACAGAGGACTTTTCTGAGCCACAAGGCTGCAGTTTGGGGTGTCTACGGCTGTGGCAATCTTTCAGAGGTTCATGGACACCCTGTTGGCTGGTGTTCCGGGAGTTCAGCCTTACTTGGATGACATACTGATTACAGGCAAGACACAGGAAGCCCATGATGAGCGGCTGCAGGAAGTACTACGCCGGCTGGCTGAGGTAGGACTACGCCTTCAGAAGGAGAAATATGTGTTCGCTGCCAATGGGGTGGCGTTCTTGGGATTCCGAGTGGACAAAGACGGTGTGCATCCGATTACGGAGAAGGTGGAGGCTATCAGGAGCGCTCCCACCCCCAAGAACAAGACCGAACTGCAGGCATTCCTCGGACTGTTAAACTTCTACAGTTGTTTTCTCAAGGGCAAAGCCACAATCTTAGAGCCACTGCACAGGCTGTTAGACCAAGCAACAGTGTGGAACTGGACCTCAGCTCATGAAACAGCCTACAGACAGGCAAAGGAACTGCTATAAGCAGATAAGGTTCTGGTGTGGCGACACGCCACCACTGGACATAATCCGCTCACGGCGGCACAGACAGTCTAAGCAGAAGCCCCCAGCCGGGGGCCCTTTCCTCCAGCAACTTGTTTCCCGCAGGGACAGGCTGCCGGGAGCACTTCCTGTCTGGGAAGTATTTAAGTGGATGCGCGGGCTTTTCTAGTTCCTGTTTTGTCATGTGGTTGGAATAAAGCAGTTGTGTTTTCAATAGCTCTGGTCTCGACTCCCACGTTTGCCGCGGTATCTCAACACTGGTGACCCCGACGCTCAGGACGAATCCTAAGCTAGCATGGCGGATACAAACGCAGTCACGGTTAAATTACCAGACTTTTGGGAGAACCTCGCCGAAGCCTGGTTCGTTCAAGCTGAGTCCAGATTCCGGCTGAAAGGCATTACAGTCGACGCCACGAAGTATGACTACCTCGTCGCCTCGCTCACCTACGCTACAGTCCCCAAGGTTTGGGCAGCGCTGCAGAATCCACCAACGGAGGGCAAGTACGAACATCTGAAGGCTGCGCTACTTAAAAAATTTCAAACGTCCTCTTACCAGCGCCACTGCCAACTCCTGGACCTCCCCGGCCTTGGTGACGCTTCACCATCAGACCTGCTTTCCCACATGCTGTCCCTCTCAGACGACAAAAATCCCGGCGCCCTTTTTCGCACGCTTTTCATTCGGCAGCTCCCCGCCAGCATCCGCCCGCTCATTGTGGAGTCTGACTCCACGGACCTGAATGATATAGCCGAAAAGGCCGACCGGCTGCTCTCTGCACAGGCCGCTCGCGACGTCGCGCCCGACCTCACGGCAACGACCACGCGGTCTTCCCGGGCCGCTAGGCCCGACCACCCTACCACTCCGGGTCACTGCTACTACCACACCCGTTTTGGCGCTAGGGCTCAACGCTGCATGCCACCGTGTTCCTTCAAACCCCCCCCGCACCGGCCCCCGCGATGGCCGCGGGGCAGAAGGAGCCCCTACTGTACGTCACTGACGACAGAGCCAACTGCCAATTTCTGTGCGACACAGGGGCCCAGCACAGCATCACCCCCGCCTCCGCCCTCGAGATCCAACGCGGCACACGGGGTATCACACTGGCTGCAGCCAACGGCTCTGAAATCCGCACATATGGCACCCGCATGGTCACGCTCGACCTCGCGGGCCGCCGCTACCGCTGGGAGTTCCTCACAGCCAAGGTCCTCTGCCCACTCATCGGCGCCGACTTCCTACGCACCCACGGCCTCCTTGTCGACATTCCGAGGCACCGCCTCGTCGACATCAACACTATGGCCCCCATCCCCGGCGCCTTTACCCCGGCCCGTTCGGCCGGCCTGACAACCTACTGCCTCGCCAGAGCCACGGACGACTACTCGGCACTCCTAGCTGAGTTTCCCGCCCTCACTAACCCGACCTTTTCGGCCAAAGCCGCCAAGCACGGTGTGGAACACTATATCCCCACCACCGGCCCCCCAGTTTCTGCCCACGCCCGCAGACTCAACCCGGCCAAGCTGGAAATCGCGCGGGCCGAGTTCACCAACATGGAACAACTCAGCATCATCCGCCGCTCCAGCAGCCCTTGGGCCTCGCCCCTCCACATCGCCCCCAAGCCCGGCGGAGGCTGGCGCCCTTGCGGGGACTACCGCCGCCTCAACGACGCCACCACCCCCGATCGATACCCGGTGCCACACATCCAGGACTTCTCGGCCCGACTGGCCGGACGAACCGTCTTTTCCAAAGTCGACCTGGTGCGCGGTTACCACCAAGTCCCCGTACACCCCGCGGACATCCCCAAAACGGCCGTCATCACCCCATTCGGCCTGTTCGAGTTCCTGAGGATGCCCTTCGGCCTCAAGAATGCAGCACAGGCTTTCCAGCGCCTTATGGACTCAGTCCTCTGGGACCTGAACTTCCTATTCGTCTATCTAGACGACATTCTCGTGGCCAGCTCCTCCAAACAGGAACACCTCGAACACCTGCGCATCCTGTTCGGGCGCCTAGCCCAACACGGGCTCATCCTCAGCCCGGCGAAGTGCCAATTCGGCCTAACCGAGATCGATTTTCTCGGTCACCACATCACCCCTGCTGGGGCCGTCCCCCTGCCCAACAAGGTGCAGGCCATCCAGCAATTCCCCCGCCCCACAACCATCAAGGGCCTCCAGGAGTTCCCCGGGATGGTGAACTTCTACAACAGGTTCATCCCCAGAGCCGCAGCCCTCATGAAGCCCCTATACGACTCCCTCCGAGGAAAATCCGGCAAGATGGACGTAGTCTGGACCACTGACACGGCAGCCGCCTTCGACACCACCAAAAACGCGCTCGCTGACGCCACTCTGCTCGCGCACCCGAGGGCCGATGCCCGGGTCGCGCTCACCACCGACGCCTCCGACCACGCGGTCGGGGCCGTGTTCGAGCAGTGGGTCAATGGCGCGTGGCAGCCACTTGCCTTCTACAGCCGCCAACTGCGCCCCCCGGAGGTCAAATACTCCACTTTCGACCGCGAGCTTCTCGCACTCCACCTGTCGGTCCGCCATTTCAGGTTCCTCCTGGAAGGCCGCCCCTTCACCTCGTATGTGGACCACAAGCCACTCACATACGCGATGGCCAAGCACACCGAACCCTGGTCCGCTAGGCAGCAACGCCAGCTCGCGGCCGTCTCCGAGTTTACTACGGACATTCAGCACGTCTCCGGTAGAGACAACGTGGTCGCCGACTGCCTTTCCCGTCCCGCCGTCTGTGCGAATCACCTCGCGGTCGACTACGCACAACTAGCAGCGGCCCAGCTCACGGACCCAGACCTCCTCTCGGCGGCTACCAGCCTGCCAGGGCTACGCCTAACCAAGGTCGCGCACGGGCCCGAAGCCACGGCAGTCACGTGCGACGTCTCACTTGGCCAACCCAGGCCGGTCGTCCCTGAGACCTGGCGCCGCCGCGTCTTCGATGCGCTCCACGGGCTCTCTCACCCGGGTTCCCGCGCATCCGTCAAACTCCTCTCCAAGCGCTTCGTCTGGCGCGGCCTCAGCAGAGATGTTCGGACTTGGGCCACCTCCTGCCTTGCCTGCCAACGGGCTAAGGTACAGCTGCACACCAAAGCACCCCTGGGAGACTTCGAGGTACCCAGCCGCCGCTTCGACCACGTACACGTCGACATCGTCGGTCCCCTGCCGCCATCGCAAGGCCAAACTTATCTCCTCACGATGGTCGACCGCTACACACGCTGGCCTGAGGCAGTGCCGCTGACCTCCACCACCACAGCCGACATCGCCAGGGCGTTCGTTAACACCTGGGTTGCGAGGTTCGGCGTACCGGCCGACATAACCTCCGACAGAGGCGCCCAGTTCACCTCCGAACTCTGGACGGCCACAGCACGCAACCTCGGGGTGACGCTCCACCGCACCACGGCGTACCACCCGCAGGCCAACGGACTTTGTGAACGCTTCCACAGGTCACTCAAGGCCTCACTCTGCGCCGGCCTGCAGGACAGTACCTGGACTGACCGCCTACCGTGGGTGCTACTCGGCCTACGCACCGAGGTCAAGGAAGACCTCCAGTCCTCGGCAGCGGAGTTAGTCTACGGACAACCGCTGCGCGTCCCAGGCGAATTCCTTCCGGAGCCTACCAAGCCTTGGTCGGCCGAACAGCAGCGGCTCGACTCTTTCTCTTCCGCTCAGCAGTTCGCCCCACTTCCGGTCAACCGACACGGCGAACTCGCACCTCACGTCCCGCCAAATTTACAGCAGGCGCGCTTCGTCTTCGTGCGACACGACGTGCACCGCGGGCCCCTGCGACCCCCGTACGACGGTCCGTACGAGGTGCTACAAACCGGGGACAAGGTCTTCAAGCTGCGACTCGGCGACAGGGTCGAGACAGTCTCCATCGACCGGCTCAAACCAGCACACACAGAACCAGGGGAACAGGTCCCCGTGGCCCAGCCTCCAACTAGAGGCCGTCCCCCCGGCAAGCCAGCACAGCCGGCGGCGAACCGCCCGACCCAACCAACCAGACCGGCGACCACTCAGAGCCGCTGCGGCAGAACCATTAGACCACCGTCACGACTCGTCCACTCCTCCTAAGCGGATTCTGGGGGGAGCTCTGTGGTGACACGCCACCACTGGACATAATCCGCTCACGGCGGCACAGTCTAAGCAGAAGCCCCCAGCCGGGGGCCCTTTCCTCCAGCAACTTGTTTCCCGCAGGGACAGGCTGCCGGGAGCACTTCCTGTCTGGGAAGTATTTAAGTGGATGCGCGGGCTTTTCTAGTTCCTGTTTTGTCATGTGGTTGGAATAAAGCAGTTGTGTTTTCAATAGCTCTGGTCTCGACTCCCACGTTTGCCGCGGTATCTCAACACTGGCACACTATGATGAAAACAAGCCATTGCTGTTGGTGTGTGATGCCTCACCATACGGGCTGGGAGCTCTGTTGGGTCACATAGAGCCAGATGGCCGGGAAGCGCCTATCAGTTTTGCCTCAAGAACACTCTCAACAACAGAACATAATTACACCCAGATTGACAAGGAGGCCCTAGCCATCATATTTGGGGTAAAGAAGTTCAGCCAGTACCTGTTAGGGAGACAGTTCGTCATCTACACAGACCACAAGCCACTCTTGGGGCTCCTGCATCACTCCAAGCCCATGCCCCAGATCATATCACCGCGTATGCTTCGGTGGAGTCTGATGTTGGGGGCCTACAGTTATGAACTTTGCTACAGGCCTGGGAAGATGCTGGCTAATGCTGATGCTCTGAGTCGCTTGCCTTTGAACCGGCCGATGGCTGAGACGCCACCACCCCTGGAGGTGCTGCTACTGGAGGAGGTTCCGGAGGCCCCACTCCATGCCCAGCGGATTGGCAGCCTCACACAGAAAGATCCAGCCTTATCACGGGTGCTACGCTGGCTGCTGCATGGCTGGCCCTCCGAGGTCCAGGAGGAGCATTTCAAGCCCTTCGTTCAGAGGCGCCATGAAATGTCTGCACACAAGAACTGCGTGCTCTGGGGAAGCCGTGTGGTGGTTCCTGCCGCCGCAAGAGAGGAGGTGCTGAAAATGCTGCATGACTCACACCCTGGGATTGTGCACATGAAGGCGTTGGCGAGAAGCTACGTCTGGTGGCCGGGGTTGGACCGAGACGTGGAGGAGGTGGTAAAGAGCTGTGAGACATGTCAGCTGATTCGCCACAGCCCATCCAAGGCTCCCCTTCACCCCTGGGAGTGGACCACTCGTAAATGGTCAAGACTCCACATTGACTTTGCAGGGCCATTTCAGGGGAAGGTCTTTTTGATAGTGGTGGATTCTCATTCGAAATGGCTGGAGGTGGCTATCATGAGCTCCATGACATCCAGTGCAGTGATCAACGCGTTGCGTTTGCTGTTTGCCACACATGGGGTCCCCGACGTGCTGGTTTCAGACAATGGAGCAGCCTTCACGTCAGCGGAGTTCAAGGCTTTTGCAGGCAGAAATTGGATCCGCCACGTGACCACAGCGCCCTATCACCCCTCCTCTAACGGGCAGGCAGAGAGGATGGTGCAAACCACAAAAGAGGCACTGGTGAGGATATCGGTGGGGGACTGGCAAACCAGATTGGCCAGGTTCCTGTTATCACAGCATACCACACCAAACTCAGCAACGGGGAAGAGTCCTGCCGAGATGCTGATGGGTCGCCGGCTGGCGACTGCACTGGACCGGCTACACCCGGACTACAGGGATGAGATGCACACAAAGCAAGAAGAGCTGGCTAAGAAGCACCAGGGCACCGCCAGGCAGTTCGAGCCGTCAGAGACTGTGTTTGCCCGTTGCTATGCAGGAGGAGACAAATGGATGCCTGCCGTGGTGGAGCAGGCCACGGGTCCCCTGTCATACAACGTCCGTACACCTGATGGCCAGCTACACAGACGCCACGTAGACCAGCTACGGGGTCGTACTGCGGTGAGAGTAACAGAGACGTCACAGGCTAGGCCATTGTCTCCGCCACCTCTGCCAGGCAGTGACGGCCTGCTTCCTGCAACAACGACGGAAGCCACATCGACAGAAGGTGTCACGGAGTCATCAGCCACGGAGGAAGGTTTTCCTGCGGCTAACAGTGGCACCCCGACTATGCCTGTCCAGCGGCGCTCAAGTCGGGTTAGATTCCGTCCCAGACGCCTGGAGGACTAAGGGGTTTTATCTGGGGGAAAGGAGTGTTGTGTTTTGAGTTTTGCTTCAATTAAGTTTGTCCCAGTTCCCGGGTGTTACCTGAAGGGGGTGCTGGGGGGCTCGGTTTTACTTTGTCTGCATGGCAGAACCCGAAACTGAAAGTGAAAGACAATGTGCTGTAATGTCCACCCATTTACTCAGTAAATAGTAAAAGGTACATTCCGTCTCCTCTATTCACTACTGTTCGGTCAAGATGCAATAGTTGGAACGTTGATGAGCCGGGATCCCGGAGTTGTTGGAGGAGAAGCTTTAGCTGGAAGAGGGGGGGGGGGGCGCCAACTCTGGTTGGATGTACATCTGGAGGTTTCATTACATGACCTCCCGCCCTGTCAGCCGGTTTGTCCGCATCGCCAATACTTTTGTAACTAAATCAAGAAAGAACTCGGATTTCTGTAGCGAATAGCAAGCTCCCACAAACAGCAATGAGATAAATGACCCGATCATCTGTTTTAGTGGTGTGAGTTGAGGGATAAATATTAGCCCAGGACACCGGGGAGAACTGCCCCCTGCTTTTCTTCCAACAGTCCTTGAACGTGTTGTCGCCTCCTAAAACTCGTGCCCATCTTTCACACAATTCCATGTTTGAATCCCTCCAATCAGGATTCCGCCCTTGTCACAGTACCGAAACAACTCGCATCAAAGTCACAAATGACATCCTTTGTGACTCTGACAAAGGTAAACTATCCCTCCTCGTCCTTCTTGACTTGTCTGCAGCCTTTGACACGGTTGACCACTCCATCCTTCTCCAACGCCTCTCCACCGTCGTCCAGCTGGGTGGGACTGCACTCGCCTGGTTCCATTCTTATCTAATCGTAGACAGAGAATCACCTGCAACGGCTTCTCTTCCTGCTCCCGCACCGCTACCTCTGGTGTCCCCAAGGATCTATCCTTGGCCCCCTCCTATTTCTCATCTACAGGCTGCCCCTTGGCGACATCATCCGAAAACACAGCGTCAGTTTCCACATGTACACTGATGACACCCAGCTCTACCTCACCGCCACCTCTCTCGACCCCTCCATGGTCTCCAAATTGTCAGACTGCTTGTCCGACATCCAGTTCTGGATGAGCAGAAATTTTTTCCAATTAAATATTGGAAAGACCGAAGCTATTGTTCCCCAGCCACTGACTCCATCCCTCTCCCTAACATCTGCCTGAGGCTAAACCACACTTCGCAACCTTGGTGTCATATTTGACCCTGAAATGAGCTTCCAACCACATATCCACGGCATAAGTAAGACCGCCTATTTCCACCTCCGTAACATCCTCCGTCTCCGCCCCTGCCTCAGCTCTTCCGCTGCTGAAACCCTCATCCATGCCTTTGTTACCTCTAGACTTGACTATTCCAATGCACTCCTGGCTGGCCTCCCACGTTCTACCCGAGGTAAATTTGAGGTCATCCAAAGCTTGGCTGCCCGTGTCCTAACTCGCACCAAGTCCTGTTAACCCATCACCCCTGTGCTCACTGACCTACATTGGTTCCCGGTTAAGTAACGCCTCGATTTAGAAATTCTCATCCTTGTTTTCAAGTCCCTCCATGCCCTCGCCCCTCCCTATCTCTGTAATCCAGGACCACTCAGCTCCAGACGTCATTACAGCCTTGGTCCAAACATGGACAAAAGAGCTGAATTCCAGTGGTGAGGTGAAAGTGACTGCCTTTGATATCAAGGCAGCATTTGACCGAGTGCGGCATCAAGGAGCACGAGTAAAATTGAAGTCAATGGGAATCGGGGGGGAAACTCTCCACTGGCTGGAGTCATACCTAGCACAAAGGAAGATGGTTGTGGCTGTTGGAGGTCAATCATCTCACCCCAGGACATTGCTGCAGGAGTTCCTCAGGGCAGCGTCCTAGGCCAAACTATCTTCAGCTGCTTCATCAATGACCTTCCCTTCATCATAAGGTCAGAAGTGGGGATGCTCGCTGAAGATTGCACAGAGTTCAGTTCCATCCGCAACTCCTCAGATAATGAAGCAGTCCATGCCCGAATGTAACAAGACCTGGACGACGTTCAGACTTGGGCTGATAAGTGGCAGGTAACATTCGCGCCACACAAGTGCCGGGCAATGACTATCTCCAACAAGCGAGTCTAACCACCTCCCCTTGACATTCAATGGCATTACCATCGCCGAATCCCCCACCATCAACTTCCTGGGGGTCATCATTGACCAAAAACTTAACTGGACCAGCCACATAAATACTGTGGCCACAAGAGCAGGTTAGAGGCTGGGTATTCTGTGGCGAGTGTCTCACCTCCTGACTCCCCAAAGCCTTTCCACCATCTACAAGGCACAAGTCAGGAGTGTGATGGAATACTCTCTGTAGTGTATGTACCTTTAAGAGCCCCTGTGTACTGTAATACCGGTAGTGACCACTCGGGTATATAAGCCTGTATAGTGTCTTGTATCTTTTAGTTCACCTGCAGACTTTGTTCAGTAAACACCTGTTAAACCAACTCCTGCATTCTGTGTCTCCATTAACACACGGATACAACACTCTCCACTTGCCTGGATGAGTGCAGCTCCAACAACACTCAAGAAGCTCGACACCATCCAGGACAAAGCAGCCCGCTTGATTGGCACCTCATCCATCACCTCAAACATTCACTCCCTCCACCACCGGCGCACCGTGGCTGCAGTGTGTACCATCTACAAGATGCACTGCAGCAACTTGCCAAGGCTTCTTCGGCAGCACCTCCCAAACCCGCAACCTCTACTCCCTAGAAGGACAAGGGCAGCAGGCGCATGGGAACACCACCACCTCCAAGTTCCCCTCCAAGTTAAAAACCATCCTGAATTGGAAGTATATCGGCCGATCCTTCATCGTCGCTGGGTCAAAATCCTGGAACTCCCTCCCTAACAGCACCGTGAGAGCACCTTCACCACATGGACTGCAGCAGTTCAAGAAGGCAGCTCACCACCACCTTCTCAAGGGGCAATTAGGGATGGGCAATAAATGCCGGCCTTGCCAGCAATGCCCACATCCCAGGAACGAATAAAAAAAAAATCTCCTCCAGCCCCACAACACCCCCCGAGATATCTGCGCTCCTCTAATTCTGCCCTCTTGAGCATCCCTGATTATAGTCGCTCAACCATTGGTGGCCGTGCCTTCTGTTGCCTGGGCCCTAAGCTCTGGAATTCCCTCCCTAAACCTCTCTACCTTTCTTCCTTTAAGATGCTCCTTAAAACCTACCTCTTTGACCAAGCTTTTGGTCACCTGCCCTAATTTCTCTTTATGTGGCTCGGTGTCAAATTTTTTGTCTTATAATCCTCCTGTGAAGCACCTTGGGACGTTTTACTACGTTAAAGGTGCTATATAAATACAAATTATTGTTGTTGTAGTGGCCGTGGTATTATTTTGAAGAAGAGCAGGGGGGCAGTTCTCCCTGGTGCCCTGTCCAATATTTATCCCTCAACCAACATCACTAAAAACAGATTATCCGATCATTATCACATTGCTGTTTGTGGGGGCTTGCTGTGCGCAAATTGGCTGCCGCATTTCCTACATTATGACAGTGACTACACTTCCAAAAGTATTTCATTGGCTGTGAAGTGTTTTGGGTCATGCTGAGGTCATGAAAGGCGCTATATAAATGCAAGCCCTTTCCTTCTAGTCAGCTATTCGACTGTCTGCGGCATCACAGCTGAGTCGGATTCTGTCCTCACCTGTTAAATCCACGGGCCCATTGTCCAATCAAGTGACTGGTCAGCGATCAGGTGCTGGACTTTTCCTATCTCCTATCCCCTCCCCCACAGGATGCAGCCAGTAGCAGAGCCACTGAACTCCTCCGAGGCCGGGGTCACCGCCTGTCACCCCACCATGTCACTGACCCTAAAAGGGCCAGGCGGGGAATCTACTCCTTACAAGGCCCAAAGGGAACTCCCGGTGCAAGCTGGGGCCTGGAGTATTCCTGGTCCCCGGCCTACTTTGCAGAGTTCCAGCGGGTTCAACTACAAGGACAGGATGCACAGACTAGGCTGGTGTTCCCTCGCGTTTAGAATGTTGAGGCGAGAGCGAAATCAAGATGTTTAAAAAGATAAAGAGATTTGATAAGGTCTTCTTCTTCTTCTTAGGCAGTCCCTCGGAACCGAGGATGACTTGCTTCCACATTAAAAATGAGTTCTCAGGTGACTGATGAGTCCAATGCGGGACCTGCAGTCTCTGTCACAGGTGGGGCAGACGGTGGTTGAAGGGGCGGGTGGGTGGGGTGCTTGGGTTGACGTGCGCGCCTTCCACTGTTTGTGCTTGGCTTCCGCTTGCTCCCGGCGAAGAGACTCGAGGTGTTCGGCGCCTTCCCGGATGCTTCTCCTCCACTTTGTGCGGTCTTGGGCCAGGGATTCCCAGGTGTCAGTGGGGATGTTGCACTTTTTCAAGGAGGCTTTGAGGGTGTCCTTGAAGCGTTTCCTCTGCCCACCTGTGTATTGATTTCTTTGTGGGTTCAATGACGAGACATTTATGAAAGAGAATGAGTTTTAACCTAAAGTCTGTTCAACTCTTTTATACAGCATTCAGGAGACACCATTATGCTAGTGATGCATCTAGAACGAAACCGAAACTAAACTAGACTGCCTTGCTTGTCTCGGTCACATGACCTCTGCTGGTCAGGCACAAGCAATCAATACATGCAATCATGCTGGTAGGCATCATAATCGAACAGGCAAATAACATCACTATTTGCTGATATCATTACAACCTGGGGTTCTTTTGCCGTGTCAGAGCTCCGAGTAGAACGCTTCTTTTGGGAGTCTCGTATCGGGCATGCAGACAATGTGACCCGTCCATCGGAGCTGATCGAGCGTGGTCAAAGCTTCGACGCTGGGGATGTTGGCCTGAGCGAGAACACTGACGTTGGTGCGTCTATTCTGCCAATGGATTTGCAGGATCTTGCGTTGGTGGTACCTCTCCAGTGCTTTGAGGTGCCTGCTGTACATGGTCCATGTCTCTGAGACATACAACAGGGCGGATATCACTGCTGCTCTGTAGACCATGAGCTTAGTGCCGGGTTTGAGGTCCTGGTCTTCAAACACTCTCTTCCTCAGGTGACTGAAGGCTGCACTGGCACACTGAAGGCGGTGTTGGACTTCGTCATCGACGTCTGCCCTTGTTGACAGTAAGCTCCCGAGGTATGGAAAGTGGTCCACGTTGTCCAAGGCCTTGTCGTGGATTTTGATAATCGGGGGGCAGTACTGTGTGGCGGGGGCAGGTTGGTAGAGGACCTTTGTCTTACGGATGTTTAGTGTAAGGCCCATGCTCTCGTACGCTTCGGTGAAGGTGTTAACGATGGTTTGGAGTTCGACCTCCGAGTGTGCGCAGACGCAAGCGTCGTCTGCGTAATGTAATTCGACGACAGAGGATGGGACAACCTTGGATCTGGACTGGAGGCGACGGAGGTTGAACAGTTTTCCGTTTGTTCTGTAAATTAGCTCCGCTCCAGCGGGGAGCTTACTGATGAAGAAGAAGAAGAAGATTTCCTCTGGTGTGGGGGGTGGGGGGCATCCAGAACAAAGGGGGCATAATCTTAAAATTGGAGCCAGGCCGTTCAGAGGGTGATGTCAGGAAGCACTTCTTCACACAAAGGGTAGTGGAAATCTGCAATTCTCACCCCCAAAAAGCCGTGGATTCTGGGGATCAATTGGAATTTTCAAGCCCGAGATCGGTAGATTTTTGTTGGGTAAGGGTCTCGAGGGATATGGAGCCAAGGCGGGTAGATGGGGTTGAGGTACGGATCAGACACGATCTGATTGAACAGGATCGAGGGGCTGAACGGCCTCCTCCTGACCCTATGACCTCCAGCGATCGAGATCGACAGTTTCTTAATTGTCTTGACTAAACAAACCTGTAATCGTTTTGGAAGCTACATTTTGCAAAGCTTTATTTATTGTTATATTTCGAAGAGTTAACATTCACTGTAGTTGTTGAAGCCGTTGTTCATTTTGATCACAAGATATTTGACAGAAGGACACATTGATGCATTGAGAGTAGGGGTTGCCAACTCTCCGGGATTGCCTGGGAGTCTCCAGGAATTGAAGATTAATCTCCAGCAGACAGCTGCCAGCAACACCCGGGAGAAATATTAAAATTTTCTGCAATTTCTTTGAGCATTTTCATTTATTAGTTAGAAAAATATTGAAGATGGGGGAGGGGGTGGGGGTGGGGGGCGGGGGGGGGAAAGGTCCATTTTACTGGGTGGGAGCTCATGGGATGCAACCTCCAGGAATACAGCCAGCCCGAGTTGGCAACCCTAATTGAGGGTTAGCCCGGGGCAGGTGGTAACGCTCTCAAACGCTCTGTGACCCAGCCATGGGCTCAAGCCCCACACCAAGGGCAGCATTGTTGGGAACTACAGGTCTGCAGATTCCGCAAAGATATATAGAGGCAGCACTGGAGAGGGTGTAAAAATAAAGATTCACAAGTATGATACCAGAACTGAGAGGTTATAACTATCAGGAAAGACTGAACAGGCTGGGGCTTTCTTCTGTAGAATAGAGAAGGCTGAGGGGTGACCTGATAGAGGTCTTTATTATGAAAGGGTTTGATAGGGTGGGGGTGTCCAAAACTCGGGGCCATAAATATAAGGTAATCATTAATAAATCCAATAGGGAATTCAGGAGAAACTTCTTTACCCAGAGAGTGGTGAGAATGTGGAACTCGCTACCACAGGGAGTGGTGGAGGCGAATAGTATCGATGCATTTAAGGGGAGGCTGGATAAACATGAGGGAGAAAGGAATAGAAGGATATGCTGATAGGGTGAGATGAAGAGGGGTGGGAGGAGGCTCGTGTGGAGCAGAAACACCGGCACGGACCAGTTGGGCCGAATGGCCTGTTTCTGTGCTGTGTAATTCTGTGTCATTCTATGTAGAGACCCTCAGTTGAGGCCCCCACCTGCTCGTTCAGGTGGACGTAAAAGATCTGCCGGTGAAATTTGCCACATTCCCCCCCTCCCCCTCAACCAAAAAATACATTGAACCGGTGGTTTACCTGATGTCGTGTTTGTGAGGAACTCTGTCAAAATCCTGGAACTCCCCTCCCGAGCAGCACTGTGTCCCGTGAGGGAAGGGAACCTGCTGTCCTTACTCGGTCTGGGCCCGTGTGTGACTCCAGACCCACGGCAACGTGGTTGGCTCTGAAGCCACCGAGCAAACTACTCAGTTGAATCAAACCCGCGACCAAGCGGGTTCAAGAAGGCGGCCCACCACCACCATCTCAACATAAGAACATAAGAAATAGGAGCAGGAGTAGGCCAATCAGCCCCTCGAGCCTGCTCCACCATTCAATAAGATCATGGCTGATCTGATCCTAACCTCAAATCTACTATCACTCTCCATCCCACCTGAACCCATGTGATCTCCCGGGACAACTAGGGATAGAAACATAGGAAGGATATATTGGCCTTGGAGGGAGTGCAGCGTAGGTTTACCAGAATGATACCTGGACTCCAAGGGTTAAATTACGAGGAGAGATTGCACAAACTAGGATTGTATTCGTTGGAATTTAGAAGGTTAAGGGGTGATCGGATTGAAGTTTTCAGAATATTAAGGGGAACAGATAGGGTAGAGAGAGAGAAACTATTTCCGCTGGTTGGGGATTCTAGGACTAGGGGGCACAGTCTAAAAATTAGAGCCAGACCTTTCAGGAGTGAAATTAGGAAACAATTCTACACACAAAGTGTGGTGTATGTAACCATTCCACCTTTAAGAGAACTATTTTAAGAGATGCACTACTTTATCTTGGCTGCTGTATACTGTAATACCGGTGGTGACCACACAGGTATATAAGTGCTGTGTAATGATTTATTGAGCAGTTCAGCCTGACCTTCAACTAGTAAAGACCTGTTGAATTTATTCTTGTGGTCTGTGTGCAGTGATTCGTATTAACAATAACTAGAACACACAGACTTAACAGTGGCGACGAGGATGGGATACTGTTAAGTCTGTGTGTTCTAGTTATTGTTAATACGAATCACTGCACACAGACCACAAGAATAAATTCAACAGGTCTTTACTAGTCGAAGGTCAGGCTGAACTGCTCAATAAATCATTACACAGCACTTATATACCGGTGTGGTCACCACCGGTATTACAGTATACAGCAGCCAAGATAAAGTAGTGCATCTCTTAAAATAGTTCTCTTAAAGGTGGAACGGTTACATACACCACACAAAGGGTGGTAGAAGTTTGGAACTCTCTTCCATAAATGGCAGTTGATGCTAGGGGGTCAATTGTTAATTTTAAATCGGAGATTAATGGCTTTTAGTTAACCAATGGTATGAAGGGATATGGGCCAAAGGCGGGTATATGGAGTTAGATCACAGATCAGCCATGATCTCATTGAATGGCGGAACAGGCTCGAGGGGCTGAATGGCCTCCTCCTGTTCCTGTGTACCTCTAGGCCCCTTGAGCCTGCTCCGCCATTCAATGAGATCATGGTTGATCATCCAAATTCAGTACCCTGTCCCTGCTTTCTCCCCATATCCCTTGATCCCTTTAGCCTTAAGAAATATATCCAACTCCTTCTTAAATATATTTAATGAATTGTCCTCTACTGCCTTCTGTGGTAGAGAATTCCACAGGTTCACCACTCTCTGGGTGAAGAAATTCCTCCTCATCTCAGTCCTAAATGGCTTACCCCTTATCCTTAGACTGTGACTCCTGGTTCTGGACTCCCCCGCCATCGGGAACATCCTTCCTACATCTAGTCTGTCTAGTCCTGTTAGAATTTTATAAGTTTCAATGAGATCCCCTCTCATTGTTCTAAACTCCAGCGAGTACAAGCCTAAGGATGGGTGATAAATGCCAGTCTTGCCAGCGACGCCAGCATCCCGAGAAGGGAATAATAGAAAAAAAAATCAATTTGCCAAACAGTGAATGGGCCTCAAAAGTAACTCACTGGCTGTGAAGCTTCTTGGGACGGCCGGTGCCTGTGCTAAGCTGCTGTGTAGATGCAACGGGGCGGGGTTGGTTTTCAACTTGGGGACCGGGCGCCCATTATGGAAACCACCCGGTTTTCCTGAAACCGATTTTATGCCCAGTCGGCAAGTTGCAAATGTACCCCAAGTGTTTTTTGGGTGAAATTTCCCCCACCCCTGCAACAGCTGCATTACCAGAAATGGGCTGCGGGTGGCGGCCTTACCCACAAGGAGACATTGCACTCAACAGCAGCACCACTGGCTGGAGGCTGGAGCCTCCATCTTCCAGCGCACCATCCCTCCGATTTTAACTGCCCATGTTTCTCTTGCTGGTTTTTCCCCCACTGGGCCCCAGACGGCTCTGCAAGCCAATAGGAAGAAATAACTTTCGCCACATCCCAAATCACTAAAGCAACACCTTTCACACTCCGTAAACTGCCCCGTGCCCTAACACGCACCGAGTCCTGTTCACCTGAGCACCCCTTTCTCTGCTCGCTGACTGATAGTGGCTCTCGGTCCGGCAACGCCTCGATTTTAAAATTCTCACCCTTGTTTTCAAATCCCTCCATGGCTTCGGCCCCCCCCCTCCCTATCTCTGTAACCTCCTCCAGCCCTACCATGCCCCCGCCCCCTCCGAGATCTCGGCGCTCCTCCAATTCTGGCCTCTTGCACATCCCCGATTTCCATCACTCCGCCATTGGCGGCCGTGCCTTCAGCTGCCTGTGTCCTGAGCTCTGGAATTCCCTCCCTAAACCTCTCCGCCTCTTTACCTGGGCACCACATATTGATATATTGGCCTTGGAGGGAGTGCAGCGTGGGTTTACCAGAATGATACCCGGACTTCAAGGGTTAAGTTACGAGGAGAGATTACACAAATTAGGGTTGTATTCCCGAGAATATAGAAGGTTAAGGGGTGATCTGATCGAAGTTTTCAGGTTATTAGGGGGAACAGATAGGGTAGAGAGAGAGAGAAACTATTTCCGCTGGTTGGGGAGTCTAGGACTAGGGGGCAGAGTCTAAAAATTAGAGCCAGACCTTTCAGGAGTGAAATTAGGAAACACTTCTCCACACAAAGGGTGGTAGAAGTTTGGAACTGTCTTCCGCAAATGGCAGTTGATGCTAATTCAATTGTTAATTTTAAACCTGAGATTGATAGCTTTTTGTTAACTAAAGGTATTAAGGGATACGGACCAAAGGTGGGTATACGGAGTTAGGTCGCAGATCAGCCATGATCTCATTGAATGTCGGAGCAGGCTCGAGGGGCTGCATGGCCTCCTCCTGTTCCTGTGCACCTCTCTTTCCTCTTTTAAGACGCTCCTTAAAACCTACCTCTTTGACCAAACTTTTGGTCACCTGCCCTAATCAATGTTTCCTCTCTTTTTTTGGTCCGCACGGCCCCTTTAACAGGCTGCATGGGCCATTCAAATTTTTTATTTAAAATTCATTAATGGGATATGGGCGTTGCTGGCAAGGCCAACCTTTATTGCCCATCCCTAATTGCCCTTGAGAAGGTGGTGGTGAGCCGCCTTCTTGAACCACTGCAGTCCGTGTGGTGAAGGTGCTCCCACAGTGCTGTTAGGGAGGGAGTTCCAGGATTTTGACCCAGCGACGATGAAGGAACGGCCGATATATTTTCAAGTCAGGATGGTGTGTGACTTGGAGGGGAACTTGGAGGTGGTGATGTTCACATGCGCCTGCTGCCCTTGTCCTTCTAGGTGGAAGAGGTCGTGGGTTTGGGAGGTGCTGCCGAAGAAGCCTTGGCGAGTTGCTGCAGTGCATCTTCTGGATGGTCCACACTGCAGCCACGGTGCGCCGGTGGTGGAGGGAGTGAATGTTTAAGGTGGTGGATGGGGTGCCAATCAAGCGGGCTGCTTTGTCCTGGATGGTGTCGAGCTTCTTGTGTGTTGTTGGAGCTGCACTCATCCAGGCAACTGGAGAGTATTCCATCACACTCCTGACTTGTGCCTTGTAGATGGTGGAAAGGCTTTGGGGAGTCAGGAGGTGAGACACTCGTCACAGGCGAGGTATTTCTATTTAAAAGCCGGCTCACTGGCTGCGAGGGACCGTCAGGCCACTGCTCGGCCACACAGCTTAAAAGGAACGTTGGTCCGAATATCTCCTCATGTGGCTCGGTGTCAAATGTGTGTTTGATAATCGCTCCTGTGAAGCAGCTTGTGACGTTTTACTATGTTAAGGGTGCGATATAAATGCAGGTTGTTGTTGTTGTGCCCTGCTGGACAGAAGGGTTGTGTCAGAAAGTTAAGCTGCAGCCTCGTCGGTAAGTGGGTGAGTGATTTCAGACAGGGCCCAGGGTAGCAGGAGGACACACCAGACGGACAAGCAGACAGTACGGCAGTGCGGGCATACAACAGCAGCTATGGATCAGATCACAACCCCACTTCCCACGGATACAGGCACAGAGAGAGAGAGCAAGGTATAAGGCAGTAAAACCACTCCCCGCCCTCACGGTTGAAAAGCTCCTGCTTTCTATCGCATTCCTTCAGCAGCTCGTTGTCAGGTGAGAATCCAGTAGCACGGGACCCAGAAGGGGCGAGGAGCCCTTACCACCTCCAGCGCTCACCCTGTAGAGAAGGAGAGAAAGAATTGAATGGATATCCCTCCTCCAATGGGTTTAATATACTGAGTAACTGAGCTAACTGAGTACAGGAACAAGGATGTCTTGCTACAGTTGTACAGGGCCTTGGTGAGGCCGCACCTTGAGTATTGTGTGCAGTTTTGGTCGCCTTATCTGAGGAAGGAGATTCTTGCCATGGAAGGAGTGCAGCGAAGATTCACCAGGCTGATACCTGAGATGGCAGGAATGACATATGAGGAGAGACTGGGTCGATTGGGCTTGTACTCGCTGGAGTTTAGAAGAATGAGAGGGGATCTCATTGAAACTTATAAAATTCTGACAGGACTAGACAGGCTAGATGCAGGAAGGATGTTCCTGATGGTGGGAGAGTCCAGAACCAGGGGTCACAGTCTAAGGATAAGGGGTAAGCCATTTAGGACTGAGATGAGGAGGAATTTCTTCACCCAGAGAGTGGTGAACCTGTGGAATTCTCTACCACAGAAGGCAGTAGAGGCCAATTCATTAAATATATTCAAGAAGGAGTTAGATATATTTCTTAAGGCTAAAGGGATCAAGGGGTATGGGGAGAAAGGAGGGACAGGGTACTGAATTTGGATGATCAGCCATGATCTCATTGAATGGCGGAGCAGGCTCGAGGGGCCGAATGGCCTACTCCTGCTCCTATCTTCTATGTTTCTATGTTACACTGATCCCAAAGATTCCCGCTTCAGTTCCCTGAGTTGTGGGGGAATTAACCAGCCACAGTCGGCGTGTTATGACTGCTCTTGTTGGTACTGGGCAAGTGTGGGGAAATTCAGCAATGGCTGCCACTGCTGACTGCTGGCCCAGTGACCCCGACTGGAAGGTTTGCATGTGAGCCGGAGATAAATCACCGTGTCAGCCGTGCCTCAGTCGGTCGCTCTCTCGCCTCTGCGTCAGAAAGTCGTGGGTTCGAGTCCCACTCCAGAGACCTGACACTCCCAGTGCAGTGCTGAGGGAGTGCTGCACTGTCGGAGGTGCTGTCTTTCGGATGAGACGTTAAACCTCAGTTGGATGTAAAAGATCCCACGGCACTATTTCGAAGAAGAGCAGGGGAGTTCTCCCCAGTGTCCTGGCTGAGATTTATCCCCCAATAATATCACCAAAACAGATTATCTGGTCATTAGCCGAGGCATAGAATATAAGAGCAGGGAGGTTGTGATGGAGCTGTACAAAACGCTAGTTAGGCCACAGCTGGAATACTGTGTGCAGTTCTGGTCGTCACACTATAGGAAGGATGTGATTGCATTGGAGAGGGTGCAGAGGAGATTCACCAGGATGTTACCTGGGCTGGAGCGCTTCAGCTATGAAGAGAGACTGGACAGGCTGGGGTTGTTTTCGTTAGAGCAGAGAAGGCTGAGGGGGGGACCTGATTGAGGTGTTCAAAATTATTAGGGGCATAGATAGGGTAGATAGAAAGGAACTTTTCCCCTTAGTAGAGGGGTCAATAACCAGGGGGCATAGTTTCAAGGTAAGGGGCAGGAGGTTTAGAGGGGATTTGAGGAAAAACCTTTTCACCCAGAGGGTGGTTGGAATCTGGAACTCACTGCTTGAAAGGGTGGTAGAGGCAGGAACCCTCACAACATTCAAGAAGCATTTAGATGAGCACTTGAAACGCCATAGCATACAAGGCATCGGACAAAGTGCTGGGAAATGGGATTAGATTAGACAGGGCTTGATGGCCGGCGCGGACACGATGGGCCGAAGGGCCTCTTTCTGTGCTGTATAACTCCCTGACTCTATTCATATGCTGTTTGTGGGAGCTTGCTGTGCGCAAATTGGCTGCCGCGTTTCCCACATTACAACAGTGACTACACTTCAAAAAAAGTGCTTAATTGGCTGTAAAGCGCTTTGGGGTGTTGTGAACGATGCTGTGTAAATGCAAATCTTTCTTTCTTTCGGTGGGCAGTAGTTCGCTGATTCCGGCTGGGGTCGTAGTTCGCGAGCTACAATTGTTCTCGATGGCTGAAGACATTTACACCTAGTTGGCGGGGGGGAAGGGGGGTCGACAGCGGTTGGGAGGGGGGCGACGGCGGTGGGGGGCGAGGGGGATCGACAGCGGTGGGGGATCGACAGCGGTGGGGGGGAGGGGGATCGACAGCGGTGGGGGGAAGGGGATCGACAGCGGTGGGGGAGGGGGATCGACAGCGGTGGGGGGAGGGGGATCGACAGTGGTGGGGGGAGGGGGATCGACAGCGGTGGGGGGGAGGGGGATCGACAGCGGTGGGGGGAGGGGGATCGACAGCGGTGGGGGGGGGAGGGGGATCGACAGTGGTGGGGGAGGGGGATCGACAGTGGTGGGGGGGAGGGGGATCGACAGCTTCAAACACTCGCCCTTCAGCGTCCTGCTGCCTTTCCCCCCCCAGCCTGCTTGCTGCCAGTGAGTATCGTGGGGACAATCGACTGCGGGAGCCTCACAGTCCCAGTCACACTTCTGGCCCAGATCAGCACGAAGCCCCTCTTTGTTTGTGAGGTTTAGTGCCGCGCCGTACCATTGGCTTTGATCGGGAGGGGCTTGTTTAATATAGGAGATGAAGCATAAGAACATGTGAACATAAGAATTAGGAGCAGGAGTCGGCCATTCGGCCCTTCGAGCCTGCTCCGCCATTCAATAAGATCACGGCCGATCTTCTACCTCAACTCCACCTTCCTGCCCAATCCCCATATCCCTTGATTTCCTTAATATTCAAAAACCTATCGATCTCTGTCTTGAATGTACTCAACGACTGAGCCTCCACAGCCCTCTGGGGTAGAGAATTCCAAAGATTCACCGCCCTCTGAGTGAAGAAATTTCTCCTCATCTCAGTCCTAAATGGCCGACCCCTTATTCTGAGACTGTGACCCCTGGTTCTAGACTCCCCAGCCAGGGGGGAAACATCGTCGCTGCATCTACCCTGGCACGCCCTGTAAGAATTTTGTACGTTTCAGTGAGATCACCTCTCATTCTCCTAAACTCTAGCATTGAATACAGGTTTGAAACGCACCCTCTGACACTCACTGGAGGCAGTTCAGAGAAGGTTCACGAGGTTAATTCCGGAGATGAAGGGGTTGTCTTATGAGGAAAGGTTGAGCAGGCTGGGCCTATACTCATTGGAGTTTAGAAGAATGAGAGGGGATCTTATTGAAACATATAAGATTCTGAAGGGGCTCGACAGGGTAGATGCAGAGAGGATGTTTCCCCTCGTGGGGGAATCTAGAACTAGGGGGCATAATTTCAGAATAAGGGGGCACCCTTTTAAATCGGAGATGAGGAGGAATTTCTTCTCTCAGAGGGCCGTGAATCTTTGGAATTCTCTTCCCCAGAGAGCTGTGGAGGCGGAGTCAGTGAATATATTCAAGGTGGAAATAGACAGATTTTTGAATGATAAGGGAGTCGAGGGTTATGGGGAGCGGGCAGGGAAGTGGAGTTGAGGCCAAGATCCGATCAGCCATGATCTTATTGAATGGCGGAGCAGGCTCGAGGGGCCGAATGGCCGACTCCTGCTCCTACGTCTTATGTTCTTATGTTCACTGAAGGGCTGTTATTTAATACCGTTGCTCTGTTATTTGCTCCGGACACACTGAACGGCACATCTGTCTGAAGCTAATGTGCTGACATGTTCTGATCTATTTGGATTCACCTTATTTCACTTCTCGGATTCCTGTCTGGCTCTTCAGTTCAACAACTTTCTCTGTCTTGTGATCCTTTTGAATTCACTGCGGAGCCACTGTCTGAGGTGACTGCCTCGTTCCAAAAAAAACAAGACTCTCGTTTAACTCTCCGCCTCTCTCTCCACTTCCAGACTCCTTGATGTTAAAGGCCTCAGAACCTAGGAACAGGAGGAGGCCATTCAGCCCCTCGAGCCTGTCCCGCTAGTCAATCAGATCGTGGCTGATCTGTATCATAACTCCACCCACCCGCCTTGGTTCCACAACCCTTAATACCCTTGCCTAACAACAATCTATCAATCACAGATTTAAAATTATTATTTGAGCCCCATCATCTGCTGCTATTTGTGGAGAGAGTTCCACACTTCTACCACCCTTTGTGTGAAGAAACGTTTCCTAACTTCAAAGGGGAGGGAGGGGAGAGGGAGGAGACTGAGTAAAATGCACGATACGTACGCTCAGAGTTCCAGTTGCGTTGAACCTCAGTGTGAGCTTGACGCAGAGGGTCAGAGAGAGGGAGAACATGACGAGGCTGATGAGTAGACTGATGATCTGGAGCACCAGGTGGTAATACTCGTAAAACAGGGGGTCCCTGCAGACCGGGGGGAGGGGGTAACGATAAGGAAACTGGATGGCGTAGCCCAGGTAACCCCTGCCAGAAACACCCGCCAAGGAATAGTAGCAGAACGGACCAATCAGGATGGCAGCCAGCGCGATGGCGAATTGCACGGGTGAAGCGATGAGGTTCACGATGGCGAAGGTGAAACCGAATTCTCGCTGTGAACGGAAATGGGAGCAGAGCCGTTAAATGGGCCACCCGACCGATCTACCGCGTAACCTGCCCCCTCCCTCTCCCCACACGTTCCCCCCTCCACGCACACCCCTCCACCTTCCCCCTCTCAGCACTCCCCCCTCCCCCCCTCCACCTCCCCCCTCTCAGCACTCCCCCTTCCCCCCTCCACCTCCCCCCTCTCAGCACTCCCCCTTCCCCCCTCCACCTCCCCCCTCTCAGCACTCCCCCTTCCCCCTTCCACCTCCCCCCTCTCAGCACTCCCCCTTCCCCCTCCACCTCCCCCCTCTCAGCACTCCCCCTTCCCCCCCTCCACCTCCCCCCTCTCAGCACTCCCCCTCCACCTCCCCCCTCTCAGCACTCCACCTCCCCCCTCTCAGCACTCCACCTCCACCTCCCTCCCCCTCCCCCCACGCTCCCCCCTCCACCTCCCTCCACTCTCCCACCTCTAAACTCCCTTAGCCCCCCACCCTCCCCATACCCCATACCAGCCGCATAACCTCCCCCCTTCCCTCAAACCCCTCTCACTCCCACACCCCTCCCCGAACCCCACAAACCCCTCTCCCCTAAACTCGCTCAGCACTTTCCCAACCCCACTCCCCCCTCCCCCTTCCCCAGCTACACTGTCCGATCAAACACTCCCAGGGCAGGTATAGCACGGGTTAGATACAGAGTAAAGCTCCCTCTACACTGTCCCATCAAACACTCCCAGGGCAGGTACAGCACGGGTTAGATACAGAGTAAAACTCCCTCTACACTGTCCCCATCAAACACTCCCAGGGCAGGTACAGCATGGGTTAGATACAGAGTAAAGCTCCCTCTACACTGTCCCATCAAACACTCCCAGGACAGACACAGCACGGGTTAGATACAGAGTAAAGCTCCCTCTACACTGTCCCATCAAACACTCCCAGGGCAGGTACAGCACGGGTTAGATACAGAGTAAAGCTCCCTCTACACTGTCCCATCAAACACTCCCAGGGCAGGTACAGCACTTGTTAGATGCAGAGTAATGCTCCCTCTACACTGTCCCATCAAACACTCCCAGGGCAGGTACAGCACGGGTTAGATGCAGAGTAATGCTCCCTCTACACTGTCCCATCAAACACTCCCAGGGCAGGTACAGCACGGGTTAGATACAGAGTAAAGCTCCCTCTACACTGTCCCATCAAACACTCCCAGGGCAGGTACAGCACTTGTTAGATGCAGAGTAATGCTCCCTCTACACCGTCCCATCAAACACTCCCAGGGCAGGTACAGCACGGGTTAGATACAAAGTAAAGCTCCCTCTATTCTATCCAAATAACTTGTGTTAACCTGCATCTCAACTTCAGATGAGACTGACTGGTCCTTTGCGGGAATGAGCAAACAACAAAGGCCTCTGAAAAGGAACTCACAGCCTTACGACGAGTTCCCAGTAACCCTCTCATCTTTGGTCACTGGACATCCATCAAGATTGGGAGCCTCGGTTGAATTTTTTCATCTCAGGTACTGAGGACAACTGCAGTGTCTCCGCCCGGGCCCGGGTACGAGTTTCTCACTCAACCCAGGTTTTCACAAGGGCTCGCTGTATTTACTGACAGTGCTTCAGTCTCATAAAATCTTACAGCACAGAAGGAGGCCATTCGGCCCATCGTGCCTGTGCCGGCTCCGACATCCCCTCGTCTGTGCAGCCGTGGCCTCGCCCCTCCCCATCTCTGTACCCTCCTCCAGCCCTACAACCCTCCGAGATCTCTGCGCTCTGGAATTGTTGTGTTGGAACCATTCCCGATAGTGCGGAGTGAAGGGGAGAAAAATCACGTTAAACGTCCGTTGATAATTACCAGAGATCGTGAGGCGTGGTCCCTCTCAGCCAGCAGTACAAGTACACCCGCGATAAAGGCCTGTTTGGGAAAGGGAGGCAAGGGGTAGCATTAACCAAGGAACGTTTCTTCGATGATTCTATGTCAACCGTGCCTCAGTGGGTCGCAGTCTCGCCTCTGAGTCAGAATGTTGTGAGTTCAAGCCCCACTCTAGAGACTGGAGCGCAAAATCCAGGCCGACACTCCCAGTGCCAGCACTGAGGGAGTGCCGCACTGTCGGAGGTGCCGCCTTTTGGCTGACCCGTTCAACCCGAGGCCCCCGTCTGCTCTCTCGGGTGGATGTAAAAAAAAATCCCACAGCCACTATTTCGAAGAAGAGCAGGGGAGTTCTCCCCGGTATCTTGGGTTGGCTGTAAAGTGCTTGGGGCGTCCTGAGGTCGTGAAAGGTGCTTTCTTTTAGTATTTTGGGTGGGAATCTCTCCATATCATGGATGAGAATGGAACAAATCCTCACCGCTCGATCAGCCTGGATTATGCGCACAAGTCTCTGGAGTGGGAACTTAGCCCGTGATCTCCTCACGCAGGCGGGAGTGCGACCCACTGAGGCACAGCAGACACCCTGCTCCAGGACTGTCGTGTTGTGGTTATGTTACTGGACTAATAATCCCAAGAACGTGAGTTCAAGTCCCACCTTGGCAGTTTGAGAATTTCGATTCAGCTTAAAAAATCTGGAAATATAAAGCTGGTGTCAGTAGAAGTGGCCGTGAAGCTGTCGGATTATCGGAAAAGCCCAACTGGCTCGCTGATGTCCCGTTAGGGAAGGAAACCTGCCGTCCTTACCCGGTCTGGGCCTATACGTGACTCCAGTCCCACACCAACGTGGCCCCTGAAGTGGCCTCGCAATCCTCGGACATAGGAACATAGGAGGAGGCCATTCAGCCCCTCGAGCCTGTTCCGCCATTCAATCAGATGAATGGCCAATCTCTATCTCAACTCCATTTACCCGCCTTTGCTCCACATCCCGCGATACCCTGGCCCAACAAAAATCTATCGATCTCCGTCTTGAAAGCTCTAAGAGCTGAATTTGAATGGGGAAAGCGGGTTGGGGGGGGCTCCAGGCGGGTAGGCCCGTGGCACTAGACCGCACAGAGGAGGGAGGGAGGGATCGCATGGGGTGGGTGGGGGCCGTGCCGGGAGAAGACCGAGGGATCGGAGGCCAGGAGAAGCTCGGAAGGGGGGTGACGTAAGAAAACTCACTAAGCACTTGGTTGGAGTATAAAACAAGGCTTTAATCAACTGTTTCACAACCATGAGATTCTAGTTACATCACTAGTTCCCGGTTACAAAAACGTCCTGAGCAAGCTGGGCCCACACCCGAGTATTTATACTTTCTTTGGACGGCGCCACCATCTGGCCGCCCAGTGTTATCTCATGAGTCATTTCTACATGAATGTTAAGATTCTTGACAGGGGGTTCTGAAGATGATCGGGGGCCGGAGGAGCAGCATGGAGAGGGCCGGAGCAGGGGGGCAATGATGGGAGGCCTGGAAGGTGGGTGGGGGGGATCGGAGCCCTTGTGGGGGCATCTCCGATTGCGGAGGGGGGGCGGTGGGTTAGGCAGGAACCCTGGATCCAGGAGGTAGATGTAAAGGCACTTACCTCCTGGTGTCAGCAGTCCTCACCTTGCTGTAGCTGGCGAGTTTTATGTGGGGTGCAAAACCCGACCCGCTAAAGTTAAACTCAAAATGGAGGTCAAAGAAGAGGCTTCCAGCCTCATTAAAATATTTCAATAGACGCCCCATCTCCTGGGAGCGGGCTGGTTGCCCGCGCCCCCATCCCGCCTCCGTTAGGGCGGGTTGGAGACGGGTTCAGGTCGGGATTCCGATTTTTAACACTTTATCCTCCCATCCGACCCAAACCCACCCGTTTTTTTTGGATTAAAATTCCCCCCTAATTTTCCTCCAGCATCCACATCCACTTGAGGGGAGAGAGTTGTCTCAAAATATCGGCCGTTCCTTCATCGTCGCTGGGTCACAATCCTGGAACTCCCTCCCTAACAGCACTGAGGGAGCACCTTCACCTCACGGACTGCAGCGGTTCAAGAATGAGGCGGCTCAACACCACCTTCTCGAGGGCAACTAGGGATGGGCAACAAATGCCGGCCTTGCCAGCGACGCCCCACATCCGGAGAACGAATTTAAAACGTTTTTCTCCCTACCACAGCTCCATTCCAGATGGGACAAGCTATCCTGACGCTCCATCCCGCAAACCAGGGCTTGTAGGAAAAAACTGGGAAGAAGGTAATGATCCCCAAGAAAATGGAGATGATCCCGAAGGCAAGAAGAGCTCTTCCGATGTGCAGGTACGAGTGCTTCATCTCACTCTCTCCTCCTTAAAGGAGGTGAATAATAATCTGCTCAGTCGCTGGAGCTTTGTGTTTATAGCCGAGAGCACCATGGCGATGATCACCAGGTACACAGGTCCTCCCAGCTCACTGCACCATGGCAACGATCACCAGGTACACAGGTCCTCCCAGCTCACTGCACCATGGCAATGATCACCAGGTACACAGGTCCTCACAGCTCACTGCACCATGGCAACGATCACCAGGTACACAGGTCCTCACAGCTCACTGCACCATGGCAATGATCACCAGGTACACAGGTCCTCACAGCTCACTGCACCATGGCAATGATCACCAGGTACACAGGTCCTCACAGCTCACGGCACCATGGCAACGATCACCAGGTACACAGGTCCTCACAGCTCACTGCACCATGGCGATGATCACCAGGTACACACGTCCTCCCAGCTCACTGCACCATGGCAATGATCACCAGGTACACAGGTCCTCACAGCTCACTGCACCGTGGCGATGATCACCAGGTACACAGGTCCTCACAGCTCACTGCACCATGGCGATGATCACCAGGTACACAGGTCCTCACAGCTCACTGCACAATGGCAATGATCACCAGGTACACAGGTCCTCACAGCTCACTGCACCATGGCAACGATCACCAGGTACACAGGTCCTCACAGCTCACTGCACCATGGCGATGATCACTAGGTACACAGGTCCTCACAGCTCACTGCACCATGGCAATGATCACCAGGTACACAGGTCCTCACAGCTCACTGCACAATGGCGGTGATCACCAGGTACACAGGTCCTCACAGCTCACTGCACCATGGTAACGATCACCAGGTACACAGGTCCTCGCAGCTCACTGCACCATGGCAATGATCACCAAGTAAACAGGTCCTCACAGCTCACTGCACCATGGGGATTATCACCAGGTACACAGGTCCTCACAGCTCACTGCACCATGGGGATTATCACCAGGTACACAGGTCCTCACAGCTCACGGCACCATGGCGATGATCACCAGGTACACAGGTCCTCACAGCTCACTGCACAATGGCAATGATCACCAGGTACACAGGTCCTCACAGCTCACTGCACCATGGCGATGATCACCAGGTACACAGGTCCTCACAGCTCACTGCACCATGGCGATGATCACCAGGTACACAGGTCCTCACAGCTCACGGCACCATGGCGATGATCACCAGGTACACAGGTCCTCACAGCTCACTGCACCATGGCGATGATCACCAGGTACACAGGTCCTCACAGCTCACTGCACCATGGCAATGATCACCAGGTACACAGGTCCTCACAGCTCACTGCACCATGGCGATGATCACCAGGTACACAGGTCCTCACAGCTCACTGCACCATGGCAAGGATCACCAAGTACACAGGTCCTCACAGCTCACGGCACCATGGCAATGATCACCAGGTACACAGGTCCTCACAGCTCACGGCACCATGGCAATGATCACCAGGTACACAGGTCCTCACAGCTCACTGCAGCATGGGGATTATCACCAGGTACACAGGTCCTCACAGCTCACTGCACCATGGCGATGATCACCAGGTACACAGGTCCTCACAGCTCACTGCACCATGGGGATTATCACCAGGTACACAGGTCCTCACAGCTCACTGCACCATGGCAATGATCACCAAGTAAACAGGTCCTCACAGCTCATTGCACCATGGCGATGATCACCAGGTACACAGGTCCTCACAGCTCACTGCACCATGGCGATGATCACCAGGTACACAGGTCCTCACAGCTCACTGCACCATGGGGATTATCACAAGGTACACAGGTCCTCACAGCTCACTGCACCATGGCAATGATCACCAAGTAAACAGGTCCTCACAGCTCACTGCACCATGGCGATGATCACCAGGTACACAGGTCCTCACAGCTCACTGCACCGTGGGGATTATCACCAGGTACACAGGTCCTCACAGCTCACTGCACCATGGCAACGATCACCAGGTACACAGGTCCTCACAGCTCACTGCACCATGGCGATGATCACCAGCTACACAGGTCCTCACAACTCACTGCACCATGGCAATGATCACCAGGTACACAGGTCCTCACAGCTCACTGCACCATGGCGATGATCACCAGCTACACAGGTCCTCACAACTCACTGCACCATGGCGATGATCACCAGCTACACAGGTCCTCACAACTCACTGCACCATGGCGATGATCACCAGGTACACAGGTCCTCACAGCTCACGGCACCATGGCAACGATCACCAGGTACACAGGTCCTCACAGCTCACTGCACCATGGCGATGATCACCAGGTACACAGGTCCTCACAGCTCACTGCACCATGGCAATGATCACCAGGTACACAGGTCCTCACAGCTCACTGCACCATGGCGATGATCACTAGGTACACAGGTCCTCACAGCTCACTGCACCATGGCAATGATCACCAGGTACACAGGTCCTCACAGCTCACTGCACCATGGCAATGATCACCAGGTACACAGGTCCTCACAGCTCACTGCACCATGGCAACGATCACCAGGTACACAGGACCTCGCAGCTCACTGCACCATGGGGATGATCACCAGGTACACAGGTCCTCACAGCTCACTGCACCATTGCAACGATCACCAGGTACACAGGTCCTCACAGCTCACTGCACCATGGCGATGATCACCAGGTACACAGGTCCTCACAGCTCACTGCACCATGGCGATGATCACCAGGTACACAGGTCCTCACAGCTCACTGCACCATTGCAACGATCACCAGGTACACAGGTCCTCACAGCTCACTGCACCATGGCGATGATCACCAGGTACACAGGTCCTCACAGCTCACTGCACCATGGCAATGATCACCAGGTACACAGGTCCTCACAGCTCACTGCACCATGGCGATGATCACCAGGTACACAGGTCCTCACAGCTCACGGCACCATGGCAACGATCACCAGGTACACAGGTCCTCACAGCTCACTGCACCATGGCGATGATCACCAGGTACACAGGTCCTCACAGCTCACTGCACCATGGCAATGATCACCAGGTACACAGGTCCTCACAGCTCACTGCACCATGGCGATGATCACTAGGTACACAGGTCCTCACAGCTCACTGCACCATGGGAATGATCACCAGGTACACAGGTCCTCACAGCTCACTGCACCATGGCAACGATCACCAGGTACACAGGTCCTCACAGCTCACTGCACCATGGCGATGATCACCAGGTACACAGGTCCTCACAGCTCACGGCACCATGGCGATGATCACCAGGTACACAGGTCCTCACTGCTCACTGCACCATGGCGATGATCACCAGGTACACAGGTCCTTACAGCTCACTGCACCATCGGGATTATCAGCAGGTACACAGGTCCTCGCAGCTCACTGCACCATGGCGATGATCACCAGGTACACAGGTCCTCACAGCTCATTGCACCATGGCGATGATCACCAGGTACACAGGTCCTCACAGCTCACATCGGGATTATCAGCAGGTACACAGGTCCTCACAGCTCACTGCACCATCGGGATTATCAGCAGGTACACAGGTCCTCACAGCTCACTGCACCATCGGGATTATCAGCAGGTACACAGGTCCTCACTGCTCACTGCACCATGGGGATTATCAGCAGGTACACAGGTCCTCGCAGCTCACTGCACCATGGCAATGATCACCAGGTACACAGGTCCTCACAGCTCACTGCACCATGGCGATGATCACCAGGTACACAGGTCCTCACAGCTCACTGCACCATGGCGATGATCACCAGGTACACAGGTCCTCACAGCTCATTGCACCATGGCGATGATTACCAGGGACACAGGTCCTCACAGCTCACTGCACCATGGCGATGATCACCAGGTACACAGGTCCTCACAGCTCACTGCACCATGGCGATGATCACCAGGTACACAGGTCCTCACAGCTCACTGCACCATGGCGATGATCACCAGGTACACAGGTCCTCACAGCTCACTGCACCATGGCGATGATCACCAGGTACACAGGTCCTCACAGCTCATTGCACCATGGCGATGATCACCAGGTACACAGGTCCTCACAGCTCACTGCACCATCGGGATTATCAGCAGGTACACAGGTCCTTACAGCTCACTGCACCATGGCGATGATCACCAGGTACACAGGTCCTCACAGCTCACTGCACCATGGGGATTATCACCAGGTACACAGGTCCTCACAGCTCACTGCACCATGGCGATGATCACCGGGTACACAGGTCCTCACAGCTCACTGCACCGTGGGGATTATCACCAGGTACACAGATCCTCACAGCTCACTGCACCATGGTGATGATCACCAGGTACACAGATCCTCACAGCTCACTGCACCATGGCGATGATCACCAAGTACACAGGTCCTCACAGCTCACTGCACCATGGCGATGATCACCAGGTACACAGGTCCTCACAGCTCACTGCACCATGGGGATTATCACCAGGTACACAGGTCCTCACAGCTCACTGCACCAATGCAATGCTCACCAGGTACACAGGTCCTCACAGCTCACTGCATCTTGGCAACGATCACCAGGTAGACAGGTCCTCACAGCTCACTGCACCATGGGGATTATCACCAGGTGTGTGGCTGGGTGGGGGGACTTGGGGGGATCATGTGTCAGGAGAAACAGCAAGGGGAATGTGGGACTAATTGGATAACTCTTTCAAAGAGCTGGCACAGGGACGATGGACTGAATGGTCTCCTTCTGTGCTGTATCATTCTGTGATTCAATTAAATAGTTAAGTAAAACCTTGTGAGCCCAGGATTTTACATTCAAACCCATTCCACTGCACCTCCTGCAGTGGACACTTGGTGGTGCTGTAGTAAAACGATGGACAGTACTGCAATTGAACATCACGTTTACATAATCTGCTCAGATCTTCTCGGAATTCCTGATTTCCCCCCATTCCTGGTCGAACTGTGTCGTAGGCTTAGCTCCCACAGCCATTCTTTACCTGCAGGCTATTGGGCCATGGGGGGCACTGCAGTTTTGCTCGACCTGTCCTATCCTGACACTCAAAGTTATCTGCATTCTCCAGCACGTGTCGCGTGGGTCAGTTTGTTCCCTTCCCCGTAACTGAGGCCAGTTTTAGCGCCCCTGCTGGCTGGCTCAGTGGGTCGCACTCTCGCCTCGGAATCAGAAGGTTGTAGGTTCGTAGTCCTACTCTAGAGACTGGAGCACAAAATCTAGGCTGACACTTCCAGTGCAGTGCTGAGGGAGCACCGCACTGTCAGAGGTGCCGTCTTTCGGATGAGATGTTAAACCGCGGCGCTCTCAGGTGGATGTAAATAGATTCCATGGCCACTATTTGTAGAAGAGTAGGGGAGTTCTCCCCAATGTCCTGGTCAATATTTATCCCTCAACCAACATGACTAAAAACCAGCTTCTCTGGTCATTATCACATGGTTTTCACACCTGCCATTTCCTCAGCTAATTCTTTCAAAACCCTGGGGTAGAAACCATCAGGTTCTGGAGGTCTGTTTATCTTAAGTCCCATTATTTTCTCCATTACCTTTAAAAGAATTGTGGTAAGTTCCTCCACTTGACTTATTTTTAGGTTTTCGTGTACCGCAGTTATTTTGTCCTCTTCCTCTACCGTGAAAACAGGTACAAAATCCTCACTTAACAAGCCTTCCATTTCCTTATTGTCCGTTATAGTCTTGCATGCATCAAGGGCCCACATTCTCTTTTACCACTATCGTTCTCTTAATATATTTTTGCCTCATCTGATGGGAGGCTAGATCAGAGGTGGCACCTGGATACGGATTCACAGACCCTGATCCTGTTCAGACAGGTTCACCGCTGGGGGTGCAGTCTCACTGTACAAACACTTAAGGGGGAAAAATTGGCTCGCGCCCCCTTTGGGGCTCTAACTTCGCCGGGGCGCTATTTTTAGTGCCCCGAAAATGTTAGTGCCCCCGTGCCCAAAATTGATTGGTAGCACCCCAAGCAGGAGGCGGGGCGCTACTGGAAGCGCTCCCCTTCCCTCTTGGGGCGCTCCCACTTAATATTGCAGCACTACGCCACGGTACTACAGGCCTCCCTCCCCTGATTAAAGGGGAGGGGCCTAGCGCCACGCACTGGTGCCCTGCTGGACCACCGGGGAGCGGGGTGCTGGGGAAAGAGCCCGGCCCTCGAGAGGCTGACCGATCGTGGCCGGCACCCCGCAGGAGGAGGCGAGAGGGGGCAGGTGCTGGCAGGCGGCCCAAAATAAAATGGCCACCTGGCACCTTCCCATTAATTTGCGCCGCCCTGGCTGCCAGTACGCCCCCTTGACCCTGTCGGACATAGTGTCCGGCGGTAGGTCAGGGGGCGCGAGCCAAGTTTGCGGCCAGTGTGCGAGCGGGGCACTGCGCTCGGCAATGACATCATCACCGGAGACGCAGCGCTGCGAGGTGATACCGGCTACCGCAGCCGCTAACCTCTCGCTTAATGTCATGGGAGGCGTCAGCGGCGCCACACCCAGGCGCGCTAACGGGAGGCGCAAAGCCTCCGAATTTTTCCCCCTTACGGTTCTTCCCAGCTCACATTTGAAACAATCACAGACTTTCCCAACAGAGGGCGCCACCTGTCAGTGGAAATCCATTCCGTCCTCACCAGTTAGAATATCAGATTTTTAGGAACAGTTAAGATGGCATTCGCCCCAACAAGCCTTTTTATAGACTGACTGCACCTATCCCCCCTCTCCCCATATCCCTCAATCCCATCTATCCTCCCTCTCCCCACATCCCTCAATCCCATCTATCCTCCCTCTCCCCACATCCCTCAATCCCACCTATCCTCCCTCTCCCCACATCCCTCAATCCCACCTATCCTCCCTCTCCCCATATCCCTCAATCCCATCTATCCTCCCTCTCCCCATATCCCTCACCAGCTTCTCCTGCCTCCCTTTTCCACCCACCTCTCTCCTCCCCTGAAGCTACTCGCGCACTCCCTGTGTCTCGGATGTGTCCTTTGTTCCTTCGATCACTCCCTCGTGTCTCCTGCCCAATACATCACTTCTCCCGTTCAACTATCTCCTGACCACGGCTGAAGCACGTTTTTTTTGCTTCAAGGGGTATGGGGAGAGAGCGGGAATATGGTATTGAGATAGAGGATCAGCCATGATCATATTGAATGGCGGAGCAGGCTCGAAGGGCCGAATGGCCTACTCCTGCTCCTATGTTTCTATGTTTCTATGTTGTCCCGTGGGCCAGCGACTCCCACTGACCTCCACATGAGACCTGACACAGTCTCTACCATGCATAATTTCCATTGAAAAGTAGAAAAAGCCCCTCAAGGTTCATTCTGTGGTCTGGTGGGATCGTCCTGTGCCAGCCCAGGTCATGAGGGCACGGCTTCCAATGAACAGCATATTGCAGATAAGTTTCATTCTATTCCTCTGTGTGTGTTTGTGGTTTTTTCTCCTCTCTCTCTTCCCCTTTTGCTAGGTTCCTTTATTTGGAAATGCTGTTATTCTGTAGTGCCTTGCAGTTACGTGGAAGTCTCCACACCCCTAAATGTCCGCTCTCTCCACCGGGGTTACCGGCTCTGGTTGAACGTATTCCTGGAGCTTTCATCCCATGACCTCTCGCCACTGTCCACTCCGCCCGATCGAACAGCCTTTACCACCCGCGCCCCCCTGCCCCCCCCATCGCCCCGCCCACCCACTCCCCCCGCCGACCCCCTACCCGCACCCACCCCGGCCCCCCACCCCACCCGCCCGCGCCCCCACTGCCCCCCCACCGACCCCCCCCGGTCAAACAGCCTTTACCACCCGCACCCACCCCGCCCCCCCACCCCAACACACCCCCCACCACCCCCCCACCTGCGCCCCCCCACCCCACCACCCCGCCCCCCCCACCGCCCCCTACCCGCACCGACCCCACTGCCCCCCCCACCGTCCACCCCGCCCGCCCCGCCCCCCCACCGTTGAGCCAGAGGGGCTTCATTTTAACATTGGAGAAAGTGAGTTGTTGGGACTCATTGAACGGTTAATGGGAGTTTCTGGCAGCACAGAAGGACAGCGTGAAAGGAGAAATAAAAGGTTCTGGGCCAGAATGGCAGTTCCACCCACAGGATAAGCACAGCCCCGCTGAGTTTGGGAAGCTGTGTTTAACCTGCAGGTGACCTGTGCATCCGGCAGCCTTGGTCCTGTTGCAAGACTGACTTCATTCTCGAACTTAACTCGTTAAGCAGCAAGTAGGAATGCGGATTTATCGCTGGGCTCAGGCACAACTCAAAGGACTTTTTGGTTTTTTTGGGGGCTGCTTTTCGAAGCCTATCCCGTCTAGAGCTGCTTATTCCTTGCTGAGGTAGGTACCCACTCATCCTTCAATAGAGCAACATCTTGCATTTATATAGCACCTTTAACACAGTAAAACGTCCCGAGGCGCTTCACAGGAGCGAGTATCAAACAAAAATTTAACACCGAGCCACAATTTATTTCACCACACACCAGAGACTGGGACTGAGACTAGAACAGGGTATTTGCCAACTGAGGTATGATGTAGAACTGACCTTTGCAATGCCTCTTGCTTTACTGAGTTTACGCGAGACTCAGTTGGAGTTAGTTCAACGTGCAAAGCTGTGTGTCATATCAGGGAGGCGAAGGATTGCATACTTAGATAAATGGATCTCCTGTAGCCAGCCAGGGTGTGCCTGGTACCAGAGGGCACTGTATGGTTTAGAAGCTAATACACACTCAAGACACCCTGGCCTAGAAATTGAGTTTGCCTCCGCCAGGGCTGTAACGCCCGAAATTTAGCGCCAGCGTTAATTGCCGCTGCGCCCGCCAAAAATTCAGCTGCGCCGCGCCCAGACGGCTGCGGGCGCTAATGGAGGGTGTCAGCACCTCGCAATGGGCGCTGAATGCAGGATTGCGGCGCTAATCCCCCGCTGCGGCACCCAATGCGGTGCGGCAGGCTGGGGTACTGCAGGCCTCCTCCTTCTGTTAAGGAGGAGCTGCCTGCAGCCGACCGCTGGCCGGTGGAATCGCACGAAAAATGAGCCCGGCACCTCGGAGAAGTGCCGGGCTCGAGGCCCACACACATCTGTGCCGCGGGGGGGTGGTGGAGGAGTCCGGGGAGGGAGGTGCGGGCAGGCGGCTGCCGGGAAAGCGGCCGGCCGCCGCGCCACCTTAATGCGCCGGCGCTAAGTCCAGCAAGAAACTTTTGAAAAATCGTTGGTTGCGGCTGCCACGGGCGAGGCGACCGCAACTGAATTTCGGCGTCCGGCTGCGTTACCACGGCAACTGGGACGCTGCGCACACCGATGACGTCATCAGTGCCGGCGCAGCGCTACCGGCCAACGCCGATGGTAGGGCCCAAATCAATTTCCGAAGCGGCTATAATTCCGGCGCAAGGCCCTCTAGCGCCTCTAATTGGGCGCTAACCCCACTCAATTTCTAGGCCCCAAACTTTAGACTTGAGACTTCATAGAATTATAGATTCATCAAATGATACGGAGCAGAAGGAGGCCATTCAGCCCATCGTGCCTGTGCCGGCTCTTTGAAAGAGCTCTCCAATTATTCCCGCTCCCCCTGCTATTTCCCCATAGCTCTGCCAATTTTTCCACTTCAAGTATTTATCCAATTCCCTTCTGAAAGTTATTATTGATTCTGCTCCCACCGCCCTTTCAGGCAACGCGTTCCCGATCACAACAACTCGCTGCGTAAAAAAATTCTTCTCATGTCGCCTCTGGTTCTTTTGCCAATTATCTTAAAAACGTTTGAACACCTCTATCAAATCTCCCCTTAACCTTCCCTGCTCCAAGGCGAACAACCCCAGCTTCTCCAGTCTCTCCACATAACTGAAGTCTTTCATCCCTGGTACCATCCAAGGCCTCGACATCGTTCCTAAGAGATGGTGCCCAGAATCCCTTAGCCAATTTCTTATCCACACAGCCACTGCCCCTTTAATCCCATGGGCTTCAATTATTCTAACAAAATTAGCAAAATTACTAAATGTGTCTACTTGAGCCCATAATCCAGGCCGACACTCCCAGTGCCAGTACTGAGGGAGTGCTGCACTGTCGGAGGTGCCGTCTTTCGGATGAGAAGTTAAACCGAGGCCCCGTCTGTTCTCTCTGGGCATAAAAGATCCCATGGCCTCTATTCAAAGAAGAGCAGGGGGAGTTCTCCCCGGTGTCCTGGGCCAATATTTATCCCTCAACCAACATCACTAAAAAACAAATTATCTGGTCAACATCACATTGCTGTTTGTGGGAGCTTGCTGTGCGCAAATTGACTTCCACATTTCCCACATTACAACAGTGACTATCTTCAAAAAGTGTTTCATTGGCTGCAAAGCGCTTTGGGACGTCCTGAGGTGGTGAAAGGCGCTTTAGAAATGCAAGTCTATCTTTTAAATTAATGCTGCGTAACTCGCAGTCATAAGGTTAAATATTCAACGTCCCGCCCCCTGGTGTTGTGATTGGCCACCCATTATAGAAACCGCCCGGTTTATCAATTCCATTGTTTCCATCACACCCGGGCGGCAAGTTGAAACCACGCCTGGTAACCAGCGATGTGCTTCACCTCTCCTGCCGATCGTGGTGACGCTTTGCCTGGGTACGGTTAGCAACATAGGAACAGGAGGAGGCCATTCAGCCCCTCGAGCCTGTTCCACCATTCAACTAGATCATTGTTGACCTGTATCTGTGTCAGCTGTGGCTCAGTGGGTAGCAACCTCGCCTTTGAGTCAGAAGGTCGTGGGTTCATAGTGCCCACTTCAGGGACTTGAGCACAGAAATCTAGGTTGACACTCCACTGCAGTGCTGAGGCAGTGCTGCACTGTCGGAGGTGCCGTCTTTCGGATGAGACATTAAACCGAGGCCCCGTCTGCGCTCACAGGTGGACGTCAGTGATCCCGTGGCTCTATTTCGGAAAAGAGATGGGGAATTATCCCTACTGTCCTAGTCAATATTTATCCCTCAATCAACATAACAAAAACAGATTATCTGGTCATTATCACGTTGCTGGTTTGTGGGAGCTTGCTCTGCGCAAATTGGCTGTATCCCACATTACAACAGTGACTGCACTCCAAAAGTACTTCATTGGCTGTAAAGTGCTTTGAGACGTCTGGTGGTTGTGAAAGGCGCTATATAAATGCAAGTCTTTATTTATTTCTTTAACCTGCCTTGGTTCCATAACCCATAATACCCTTGCCTAACAAAAATCTTAGTTTTGAAATTTTCAATTGACCCCCCAGTCTCACAGCTTTTTGGGGAGAGAGTTTCAGATTTCCACGACTCATTGCCCCGATCCCGGTACCTGACCTGACATTCCTCGTGGGCAAGCCTCGATAGGCAGTGACAGTGGGCCAGTCGCCAAGTGGGATATTCATCTCATCAGATGCTATCACCACCTGATGCTCATACAAGCCTTCCCTTTGCACCAAGGGCCATTGGATAGACAACAGGAGTTGGTAGACAGACTGAATCCCCTTTCCCTCCCGCCTCACCCAATCACTTGTGGGTGCTCTAAGGCTATTATTAGGTCAGCCCAGCTGGGATTAGTTGACAGACTGGGATCGAAGCTGTTACCTTGCTGTCTGATCTATGGGTGCAGGCACCCACTCAGTATCTGCTGTCACGGGGCCGTTATGCTAGGGTTTTGGTAGTGGACCCAAGCGCAAGAAACCTATCCAAGGACTCGAGACCAGGTAGAACTCGAGAGATGCTTCCTTGAGACTCAAGAACATTGAAACAGGGTAACACTCGAAAGGAGATTCAGTAGAGACTCGAAAACAGAGAGACATGGTAGCACTCGAAAAGGAGATTCCTTGAAACTCAAAAACACAGAGACACGAGAGAGCGAGCGCTGCTACCTGCAGACAAGCAAACCCAGGACTGAGCAAAGAGGACAGGAAACAGGAAGCTTAAATACAGGCCAGAGTGGTCACGTGACATAATTATTCAAATAAGACAGGAGACAAATACTTTAACAACACACAGGTGAGGCCAGAAGGCAGAGAAACAAGGCAAGGACAAAACTGAACAACTTTATTAACTAGCCTAATTACTCTGATGAGAACAATTACTCGAGAAACAGGTGAGGAGAGAGGCCCAAAGGCACGGCAGCAGCGCACCGAGGCCTCAAAAACCGCCCTCAGGCGGCGAGCAGAGGGAAGTGCCGCTGAAGCCGTTACATCTGCTGCCCGTACCCCAACTTGCACCAAGTCCCGTTCACCCATCACTCCCTGTACTCGCTGACCTACATTGGCTCCCGGTCCAGCAATGCCCCAAAATTAAAATTCTCATCCTCGTTTTCAAATCCCTCCCTATCTCTGTAACCTCATCCAGCTCTACAACCCCCCAAGATCTCTGCGCTCCTCCAATTCTGCCCACTTGCGCATCTCCGATTTTAATCGCTCCATCATTGGCGGCCGTGCCTTCAGCTGCCTGGGCCCCGAGCTCTGGAATTCCCTCCCTAAACCTCTCCACCTCTCTCTCCTCATTTAAGACGCTCCTTAAAACCTACCTCCCCTGTCCTAATGTCTCCTTATGTGGCTTTGTGCCAAATTTGTGTCTAACAACGCTCCTATGAAGCGCCTTGGGATGTTTTACTACATTAAAGGCGCTGTATAAATGCAAGTGGTTGTTGTTGTTGTTGGGTATAACCAAAACCCTGCATCAGTCTATCAGACCTCAACACAAATTATGTTTACTCTGTGAAAACTCCTAGACTCCTGGATAGACATTGCTGTTTATCTGGTCATTATCACATTGCTGTTTGTGGGAGCTTGCTGTGCGCAAATTGGCTGCCATGTTTCCCTACATTACAACAATGACTACACTTCAAAAAGTACTTCATTGGCTGTACAGCGCTTTGAGACGTCTGGTGGTCGTGAAAGGCACTACAGAAATGCAAGTTTTTCTTTTTTTATCTTTTAATCTCCGATCAGTGCTCTACGTTTGTGATTCATTCAAAAACAAATTTGATAGATTTCTTTCAGATAATAACATTTTCAGATCCAGACTATGAGCAATTTGATACAAGATGTGTGGCGAGTGTAGCAATAATTGGGAGGAAGCATTTCCTCTGCCCACTTGAAAAAGTGCAACATCCCCACTGATATCTGGGAACCCCTGGCCCAAGACCACACAAAGTGCAGGAGAAGCATCCGGGAAGGCGCCGAACACCTCGAGTCTCTGCGCGGAAGCCAAGCGCAGGCAGCGCAAGGAGCGCACATCAATCCAAGCACCCTACCCACCCGCCCCTTCAACCACCGTCTGCCCCACCTGTGACAGAGACTGTAGGTCCCGCATTGGACTCATCAGTCACCTGCAAACTCATTTTTAATGTGGAAGCAAGTCATCCTCGGTTCCGAGGGACTGCCCCAAGCTCTCCACGACTGGAGGTTTTCCTCGCCTCGTGTCTGGGTCTGTTGTAGACTCATTGATAGAGATTGATCGCTGTGATTAGTCAACAACTCTATTGTAGATCATTTATAGGGCAAGGCTCCACTACTTGCACAGATGGGCTATTTAATTCCTGGGATGAGAGGGCTGTCCTATGAGGAGAGATTGAGTAGAGTGGGTCCATATTCTGTAGAGTTTAGATGAGTGACAGGTGATCTCATTGGAATGTATAAAATTTTTATAGGGCTTGGCAGGGTAGATGCTGAGAGGCTGTTTCACCTCGATGGAGAGTCTAGAACTGAAGGTCAAGGTCTCAGGATAAGGGGTCGTCCATTTAGGTGAGATATTGAACCGCCAACAGGTGCGATATTCCATCGCCAACAGGTGAGATATTCCACCGCCAACAGGTGAGATATTCCACCGCAAACAGGTGAGCTATTCCACCGCCAACAGGTGAGATATTCCAACAACAGGTGAGATATTCCACCACCAACAGGTGAGATATTCCACCACCAACAGGTGAGATATTCCACCGCCAACAGGTGAGATTTTCCACCGCCAACAGGTGAGCTATTCTACCACCAACAGGTGAGATATTCCATCACCAACAGGTGAGACACTGTACCAACAACAGGTGAGCTATTCCACCGGCAACAGGTGAGATATTCCAGCACTCCCAGGTGAGATATTCCACCAAAGGCATGTGAGATATTCCACCACAAACAGGTGAGCTATTCCACCACCAACAGGTGAGATATTTCACCACCAACAGGTGAGATATTCCACCACCAACAAGTGAGATATTCCACAACCAACAAGTGAGTATTCCACCACCAATAGGTGAGATATTCCATGAAAAACAGGTGAGGTATTCTACAGCCAACAGGTGAGATATTCCACCGCCAACAGGCGAGATATTCCACCGCCAACAGGTGAGATATTGCACCATCAACAGGTGAGATATTCCACCACCAACAGGTGAGGTATTCCACCACCACAGGTGAGATATTCCACCAAAAAGAGGTGAGATACGTCACCGCCAACAGGTGAGATATTCCACTGCCAACAGGTGAGATATTCCATGAAAAACAGGTGAGGTATTCTACAGCCAACAGGTGAGATATTCCACCGCCAACAGGCGAGATATTCCACCGCCAACAGGTGAGATATTCCACCACCAACAGGTGAGATATTCCACCACCAACAGGTGAGATATTGCACCATCAACAGGTGAGATATTCCACCACCAACAGGTGAGATATTCCACCACCACAGGTGAGATATTCCACCAAAAAGAGGTGAGATACGTCACCGCCAACAGGTGAGATATTCCACTGCCAACAGGTGAGATATTCCACCGCCAACAGGTGAGATATTCCACTGCCAACAGTTGAGATATTTCACCGCCAACAGGTGAGATATTCCACCGTCAACAGGTGAGATATTCCACTGCCAACAGGTGAGATATTCGACCGCCAACAGTTGAGATATTCCACCGCCAACAGGTGAGATATTCCACTGCCTACAGATGAGATATTCCACAGCCAACAGGTGAGATATTCCACCAGCAACAGTTGAGATATACCACTGCCAACAGGTGAGATATTCCACCACCAACAGGTGAGATATTCGACCGCCAACAGTTGAGATATTCCACCACCAACAGGTGAGATATTCCACTGCCAACAGGTGAGATATTCCATCACCAACAGGTGAGATATTCCACCACCAACAGGTGAGATATTCCACTGCCAACAGGTGAGATATTTCACTGCCAACAGGTGAGATATTCCATCGCCAACAGGTGAGATATTCCATCACCAACAGGTGAGATATTCCACCACCAACAGGTGAGATATTCCATTGCCAACAGGTGAGATATTCTGCCTCCACAGGTGAGATATTCTATCGCCAACAGGTGAGATATTCCACTGCCAACAGGTGAGATATTCCACTGCCAACAGGTGCGATATTCCACCACCAACAGGTGAAATATTCCAACAACAGGTGAGATATGCGCCACCAACAGGTGAGATATTCCATCGCCAACAGGTGAGATAGTCCAACAACAGGTGAGATATTCCACCACCAACAGGTGAGATACTCCACCACCAACAGGTGAGATATTCCATCGCCAACAGGTGAGATATTCCAGCGCCAACAAGTGAGATATTTCACTACCAATAGGTGAGATATTCCACCACCAACAGCTGAGATATTCCACCACCAACAGGTGACCTATTCCACCGCCAACAGGTGAGATATTCCACCACCAACAAGTGAGATATTCCACCACCAACAGGTGAGATATTTCACCACCAATAGGTGAGATATTCCACGAAAAACAGTTGAGGTATTCTACCGCCAACAGGCGAGATATTCCACCGCCATCAGGTGAGATATTCCACCACCAACAGGTGAGATATTCCACCACCAACGGGTGAGATATTCCACAGCCAGCAGGTGAGATATTTCACCGCAAACAGGTGAGATATTCCACCTCCAACAGGTGAGATATTCCATGACCACAGGTGAGATAGTCCACCAAAAACAGGTGAGATATTCTACCACCAACAGGTGAGGTATTCCACAGCCAACAGGTGAGATATTCCATCACAAACAGGAGAGATATTCCACCGCAAACAGGTGAGATATTCCATCAAAAACAGGTGAGATGTTCCACCACCAACAGGTGAGATATTCCACCACCAACATGTGAGATATTCCACCACCAACAGGTGAGATATTCCACTGCCAACAGATGAGATATTCCACCACCAATAGGTGAGATATTCCACTGCCAACAGGTGAGATATTCCACCTCCAACAGGTGAGATATTCCACCACCAACAGGTGAGATAATCCACCGCCAACAGATGAGATATTCCACCTCCAACAGGTGAGATATTCCACCGGCAACAGGTGAGATATTCTACTGCCAACAGGTGAGATATTCTGCCAACAGGTGAGATATTCCACCGGCAACAGGTGAGATATTACACCGCCAACAGGTGAGATATTCCACTGCCAAAAGGTGAGATATTCGACCGCCAACAGTTGAGATATTCCACTGCCAACAGGTGAGATATTCCACTGCCAACAGGTGAGATATTCCACAGCCAACAGTTGATATATTCTGTAATGTATATACCTTTAAGGGGGGAACTACTTTTTACAGCTCATGTATACTGCAGTACCGGCAGTAACCACACCTATATATAGCACTGAGTAGTAATCTGTACAGTTCAGTTCCAGAGTGAGCCACGTTGAGTAAACACCTGTTATACCGTTCTCCTGCAGTCTGTGTCTTACTACTGACGGACACAACATTGGCGACGAGACAAATTTGATCCTACCTGCAACTCTGCATCACCTCCCAGGGATTCATTCCTGGAGACCAGTAGATTGGAGGTCAAGGCCAGAGACACGGGCATCGACCACGGGCAACCGCCCAGTCATCCAGCAGAGACTCGAGAATTGCGGGGGAGGCTGTTGAGAGCCAGGTTTGGCTTTCCAGTCACGGTGGTCCAGCAAAACGGGCTGGCAACAGATAGTGCGCAGACCCTTCCCCTGACAGCGGCGGGCTAGAGCCCGACCGAGCAGCACAGCAAAGGGCCGAGCAGCGTCGATGGGGGAGAGAGAGAGAGGGCAGAGCGCACAGGGTGCAGCCGGTGTTCAGGGGCCGAGCAGCGTCGAGGAGAGGGAGAGGGACGCGCAGAAACCCGCGAGCTGCCGCCATTGCCACGAGGACCGCCGAGAGCGGCGTTGGCAGCAACGCAGGAGAAGCGCGCGAAATCTACAGGGCGCTGCCATTGCCACGAGGACCGCCGAGAGCGGCGTTGGCAGCAGCGGGGGAGGAAGGAAAGCATGGGAGACGCCATTTTAAACCACACCCAAAATGCCGAAGAGTGGCAGTATCACCGCATTTGACAATGAACTGGAAGATTGGACTACATATGTCGAACGAATAGAGGTATACTGCAAGGCAAATGAGGTGTCAGATGACAAGAAAGCACCGGTAATGTTAAATTTAATGGGTGCAAAGACGTATGGCTTATTACGAAATCTAGTAACCCCAGCGAAGCCAGTGGAAAAGAGTTTTGGAGACATAGTGACGATACTACAGGAACGTTTAAACCCCACACCGCTGCTGATAGCAGAAAGATTCAAGTTTCAGAAACGGAACCAGCATAAGGATGGAAAATTAACTGTACAGTTCAGTTCCAGAGTGAGCCACGTTGAGATATTCCACCACCAACAGGTGAGATATTCCACCGCCAACAGATGTATATTCGACCGCCAACAGTTGAGATATTCCACCACCAACAGGTGAGATATTCCACTGCCAACAGGTGAGATGTTCCATTGCCAACAGGTGAGATATTACACTGCCAACAGGTGAGATATTCCAACAACAGGTGAGATATTCCACCACCACAGGTGAGATATTCCATCACCAACAGGTGAGATATTCCACTGCCAACAGGTGAGATATTCCACCACCAACAGGTGAGATATTCCAACAACAGGTGAGATATTCCATCGCCAACAGGTGAAGTATTCCAACAACAAGTGAGATATTCCATCGCCAACAGGTGAAATATTCCAACAACAGGTGAGATATTCCATCGCCAACAGGTGAAGTATTCCAACAACAGGTGAGATATTCCATCGCCAACAGGTGAAATATTCCAACAACAGGTGAGATATTCCATCGCCAACAGGTGAGATATTCCATCACCAACAGGTGCGATATTCCACTGCCAACAGGTGAGATATTCCAAAAACAGGTGAGATATTCCACCAGCAACAGGTGAGATATTCCACCACCAACAGGTGAGATATTTCACAGCCAACAGGTGAGCTATTCCACCGCCAACAGGTGAGATATTTCACCACCAACAGGTGAGATATTCTACCACCAACAAGTGAGATATTCCACCACCAACAGGTGAGATATATCACCACCAATAGATGAGATATTCCACGAAAAACAGGGGAGGTATTCTACCGCCAACAGGTGAGATATTCCACTGCCAACAGGTGAGATATTCCACCGCCAACAGGTGAGCTATTCCACCGCCAGCACGTGAGATATTTCACCGCCAACAGGTGAAATGTTCCAACAACTGGTGAGATATTCCACCACCAGCAGGTGCGATATTCCACCGCCAACAGGTGAGATATTCCAAAAACAGGTGAGATATTCCACCAGCAACAGGTGAGATATTCCACCAGCAACAGGTGAGATATTCCGCCACCAACAGGTGAGATATTTCACAGCCAACAGGTGAGATATTCCACCAACAACAGGTGAGATATTCCACCAACAACAGGTGAGATATTCCATCACCAACAGGTGAGATATTCCGCCAACAGGTGAGATATTCCAACAGCAGGTGAGATATTCCATTGCCAACAGGTGAGATATTCCACGACCAACAGGGGAGATATTGCACCGCCAACAGGTGAGCTATTCCACCGCCAACAGGTGAGATATTTCACCACCAACAGGTGAGATATTCCACCACCAACAAGTGAGATGTTCCACAACCAACAGGTGAGCTATTTCACCACCAATAGATGAGATATTCCACGAAAAACAGGTGAGGTATTCTACCGCCAACAGGCGAGTTATTCCACCGCCAACAGGTGAGATATTCCACCTCCAACTGGTGAGATATTCCACCACCAACAGGTGAGATATTCCACCTCCAACAGGTGAGATATTCCAACACCAACAGATGAGATATTCCACCACCAATAGGTGAGATATTCCACTGCCAACAGGTGAGATATTCCACCTCCAACAGGTGAGATATTCTACGACCAACAGGTGAGATATTCCACGACCAACAGGTGAGATATTCCACCACCAACAGGTGAGATAATCCACCGCCAACAGATGAGATATTCCACCTCCAACAGGTGAGATATTCCACCGGCAACAGGTGAGATATTCTACTGCCAACAGGTGAGATATTCTGCCAACAGGTGAGATATTCCACCGCCAACAGGTGAGATATTCCACCGCCAACAGGTGCGATATTCCACCGGCAACAGGTCAGTTATTACACCGCCAACAGGTGAGATATTCCACTGCCAACAGGTGAGATATTCGCCCGCAAACAGTTGAGATATTCCACCGCCAACAGGTGAGATATTCCACTGCCAACAGGTGAGATATTCCACAGCCAACAGTTGATATATTCTGTAATGTATATACCTTTGAGGGTGGAACTACTTTTTACAGCTCATGTATACTGTAGTACCGGCAGTAACCACACCTGTATATAGCACTGAGTAGTAATCTGTACAGTTCAGTTCCAGAGTGAGCCACGTTGAGTAAACATCTGTTGTACCGTTCTCCTGCAGTCTGTGTCTTACTACTGACGGACACAACATTGGCGACGAGACAAATTTGATCTTACCTGCAACTCTGCATCACCTCCCAGGGATTCGTTCCTGGAGACCAGTAGATTGGAGGTCAAGGCCAGAGACATGGGCGTCGACCACGGGCAACCGCCTAGTCATCCAGCAGAGACACGAGAATTGCGGGGGAGGCTGTTGAGAGCCAGGCTTGGCTTTCCAGTCGCGGTGGTCCAGCGAAACGGGCTGGCAACAGGTAGTGCGCAGACCCTTCCCGGACAGCGGCGGGCTAGAGCCCGACCGAGCGGCACGGCAAAAGCCGAGCAGCGTCGATGGGGGAGAGAGAGAGAGGGCAGAGCGCACAGGGTGCAGCTGGTGTTCAGGGGCCGAGCAGCATCGAGGAGAGGGAGAGAGACGCGCAGAAACCCGCGAGGCGCCGCCATTGCCAAGAGGCCCGCCGAGAGCGGCGTTGGCAGCAGCACAGGAGAAGCGCGCGAAACCTACAGTGCGTCGCCATTGCCACGAGGACCACCGAGAGTGGCGTTGGCAGCAGCAGGGGAGGAAGGAAAGCGCGGGAGACGCCATTTTAAACCACACCCAAAATGCCAAAGAGTGGCAGTATCACCGCATTTGACAATGAAGTCGAAGATTGGAGTAAATATGTCGAACGAATAGAGGTATACTGCAAGGCAAATGAGGTGTCAGATGACAAGAAAGCGCCGCTATTAAATTTAATGGGTGCAAAGACGTATGGCTTATTACGAAATCTAGTAACCCCAGCGAAGCCAGTGGAAAAGAGTTCTGGAGACATAGTGACGATACTACAGGAACATTTAAACCCCACACCACTGCTGATAGCAGAAAGATTCAAGTTTCACAAACGGAACCAGCATAAGGATGGAAAATAATCTGTACAGTTCAGTTCCAGAGTGAGCCACGTTGAGTAAACACCTGTTGTACTGTTCTCCTGCAGTCTGTGTCTTACTACTGACGGACACAACATATTCCACTACCAACAGGTGAGATATTCCACCACCAACAGGTGAGATATTCGACCACCAGCAGTTGAGATATTCCACCACCAACAGGTGAGATATTCCACTGCCAACAGGTGAGATATTCCATCGCCAACAGGTGAGATATTCCACCGCCAACAGGTGAGATATTCCAACAACAGGTGAGATATTCCACCACCAACGGGTGAGATATTCCATCGCCAACAGGTGAGATATTCCACTGCCAACAGGTGAGATATTCCACCGCCAACAGGTGAGATATTCCAACAACAGGTGAGATATTTCACCACCAACAGGTGAGATATTCCACCACCAACAGGTGAGATATTCCATCGCCAACAGGTGCGATATTCCACCGCCAACAGGTGAGATATTCCAAAAACAGGTGAGATATTCCACCAGCAACAGGTGAGATATTCCCCCAGCAACAGGTGAGATATTCCACCACCAACAGGTGAGATATTTCACAGCCAACAGGTGAGATATTCCACCACCAACGGGGGAGATATTCCATCACCAACAGGTGAGATATTCCACCGCCAACAGGTGAGATATTCCAACAAGTGAGATATTCCATCGCCAACAGGTGAGATATTCCACTGCCAACAGGTGAGATATTCCACCGCCAATAGGTGACATATTCCACTGCCAACAGGTGGGATATTCCACAGCCAACAGGTGAGATATTCCACAACCAATGGGTGAGATAGTCCACCGGCAACAGGTGAGATATTCCACCACCAACGGGGGAGATATTCCATCACCAACAGGTGAGATATTCTGCCAACAGGTGAGATATTCCAACAACAGGTGAGATATTCCATCGCCAACAGGTGAGATATTCCACTGCCAACAGGTGAGATATTCCACCGCCAATAGGTGACATATTCCACTGCCAACAGGTGAGATATTCCACAGCCAACAGGTGAGATATTCCACAACCAATGGGTGAGATATGCCACCGCCAACAGGTGAGATATTCCAGCGCCAACAGGTGAGATATTCCACCACCAACAGGTGAGATATTTCACCACCAACAGGTGAGATATTCCACCACCAACAGGTGAGATATTACACCACCAACAGGTGAGATATCCCACCACCAACAGGTGAGATATTCCACCACCAACAGGTGAGATATTCCACCTCCAACAGCTGAGATATTGCACCGCCAACAGGTGAGATATTCCACTGACAACAGGTGAGATATTCCACTGCCAGCAGGTGAGATATTCCACCGCCAACAGGTGAGATATTCCACTGCCAGCAGGTGAGATATTCCACCGCCAACAGGTGAGATATTCCACCGCCAACAGGTGAGATATTCCACCACCAACATGTGAGATATTTCACCACCAACAGGTGAGATATTCCACCGCCAACCGGTGAGATATTCCACCGCCAACAGGTGAGATATTGCACCACCAACAGGTGAGATATCCCACCACCAACAGGTGAGATATCCCACCACCAACAGGTGAGATATTCCACCACCAACAGGTGAGATATTCCACCGCCAACATGTGAGATATTCCACCGCCAACAGGTGAGATATTCCACTGCCAACAGGTGAGATATTCGACAGCAAACAGGTGAGATATTCCACTGCCAACAGGTGAGATATTCGACCACCAACAGGTGAGATATTCCACCGCCAACAGCTGAGATATTCAACCACCAACAGGTGAGGTATGCCATGGCCAACAGGTGAGACATTCCATGGCAGCAGGTGACATATTCCACTGCCAACAGGTGAGATATTCCACTGCCAACAGGTGAGATATTCCATGGCAGCAGGTGACATGTTCCACTGCCAACATGTGAGATATTCCACCGCCAACAGGTGAGATATTCCACTGCCAACAGGTGAGATATTCCACCGCCAACAGGTGACATACTCCACTGCCAACAGGTGAGATATTCCACAGCCAACAGGTGAGATATTCCATCACCAACTTGTGAGATATTCCACCAGCAACAGGTGAGATATACCACCACCAACAGGTGAGATATTCCACCGTCAACAGGTGAGATATTCCGCCAACAGGTGAGATATGCCACTGCCAACAGGTGGGATATTCCACTGCCAACAGGTGGGATATTCCACCGCCACCAGGTGAGATATTCCACCACCAACAGGTGAGATATTCCACCACCAACAGGTGAGATATTCCACCACCAACAGGTGAGATATTCCACCGCCAACAGGTGAGATATTCCACCGCCAACAGGTGAGATATTCCACCACCAACAGGTGAGATATTCCACCGCCAACAGGTGAGATATTCCACCGCCAACAGGTGAGATATTACACCGCCAACAGGTGAGATTTTCCACCACAGGTGAGATGTTCCACTGCCAACAGGTGAGATATTCCACTGCCAACAGGTGAGATATTCCACCACCAACAGGTGAGATATTCGACCACCAACAGGTGAGATATTCCACCGCCAACAGCTGAGCTATTCGACCACGAACAGGTGAGATATTCCACCGCCAACTGGTGAGATATTCCACTGCCAACAGATGAAATATTTGACCACCAACAGGTGAGATATGCCACTGCCAACAGGTGAGATATTCCACCACCAACAGGTGAAATATTCCATGGCAGCAGGTGAGATATTTCACCGCCAACAGGTGAGATATTCCACCGCCAACAGGTGAGATATTCCACCGCCAACAGGTGAGATATTCCACCGCCAACAGGTGAGATATTCCACCGCCAACAGTTGAGATATTCCACCACCAGCAGGTGAGATATTCCACCGGAAACAGGTGAGATATTCCACCGCCAACGCCTATGCAGGAGCGTTTCCCCCAAAGTGTGTACATTCTCTGTGACTGTTACATAATGAAATCAGCCTCAGCTACGTGTTTGTGCCTTTGTCTCCAAGAACGTCCTGGAATCAAGCGACAGGTTTCTGAAGCAGAGTCCTGGGTGTTTCCTCCAGTGCACGCCCTCCCCTCCTAGATTTTGTCATTTTCCCATTCGGTGCGTGTAAATTCAAGCCGCAGAATTTCTGAAACTTGGACTTGTATTGTTAATTTAGTATCGCACCAGGACTTCGACTTGCTTTTTTAAATAGCTGACTCAGCTTCGTGAGAGGGTAAAGATCTCAAACAAACAAGCCGAGTTTTATGAGTGTGCAGTGTTTGATGCATTCATTGTGTTTGACCTCCTGCATCGGCAAAGGTTTAGCTCTAAACATTATCTAAGGGGGCACGGGCTCAGGGCTGTGCTGGGCAGGCTTGGGATAGACCAGGGCAGGTAATTCTTTACAACGGCAACTTGCATTTATACAGTGCTTTAACGTAGGAAAATGTGTCAAGGCGCTTCACAGGAGCGTAAATCAAACCAAAATTGACACTGAGCCAAAGGAGGAGATGTTAGGAGGATTGGCTAAAACCTTGCCTAGGTTTTAAGGAGTGGCTTAAAGGAAGAGGAGAGAGGTGGAGAGGTGCAGGGAGATAATACCAGAGCTTAAGGTTTAGGCAGCTGAAGGCACAGCCACCAATGGTGGAGTGATTAATATTGGAGATGCGCAAGAGGCCAGAATTGGAGGAGCGCAGAGATCTCAGAGGTTTAGACGGCTGGAGCAAGTTTCAGAGACAGGGAGGGACGAGGCCGTGGAGGGATTTGAAAACAAGGATGAGAATTTTAAGATCGAGGCGTAGCCGGACCGAGAGCCAATGTAGGTCAGTGAGCGCAGGGGGTGATGGGTGAACGGGACTCGGTGTGAGTTAGGACACGGGGTAGCAGAGTTTTGGATGAGCTGAAGTTTACGGAGGGGGGAAGGTGGGAGGCCGGCCAGGAGTGTGTTGGGATAGTCGAGTCCGGAGGTAACAAAGGCACGGATGTGTGTTTCAGCAGCAGATGAGCTGAGGCAGGTTCGGAGAGGGGCGATGCTATGGAGGTGGAAGCAGGTGGTCTCGGTGATGGAGAGGATGTGGGGTCGGAAGTTCAGCTCGGGGGCAAGTTTGCGAATGATCTGGTTCAACCTGAGACAGAGGTCAGGGATGGAATCAATGGCTGGGAAACTGAGTTTTTGGTGTGGACCGAAGACAATGGGAAAGATAATCGGGTGAGGTGTAAGAGGGGCTGTCAATTCGCTATGGCCCGCTTCGAGCTTTCTCCGAAGACTGATTTCATCACCCTTCCTCCCCGTCAATTTCTGTAAAGAGAGAAGTCAGTTTAATGTCTTAAGTGCAGTTATGGACTTCCAGAAGGCATTCGATAAAGTCCCTCATAAGAGAGTGTTAGCTAATGTTGAATATCACGGAATTGAGGGTAAGTTATTGACCTGGTTAGGAGACTGGCTGAGCAGCAAGAGACAGAGAGTAGGGATAATGGGCACGATAGCAAAATACTGCAGAAGAAGGGTTCGACCCGAAACGTCAACTCAAATTTCTCTCCACGGATGTTGCCTGACCTGCTGAGTTTTTCCAGCATTTTCTGTTGGGATAATGGGCAGGTACTCTAAGTGGCAGGATGTGACTAGTGGTGTCCCACAGGGATCTGCGTTGGGGCCTCAGCTATTCACTGTATTTATTAACAACTTAGATGATGGGATAGAAAGCCACATATCCAAGTTTGCCGATAACACAAAGATAGGCGGCATTGTAGGCAGTGTAGATGGAAGCATAAAATTACAAAGAGATATCAATAGATTACGTGAATGGGCAAAACTGTGGCAAATGGATTTCAATGTATGCAATTATGAGGTCATCCACTTAGGACCTAAAAAAGATAGAGCAGGGTACTTTCTAAATGGTGAAAAGCTAGAAACAGTGGAGGTCCAAAGAGACTTGGGGGTCCAGGTACATCGATCGTTAAAATGTCATGAACAGGTACAGAAAATAATCAAAAAGGCTAATGGAATACTGGCCTTTATATCTAGAGGACTGGAGTACAAGGGGGTAGAAGTTATGCTGCAGCTGTACAAAGCCCTGGTCAGACCACACCTGGAGCACTGGGAGCAGTTCTGGGCACCACACCTTAGGAAGGATATATTGGCCTTGGAGGGAGTGCAGCGTAGGTTTACCAGAATGATACCCGGACTTCAAGGGTTAAGTTACGAGGAGAGATTACACAAATTAGGGTTGTATTCCTTGGAATTTAGAAGGTTAAGGGGTGATTTGATTGAAGTTTTCAAGATATTAAGGGGAACAGGTAGGTAAGATAGAGGGACACTATTTCTGCTGGTTGGGGAGTCTAGGGCTGGGGGACATAGCCTAAAAATTAGAGCCAGACCTTTCAGAAGTGAAATTAGGAAACACTTCTACACACAAAGGGTGGTAGAAGTTTGGAACTTTCTTCTGCAAATGGCAGTTGATGCTAGATCAATTGTTAATTTTAAACCTGAGATTGATAGCTTTCTGTTAATCAAAGGTGTTAAGTGATATATATGGAGTTAGGTCGCAGATCAGCCATGATCTCATTGAATGGCGGAGCAGGCTCGAGGGGCTGAATGGCCTACTCCTGTTCCTATGCAGTCCCTTTGATAGGGTTGCACAGCCAAGATGGGGAATGGAATAATTCAACAAACATAAAAAGGACTTGCAACAGTTAACTATTACTGATTTCTTGTTGTAAAGGTGTTCAAAGACTGGTTACACTGGATTTTCCACTCTCAGGGGTAGCTTTTCTTGCAGGCCCTTCAATGAACTTTGTTGTTTGGTGAGAAAGTTTCTCCTTTGATTTTGCAAAGGCTTTTCTAGGTACACAAGGTGTCCTGAGGAACAGAGATGTGATTGCTCTGGCTGTAACTGTGGTGAGTGCCTTATTTATCAAGAGCATCTTTCTTTCTGTGATTTAAGGGTGGGTTCTGATCCTGATCGGCAATGCGATGGCTGTTTAAACCTTTAAGGTGGCTTTCATAGAAACATAGAAGATAGGAGCAGGAGTAGGCCATTCGGCCCCTCGAGCCTGCTATTCAATGAGATCATGGCTGATTATCCAAGTTCAGTACCCTGTCCCTGCTTTCTCCCCATATCCCTTGATCCCTTTAGCCTTAAGAAATATACCTAACTCCTTCTTGAATATATTTAATGAATTGGCCTCAACTGCCTTCTGTGGTAGAGAATTCCACAGGTTCACCACTCTCTGGGTGAAGAAATTCCTCCTCATCTCTGTCCTAAATGGCCTACCCCTTATCTTTAGACTGTGACCCCTGGTTCTGGACTCCCCCGCCATCGGGAACATCCTTCCTGCATCTAGTCTGTCTAGTCCTGTTAGAATTTTATAAGTTTCAATGAGATCCCCTCTCATTCTTCTAAACTCCAGCAAGTATAAGCCCAGTCAACCCAATCTCTCTTCATATGTCATTCCTGCCATCCCAGGTATCAGCCTGGTGAATCTTCGCTGCACTCCCTCCATGGCAAGAACATCCTTCCTCAGATAAGGATCTTAATTAAAGGGACACTAACTCCATGGGAGAGACATTCTCTGCCTGTGTTAATTCTCCAACGTTCTCCTTTTATCCCACGGCACTCTTTTGAAGAAGAGCAGGGGAGTTCTCCCCGGTGTCCTGGGCAATATTTATCCCTCAACCAACATCACTAAAACCGATTGTCTGGTCATTATCACCTTGTTGTTTGTGGGAGCTTGCTGTGCACAAATTGGCTGCCGTGTTTCCTACATTACAACAGTGACTACACTTCCAAAAGTACTTCATTGACTGTAAAGCACTTTGGGACGTCCTGAGTTCATGAAAGGTGCTATAGAAATGCAAGTCTTTCTTTCCTTGCATGTCACCCTTGATTGGTCTGCTACAACGCTCTGTACGCCATTGTCCCCTCACGGTCTTCTCTCACTGTCCTGCTATATTGCTGCGAGGAATGGTTGCCATATGGGTCTTGTGATTACATCACGCAGACCTCATTACCGTGGTATCGTGGGAGCATCAATATTATTCGGACAAAAAGCAAAATACTGCGGATGCTGGAAATCTGAAATAGAAGCAGAAAATGCTGGAAACACTCAGCAGGTCAGGCAGCTTCTGTGGAGAGAGAAACAGAGTTAACGTTTCAGGTCGAAGACCTTTGGTCAGTATTATTCAGGTCAGCGCAAGCGCAGGCTAACTGGTGAGTTCTGATATTGTTTGGATTGTCAGGGAGGCACAAAGGTGAAATGATTTAAGATGATTAAAGGAGTTGATGGGGTCGATAGCGAGAAACGATTTCCTCTGGTGGGGGGAGTCCAGGACAAGGGGGCAGAACCTTAAAATTAGAGCCAGGCCGTTCAGGGGTGATGTCAGGAAGCACTTCTTCACACAAAGGGTGGTGGAAATCTGGAACTCTCGCCCCCAAAAAGCTGTTGAGGCTGGGTTTAGGGAGGGAATTCCAGAGCTTAGGGCCTAGGCAGCTAGAGGCACGGCCGCCCATGATGGAGCGATGGAAATCGAGTATGCCCAGAAATTGAGGGAGTTGTGATGGAAAGAGAGGTGGATGCTTGAGGTGAGAGGAGGATCTTCTGCCAGACAACAAGTTTTTTTACACAGTGTTACATAGACTTACACAGTATTTACAACACAGAAACAGGCCATTCAGCCCAACTGGTCCATGCCGGTGTCTATGCTGCACACGAGCCTCCTCCCACCCCTCTTCATCTCATCCTATCAGCATATCCTTCTATTCCTTTCTCCTGCGTGTGTTTATCCAGCTTCCCCTTAAATGTATCTCTGCTCTTCGCCTCAACCACTCCCTGTGGTAGCGAGTTCCACATTCTCACCACTCTCTGGGTAAAGAAGTTTCTCCTGAATTCCCTATTGGATTTATTAATGATTGTCTTATAATTATGGCTCTAGTCTCTCCCTACAAGTGGAAACATATTCTCTACGTCTACCCTAGCAAACCCCTTCATAATTTTAATGATTTCTCTTTTATCCTGCCCGGGTTTGGAGAGAATCTAAAATGTGCGGAACAAGAAAAATATCATTGTGACCACTGGCGGCACCCTTCCAATAAGCACGGGGTCTGGGATAGATTTAACCTGCAGTTGAGTAAGGAGGTGGAATATCGCTGTGGGAAAGTTCTGTGAGAGGTCGCCCTTGCTTCTCAAAGGGTAATGGCAGGCTGAAGCTTGGTAATCACAAAGCAACACTTGAGTTTGCATAACCGGGCTGTGACCAGTCACATTCCACGCATGATGTTACCATGGGTTCCAGTGGAATGGAATGTCAGGTCATATCTGATCATCTGACCTGTACCTGTTCCACTAACCTTCAGTTCTGTTCTTAACCAGCTCAGCGCCCAGTTCCTTTTCTTTCAAAGGTTCACTTCTTTACCACATACTCCTGCGCCATTGCACATCTTAACTTGATGTGGTTCAGTGGGCAGCACTCGCTCGCGCCTCCGTGTCGGAAGGTTGTGGGTTCACAGTCCCACTCCAAGAGACTTGACCAGTGTTCTCTTTAAGCCGCGCGGCCGCACAGCGCTCTGGAGGGGGGGGGGGGGTCCCGCGCAGCCGGTAAGCCGGCTTTTAAATCGAAAAAAAGTGCATGTTTTTTGAATGGGCAACGCAACCCGTTAAAGGGGCCGCGCGACCCCAAAATAAATTATGGGGAGCGTTGGTCTTGAGCCCATGATCCAGGCTGACGTGCCCAGTGCAGTACTGAGGGAGCGCTGCACTGTCGGAGGTGCTGTCTTTCGGATGAGACGTTAAACCAAGGCCTCGTCTGCGCTCTCAGGCGGACGTAAAAGAACCCAAGGCCACTATTTCGAAGAAGAGCCGGGTGGGGGAGTTCTCCTCCCTGTCCTGGGGCTGATATTTATCACTCAACCAACATTGCTGTCTGGCCAATATTGCTGTGTGTGGGAGCTTGCTGTGCACAAATGGCCTGCCCTGTTTCCTATATTACAACAGTGACCACACTTCAAAAAGTGATTGATTGGCTGTAAAGCGCTTTGGGACGTCCGGTGGTCGTGCACTTATATTCCTCTCTTGCTGGCTTGACTTTCCTGGACTTACAGGCTTGGGAAAAGCCTGTTCCTCGTTCTGTTGCCCCATTGGTGGATAAATCCTAAATCACAACGCCGATGAGTATCAGCAGCCTGAGCTACAGGACAATTAATCGGAATGTGCTTTTAGAGTTTGTGGGCGTTAGTTTGTGAGGTGCCGCCCTGGGAGTTTCTTTGCGGTCATAAAAAGACAGGCCATTTTACACACAGCTCCACCTCAGCAGAATGATACAGGGCCGCCCTGATTTTTCCGACCTGTGCTCGTCACCAGAAAGGCTCCGTAAAATTAACCGCTGAATGTCTGAGGCTGAACCAGACTGTTCGCAACCTCAGCGTCCTATTTGACTCAATCAACTCAATCAATCAATTCAATTCAATCAATTCAATTTTATTTGTCATATATGCAGCAAACGTGTGCACTGCACAATGAAATGTTGATTTTTACGAGTCCTCCCAACATTGGAATAGATATGGCATAGCAATGATAAAAATACTAATAGAAATACAGTAATAATAAATAAGACAACAGTAATAAATAATAATAAATTATTTGTTCATGAGTCTTATGGCCTGGGGGTAGAAGCTGTTTCGAAACCTGCTGGTACGAGACCGTATGCTTCGGTATCTCTTACCGGACGGGAGCAGGGCGAAGAGGTTGTGGCTGGGGTGGCTCGCGTCTTTAATGTATCTCAGGGCCTTCCCCCGGCACCTCTCGGGGTAGATATCCTGCACAGCAGGTAGTTTAATTCCTATAGTGTGTTGTGCAGCTTTCACCACCATCTGTAGAGCCTTGCGGCCTGTGGCGGTGCAGTTGCCATACCAGGTAGTGATGCAGCCGGACAGGATACTCTCGATGGTGCACCGGTAGAAGTTGGTGAGAATCTGGGGGGCCATTCCAAATTTCTTCAGTCTCCTGAGGAAGAACAGGCGTTGGCATGCCTTCTTGGTTACGACATCGATGTGATGAGACCACATTAAGTCCTCCGTAATGAATACACCCAAGACTCTGAGCTGAGCTTCCGACCCCATATCCTCTCCATCACCAAGACCGCCTACTTCCTCCGCCTGCGTAACATCGCTCGCCTCCGCCCCTGTCTCAGCACATCTGTTGCTGAAACCCTCATCCGGGCCTTTGTTACCTCTCGACTTGACTATTCCGACGCTGTCCTGGTCAGCCTCCCTCCGAAAACATGAGCTTGTGGCAAAACCACTAAGAGACTCTTACAGTGACTTACATAATTGTCTGTAACCAATGTTATTACCTCTAGCATTAATTGTCTGTAACCAATGTTATTACTTTTCAAGTTGGCTCTGGTTAAACAGAGCTAGATCGACAACATCGCGATCTGATGCGATGACGTCATCACGTGGGTCACGTGACGTCCCCTTCGGCGGGAAACGTGATGACGTCATGCCGTCAGAGGTAGAGGGCGGGGCCAGCCAGTCCTCGTGTGGATTGAAAGAGAAAAGATCTGTTTTGAGCTTCTCCTGTAGTTTCTTGTTTTGTAAAGTTCTTAGACAATAAATTCAGTTTGTTAACTTCCAGTAAGTTATAGATTCTTTGTTAGGAGTGCAGAGACTCCTACATTGGTGACCCCGATTCCTCGCGATCGTTTTTCGCGGTGAACGCCGAACACAGGCCAGTGATGGAGGCCAATGCAGTGGCCTTGAAGCTCCCCCAATTCTGGGAACAACAGGCAGCCTCTTGGTTTGTGCAAGCCGAGGCGCAATTTGAGCTCCGCAACATCGTTCAGGATCAGACCAGATATCTCCACGTGGTCTCCGCCCTCGAGAGCTCGACAGCGTCGAGAATCATCAGCCTGCTGGAGAGTCCTCCGACTGCTGACAAGTATGTCGCCATCAAGACACGATTGCTGCAGGTGTTTGGTCTCACCAAAGCGGAGCGCGCTCGCCGTTTACTGGCTCTACCAGGGTTAGGAGACTCCAAACCCTCGGAAATGATGAGTCATATGCTGACTCTCCTGGGGTCTGAGCCCCAGTGCTTTCTGTTTCGCGAACTGTTCCTTACTCAACTTCCTGAGCAAGTACAGGCGTCCCTCGCCCGAGCAGAAACCGCAGACTGCGTCGCGCTCGCCGAAGAGGCGGATAAGATTTACGCGGTCCGGCAACAATACTGCGCCCTCGCGCAACGCCCCGCCACGAAGAGCCCGACCCCGGCTCCGACAAAGGCGCCTCCGACGACCGGTTTCTGCTACTACCACGCCCGTTTCGGCCCGAAGGCCCGCTGCTGCCGCTCGCCGTGCAGTTTCATTACCAGACCGTCGAATAGACCGCCGCGAGTCAAGCACGCCGGTCCCGGTACTTCCCCCGCGGCCGCGATGGCGATCGGTGCTTCCGGGAATCTCACCTACATAACCGACTCCATCTCCGGCCGTCGTTTTCTATGCGGCACGGGGGCGCAATGCAACATACTGCCCGCCTCGGTCATAGACCTTCGCTCCGGCAGCCATGGTCCCCCTATGCAAGCGGCCAACGGGGGTTCGATCCGCACTTGCGGGAAGCACCTCGTCCGAGTATGTTTCGGTGGACAGTTTTTCAGCTGGAATTTCATCACCGCTCAAATCTCACAGGCCCTGTTGGGTGCTGACTTTTTAGGCGCCAACGGCCTGTTGGTGGACGTGAAAAATCGACGCCTCGTTCGCGCCGCCACGCTTGACGATATTTTGGGGGCGCGCAGCACGGCTGCGTCACACACAATTTCATGTGCGCGGCCACAGCCCGACAATTTCGCCCATCTCCTCGAGGATTTCCCCGAGCTGACGAAGCCCAACTTTTCGGCTCCGACCATCAAGCATAGGGTGGAGCACCATATTTCGACTACCGGCTCGCCCGTTTACGCCAGAGCGCGACGTTTAGAGCCCAGCAAGCTAGCGGCAGCAAAGGCGGAGTTCGCTGTGATGGAAAAAATGGGGATCATCCGTCGGTCCAGTAGCCCCTGGTCCTCCCCTCTCCACATCGTCCCCAAGCCTGGCAGGGGATGGCGGCCCTGTGGGGATTATTGCCGCCTCAATAACATAACGACGCCCGACCGCTACCCCATTCCCCATATACAGGACTTCTCAGCGCATTTGGCGGGGACGTCCACCTTCTCCAAAATCGACCTCGTCCGTGGTTACCATCAGGTGCCGGTGCACCCTCAGGATGTCGAAAAGACAGCGGTAATTACCCCCTTTGGACTCTTTGAATTCCTGCGAATGCCCTTTGGGCTTAAGAACGCAGCACAGGCATTTCAGCGCCTCATGGATTCAGTCCTGCGGGACGTTGACTTTCTGTTTGTTTATTTGGACGATGTTCTGGTTGTCAGCACCTCCAAGGAGGAACACCTCGAGCACCTTCGGGTCCTTTTCAGACGGCTTCAGCAGCACGGCCTCATCGTTAACTCGGACAAATGCCGTTTCGGCCTATCGCAACTGGATTTCCTGGGCCACCGCATAACTCCCACGGGGGCAACACCACTTCGGGTCAAGGTGGAAGCAATTGCGGCGTTGCCGAAACCGTAATCCGTGAAAGCTTTACAGGAGTTCCTGGGGATGGTTAACTTCTATCATCGTTTCATCCCCAGGGCTGCACAGCTCATGCGTCCTCTATATGAGGCCCTCAGAGGCTCGACGGGAAAGGACCCTGTGGAATGGTCACAGGACATGGATCGTGCTTTCGAGGAGACGAAAGCCGCACTCGCCAATGCGACCATGTTAGCACACCCCATGCCGGGAGCCACCATCGCCCTCACGACGGACGCGTCAGACTACGCGGTGGGGGCCGTCCAGGAGCAGTGGGTCGACGGCACGTGGCAACCCCTGGCCTTTTTTAGCCGCCAGCTACAACGGCATGAACGCCGGTACAGTACTTTCGATCCAGAGCTGTTGGCTTTGTTTTTGGCCATCCGCCATTTCCTCCTCGAAGGACGACGCTTCATCGCGTTTGTCGACCACAAGCCATTGCTGTTCGCAATGGCCAAGTCTGCGGAACCATGGTCGGCTCGGCAGCAACGGCAGCTGACGTACATATCGGAGTTCACCACCGACATCCGACATGTGGCCGGTAAGGACACCGTCGTTGCCGATTGCCTATCCCGCGCCGCCATCCAGGCCGTCCAATTGGGCATTGACTACGCACAGATGGCGGTTGACCAAGCGGACGACCCGGAGACCCAGGGTTTTCGTTCGGTTCCAAACAGCCTCCAGCCGAGGGATGTGCCTTTCCATTCCGCAGGTACCACTCTGCTCTGCGACGTTTCGCTGGGTGCACCCCGTCCGATCATCCCGTCTAAATGGCGTCGTACGATTTTCGATGCCTTACACGGCCTGGAGTGCGGGCATCGCAAAAACTGCTGGTCTCCAAATTCGTATGGAGGGGAATACGCAAAGACGTCAGGGACTGGGCGAACACTTGTGTTGCTTGCCAACGGTCCAAGGTGCAGCGCCATGTCAGAGCCCCGCTCGCCACCTTCGAGGTCCCGGAACAGCGATTTGATCATATTCACATCGACTTAGTGGGACCACTCCCACCTTCCCGGGGCTTTACGTACCTTTTGACGATGGTGGATCGCACCACGAGGTGGCCGGAGGCAGTTCCCCTGACGTCCACCACATCTGCGGACGTTGCTCGAACTTTCGTTTCATCCTGGGTAGCCCATTTTGGTGTCCCTGCGGATATTTCGTCGGATCGGGGGCCGCAATTTTCGTCCGAACTGTGGAACGAGGTGATTTCCATGTTGGGCGTTAAACTCCACTGCACTACGGCCTATCACCCACAAGCGAACGGCTTGTGCGAGCAGTTCCACCGCTCCTTGAAGGCGTCGCTCAGGGCCAGCCTGCTGGATGCATCACGGGTCGACAAACTACCGTGGGTGATGTTAGGACTCCGCACGGCGCCGAAGGAAGGTCTCCAGTCATCGGCGGCAGAGATGGTTTACGGGCAACCGCTTCGAGTCCCAGGTGAATTCCTGCCGTTACCTACGTGACCATGGTCCGCGGCCACACAAAAAGAGACCCTCCGGGATGCGGCCCGGTTTCCGCCCAGTTCCGACCTCACGGCACGGTTTGCTTTCGTCCAACGTCCCGGGGGAGTTGTCGAAAGCCAAGTTCGTGTTTGTGCACCAGGACGGCCATCGTACCCCGCTCGCACCGCCGTATGCCGGACCCTTCAAGGTTTTGCAGGCAGGGGACAAGAGTTTCGTGATTGACGTCGGGGGGCAAACCGGATCACATCTCTGTCGATCGCCTCAAGCCTGCACACCTGGACCTCGAACGACCAATAGAGCTGGCGCAGCCTCCGCGCCGCGGCCAGCCGCCAGCCGCTACCACACCTGACAACGCCGTGCTGCCTACCAGTTCGCCACCTGCTCAGCGTTTTCCCCTCCGGGAATTTCGGAGTCGGTCCAACAGACTTGTCCGACCTCCTCAGTGATTGACTCTTTTCGTTAAAGACAAGTCTGGGGGGGCGTGTGTGGCAAGACCACTAAGAGACTCTTACAGTGACTTACATAATTGTCTGTAACCAATGTTATTACCTCTAGCATTGATTGTCTGTAACCAATGTTATTACCTTTCAAGTTGGCTCTGGTTAAACAGAGCTAGATCGACAACATCGCGATCTGATGCGATGACGTCATCACGTGGGTCACGTGACGTCCCCTTCGGCAGGAAACGTGATGACGTCATGACGTCAGAGGTAGAGGGCGGGGCCAGCCAGTCCTCGTGTGGATTGAAAGAGAAAAGACCTGTTTTGAGCTTCTCCTGTAGTTTCTTGTTTTGTAAAGTTCTTAGACAATAAATTCAGTTTGTTAACTTCCAGTAAGTTGTAGATTCTTTGTTAGGAGTGCAGAGACTCCTACAAGCTCATCCAAAACTCCGCTGCCCCGTGTCCTCACTCGCACCAAGTCCCGTTCACTCATCACCCCCTGTGCTCGCTGACCTCGATTTTAAAATTCTCATCCTTGTTTTCAAATCCCTCCATGGCCTCGCCCCTTTCTATCTCTGTAATCTCCTTCAGCCCCACAACCCCCCGAGATCTCTGCGCTCCTCCGATTCCGGCTTCTTGCGCATCCCTGATTTTTAATCGCTCCGCCATTGTCGGCCGTGCCTTCAGCTGCCTGGGCCCTAAGCTCTGGAATTCCCTCCCTAAACCTCTCCGCCTCTCTCTCCTCCTTTAAGGCGCTCCTTAAAACCTACCTCTTTGACCAAGCTTTTGGTCACCTGTCCTAAAATCTCCTTGTGTGGCTGGGTGTTAAATTTTGTCTGATGATGCTCCTGTGAAGCGCCTTGGCAAGGTCCTGTTGTTGAATGGGGCAGCCAGATTTCCAAGATATATGTGTAAGTGAAACTTAAAGATTCTTGTTAGTCAGTGATGCTGCTTCAAACTGCGACCCTTGTTGTGCGCAATGTTTCCTCTGAGCTGCGCGGTCGCTCTCTGCCGGTCCCACGCAGCCCGGGACCGGCTTTTCCAACGTTAAATTTCACGAAACTGTGGCTGGCCGTGCAGCCCCTTAAAGGGGCCACGCACCCAAAAGATTAAATTGGGGGCGCATTGGTTGTCCATGACGGTATCTTTGTCGAATGGTGCAGACAAATACCTTTTCTTTCCTTTAAGACTGAGGTGAGACTTTAAGCTTTGGGACAAGACTTGAGTCTGAACAGAACACTGCTGCCTGCTACTGCTGAAAAAACTCGTGATCGATCAAAACACTCTAGATAGGGTTTCCTGGTATTGTCCATTTTTAACAATTCACCGCAAATGTTGGTGAGAAAATTGTCAACATCATTTGCTTCGGCAGCACTGTTGACTTGTTTCTTTGTGTTTACGAAGGGCTCTCCAATTATAGTAGGAGATTGGATGGTGCCAAGGCTTAGAGACTGACCTTTCTCCCGGTGTCAGCCGTGGCTCAGTGGGCAGCACTCTTGTCTCTGAGTCAGAAGGTTCTGGGTTCAAATTGAACTCCAGAGACTTGAGAACATAAAGCTAGGCTGACACTCCAGTGCAGTGCTGAGGAGGTGCCGTCTTTCAGATGAAACATAGAAACATAGAAGATAGGAGCAGGAGTAGGCCATTCGGCCCCTCGAGCCTGCTCCGCCATTCAATGCGATCATGACTGATCATCCAATTTCAGTACCCAGTCCCTGCCTTCTCCCCATATCCCTTGATCCCTTTAGCCTTAAGAAATATATCCAACTCCTTCTTGAATATATTTAATGAATTGGCCTCTACTGCCTTCTGTGGTAGAGAATTCCACAGGTTCACCACTCTCTGGGTGAAGAAACTCCTCCTCGTTTATGGCCTACCCGTTATCCTTAGACTGTGACCCCTGGTTCTGGACTCCCCGACCATCGGGAACATCCTTCCTGCGTCTAGTCCTGTTAGAATTTTATAAGTTTCAATGAGATCCCCTCTCATTCTTCTAAACTCCAGCAAGTACAAGCCCAATCGACCCAATCTCTCCTCATATGTCATTCTTGCCATCCCAGGTATCAGCCTGGTGAATCTTCGCTGAACTCCTTCCATAGCAAGAATATCCTTCCTCAGATAAGGCGACCAAAACTGCACACTGAGACATTAAACCGAGGTCCCGTCTGCTCTCTCAGGTGGATGTGAAAGATCCCACAGCCACTATTCGAAGAAGAGCAGGGGGGAGTTCTCCCTGGTGTCCTGGACAACATCAATAAAACAGGTGATCTGGTCATTACCACATCGCTGCTTGTGGGAGCTTGCTGTGCGCAGATTGGCTTCCGCGTTTCCCCACATTACAACAATGACTACACTCCAAAAAAAGTACTTCATTGGCTGTAAAGCGCTTTGGGAGGTCCTGAGGTCGGGAAAGGCGCTATATAGATGCAAGCTATTCTCTCTTTAGGCCCTGGGCTCAAATTCAGTTCACACCGATAGGCTCAGTGCCGACCAGATCCAACGTGAAATTAATTCGGAGCAGTTGATGCAGGGTCACAGGGTAGAAGCTAATTTGGCTCAGATTTGGCAATCTCACTCAGAGAGGCCACAGGACGGTTGGCAAGGAAGAAGGGGGGGAAAAAAAACTGTTCCTCTGGTCTCAGTCGGACATGGTTCTGTGAGAGCAGAGGTTAAGGCAGCCAAGCTGCTTCAATGGGATGAAAGTGAGACCTGGATTCCGTACTTTGGGATCTTACAGTAAAACAGATGCGTCCCATCTGGGAGCAAGGTTGCTGGGAAAGATTTCAAACTAACATAGCCCCCCCCATGCGCAGAATAATTCTCCAGCACAGCTTGGTTTGCTGACAGATCGGAGACAACTTTCAGGCTTAAAGTAGGGGTTGCCAACACTCCAGGATTGCCCTGGAGTCTCCAGGAATTAAAGATTGATCTCCCAGGACACCACGATGAGTAACACAAAGGAAGACAAATCATAGGGGTGTTAAAATAGTGCGGCTTCTTTCCATCTTCATTGGACACTTTTGTTTATTATTTATAAAAATATTGGAGGGGGGGGGTTAAAGTGACGATTGGGTTCGAGTGATTGGAGGCCGGAGATCATGTGATCAAATCTCCATCTAGAGTTGGCAACCCAATCTTAAAAAGGGGAAAAAAATGAGTGGAAGTTGCAAATGCACAACGGGTCAGTCGGTCAGTGTCTGAAAGGGTTCGGGAGAGGAGGGGGCTGGTTCTAAACCTTCACACCCCCCCACCACCCCCCCCACCGGGGATGGTGGGCAGTTAACAACGAGCTGGTTACTCCCCGCTCAGAATTCGACCCTTTCCCTCCGTCTCTGATGCTAACCCACGGGGTCCCGCAGGCGGATGGGGCGGCCGTGCGCCGATGTAAGTCGGGGTCCCGCAGGCGGATGGGGAGGCCGTGTGCTGATGTAAGTCGGGGTCCCGCAGGCGGATGGGGCGGCCGTGCGCCGATGTAAGTCGGGGGTCCCGCAGGCGGATAGGGAGGCCGTGTGCTGATGTAAGTCGGGGTCCCGCAGGCGGATGGGGAGGCCGTGCGCCGATGTAAGTCGGGGGTCCCGCAGGCGGATGGGGAGGCCATGCGCCGATGTAAGTCGGGATCCCGCCCCGCCATTGGGACCCAGATGGCCTTTCAACGGGGGCTTGAGTGGAGAAATTCCCCACAGTTTTACCGCCACTGGGCTGAATCAGGTCAGCAACTGGTGGGAAGGATGGTGAGGAGAAAAAAAGGTCCTTTGTGGGAAATGATCTAGAGGCACTGGAGAAGGTGCAAAAAAAGATTCACAAGGAGGACACCAGAACTGAGAGGTTATAATTATCAGGAAAGGCTGAACAGGCTGGGGCTGAGGGGAGACCCGATAGAGGTCTTTAAGATTATGAAGGAGTTTGATAGGGTAGATGTAGAGAAGATGTTTCCACTTGTGGACGAGTCTAAAACTAGGGGTCATAAATATAAGATAGTCACTAATAAATCCAATAGGGAATTCAGGAGAAACTTCTTTACCCAGAGAGTGGTGAGAATGTGGAACTCGCTACCACAGGGAGTAGTTGAGGAGAATAGCAGAGATGCATTTAAGGGGAAGCTAGATAAACACATGAGGGAGAAAGGAATAGAAGGTTATGCTGATAGGGTGAGATGAAGAGGGGTGGGAGGAGGCTCGTGTGGAGCATAAACACCGGCACGGACCAGTTGGGCCAAATGGCCTCTTTCTGTGCTGTACGTTCTATCTAATTCTAGGGACTGGGAGGAGCAGTTACTGCAAACTTCTCTCGTGAATACGTCAAGTTGTAGTCAGTGAGTATATTAAGTATTTTCTGTTCATCCTCAGGCACACCCCAGTGACGCTCATTAAGGTTCTGGCCTGTCCCATCTTGCTGTTATGGTACTGGAAGTATTTCTTGCTGTTGTGTTACCTGCCTGCTTCTCTCTGTGGTCTTTTTGAAAATAGAAAGGTTTACATTTATGTAGCGCCTTTCACAACCTCAGGACATCCCAAAGCGCTTTACAGCCAATTAAGTACTTTTTGAAGTGCAGTCACTGTTGTAATGTAGGGAACGCAGGAACCAATTTGTGCACAACAAGAACATAAGAACATAAGAAATAGGAGCAGGAGTCGACCATTTGGCCCTTCGAGCCTGCTCCACCATTCAATGAGATCATGGCTGATCTTTTGCCTCAACTCCATTCACCGGCCCTATCCCCATATCCCTTGATGCCTTTACTAGTCAGAAATCTATCGACTTCTGTTTTGAATATACAGGAAACTTTTTTTTATCCGGCACGGACGGGACCGACGTGGTGCCGGTTCATCAAAAATTCTGGATAACCGAAAGCTGAGAGCTCCGTATAAAGCAACAAACCCTGTTGCTAACAGGTTCAGAACAATGGCCACAAGTTGCAAGCGTAACTGTAGCTTAGCAACAGCTGCAGCCACACCCTTGCACAGCAACAGATGGAGGAAGGCAAGTAATAAAAGTTACCTGAACCTACTCCTGAATTTTGCCGGTTAACCGAGATTTCCGGTTATTTAGGTGCCGGTAAATCGAAAGTTTCCTGTACCCAGTGACTGAGCCTCCACAGCCCTCTGGGGTAGAGAATTCCAAAGATTCACCACCCTCTGTGTGAAGAAATTTCTTCTCATCTCAGTCCTGAATGGCCGACCCTTTATCCTGAGGCTGTGGCCCCTGGTTCGAGACTCCCCAGCCAAGGGAAACATTCTCCCAGCATCCACTCTATCAAGCCCTGTATTAATTTTGTATGCTTCAATGAGATCCTCTCTCATTCTTCTGAATTCAAGAGAATACAGGCCTAGTTTACTCAATCTCTTCTCATACGACAGTTCCGCCATCCCAGGAATCAATCTTGTGAACCTTCGTTGCACTCCCTCGATCGCAAGCTCCCACACACAGCAATGTGATAATGACCAGATCATCTGTTTTTAGTGACATTGTTTGAGGGATAAGTATTGGCCCCAGGACACCGGGGACAACCCCCCTGGCTGCACTGAGAGTGTCAGCCTAGATTTTTGTGCTCAATTGGAACTCGAACCCACAATCTTCTGACTCTGAGGCGAGAGTGCTACGTACTGAGTCGCGAGTGACACCTAAAACTGAAAGTGAAAGGCTAGATTATTCATGAATCTTCTTTCTTTGAATCTTTTTCCTTTCAACTGAAGTTTCAACAAACAATTTATTCCAGTCAATCTGTTCCAACTCTTCTCTGTCTAAAATGGTGTGCCCAGTGTTGGCGATAGGCATAGTTGATTCGTAAATCCAGGAACCAGTATAGATTTGGGTCCAAGCGTGTAACGGTTATGTTACTGGACTAATTTTCCAGAGAACGTGAGTTTATATCCCACCAGGGCAGTTTATGTATTAGAATTCAGTTTAAAATAAAAGTGAACACGAAGCTGTTGGATTGTTGCAAAAAACCATCCGGTTCACTGATGTCCACTTAGGGAAGGAAACCTGCCGTCCTTACCTGGTCTGGGCCTATAGGTGACTCCAGCCCCAACACCAACATAGTTGATTGTTAACTGCCCCCTGCAGTGGCCACTCAGTTGTATCAAGACCGCTACCAGCGGCTCAAGGGGCAACTAGGGATGGGCACTAAATGCCAGTCTTGCCAGCGACGCCCACATTCCCAGAATGAAAGACTGAAAAGTAACGTGGGCCCAAAGACTTCCTTCGTTTGGTTCTATATTTTGTTGGCTACTAATCTGAGGTGCCTTGATCTCCATCCTGGATACATTGCCGAAGTCACTCACTGCGGACAACTGTCTCCTACGGATCGCTGACTCACTGAGTCGCTCTTCGTGTGTGCTCGCGCACAAACACTTAACCCGTTGGTAGAAAATCCCTTCATCCTCTATTTTAACAAGGGTGCTAACCTGTTCTAAATAAACTGGCTAATATCCCCATTAAAAGACTGGAGAAAGGTATCACACATGAAGCAAGTTTATAGAATGTACGGCACAGAAACAGGCCATTCGGCCCACCTGCTCCATGCCGGTGTTTATGCTCCACACGAGCCTCCTCCCACCCCTGCTTCATCTCACCCCATCAGCATAACCTTCTCAGAGGACACAAGTTCAAGGCTTTGGTTGTTTGCAACCCTCAAATTTTAACACATTTTCTTGAACCAAAGAGAAGCTGTTTAAGAGATGCTGGGGGTAATTTTAACCGAAACCCACCCAGCGGGAAACTGAGGGGCTCGGGTTTGAACAGCACAATAGAGAGTACGGGGTAAAAATAAAATCCCCAGTGATCGACCGGATCCCATCAGCTACTTGCTGGCATTGTTGGCTTAAACATACGCCTCGCTGGGTGAGTGGGCAAATGTTATGAGTCACACTTATCAAGGCCTTAACTACATGCAAGTTCATTTCAGTTCAAGCTGCCTCTGTGGTCATCAAGGCAATCACCCTGATGTGGTGTAGATTGTCAAGGGGGGAGGAGGTGGGATCAACTGCACAGTGAAGAAGGAACGAGCTCCCCATGCCCCCGGCTGGATGAATGAACAGGTGAAAGATGACGTATTGGTTTGCAAAGGTTGAGCAAGCCCGCAGTGAAGCTGGGATCCCAAAGACCCCAATGTAAAGGCTTCCTGCTCCATTCCTTACGCTGTCTTACTGTTACTTCCTCCAAGCCCACTATCAGCCGTTTCCTTTATCTCCCACACAATCAAACCACTAGCACGGAGGCTGCTGGTTGTTTTAGTGACTGCTCGCTTCCTCACTGCCTGCCGAACCAAATGATGCTGCTGCCCCTGTCCCCTGTGCTGCTAAATCCACCCCTTCCCCGAACTTGTTGGCAATTACTGGGAGACATCTTAACAATGTGGAGGTACGTTCAATGTACATTTTTGCTATAATGTGAGTGTTCAACAATGCACAGCGCAGCAATATAACAATTACACCCCACTGAATCTCTAGAAGTGTTGATTTTAACTCCAACCTTGAGTTAAGCAGAGAATTTTAAGGTGATTGGCAAAAGAACCCAGAGGCGGCATGAGGAGACACAGCAGGTTTTGTGATCTGGGACGCGCTGCCTGAAAGGGCGGTGGAAGCAGATTCAATAGGAACTTTCAAAAGGGAATTGGATAAATACTTGAAGAGAAAAAAATTGCAGGGCTGTGGGGAAAGAGCAGGGGGAGTGGGGCTAATTGGAGAGCTCTTTCAAAGAGCCGGCACAGGCACGATGGGCTGAATGGCCGCCTTCTGTGCTGTATTGTTCTATGACTCTAACTTGCGTTCTCAGGTCATCCCAAAGCGCTTCACAGCCGATGACGCGTTACTGAATTTATCTCAAGTGTGGTTTTTGATCATTGGTTCTTGCTGCGTTCTTGGTAACGTTGCCACAATGATATTCATTGCTTATTTCTCCCCGAGGGCGTTAACAGGCTTGATTGGCACCCCATCCACCACCTTAAACATCCACTCCCTCCACCACCGGTGCACCGTGGCTGCAGTGTGTACCGTCTACAAGATGCACTGCAGCAACTCGCCAAGGCTTCTTCAGCAGCACCTCCCAAACCCGCAACCTCTTCCACCTCAAAGGGCAAGGGCAGCAGGCGCATGGGAACACCACCACCTGCAAGTTCCCTCCAAGTCTCGCACACCATCCTGACTTGGAAATGTATCGCCAACCCTTCATCGTCGCTGGGTCAAACTCCTGGAACTCCCTCCCTAACAGCACTGTGGGAACACCTTCACCACATGGACTGCAGCGGTTCAAGAAGGCGGCTCACCACCACCTTCTCAAGGGCAATTAGGGATGGGCAATAAATGCTGGCCTTGCCAGCGACGCCCACATCCCGTAAACGAATAACCCTGGTTGGACGTATTTCTGCAGGTTTCATCAAGTGACATCCTGGAGCCAGGAGTCATGTGTAGGCCAGACCAGGTAAGGGTGGGACTGGAGTCACCTGTAGGCCAGACCAGGTAAGGGTGGGACTGGAGTCACCCATAGGCCAGACCAGGTAAGGGTGGGACTGGTGTCACATGTAGGCCAGACCTGGTAAAGGTGGGACTGGAGTCACCTGTAGGCCAGACCTGGTAAAGGTGGGACTGGAGTCACCTGTAGGCCAGACCAGGTAAGGGTGGGACTGGAGTCACCTGTAGGCCAGACCCGGTAAGGGTGGGACTGGAGTGACCTGTAGGCCAGACCAGGTAAGGGTGGGACTGGAGTCACCTGTAGGCCAGACCTGGTAAAGGTGGGACTGGAGTCACCTGTAGGCCAGACCTGGTAAGGGTGGGACTGGAGTCACCTGTAGGCCAGACCTGGTAAGGGTGGGACTGGAGTCACCTGTAGGCCAGACCTGGTAAAGGTGGGACTGGAGTCACCTGTAGGCCAGACCTGGTAAAGGTGGGACTGGAGTCACCTGTAGGCCAGACCTGGTAAGGGTGGGACTGGAGTCACCTGTAGGCCAGGCCTCAACCGAGGATTCCCCTCTACCGTGGTTGACACGGCCCTCGACCGCGTCCGTTCTATCTCCCGCACTTCAGCCCTCACCCCTGCCCCTCCTTCCCGGAACCATGATAGGGTTCCCCTTGTCCTCACCTTTCACCCCACCAGCTTCCACATTCAACGGATCATCCTCCGCCATTTCCGCCACCTCCAAAGTGATCCCACCACCAAACGCATCTTCCCCTCCCCTCCCCTTTCAGCATTCCGTAGGGACCGCTCCCTCCGAGGCACCCTGGTCCACTCCTCTATCACCCTCAGCACCCCTTCCCCTTCGCCCGGCACCTTCCCGTGCAAGCACAGGAGATGCAACACCTGCCCTTATACCTCCCCCCTTCCCACTGCCCAGGGCCCCAAACACCACTTCCAGGTGAAACAGCGATTTACTTGTACTTCTTGCAATCTAGTACACTGTATTCGCTGCTCACGATGCAGTCTCCTCTACATTGTGGAGACCAAACACAGATTGGGTGACTGCTTTGCGGAACACCTCCGTTCAGTCCGTAAGGGTGACCCCGAGCTTCCGGTTGCCTGTCATTTTAATTCACTGCCCCATTCCCACTCGGACCTCACCGTCCTTGGCCTCTTGTATTGTTCCACGGAAGCTCAGCGTAAACTCGAGGAACAGCACCTCATCTTCCGATTAGGCACTTTACAGCCTTCCGGACTCAATATCGAGTTCAACAATTTCAGATCATAACCTCGGCCCCTATTACATTTTTACTTATATTTTTTATCCACCCCTTTGTTTTGTGCCCTTCCCCCTTTTTCTCTCCCACATGGCAGCTGTCTCTCATTCTGCCAGCGCATTTCACACCTAATCTAGAGCCGTCTTTTGTCTCCACTAGTCCGGTCACCATCTCGTCTCGTTTTGAATACCTCTTAATGTCTCTTCACTTCTCTTTTCTTCTTTCCCAGCCTGGCCTCTCAATCTGTTTCATTTCCTGTGCTTTCTCAGTCTTGACAAAGGGTTTCGACCCGAAACGTTGACTCTATTTCTCTCTCCACGGATGTTGCCGGGCCTGCTGAGTTTTTCCAGCATTTTCTGTTGTTATTTCTCGTAAGGTTGGGACTGGAGTCACCTGGAGTCCAGACCAGGTAAGGGTGGGACTGGAGTCACCTGGAGTCCAGACCAGGTAAGGGTGGGACTGGAGTCACCTGTAGTCCAGACCAGGTAAGGGTGGGACTGGAGTCACCTGGAGTCCAGACCAGGTAAGGGTGGGACTGTAGTCACCTGTAGGCCAGACCAGGTAAGGGTGGGACTGGAGTGACCTGTAGTCCAGACCAGGTAAGGGTGGGACTGGAGTCACCTGTAGTCCAGACCAGGTAAGGGTGGGACTGGAGTCACCTGTAGTCCAGACCTGGTAAGGGTGGGACTGGAGTCACCTGTAGTCCAGACCAGGTAAGGGTGGGACTGGAGTGACCTGTAGGCCAGACCTGGTAAGGGTGGGACTGGAGTCACCTGTAGTCCAGACCAGGTAAGGGTGGGACTGGAGTCACCTGTAGGCCAGACCAAGTACGAGTGGGATTGGAGTGACCTAAAGCGCAGAGGAGCTGGAGTCTCTGGATTGCGACCGTACGCACAACCTTCTGACTCGGAGATGGGAGCGCTACCCACTGAGCCACGGCCGACACATCCCTCCATGGCCTGAGCACTTCCCACCCTCTGGAAGCCCCTCCTCTCCGCCCCAGCGCGTGCCCGCCTCATCTATCTCTGGCCTCCTGAGTGCGAGGAAGGGAAGGGTGTGAGCTGGGGCGGAGCTCGGCGTTTGCAGGGGGTGGCTGTGGTCGGGCCGTGAATAGACGTTGCGGCGGGGGGGGGGGGGCGGTCATCAGCAATCTCAGGACAACACTCTATGACACCCTCCTTAAACCCCTCCAACCCGCTAAACACACACCCCACGGTCAAACGTCTCTCCGAAGCCCAGCTGTTTGACCACAGCTGGGAAATTCCTCCCAGTCCTGACGCCACTGCACCGGAAGTGCGTAAACGGACTTGGCGGCGCATATCTGGGGACGTAATGGTGGGGAGCAGACAGCTCCGAGGAATGTCACACCTGTCCCATACCTTTGGCCCTCAACACGAAAGAACTTGCATTTCTATAGCGCCTTTCACAACCTCGGGACATCCTAAAGCGCTTTACAGCCAGTGAAGTACTTTTGAAGCGTAGTCACTGTTGTAATGTGGGAAATACAGCAGCCAATATTGCGCACAGCAAGGTCCACAATCAGCAATGTGATAATGACCAGATAATCTGTTTTTTAGCGATGTTGGTTGAGGGAAAAGTATTGGCCCAGGACACCAGGGAGAAATCTCCTGCTCTTCTTCGAAATAGTGGCCGTGGGATCTGTTATGTCCGCCTGAGAGAGCAGACGGGGCCTCGGTTTAAAGTCTCACCTGAAAGACGGCCCCTCCGACAGTGCAGCACTCCCTCAGTACTGCACTGGGAGCGCCAGCCTGGATTTTGTGCTCAAGTATCTGGTATGATTTGGACAGGTTGGGTGATTGGGCAGATGCATGGCAAATGCAATATAATGTGGATAAATGCGAGATTATCCACTTCGATGGCAAAAACAGGAAGACAGATTATTATCTGAACGGCAATAGATTGGGAAAAGGGGAAGTGCAACGAGACCTGGGTGTCCTTGTGCACCAGTCACTGAAGGTAAGCATGCAGGTGTAGCAGGCGGTTAAGAAGGCAAATGGTATGTTGGCCTTCATAGCGAGAGGATTCGAGTACAGGAGCAAGGATGTCTTGCTGCAGTTGTACAGGGCCTTGGTGAGACCAAACCTTGAGTATTGTGTGCAGTTTTGGTCGCCTTATCAGAGGAAGGATGTTCTTGCCATGGAGAGAGTGCAGCGAAGATTCACCAGACTGATACCTGGGATGGCAGGAATGACGTATGAGGAGAGAGTGGGTCGATTAGGCTTATATTTGCTAGAGTTTAGAAGAATGAGAGGGGATCTCATTGAAACTTATAAAATTCTAACAGGACTAGACAGACTAGATGCAGGAAGGATGTTCCCGATGGTCAGGGAGTCTAGAACCAAGGGTCACAGTCTAAGGATAAGGGGTAAGCCATTTAGGACAGAGATAAGGAGGAATTTCTTCACCCAGAGAGTGGTGAACCTGTGGAATTCTCTACCACAGAAGGCAGTTGAGGCCAATTCATTAAATATATTCAAGAAGGAGTTGGATATATTTCTTAAGGCTAAGGGGATCAAGGGATATGGGGAAAAGGCAGAGACAGGGTACTGAATTTGGATGATCAGCCATGATCTCATTAAATGGCGGAGCAGGCTCGAGGGGCCGAATGGCTGACTCCTGCTCCTATCTTCTATGTTTCTATGAGTGGGACTTGAACCCACAACCTTCTTGATTCAGAGGTGAGAGTGCTGCCCACTGAGCCTCGGCTGACACGTTAACTCTCCTGGAACTGTTTGTTATTGTTTTGGTTCTAAGTTGAGTTTCCGATCACATATTTCCTCCATCACCAAGACTGTCACATCATCTGTCTCCGCCCCGCCTCATCCCATCTGCTGCAGAAACCCTCGTCTGTGCCCCTTGTCACCTCCAGACTCGACTATTCAAAAGCTCCCCTGGACGGCCTCCCACTTTCCACCCTCCGTAAACCCCAGCTCATCCAAAACTCTGCTGCCCCGTGTCCGAACTCGCACCCAGTCCCGTTCACCCATCGCCCCCTGTGCTCGCTGACCTACATTGGCTCCCGGTCCGGCAACGCCTCGATTTTAAAATCCTCAGCCTTTTGTTCAAATCCCCTCCATGGCCTCCTCGCACCCCCCCTCCCTATCTCTGTAACCTCCTCCAGCCCCACAACCAATGATCCCTTTGCAGTTCTCTGATCCTCCCACGCAGCCAGCTCGCTGGATTCTCCGGGCAGGCGCCATACTTTGAATGGGCCGCGCAACTCTTTAAGGGGGCTGTGCACTCAAAAGAAAATTAACGGGAACATTGCCTATCAAACTCTAAGATTTCTGGCCTCCTTAAGACGCTCCTTAAAACCTACCTCATTGTCCAAGTTTCTTGGTGACCTGTCCTAATGTCTCCTTATGTGGCTCAGTGTCAAGCATTATCTCCTGTGAAGTGCCTTGGGATGTTTTACTATGTTAATGGCGCTATGTGAATGGGAGTTGTTTCTGAGGAGGTTACAGCGATAGGGAGAGGCGAGGTCATGGAAGGATCGCCGCTGCTGCTGTTGTTGTTGGGGATCTGTTCTGTGATGCGTCTTAAGAACATAAGAATTAGGAGCAGGAGTAGACCATTCGGCCCCTCGAGCCTGCTCCGCCAGTTAATAGGATCACGGCTGATCTTCGACCTCCACTCCGCTTTCCCGCCCGATCTCCATATCCCTTAATTTCTCGGGAGTCCAAAAATCTATCGATCTCAGCCTTGAATATACTCAAAGACTCAGCAGTCACAGCCCTCTGGGGTAGAGAATTCCAAAGATTCACAACCCTCTGAGTGAAGAAATTTCTCCTCATCTCAGTTTTAAATGGCCGACCCCTTATCCTGAGACTGTGACCCCTAGTTCTAGACACTCCAGTCAGGGGAAACAACCTCTCAGTATCTACCCTGTCAATCCCCCTCAGAATGTTATGTTTCTTGCGAAGTTTTATTTTGCTAAATATATGCGAGTTGTTACTGATGCTTTCCACATTCCGGCACATTCTTCGTAGTACAATGTGGACGAAACAGTGACAATCTCACATCAATCCGGTGCTTCAATCAGAGTTGGAGGATCGCACCGGGCAGAATGCCAGCTGACGCCTCCAATTGAACATTATAGAATACAGGGTGCGGTTACTTGTCGCTACACACTGACATTTTCCAATCCTTTCACTCGCGATGTGCTTCCTGCAAATTATTACTTAATTATAGCTGTTGATGTGGAGTTTCATATCAGCACACTGACTGGAGAGAAGTTTAAACAAGAAATTAATGTTTTCTATGAAATTTTCTATTTTTGCAGAATTTGAATGCTAGGGAACAGAACACTTGACATTTCAGGCACTCAGTGTCAGAAACACACACTCCCAGGGCAGGTACAGCACGGGTTAGATAGAGAATAAAGCTCCCTCTACACTGTCCCATCAAACACTCCCAGGGCAGGTACAGCACGGGTTAGATAGAGAATAAAGCTCCCTCTACACTGTCCCATCAAACACTCCCAGGGCAGGTACAGCACGGGTTAGATAGAGAATAAAGCTCCCTCTACACTGTCCCATCAAACACTCCCAGGGCAGGTACAGCACGGGTTAGATACAGAGTAAAGCTCCCTCTACACTGTCCCATCAAACACTCCCAGGGCAGGTACAGCACGGGTTAGATAGAGAAGAAAGCTCCCTCTACACTGTCCCATCAAACACTCCCAGGGCAGGTACAGCACGGGTTAGATAGAGAATAAAGCTCCCTCTACACTGTCCCATCAAACGCTCCCAGGGCAGGTACAGCACGGGTTAGATACAGAGTAAAGCTCCCTCTACACTGTCCCATCAAACACTCCCAGGGCAGGTACAGCACGGGTTAGATACAGAGTAAAGCTCCCTCTACACTGTCCCATCAAACACTCCCAGGGCAGGTACAGCACGGGTTAGATAGAGAATAAAGCTCCCTCTACACTGTCCCATCAAACACTCCCAGGGCAGGTACAGCACGGGTTAGATACAGAGTAAAGCTCCCTCTACGCTGTCCCATCAAACACTCCCAGGGCAGGTACAGCACGGGTTAGATACAGAGTAAAGCTCCCTCTACACTGTCCCATCAAACACTCCCAGGGCAGGTACAGCATGGGTTAGGTACAGAGTAAAGCTCCCTCTACACTATCCCATCAAACACTCCAAGGGCAGGTACAGCACGGGTTAGATACAGAGTAAAGCTCCCTCTACACTGTCCCATCAAACACTCCCAGGGCAGGTACAGCACGGGTTAGATACAGAGTAAAGCTCCCTCTACACTGTCCCATCAAACACTCCCAGCGCAGGTACAGCACAGGTTAGATACAGAGTAAAGCTCCCTCTACACTGTCCCATCAAACGCTCCCAGGGCAGGTACAGCACAGGTTAGATACAGAGTAAAGCTCCCTCTACACTGTCCCATCAAACACTCCCAGGGCAGGTACAGCACGGGTTAGATACAGAGTAAAGCTCCCTCTACACTGTCCCATCAAACACTCCCAGGGCAGGTACAGCACGGGTTAGATACAGAGTAAAGCTCCCTCTACACCATCCCATCAAACGCTCCCAGGGCAGGTACAGCACAGGTTAGATACAGAGTAAAGCTCCCTCTACACTGTCCCATCAAACGCTCCCAGGGCAGGTACAGCACAGGTTAGATACAGAGTAAAGCTCCCTCTACACTGTCCCATCAAACACAGAGTAACGCTCCTTTGGTCTGCTTGATGTGAATGTTTCAATGGAGACATTCAGGGGGAAAAATCCGGCCGCCTTGTGCCTCCTGTTACCTCCCCAAGGAGGCGCTAAGGCGGCAGCAAGCACCTAGCGCCTGGTTGCTGCGTTGCCAACACTTTCCGCGAAATGCAGCGGGAGGTTAGCAGAGGCGGCAGCCGGTAGCGTCCCGCCGCGCTGCTCCCCCAGCGATGATGTCATCGCCGTGGGCAGCGCCCCGGCAGCCAACTTGGCTCACGGCCCCTGACCTACCTGCAGGGTCAGGGGGGCGTTCTTGCGGCCGGGGCGGCAATAATTAAAGGGCAGGTGCCTGGCGGCCATTTTTTTTTGGCCCGTCGGCCAGCACCTGCCCCCTCTGGCCTCCTGCTGCAGGGTGCCGGCCACGATCCGTCAGCCCGGCGCTCCTCCTGAGTGCCGGGTTCTATTGCCGGCTCCCTGCTCCCTGGCGGTCCAGCAGGGCCCCGGTGCATGCTGCGCTAGGCCCCTCCCCTTCCAGCAGCACCCCGCCTCCTGCTTGGGGCGCAAGCCAATTTCCCCCCCCATAAATCGGATTAACAATTGGCGCAGTCATGTTTGCCAACAATAGTTTGGAAACTTTACCAAGTGCTTGAGAAAGCCAAGATTCATTGAGCTGGTACTTTTCCTGGGTCTTCTTCCAAGTCTCATTGTTCTCTGTTGTCGAAAATACTTGTTGAACAAGGACAGGTAGTTACTCAGGGTGCCATGGGTTAACTGAGGTATGGCAGGTGTTGAGAAGGGTCACCATGTATCGCAACACACTCAAGACGGAGGGGGTTACTCTGATGGTTTGACCTTTAGAAACTTCCCAACCTGACCTTAACATCAGTTTAAATCCCTCTGAAAAAGCGCCAGATAAATATCTGGTTCGGAGCACAATTCACGTTTTCGACAGGAACACTGATTCATGAGCATTGAGTGTGCAGCAAATTCTTTTTCCATCAGCTCAGACTAATTTGGGATTGGTACGTGGAAGTTTCGCTCTGTACAGGGCGAGTCGCACCTTGAGCATTACGTTCATCTCTAGGTTACTGAAACAGGCAAGGGCGATGTTCGAGCCTGGAGCATTGCAGTGAAGAGACACACAGCTAGTCCGCAGGGATCGGTTCATGAGGGGAGACTGGAGGTACTGGTGTATTCGGGAGGTGCGGTACCAGGTTATTCAGGTACTGGGATATTCAGGGACTGGGGTACAGGGGTATTCCGGGACTGGGGTACAGGGGTATCCTGGGACCGGGATACTCAGGTACTGGGGTATTCAGGGACTGGGGTACTGGGATATTCAGGTACAGGGGTATTCAGGGACTGGGGTACAGGGGTATTCAGGTACTTGGGTATTCAGGGACTGGGGTACTGGGATATTCAGGGACTGGGGTACAGGGGTATTCAGGGACTGGGGTATTCAGGGACTGGGGTACAGGGGTATTCAGGGACTGGGGGATTCAGGGACTGGGGTATTCTGGGACTGGGGTATTCAGGGACGGATACAGGGGTATTCAGGGACTGGGGTACAAGGGTATTCAGGTACTGGGGTATTCAGGGACTGGGGTATCAGGGACTGGATATTCAGGTATCAGGGTATTCAGGGACTGGGGTATTCAGGGGTGGGGTACTGGGGATGGGCAATAAATGCTGGCTTCGTCAGCAACACCCATGTCCCATGAATGAATTAAAAAATGGAGCAGGAGCAGGAGCAGGTTCACGGGCTGAGGGTGGTGTGATGAAATATATTCCATTCATCACTGCCTGTTTTCTGTGTCTTCTAACTGCCTGCTTTCTGTGTCTTTTCCCTTCCCCCAGTCCTCATGTATTATGCATTGGAATGTGCTGGAACTGGTTGTGTGCAGGGCTCCGCCCATACCTGGCTCCTTTGTAATCTAACTTCAGTCCGGCATCAGCCTCCTGAAGGTAGACATCTCTCTATTTTACGTGTTATGTTCTGAGTTAATAAAAGCCTTACTTTTGTTCTGCTAACTTCGAGTCTCGGAATAATTGAGGCACATCAATTTTATTAACTCAATTTTCAACACTATGGATCAACTCCTGAAACCCGAACGTTTGGATTTGGATCAACATGCTCCGGACGCATCAGCACGCTTCGGACACTGGTTTGACTGTATGGAATTCTTCCTGGACAATTCCGCAGCCGTCAAAGACGCTACGGACACTGCGAAGATGAGACTCGGAATGCTACGGAATTGGGTAAGCCACCGGGTTTACCCCCTCATCCAAGACGCCGATACGTACCTGGCCGCCTGCAACACCTTAAAGGCGCATTACCAGCAGCCTACGAATGAGGTGTATGCTAGGCATCTACTCGCTACTCGCGCACAGCGACCTGGGGAATCGGTGGAGGAGTTCCTAAGCATCCTGAAAAAGCTTGGCAAGGACTGTAAGTGCCGAGATGTAAAAGCCGCAGTGTACACCGACGAGCTTGTTCGCGATGCCTTTATCACAGGCCTCAGCTCCACTCACATCCGGCAAAGACTGCTGGAAAAAACGGGGTTGGACCTGAAACAGGCTGCGGACACCGCGCGGTCCCTGGAGATGGCCCAGAGAAACTCGGACGCCTACTCTTCAGCCCGCGCCGCCCACGCCGCCACGTGTGCGCCGAGGGCACCGCCATCTTGGAAGGCATCTTCCCCGCCCGGCAGCCCGACACCGGCGGGGCCCAGCTCTCCCCCCAGAAGCCCGACGACAGCCGCGACGCGTCAAGGACCCAACTGCTATTTCTGCGGGCAGCCAAAGCACACCAGAAACCTGTGCCCGGCGAAAGGCACCACCTGCTTTAAGTGTGATAAGAAGGGGCACTTCGGGAAGGTGTGCAGAGGGAACCCCGCCGGAAAACCAACCGCCGGAAAACCCGCCACCGCCGCGTGTGCGCCGTGGGAGCGGCCATCTTGGACGCCATCTTGCCCGACCTCGTGGGGTCCGCCATCTTATGAGCAGACAGCGTGGACGCCATCTTGTCTCGATCAGGGCCCTACAGTGGCATCGGTCACAGTGGACCAGACCAGGCCGCATCCGCTATCCAAATCAATGGTGGACATCGAGGTAAACGGGTGCCGGGTTAAATGCTTAATTGACAGTGGAAGCACGGAGAGTTTTATCCACCCTGAACTGGCACAACAACTCTCCCTAAAGGTGGTCCCTGCTCAGGGTACCATCTCTATGGCCGATAAAACCCAGACATCGACCATTCTGGGTTACTGCACGGTACAATTGTGCGTTAACGGAACTGTGTATGATAATTTTAAAGTATTAATCATGAAGAATCTATGTGCGAGCGTGATCTTGGGTTTGGATTTCCAGTGCAACCACCAAAGCATCACGCTCAAGTACGGTGGGTCCCAGCCGCCCCTCACAGTGTGCGGTCTGGCTACCCTGAAGGTAAAGCCGCCTTCGCTATTCGCGAACCTTACCCCTAACTGCCGGCCAATAGCGACCAAAAGCAGGAGGTACAGCTGGGAGGACAGGCGGTTTATCGCGACCGAGGTAGACAGGCTCCTGAAAGAGCGCATTATTGAACACAGCAACAGCCCGTGGCGCGCCCAAGTGGTAGTGGTAAGGGGTAGCGAGAAGAAACGGATGGTGATCGACTATAGTCAAACGATCAACAGGTACACCCTACTAGACGCCTACCCGCTACCCCGCATATCAGAAATGGTGAACCAAATCGCCCAATACCGGGTGTTCTCCACCATCGACCTCAAGTCAGCGTACCACCAGCTCCCTATCAGACCAGAGGACCGCCCGTACACCGCCTTCGAGGCGAACGGACGCCTCTACCAATTCCTCAGAGTCCCCTTTGGGGTGACGAACGGGGTCTCGGTCTTTCAGAGGGAGATGGATCGCATGGTCGATGACCACCACTTGCAGGCAACCTTCCCCTACCTCGACAACGTCACCATCTGCGGTCACAACCAGCAGGATCACGACTCGAACCTCGAGAGGTTCCTGAAAACCGCACAAAAACTCAACCTCACCTATAACGAGGACAAGTGCGTTTTCAACACCACGCGCCTCTGCATACTGGGCAGCGTGGTGGAGAATGGGGAAATCGGACCAGACCCCGACCGATTGCGCCCCCTACGGGAGCTGCCCCTGCCCAACACTCCCAAAGCCCTGAAAAGGTGCCTGGGGTTATTTTCTTACTATTCCCAATGGGTCCCCAACTACTCCGACAAAGCCCGCCCCCTCTTGAAAGCATCCTCTTTTCCGCTCTCTGCTGAGGCCCACGCCGCCTTCAAAAGCATTAAGCAGGATATTGAGCGGGCCACGCTACAGGCAGTGGACGAGAACACTCCATTTCAAGTGGAAAGTGATGCGTCCGACTTCGCCTTGGCGGCCACCCTCAACCAGGCGGGGCGGCCCGTAGCTTTCTTCTCGAGGACCCTCCAAGGCCCCGAGATCAGACACTCCTCCGTGGAAAAGGAGGCCCAAGCCATCGTGGAGGCAGTGCGCCACTGGCGCCACTACCTAGCCGGCAAACGCTTCACCCTACTTACCGACCAGCGATCGGTAGCGTTTATGTTCAACAATAAACAGAGGGGGAAGATTAAAAATGATAAGATTCTCAGGTGGCGGATCGAGCTCTCCACTTTCGAGTACGACATCATTTACCGGCCAGGGGCCCTTAACGAATCCCCTGACGCCCTCTCACGAGGGATGTGTGCCAGCGCCACCGAGGATCGGCTACAGACCCTCCACAACGACCTCTGCCACCCAGGGGTCACGCGGCTGTTCCACTTCATAAAGTCCCGTAACTTACCCTACTCGATTGAGGAAGTTCGGTCTCTGACCAGGAACTGCCGCACTTGCGCTGAGTGCAAGCCTCGGTTCTACCGCCCAGATAGAGCCCACTTAATCAAAGCTACACGGCCCTTCGAGCGGCTCAGCTTAGATTTCAAGGGCCCCCTCCCGTCCGTCGACCGCAATGTTTACTTCCTGAACATTGTGGACGAATACTCCCGTTTCCCATTCGCCTTCCCCTGCCCAGACATGACCAGCGCCACGGTCATTAAATGCCTCAACAGCCTGTTCTGCCTGTTCGGTATGCCGAGCTATATCCACACGGATAGGGGGGCGTCCTTCATGAGTGAAGAGCTACGCCAGTACATGCTGTCCAAGGGGATCGCCACGAGCCGTACCACCAGCTACAACCCCCGGGGTAACGGCCAGGTGGAGCGAGAGAACGGGACAGTGTGGAAAGCAGTCACTCTAGCTCTAAGGACCAAGGGCCTCCCTATCTCCCGCTGGCAGGAAGTCCTCTCGGATGTGCTCCATTCGATACGGTCGCTATTGTGTACGGCCACTAATACCACGCCTCATGAACGAATGTTTGTCTTTCCCCGGAAATCCACCTCGGGCGTATCCATGCCGTCATGGCTCTCCACCCCAGGTCCGGTACTCGTGCGAAGGCATGTGAGGGGCCACAAGACGGACCCTCTCGTGGAGCCAGTACACCTACTCCACGCCAACCCCCAATACGCATATGTCCGGCACGCCGACGGAAGGGAGGACACCGTGTCCATAAAAGACGTCGCCCCAGCCGGCATCAACAACAACCACGGCAATAGCAGCGACGACGATCACAGCAACCCTTACCCACCCACTATTCTTTCATCACCCCCGGAAGAACATCGACCAACGGCACCCCCACCAACTACCCCTTCAACAACCCCGGCGGCACCCCCGGCAGAGACCCAGGAGGCTACCGGGGACACCCAGCCGACACCCGCGGCACCACAACAGCCACGTCGGTCGCAGAGGACTATCAAACCCCCGAACAGACTAAATCTATAGAAGGGGTGAATGTGATGAAATATATTCCATTCATCACTGCCTGTTTTCTGTGTCTTCTAACTGCCTGCTTTCTGTGTCTTTTCCCTTCCCCCAGTCCTCATGTATTATGCATTGGAATGTGCTGGAACTGGTTGTGTGCAGGGCTCCGCCCATACCTGGCTCCTTTGTAATCTAACTTCAGTCCGGCATCAGCCTCCTGAAGGTAGACATCTCTCTATTTTACGTGTTATGTTCTGAGTTAATAAAAGCCTTACTTTTGTTCTGCTAACTTCGAGTCTCGGAATAATTGAGGCACATCAGGTGGGCCGTTCCGAGCACTGTTTGCTGCTGTTCTTATCAATCGGGCTGTCAGTTGCTGTGAATCAGGACGTTGGTTCAAAGCAGCAGCTGTGGCTCTGAGCAATTACTTAAAACATCCAACAGCAGGATTGGAAACTCCAGATAGCCATGAGGTCAAGTGTTGTGTACCAGTTCCTGCCATTGTACTTTCTGAGGGATTTGCTGCAATACTGTGCCTGGGTTTTAAATTCACTTTGGTCTTTTCTGAATATTGAAGGAAATAGACGGCAAAGCCGCTAGGAAAGGGGGAGGGTTACAGGTTACAGGAAAGTAGTTTCATCCTGAAGGGAGATTAAACCTTCGCAGGACAGTGTGACAGAGTCTCTCGTCCAGCAATGTGATTGAAACTGTTTTGCATATTCAGAGTCCAAAAGGTTGAATGAAGAAAGATTTGCATTTCTATAGCTCCTTTCACATCCTCGGTCATCCCAAAGCGCTTTGCAGACAAGGAAGTACCTTTTGAAGTGTAGTTGCTGTTGTAATGTAGGAAACATGGCAGCCAATTTGCGCACAGCAAGCTCCCACAAATGAGTTCATCTCCTGATGGTTTCTGCCTGTAGTTTTTCTTGTTGTTAATGCTCCTGCAAAGCCCTGCCAAGATACGGTCGCTGTCCCACCGTGTGGGCCGCCCTCTGATACCTCGCTCAACGGGCCAACCCGCACATCTGATTCTAGATAATGAGCGTGAATGCGAGCAGGCTATTCCACTGTGGAGTGTGCTGACAGTCAAACCCGATCCTGGCCTCTCCTGACATCCACACACAGACACACCCACTTGTGCATGTTACACGCTCACACACACACACACACACACATACACATGTGGATGCGCACACACACTCACACACATGCTGCACACTCACACAAACACACATGTGCCGCACACACACACATATGTGTTGTGTATGTACCTTTAAGGGAATAACTGGTCTTAGACTGCAGTACCGGCAGTGACCACCCCTGTATAAAAGGCCCTAGCAGGCTTCTGTAGTTTCAGTTTCAAGCTGCCTCTTGTTCAGTAAAGTACCTGTTAAACTGTTCTCCCGAAGTCCGTGTATTATTGAGGCACGGACTTTACAATATGGACATGCATACACACTCACACAAACACACATGAGCCGCACACACACACACACACACACATATGGACATGCATATACACTCACACAAACACACACACACGCATACACAAACACAGCTATGCACACATACACGGATGCATAGATGCACACGCCAGCCATTTTGAAGCTGGGTAATGCTCAGCATCAGGAACCCTGACTTTTTTCCCTCCTGAACCTTGGACTACGGCTAAATGGTGGCAAAGGAAATTCTCCAAGGGTTAAGTGTTAGCACGGTGACCTCACCCGGCTCCAGAATATTCGAGAGCAAGCGTTTCAGTGCTCAGCGACCGTCTCTCGGCCAGATTACTTGCATCGTGCCAAGACTAGCCATCTCCACCCGAGACATTTAGGTAGGTTCGCTTCCTTGGTGGCTCACAGGGGAGGTTTCTCAGTGAGGAACTGAGGCACACAGACCTGGTCTGTGCGGATGCAGCAGCGCTGGTGGCAGAGCTGCAGCAGTGGGTCGCGGTGCTTCACTCCACCCAAGGGAACCCCGCTGGCAAGTGCCTGGGTGACCAGACTCAACTGAGAAGCTCACGGGATTGGGGGTGATATATTAGCATGGATTGAGGATTGGTTAACGGACGGAAAACAGAGAGTAGGAATAAGCGGGTCATTTTTGGGATGGCAGGCTGTAACTAGTGGGGTGCCGCAAGGATCAGTGTTGGGGCCTCAGCTATTCACAATCTACATCGCATTAATGTGGCTAATGGAACACTAGTGGTCTCCAAAATCCCTTTCCTCCTCCACAGCTCCCAGTTTTTCACCATTAAGAAAATAAATGCATTTGTTTTTCTTGGATCCAAAGTCGATCACCGCGCCCTGAACTCCATCTGTTACAGTTTTGCCTGCTCACTTAATCTGTCCCTTCGTTACTTCCTGCTCCCATCCGCACAACTTACTGTGCCTCCTAACTTCCGTATGCTGGTGAATTGTTCGATTGCAAAAAAAGTCCCAGAGATTTTACTAACTACGTGTTGTAATGTGTTGCCATGCCAACTGTAAGATCAAGTTGCTGCAACTCAAGGCTCCAGCTCCCTTCTCTGCAGTAAAAGGAGAAGGATGCAAAAATCTCAAAGGGTTTTTATTGGGCAATAAATACTGCTCTGTTGTTGAAATAACATTGAATAATAAAACTCGGTGCCAAATGTTTCCTCCCACTTCATTGCTGCTGTTTGCCAAAGCCTCTCCTTCCTGCAGTGCAGTTCCCGGGCCGGCCGTTCTTGGTGGTGGTAAGGAAGAGATGGCGGGCTATTCAATTATGGGGAGCATCGCCGCCCATCGCGAAACTGGCCTCATCCGACGTCGATTCACACGCAACGCCCAGCGACTGTGAGCAGCCTCCATGTGTAGCTTTGCAGGGAGCACTGAACCCCAGTTGCCTGCACACCTGAGGTCAGCTAGCCAAAGGTCACTCGGGGAGTGAACCAGAGACCCTTTTGGTCCACGCTTTTGTCACCTCCAGACTCGACTATTCCGACACTTTCCTGGCCGGCCTCCCACCTTCCACACTCTGTAAACCTCAGCTCATCCAAAACTCTGCTGCCCCGTGTCCGAACTCTCACCAAGTCCCGTTCACCCATCACCCCCTGTGCTCACTGCCCCGTGTCCTAACTCGCACCAAGTCCCATTCACCCATCGCCCCCTGTGCTCACTGCCCCGTGTCCTAACTCGCATCAAGTCCCGTTCACCCATCACCCCCTGTGCTCCCGGTCCAGCAATGCCTTGATTTTTAAAATCTCATTCTTATTTTCAAATCCCTCCAAGGCCTCGCCCCCTCCCTATCTCTGTAACCTCCTCCAGCCCTACAACCCTCCAAGATCTCTGTGCTCCTCCAATTCTGGCCTCTTGCCCATCCCCAATTTTAATCGCTTCACCTTCAGCTGCCTGGGCCCTAAGCTCTGGAATTCCCTCCCTAAACCTCTCCGCCTCTCTACCTCTCTTTCCTCCTTTAAGATGCTCCTTAAAAACCCTCTTTGACCAAGCCTGTCCTAATATCTCGTTATGTGGCTCGGTGTCAAATATTGTTTGATATTCTCTCCTGTGAAGCGGGGGGTGGGGGTGGGGGTTGGGGGGTGGAGTGGGGGTGGGGTGGAGAGCGGGGGGGGGTGGGGTGGAGGGCGGGGGTTGGGGTGTGGAGTGGGGGTGGGGTTGGGGAATAGGGTATGGGAGGTTGGGGGGAAGGGAGTTGCTTACAATCCTCTTGTGAAAATCTGTAGGCTCCTGGGTGTGAGGGAAAGGGCGGTGTGACAATATAGGCCCTGGGCTTCAATTATGGTGCCAGTTTTCAGACAAATGGTGTGTGTAGAGGCGGCAGGTTTTAGATAGTAATTCAATTTAACGCTGGTTATCTTTTATCTTTATATACCCTGCAGATGTTTCTAAATTGTTTTTGTCTATAAAGAGTTGGACTATTGAACCCAATGTGATCTCTACATTCAAGCACAAAGGTTGGTGTTGAGTGATATTGAGACCTGTGCTGTAAACCCAATGTCATTGTCAGGGCGAGTTACATCGTCACTTCAGACCCTGTATCTCCTCCTCGCCCACCCCCCGCCGCCCCCCCCCCCGCCTCATCAGTATCTCGACTGCTGCCTCTGGTTGGGACGGTTTCTGTGCCAATGCTGGGCCTCCATTGAACCTTGACATTGTCTGGCTGCTTGTACCTCTTCCAGGTGTCCATTCTCCACATGTGATCCTTTAGTTGTCAACTGTGGCTCAGTGGCTGGCACTCTCCCCTCCAAGTCAGAAGGTCTGAGGGAGTGCTGCACTGTTGGAGGTGCCGTCTTTCGGATGAGACGTTAAACCGAGGCCCCGTCTGCTCTCTCAGGTGGGTGTAAAAGATCTCATGGGACTATTTCGAAGAAGAGCAGGGGAGTTCTCCCCGGTGTCCTGGCCAATATTTATCCCGCAATCAACATCACTAAAACAGATGATCTGGTCATTATCACATTGCTGTTTGTGGGAGCTTGCTGTGCGCAATTTGGCTGTCGCATTTCCTACATTTCAACAGTGACTACACAAATGCACTTCATTGGCTGTAAAGCACTTTGGGATGTGCTGAGGTCGTGAAAGGTGCTTATATAAATGCAAGTCTTTTTGACATAGGAACAGGGGGAGGCCATTCAGCCCCTTGAGTCTGTTCTGCCATTCTATTAGATCATGGCTGATCTGAACCTCAACTCCATTTACCCGCCTTAGCCCCATATCCCTTGATACTCTTACCCAACAAAAATCTATCAATGTCAGTCTTCAAAGCTCCAATTCACCCCCAGCCTCCACAGCTTTTTGGGGGAGAGACTTCCAGATTTCCACTGCTCTTTGTGTGAAGAAGTGCTTCCTGACATCACCCCTGAACGGCCTGGCTCTAATTTTATGGATAGGCCTTCTAGTTCTTGATTCCCACATCAAGGGATATAGAGCACCGCTGGTTAAATGGGATCGAGCCACGGTCTAGTTGAATGGCGGAACAGGCTCGAGGGGCTGAATGGCCTCCACCTGTTCCTATGTTCCTGTAAGCCCTCAGCGTCTGCCATCCCCAAGTTTGTGTGGAAGCAAGACATCCTCGGTTCCGAGGGACTGCCTAAGAAGGAAGGAGATGGATAGTTTAGTTTGACAGTTAAAGTAGAATCAAAAGTGTTGTATTAATTGCAGAGATCGTGGCCAATTTAGCTGAGTAAATGTTGTTGCTTCAGGAAGATTGAGGTGAGTCTTTGTTATCAGCAGATTCCTCTGATATATGGCAGGTTTTGCTTTTTTTCCCCCAGGCTTTACAACACGGGCTTTGAGTATGAATCAGTTATTTATTAGAAGCTCTAGTTGATTCCTACACGCAAGAGGAGCTGAGATCTACTTCAAGAATATGTGCTGGGACTGTCGATTTCCTGCACCCCACCCCCCACCACCCCCCCACCCACCGCCAGCATTAAAACACAGAAACATAGAAGATAGGAGCAGGAGTAGGCCATTCGGCCCCTCGAGCCTGTTCCGCCATTCAATGCGATCATGGCTGATCATCCAAACTCAGTACCCTGTCCCTGCCTTCTCCCCATATCTCTTGATCCCCTTAGCCTTAAGAAATATATCTAACTCCTTCTTGAATATATTTAATGAACTGGCCTCAACTGTCTTCTGTGGTAGAGAATTCCACAGGTTCACCACTCTCTGGGTGAAGAAATTCCTCCTCATCTCAGGCCTAAATGGCTTACCCCTTATCCTTAGACTGTGACCCCTGGTTCTGGACTCCCCCGCCATCGGGAACATCCTTCCTGCATCTAGTCTGTCTAGACCTGTTAGAATTTTATACGTTTCAATGAGATCCTCTCTCATTCTTCTAAACTCTAGCGAATATAAGCCGAATCGACCCAATCTCTCTTCATATGTCATTCCTGCCATCCCAGGTATCAGTCTGGTGAATCTTCGCTGCACTCCCTCCATGGCAAGAACATCCTTCCTCAGATAAGGCGACCAAAACCGCACACAATACTCAAGGTGTGGTCTCACCAAGGTCCTGTACAACTGCAGAAAGACATCCTTGCCCCTGTACTTGAATCCTCTCGCTATGAAGGCCAGCATACCATTTGCCTTCTTAACCGCCTGCTGCACCTGCATGCTTACCTTCAGCAACTGGTGCACAAGGACACCCAGGTCTCGTTGCACTTCCCCTTTTCCCAATCTATTTCCATTCAGATAATAATCTGCCTTCTTGTTTTTGCCACCAAAGTGGATAACCTCGCATTTATCCACATTATACTGCATCTGCCATGCATCTGCCCAATCGCCCAACCTGTCCAAATCGTACTGGAGTTTCTCTGCATCCTCCTCACAGCACACACGCCCACCCAGCTTTGTGTCAGCTGCAAATTTGGAGATATTACATCTAGTTCCCTCGTCTAGATCATTAATATATATTGTGAATAACTGGGGTCCTAGCACCGATCCCTGCAGTACCCCACTAGCCTTCCACTCGGAAAACGACCCGTTTATTCCAACTCTTTGCTTCCTGTCTGCCAACCAGTTTTCTATCCAAGTCAGTACTGTACCTTACCCCCAATCCCATGTGCTTTAACTTTGCACGCTAGTCTCTTATGCGGGACCTTATCAAAAGCCTTCTGAAAGTCCAAATACACCACATCCACTGGTTCTGCCTTATCTATTCTACCAGTTACATCCTCAAAAAATTCCAGTGGATTAGTCAAGCATGATTTACCTTTTGTAAATCCATGTTGACTTTGTCCGATCCTGTCACTGTTTTCCAAGTGCTCTGCTATTACATCTTTTATAATGGACTCTAGCATTTTCCCCACTACCGATGTCAGGCTTACCGGTCTGTAATTCCCTGTTTTTTCTCTACCACCTTTTTTAATTAGTGGGGTTACATTAGCTACCCTCCAATCCATGGGAACTGTTCCAGAGTCTATAGAATTTTGGAAGATGACCAGCAATGCATCTACTATTTCTAGGGCCACTTCCTTAAGTACCCTAGGATGTAGATTATCAAGCCCTGGGGATTTATCGGCTATCAATCCCGTCAATTTCCCTAACACCATTTCCCTACAAATACTGATTTCATTCAGTTCCTCCCTCTCATTAGACCCTATGTTCCCCGACATCTCTGGGAGTTTATTTGTGTCCTCCTCTGTGAAGGCAGAACCAAAGTATGTATTTAATTGGTCTGCCATGTCTTTATTCCCCATTATAAATTCCCCTGATTCTGACTGCAAGGGACCTACGCTTGACTTTGCCAATCTTTTTCTCTTCACATATCTATAGAAGATTTTACAGTCAGTTCTTATGTTCCCTGCAAGCTTACTCTCATACTCTATTTCCCCCCTCTTAATTAATCCCTTTGTCCTCCTTTGCTGAATCCTAAACTGCTCCCAATCTTCAGGTTTGCTGCTTTTCTGGTCAATTTATATGTCCTCTCCTTGGATCTTATGCTATCTCTAATTTCCCTTGTTAGCCAATGTTGAGTCACCTTTTTTGTTTTATTTTTATGCCAAACAGGGATGAACAAATTCTGTAGTTCATCCATGTTATCTTTAAATGTTTGCCATTGCCTATTCACCATCAACCCTTTAAGTAACATTCCCCAATCCATCCTAGCCAACTAGCGCCTCATACCATCGTAGTTTCCCTTATTTAAATTCAGTACCCAAGTCTCTGAATCAACTACTTCACTCTCCATCTTAATGAAGAATTCTATCATATTATGATTGCCCCTCCCCAAGGGGCCTCGCACAACAAGATTGCTAATGAATCCTTTCTCATTACATAATACCCAGTCTAAAATGGCCTGATCTCTAGTTGGTTCCTTGACATATTGGTCCAGGAAACCATCCCATATGCACTCTAGGAATTCCTCTTCCACAGTATTGTTACTAATTTGGTTAGACCAATCTATATGTAGATTAAAGTCACCCATGATAACTGCTGTGCCCTTATTGCACGCATCTCTAATTTCCCGTTTAATGCCATCCCCAACTTCAGCATTACTGTATGGGGGTCTGTATACAACTCCCACTAACGTTTTCTGCCCCTTAGTATTTCTCAGCTCTACCCATACAGATTCCATATCATCAGAGCTAATATCCTTCATTACTATTGTGTTAATCTCCTCTTTAACCAGCAATGCTACCTCACCGCCTTTTCCCTTTTGCCTGTCCTTCCTGAATATTGAATACCCCTGGATGTTGAATTCCCAGCCTTGGTCACCCTGGAGCCATGTCTCTGTAATCCCAATTAAATCATATCCATTTACATCTATTTGTGCAGCTAATTCATCCACCTTATTACGAATGCTCCTCACATTAAGACACAAAGCCTTCAGGCTTGTTTTTTTAACACTCTTAGACCTTTTAGAATTATTGTTTACTGTGGCCATGTTTGATTTACACCCTTGATTTCTCTGCCTTCCACTTTTGCTTTTCTCCTTCCTGTCTTTTGCTTCTATCCTTGCTTCCCTTTCCTCTGTCTCCCTGCATAGGTTCCCAACCCCCTGCCACTTTCGTTTAAACCCTCCCCAACAGCACTAGCAAATACTCCCCCTAGGACATCGGTCCCGGTGCTGCCCAGGTGCAAACCGTTCAGTTTGTACTGGTCCCACCTCCCCCAGAACTGGTTCCAATGTCCCAGGAATTTGAATCCCTCCCCCTTGCACCATTCTTCTAGTCATGTATTCATCTGAAATATCCTTCTATTTCTACCCTGACTAGCACGTAGCACTGGTAGCAATCCTGAGATTACTACCTTTGAGGTCCTATTTTTAAATTTACCTCCTAATCCCCTATATTCTGCTTTTAGGACCTCATCCCATTTTTTACCTATATCGTTGGTACCTATATGCCCCACGACAACTGGCTGTTCACCCTCCCGCTCCAGAATGCCCTGCAGCCACTCTGAGACATCCTTGACCCGTGCACCAGGGAGGCAACATACCATCCTGGAGTCTCATTTGCGGCCGCAGAAACGCCTATCTATTCCCCTTACAATAGATTCCCCTCTCACTATAGCTCTCCCGCTCTTTTTCCTCCCGTCCCGTGCAGCAGAACCACCCATGGTGCCAGGAAGTTGGTTGCTGCTGCCTTCCCCTGATTAGCCATCCTCCCCAACAATATCCAAAGTGGTATATCTGTTTGAGAGGGGGATGGCCACAGGAGACCCCTGCACTACCTGCCTGTGCCGACTACTCTGCCTGGCGGTCACCCGTTCCCTTCCTGCCTGTGCAGCCTTTACCTGCGGTGTGACCAACTGATTAAACGTGATATCCACAACATCCTCAGCATTGCAAATGCTCCAGTATGTATCCATTCACAGCGCCAGTGCCGCAATGCGGTCTGCCAGTAGCTGCAGCTGGATACACTTCCCGCACACATGGTCGTCAGGGACACAGGAAGTGTCCCTGATTTCCCACATAGTGCAGGAGGAGCATGCCACGGGGCCGAGCTTTGCTGCCATGACTTACCCTTTAATTAATTTAAATTAAATCAATACCACCAATTATACTACAATTAAATGATATACTCAAGGGCCCTTGTTTCCTAGCACTCCCCACTACACAAGAGACCTTAGAAACTATAACCACAAAATTAAGACGTTCTAAACTTAATAGACTATGAACCTTAACTGTCAAACTATAGAGTAGTATAAGTACTCACCCAATCAGCTCCTTCCTCCTGCCCGCATCATGTTTTGAATCGTGACGTGGGCCGATCTGCGAGATTGGTAAGCCTCTGTAAAAAAGCCCACAAAAGTGAGTTTAAATACTCACTGAACCTCTGCTCTCACCGCTCCCGACACTGGCCTGTGAAAAAAAGCCCGCGAAAGTGAGTTTAAATACTCACTGAACCTCTGCTCTCGCTGCTCCCGACAATGGCATTGTCTCCCCTCTCCTATAAACGTTGACTCCTCGTTATAGCAGAGTTTCATGGGTGCCTGTTCTCCAGAACTCCTCTCCTCCTCAGTGTTCAGCTGCAGCCCATGACGGTTATAACCTCAGTAAATGTGGAGAGGCTGGAGAAGCTGGGGTTGTTCTCCTTAGAGCAGAGAAGGTTACAAGGAGATTTAATAGAGGGGTTCAAAATTATGAGGGGTTTTGATAGAGTAAGAACATAAGAAATAGGAGCAGGAGTCGGCCATTCGGCCCTTCGAGCCTGCTCCGCCATTCAATGAGATCATGGCTGATCTTCTGCCTCAACACCATTCACCGGCCCTATCGCCATATCCCTTGATGCCCTTACTAGTCAGAAATCTATCGACTTCTGTTCTGAATATACCCAATGACTGAGCCTCCACAGCCCTCTGGGGTAGAGAATTCCAAAGATTCACCACCCTCTGTGTGAAGAAATTTCTCCTCATCTCAGTCCTGAATGGCCGACCCTTTATCCTGAGGCTGTGTCCCCTGGTTCGAGACTCCCCAGCCAAGGGAAACATTCTCCCAGCATCCACCCTATCAAGCCCTGTAATAATTTTGTATGCTTCAATGAGATCCCCTCTCATTCTTCTGAATTCAAGAGAATACAGGCCTAGTTTACTCAATCTCTTCTCATATGACAGTCCTGCCATCCCAGGAATCAGTCTGGTGAACCTTCGTTGCACTCCCTCTATGGCAAGTATATCCATCGTTAGGTAAGGAGACCAAAAGTGTACACGGTACTCCAGGTGTGGTCTGACCAAGGCCCTATATAATTGGAGTAAGACTTCTTTACTCCTGTACTCAAATCCTCTTGTACTGAAGGCCAGCATACCATTTGCCTTCCTAATGGCTTGCTGCACCTGCACATTCACTTTCAGTGACTCATGTACAAGGACACCCTTGATAGTAGATAGGGAGGTAACCAGAGGACACAGATTTAAGGTAATTGGCAGACGAGTCAGCGGGGGAGATGAGGAGAAATTATTTTTTTACGCAGCGAGTTGTTATGATCTGGAATGCGCTGCCTGAAAGGGCGGTGGAAACATTCAATAATAACTTTCAAAAGGGAATTGGAGAAATACTTCAAAAGGAAAAATTTGCGGGGCTCTGGGGGAAGAGCAGGGAGACTGGGACTAGTTGGAGAGCCCTTTCACAGAGCCAGCATGGGAACGATGGGCCGAATGGCCTCCTTCCTTGCTGTGTGATTCTGTGAAAATGCATCTTAAGAGGCTATTCAACTGCAGGGGGATGCATCGCAGTCACCCTGACATCGGCACGTGTCCAGCCGGCGTTGCTGGGTTATAATCAGGAGTAGGAACCAGTGACGGAGCCAGTGGTGTGGTTGGGGGTGTGGGGGGGGCGCGTGGTGGCAGCGGTTGGGGAGGTGACCAACTTCAAAAAGTACTTCATTGGCTGTGAAGCACTTTGGGACGTCCTGCGGTTATGAAAAACTTATAAAATTCTAACAGGACTAGACAAACTAGATGCAGGAAGGATGTTCCCGATGGCGGGGTAGTCCAGAACCAGGGATCACAGTCTAAAGATAAGGGGTAAGCCATTTAGGACTGAGATGAGGAGGAATTTCTTCACCCAGAGAGTGGTGAACCTGTGGAATTCTCTACCACAGAAGGCAATTGAGGCCAATTCATTAAATATATTCAAGAAGGAGTTAGATATATTTCTTAAGGCTAAAGGGATCAAGGGATATGGGGAGAAGGCAGGAACAGGGTACTGAATTTGGATGATCAGCCATGATCTCATTGAATGGCGGAGCAGGCTCGAGGGGCCGAATGGCCTACTCCTGCTCCTATCTTCTATGTTTCTATGAAAGGCGCCATATAAATGCAAATTCTTTCTTTTTCTCCATACCCTGGAGTGCTGTGATTGGCTAGCTGAGAGAATGAACCGTTCACAGTGCTGTTCTTTGTGGCCTGGTGTCTTTATCTGCTTCACAGCAACAACTTGCATTTATATAGCGCCTTTAACGTAGTAAAACGTCCCAAGGTGTGAGCCACCTCATTTCATTTTCGTTTTGAGATTACAATTGAGATCCCGCTGGGATCTTCCCATTCAAAGTCAGAAACCAGATCGGACGAAATCCAAAAATGAATCTAGATAAACCACGGCAGGAATTAAGATTTTCACAAGTTCGGTCCACCTGACACAGCTTGACCGCCTCGCATCAGGCAATCCCGGTCAGGCCCAGTTGTGTGGGAGTTACAATCGGCCTCACCTCCTCAGGATCAAAAGAGGGACAAAGTCGGCCAGGGTTTCCGAGCATTGGCGGAGCTTACTTAGCCAACTGGGGATGGGTTGGGGGGGCGGGGGTCCTAACATGAGGTCTGGCTGACTCAGCAGGTTGGGGACCGAAGGTGGGGCTGGGGAATGCCGAGTTACCTCATCCGAAAAGCTGAGCCGGGAACCGCACAGCTTAGCAGCCCGAAAGCAGCTGATAGAGGTTCCTGGGAGATCCTCCATAGCCAACCTCAGAAATGTTTGCGGGGGGTGGGGGGTGGGGTGGGTGCGGGGGAGGTGGGTCATGACCTCCTTGACCTTCCCAACCACCCCCCCCACACCACTGGGTCCGTCACTGGTTCCTACTCCTGATTACAACCCAGCGACGCTGGCTGGACACGTGTCGAGGTCAGGGTGACTGCGATGCCTCCCCCCTGCAGCTCAATAGCCTGTCAAGATGCATTTTCATGGAATGATACAGCACAGAAGGAGGCCATCTGGCCCATCGTGCCTGTGCCGGCTCTTTGAAAGAGCGCCCCAATTAGTCCCACTCCCCCTGCTCTTTCCCCACAGCCCTGTGAATGTTTCCTTTTCAAGCAATTATCCAAATCCCTTTTGAAAGTTACTATTGAATCTGCTTCCACCGCCCTTTCAGGCAGCGCATTCCAGATCACAACAACTCGCTGCGTAAAGAAATAATTTCTCCTCATCTCCCCCGCTGACTCTTTTGGCAATTACTGTAAATCTGTGTCCTCTGGTTACCTCCCTATCTACTCTATCAAAACCCATCGTAATGTAGGAATCGCGGCAGCTAACTTGCACACAGCAAGCACCCACAAACAGCAATGTGATAATTCCCAGATAATCTGTTTTAGTGATGTTGGTTGAGGGATAAAATATTGGCCCCAGGACACCGGGGGAGTTTAACATCTCATCCGAAAGACGGCACCTCTGACAGTGCAGCGCTCCCTCAGCACCGCACTGGGAGCGATTCTGCAATTTCAGGAGAGCTAGGGAGAAATCATGGGTTGTGGGGGGGGAGAGGTTGGGGAGGGATCGGGGTGTGAGGGGGATGGGGGTGGGGGGCGGGAAGGAGACCTTTGTAGCAAGGAGAGGCAAAACAAATTTTAGTGTTAATTCTGGGAAAGGGTGGGGTCACACTGTTACACCCTTAAACCCTTCAAATTGTACGTTACAATTGTGCAGGTAATGAGATCCATGTGTCCTGTGGGTTTCGTTCCTTCTAAACCTGTAATGATCCCCGACTCTCAGCCCTGAGCGAGACCCGGCAGCGGAATACTCAGCAGGCGCCAAGAATGGGGAGCCGAGCTTATTTTTTTCACATGGCTGCTGTTTTTTGGTCAGTGCAGGAATGCCTGGGCCCTCTGCCATGCTGGTTTGCGAGCCAACAAAGGCCACAAGATTGCGTTCCCACAGAATTGCAGCTCACTGCCATGTTCAACCACTCCCAGCTTTGCCCTGAGATAGGCCAGAGCTACGGCAGATACATAAACATGAGCCTAACGCACCGCCCCGCCACCCCCCCCCCCGCGCTGTCCCGGGAGAGTCAGGGGTCCAGCAACAACAACAGCAAGTTGCATTTGTATAGAGTCAAACGTCCCAAGATGCTTCACAGGAGTGTAAATCAGACAAAAAAAATTTGACACCGAGCCACATGAGGAGATATTAGGACATGTGACCAAAAGTTAGTTGGCTTGAGGATATTAACAGTGAACCATGGAATGTAGGAATAGAGAAGAGAGTGAGGAAGAGAGTGTTTGAAGACCAGGACCTCAAACCCAGCACTAAGCTCATGGTCTACAGGGCAGCAGTGATACCCGCCCTGCTGTATGCCTCAGAGACATGGACAATGTACAGCAGGCACCTCAAAGCACTGGAGAGGTACCACCAACGCTGCCTCCGCAAGATCCTGCAAATCCATTGGCAGGATAGGCGCACCAACGTCGGTGTTCTTGCTCAAGCCAACATCCCCAGCATCGAAGCTTTGACCACGCTCGATCAGCTCCGATGCACGGGTCACATTGTCCGCATGCCCGATACGAGACTCCCAAAACAAGCGCTCTACTCGGAGCTCCGGCACGGCAAGAGAGCCCCAGGTCGGCAGAGGAAACGCTTCAAGGACACCCTCAAAGCTTCCTTGAAAAAGTGCAACATCCCCACCGACACCTGGGAATCCCTGGCCCAAGACCGCACAAAGTGGAGGAGAAGCATCCGAACACCTCGAGTCTCTTCGCTGGGAGCAAGCGGAAGCCAAGCGCAGGCAGCGCAATGAGCGCACGTCAACCCAAGCACCCCACCCACCCGCCCCTTCAACCACCGTCTGCCCCACCTGTGACAGAGACTGTAGGTCCCGCATTGGACTCATCAGTCACCTGAGAACTCATTTTTAATGCGGAAGCAAGTCATCCTCGGTTCCGAGGGACTGCCTAAGAAGAAGAAGAAGTAGGAATAGAGTCACATGTAGGCCAGGCCGAATACAGGAGGCAGGTTCCCTTCCCTGAACGACATCAGTGAAGCAGTTGAGTTTTTATGACAATCCGAGAACTTTCATGGTCAGTGCCGTGCCACTTTGCGAAAGGCTTTTCCCATGCACCACTGCAGCGATGTTACGTAAAGGCATTGTGGGGGTCTTGTACCGGTCGATGAAATCTAAAGGACAGCGGTAGATGTTAGTCGAGGGCTGCGAGACCAGAGGCGAACGAAGCCATGTTCCCAAATCAGTGGGTGGCCGCATCGCTTTGAGTGGAACCCAGGCCACACGGGAGCAGGAAAGTCCCAGGCTTGAGCACGGGCCTAGGTTCGCATCACAGTGAGTGTAATTTGTTCCCTGGTGTTTACAAGAGTTGGGCATCACCAGCCACTTTAAGAATTCAGCCTCCCACCCCCAAAAGTACTTCATTGGCTGAAAAGCGCTTTGAGACGTGCTGAGGTCGTGAAAGGGGCTGCAGAAATGCCAGTTCTTAATAAGAAAGAAAGACTTGCATTTCTACAGTGCCTTTCATGGCCACCGGATGTCTCAAAGCACTTTACAGCCAATGAAGTATAGTCACTGTTGTAATGTGGGAAACGCGGCAGCCAATTTGCACACAGCAAGCTCCCACAAACAGCAATGTGATAATGACCAGATAATCTGTTTTTGTTATGTTGGTTGAGGGAGAAATGTTGGCTCCAGGACACCGGCCCTGCTCTTCTTTGAAATAGTGCCATGGGATCTTTTACATCCACCTGAGAGAGCAGACGGGGCCTTGGTTTAACATCTCAGCCCAATGATGGCATCTCCGACAGTGCGGCGCTCCAGTGTCAGCCTAGCCTTTATGTGCTCAAGTCCCTGGGGTGGGACTGGAACCCACAACCTTCTGACTCAGAGGCAAGCGTGCTACCAACTGAGCCACCGCTGACGCTGTCACTTTTTTAGACAAAAAAGCAGAGTGTGCGAGTGTTTTGATCATTGTGAGTGCTTTACTTCCTTGGTTATTGAACGCTAGCAGATGTTTGTTAATTAAATACACACATGTGTATTACATTGACTTGGACTGTGTGTGAAGCGTTTTCTACTGCAATCAGTGCCTGTGGCTTAAGCGGTATCGCCGTCGCAACACCTGAGGCTTGTCAGTGATTTCTATTGGACGACACTGGTCTAGGGTTTGTGACAATCTCAAATGTAGTGACAGGGATAAATTTAATTATTCTCTTATGAATCTTGAATACTTGAATAGGAACATAGGAAACGCGAGATGAAGAAAGACCGAGGTCCATCGAGTTCGCCTTCTACCATCCTGGTAGTCAACGATAATGGAGTTGTTGACTAATCACAGCGATCAATCTCCATCAGTGAGTCTATGACAGACCCAGACATGAGGCGAGGAAAACCCCCAGTGGTGGAGAGCTTGGGGAACCAGAGGTCCAAAGTCATCTGTTCCTCCCGAGCTCGCTACACTCACTGCTGAGTAGATTGGGCCTATATTCTCTGGAGTTTAGAAGAAGGAGAGGTGATCTCATTGAAATGTATAAAATTCTTAGAGGGCTAGACAGGGTAGATGCTGAGAGGTTGTTTCCCCTGGCTGGAGAGTCTAGAACTAGGGGTCACAGTCTCAGGATAAGGTGTCGGCCATTTAGGGTTGAGATGAGGAGAAATTTCTTCACTCAGAGAACATAAGAAAATAAGAAATAGGAGCAGGAGTCGGCCATTCGGCCCCCCGAGCCTGACCCGCCATTCAATAAGATCATGGCTGATCTGATCTTGGCCTCAATGGCACTTCCCCACCCGCTCCCCATAACCCCTGACTCCCCTGTAGCTCAAATATCCGTCTATCGCCGCCTTGAATATATTCACTGACCCAGCCTCCACAGCTCTCTGGGGAAGAGAATTCCAAAGATTCACGACCCTCAGAGAGAAGAAATTCCTCCTCATCTCTGTTTTAAATGGGTGACCTCTTATCCTGAAACTGTGACCCCTCGTTCTAGATTCCCCCACGAGGGGAAACATCCTCAGCATCCACCCTGTCAAGCCCCCCTCAGAATCTTATATGTTTCAATAAGATCACCTCTCATTCTTCTAAACTCCAATGAGTATAGGCCCAACCTGCTCAACCTTTCCTCATAAGACAACCCCTTCATCTCCGGAATCAACCTCGTGAACCTTCCCTGAACTGCCTCCAATGCAAGTATATCCCTCGTTAAATAAGGAGACCAAATCTGCACGCAGTACTCCAGGTGTGATCTCACCAGCGCCCTGTACAGTTGTGAATCTTTGGAATTCTCTGCCCCAGAGGGCTGTGGATGTTCAGTCATTGAGTACATTCAAGACTGAGATCGCGAGACACTAAGGGAATCAAAGGATATGGAGATAGTGCGGGAAGGTGGAGTTACATAAGAATATAAGATGTAGGAGCAGGAGTAGGTCATTTGGCCCCTCGAGCCTGCTCCGCCATTCAATAAGATTATGGCTGATCTGATCTTGGCCTCAACTCCACTTCCCTGCCCACTCCCCATAACCCTTGACTCCATCATCGTTCAAAAATCTCTCTATCCCCACCTTAAATATATTCAATGACCCAGCCTCCACAGCTCTCTGGGGAAGAGAATTCCAAAGATTCACGACCTCAATCACCACAACCATCTTCCTTTGTGCTAGTTGAGGAAGAAGTTCAGCCATCATCTTACTGAATGGCGAAGCAGGCTCGAAGGGCCGTGTGGCCTACTCCTGCTCCTATTTCTTACGTTCTTATTACCCTCATAGAGATCTTTACAATTATGAAAAGGTTTGATAAAGTAAATGTAGACAAGATGTTTCCACTTGTGGTGGAGTCCAAAATTAGGGGTGATAAATATAAGATAGTCACTAATAAATCCAATAAGGAATTCAGAAAAAAGGTCTTTACTCAGAGAGTGGTGCGAGTGTGGAATTCGCTACCACAGGGAGTGGTTGTGGTGAATAGCATCGATGTGTTTAAGGGGAAGCTGGATAAACACGAGGGAGAAACAAATACAGTAGAAGGCTATGCTGATAGGGTGAGGTGAAGTAGGGTGGGAGGAGGCCCGTGTGGAGCATAAACGCCGGCACGGACCAGTTGGGCCGAATGGTCTGTTTCTGTGCTGTACATTCTATTTATTTCTATTTCATAGGTCATGTCTCAAATTACTTTAGGGGCAATCTCTCCTCTGAGCATTCTCCTCCACAGTAAACAATCCCAGGCTCTTCCACTTCTCCACACAGCTCATTAGCCTTAAGCACAGTATCGGTTCGGTTGTCCTTTCCTGCAGTGTCTGTAGGGGGTTTCTCTTGCTCGTTCTGGTCTCCTGCCAGGCTTTGTGCAATAATTACCCTTGAGTGGTTCGACCCACTCTCCCCTACGGTTCTAGACCTTGGACTTAGATGCAGAGAACTGTAGTGCAGAGAAAGGACTCAATAGACCAGGTTGAATAGCACGAAATGGATGCTTTTATTTTAAACAGTTTGAAGCATTACAAAATACATGTCATAGGCACAGATTAAAGTAACTACAATCATGCACAAATTTATGAACTTGACTCTATGGAAATGGGGAACTCTCGGCACGTCGTAAAAGGGGAAACACATTACGATTTAACCTTACTCCCTCCCCTAAATACCTAAACTAAGTTTCGACTTGAGGAACTTGGGATCATGCTCACCACTATCAGAATCGCAAAAGGAGGGGTTCGCAGCCTTTCTGGCACAGCTTTCCGTCGTCACGTGGATTTGGAAACTTCTGGCGCAGCTTGTTTTTCTCTCTCTCTCAGGCGATGAGGCAGTGGACACAGCCTCGATGAGCGCTCGTCATGGCTGAAATTCACCAAGTCTGTTATGGATTTGGGTTCATGGAGCAGTCCCTGCCACCAATGTGATGTTGGAGAAATGGATGCACGTGTCGAGGTCTTGCCTGGCTAGGCTCGGAATGTCCTTTTTATCCGACCTGGATCGTCGGTTTTTCCCGAGGGTGTCTTCTCCTTCGGCCTGGGTCGTCGATGATCTCTCGACAACAGCACCCGGGCCACCCTCGTCGTCTTCCCGTCGTGGCCGAGCCTTGTCTGGCTGAACACCGACCACGTTGTCTTTTTCCCGAAGTTGTCCGTCTGAAGCATCTTTATCGATTCCGAAGCTACCGAGGTGGAAGAGAGGGCAGGGCAGGCCACCTGATGGACTTTTCAAAATCCATATTTATACCCTTTTGGGCCAGCCTTATCTCCCGCCAGATCATAGTCCAGTCTTTGTAATATTTTGGCGGGCAGAAATCTCTGCAAGGGCGCTTTGTCTTGTAACGGGAGCCGGTGATAACTTAACTGGCCTTCCTGGCCGATAATGTCTTTTAATGTCTTTTACATTGTCACCGTGACTCGGTTTGCATATTGATCGGTCTGGAGATTTCCCTTGATGGCTGTTAAACGGTTTCTCCTTTGTACATTAAATGGGTATAAGTGTTCATGCATTGTCCGCCCATATCTTGATGGGCCCCATCCTGTTTGCCTGAAACCGTCCTGTACTTAGAATCCATTGAATATGTATGCTGTTTCCCTGAGTTTCGGTTTCCCGATACTGGCTTTCGCGGGCTTACTGTTCTCAATCCACAAGCCTGTCTGGCTTGCAGTAACAGAAATCAAATGGTCCAGAAACTGATCACGAGGCCCGGCAGCCATTTTGTATGCCCTTTTATCAAAGGTTTTTCTGTGCAAGCTTACTTTGGTCAATGAACTGTCTTATTTTATCCTGTTTTCTTGCGTGATTATTGCTGAAAATTTCGAATCTTACATGTCTCCAATTCCTGGATATCCCGTGCCGTAGTGCAGGGACCAGGATTGTACCCAATGCAACGAGCACTCTGTCAATACTCCTCCGCACCGCAGGGGACGCTACAGCCTGTCCATCGTGAATTACAGGAAACTTTTTTTTATCCGGCACGGACAGGACCGACGTGGTGCCGGTTCATCAAAAATTCCGGATAACCGAAAGCTATAGTAAAAGATACGGAGCTGAGAGCTCCGTATAAAGCAACAAACCCTGTTGCGCTTCAGAACAATGGCCACAAGTTGCAAGCATCTCTGTAGCTTAGCAACAGCTGCAGCCACAGCCTTGCACAGCAACAAATGGAGGAAGGCTAGTAATAAAAGTTACCTGAACCTACTCCTGAATTTTGCCGGTTAACCGAGATTTCCGGTTATTTAGGTGCCGGTAAATCAAAAGTTTCCTGTATTGAGCACAACTTATTTATGTTCAGTTCCGGGCCCCGCCCCTCAGGAAGGATATCTTGGCCTTGGAGGGGGAGCAGCGCAGATTCACCAGAATGATACCGGGGCTTAAAGGGTTAATTTATGAGGACAGGTTGCACAGACTAAGTTTGTGTTCCCTTGAGTTTAGAGGATTGAAGGGTGGTCTGATCAAGGTGCTTAAAATGATAAAGGAGTTGATAGGGTAGATGGAGAGAAACTATTTCCTCTGGTGGGGGGAGTCCAGAACAAGGGGGCAGAACCTTAAAATTAGAGCCAGGCTGTTCAGGGGTGATGTCAGAATTTTTTTTCACACAAAGGGTAGAAGGAATCTGGAACTCTCTCCCCCAAAAGTCTGTGGATGCTGGGGGGGTCAATTGAAGCTTTCAAGAATGAGATCGATAGATTTTTGTTGGATAAGGGTATCAAGGCATACGGAGCAAAGGAGAGTTAATGCAGTTGAGATACAGATCAGTCATGATCTGATTGAACCAGCTCGAGGGGCTGAATGGCCTCTGGGAGCGCAGTCATCGGCTTCGGTTGTTTTTTGAGGGTTAATCCTGTCACAGCACGTTACTCTCGGGGAGGGGCACCTAGCAACAGTGTGGGCCCGATTCCCTGGTCCCCGCAAGCCCCAGGGTGGGGTGGGGGGTTTGGGTAGAGGCGGGGCGGGTTCAGCCCTGGCCCAGAAACGTTTCCCAGAGGGAGCGGACTGGCGGTGCGGAGTCAATGAACGTTTCTGGAGCCCTGTGTCAATCTCGGCCAACCTCCTTCGCAATTTTTGCAAAGGTGTGAGGAAAGGTCTCGCAGTCCCGGTGGGTCAGGACCCGGCTCTTTCATCCCGAACTACAACTTTGCAACAAATTGTGCAAGGGCTTTGAGGAAAGAACTGAGCGTCAGCTCCTGCCTGCGGTCAACTCAGTCTGGTACAATATTTCCTCACTGCCTTCGCTGTCTCACTCTCCTGGCCGGCCTTCCGTCTTCCAAACCTAAGCATATCCAAAAAAAACTGGAAACTAAAAAGTATGAGCAAAAAGTGACCGTAAAGCTGTCAGATTGTCATTAAAGCCCAACTGGTTCACTGAGGTATCTTTAGGGAAGGAAACCTGCCGTCCTTACCTGGTCTGGGCCTACCTAGTAAGGGCATCAAGGGACATGGCGATAGGGCCGGTGAATGGAATTGAGGCAGAAGATCAGCCATGATCTCATTGAATGGCGGAGCAGGCTCGAGGGGCCGAATGGCCGACTCCTGCTCCTATTTCTTATGTTCTTATCTGTGACTCCAGTCCTACACCAACGTGGTTGACTCTCTACTGCTCCTCAGTTGAAGCACTCACTCAGCGGTTGAAGAAGAAGGCCCGCCACCACTTCCTCAGGGCAACTAAAGGATGGCCTTGCCAGTGACACCCACATCCCCAGAATGAGTAAAACATTTTTTTTTTTTACAAAAGAGGCCTCAGTGATGTACACCCAACATGGCCACTGATGGAGATAACACAACAACAACTTGCATTTATATAGCGCCTTAACGTAGTAAAACGTCCCAAGGCGCTTCACAGGAGCGATCATCAGACAAAATTTGTCACCGAGCCACACAAGGAGATATTGGGACAGGTGACCAAAAAGCTTGGTCAAAGGGGTAGGTTTTAAGGAGCATCTTAAAGGGGAAGAGAGAGGCGGAGAGGTTTAGGGAGGGAATTCCAGAGCTTAAGGCAGCTGAAGGCACGGCCGCCAATGGTGGAGCAATGGAAATCGGGGGATGCGCAAGAGGCCAGAATCGGAGGAGCGCAGAGATCTCGGAGGGTTGTGGGGCTGGAGGAGGTTACAGAGATAGAGGAGGGCGGGGGGAGACCATGGAGGGATTTGAAAACAAGGATGAGAATTTTTAATAACAACAGAAAATGCTGGAAAAACTCAGCAGGCCAGGCAACATCCATGGAGAGGAATTAGAGTCGACGTTTCGGGTCGAACCCCTTTTTCAAAACTGGAAAGTAAATGAAATAGATCGAAAGGCAGGGCTGGGAGAGAACAAGAGACGTGAAGAGACATTAAGAGGTATTCAAAACCAGACGAGATGGTAATAGGACAAGTGGAGACAAAAGACGGCTCTAGATTAGATGTGAAATGTTCTGGCAGAATGGGAGACAGCTGCCATGTGGGAGAGAGAAAAAGGAAAGGGGGGGGAGGGAAAAACCAAAACAAAGGGGAGGATAAAAAATATAAGTAAAAATGTAATGGGGGGCCGAGGTTATGATCTGAAATTGTTGAACTCGATATTGAGCCCGGAAGGCTGTAAAGTGCCTAATCGGAAGATGAGGTGCTGTTCCTCGAGCTTACGCTGAGCTTCCGTGGAACAATGAGAATTTTTAAATGGAGGTGATGACGGACTGGGAGCCAATGTAGGTCAGCGAGCGCAGGGGGAGCGATGGGTGAACGGGACTGGAATCCAGAGTGGTATGACGCTGTCACTGCAGTTAGATTCTACCCCTTTCTCACGGTGCTGTGTTAGTGTACTTCTCTGGAAAAACCTGAACCCTGGAAATAGTATTAATTTCTTCAGCAGGCCAACACACTACTGACGAAAGGGTTTCGACCTGAAACGTTGACTCTGTTTCTCTCTCCACGGATGCTGCCCTGGCCTGCGGAGTTTTCCCAGCGTTTTCTGTTGTTATTTTACATTCTCTATGTGGTGGAGTTTGCAGAAACTGGTTCCTTCTTTTTCCCCCCTTCCTTATCTGCCAGGATCTCTTCTCCATCAGAGGGCAGTACACCCAAACTCTTCCCACCGAAAGCTGGCCAACTTTGTTGATTAACTGAAGGTCCCCCCCATCTCCAACGATTGAATTATTCCTTTCGACCACAGTTCTGTGGACCGTGTAAACCTCACTTGAGCTAAAAAAAAAGCCCATGCTGGCCGAGGAGTGGTTGCTCTGTGCTGTATGTGGGATTCATTACTTCCCAACTGACTCCTTTCGCAAGACGGATTTTCCCTCGCTGACTTTCACCCATCCACCCCGCCTCCCTCTTTTTCATTTTTACACTTCCCAGTGAAACCCTCACAGGATGGAATGACCGGGCTTTCTTCCTGTTATTCCGCAGAATTTCAATCTCGCTGGAAAAACCACTCACCCCCCCCCCAAATAAAACCCAGGAGCCGGCAGGTGTACAACCGCTGTGCTTGAACTAGAGTCCAGTTGTCTGCCTGCAGCAGGAGGAGGACAGAGCAATAATTGCTGTGCCAAAGTTGGGTTGGGTTGGGTTGGGTGGGGTGTGAAGTGGGAGGACCTGCCTCTCTGGGAGTCTGGGTGAGGCTACAAGTTGCTGCACTGCAGATTGTGGCTGAGCTCGGAGTTCACAGCAGCTCGTCTGGTTTTACTTTGAAAACTGCCAGGATTGTAACAGGAACTTCAAGTCTTCTTGCCTTTCTTGTTGTTCTTCTCTGGGACTGGAGTGTGCACCATGGGGTCAAGAGTTCAGTTGCTTTCACAGGTTAGTGTCTGTCTCTCTCTCTCCACCGTGTCTCTCACCCACTGACAGAGCTGTGTTATTTATTTTTATATTGCCCTGTGTGTTCACGGCCAGCCGTTCACTTCTGGATTCCCTGCAACTCCCGGCTGGGGTATCACAGCCTGTCTGAGTCACAGCGGCTACACGGCACTTCTGGCCCGATCCCATTCCCAGTGTCTGATCCCATTCCCTCCCTGTGCCCGATCCCGTTCCCTCCCTGTGCCCGATCCCATTCCCTCCCTGTGCCCGATCCCGTTCCCTCCCTGTGCCCGATCCCATTCCCTCCCTGTGCCCGATCCCATTCCCTCCCTGTGCCCGATCCCGTTCCCTCCCTGTGCCCGATCCCGTTCCCTCCCTGTGCCCGATCCCATTCCCTCCCTGTGCCCGATCCCGTTCCCTCCCTGTGCCCGATCCCGTTCCCTCCCTGTGCCCGATCCCGTTCCCTCCCTGTGCCCGATCCCGTTCCCCCTCGGTGCCTGATCCCATTTCCCCTCGGTGCCTGATCCCATTCCCTCTCGGTGCCCGATCGCATTCTTTCCGTGTGCTGATCCCATTCCCTCTCAGTGCCCGATCCCATTCCCTCTCTTTGTCTGCTTTGTGGTTCTGTTGAATGTTTATCTTTGTTGTGACTCTTTTGCATGTCAGAATGTCAATGTTGGGGTATTAACCATTTTCCCATCTCAGGCACCCAGTGTCAAAATCAAACACTCCCAGGGCAGGTACAGCATGGGTTAGATACAGAGTAAAGCTTCCTCTACACTGTCCCGTCAAACACACCCAGGGCAGGTACAGCACAGGTTAGATACAGAGTAAAGCTCCCTCTACACTATCCCATCAAACACTCCCAGGGCAGGTACAGCACGGGTTAGATACAGAGTAAAGCTCCCTCTACACTGTCCCATCAAACACTCCCAGGGCAGGTACAGCACGGGTTAGATACAGAGTACAGCTCCCTCTACGCTGACCCATCAAACACTCCCAGGGCAGTTACAGCATGGGTTAGATACAGAGTAAAGCTCCCTCTAAACTGTCCCATCAAACACTCCCAGGGCAGGTACAGCACGGGCTAGATACAGAGTAAAGCTCCCTCTACACTGTCCCATCAAACACTCCCAGGGCAGGTACAGCACGGGTTAGATACAGAGTAAAGCTCCCTCTACACTGTCCCATCAAACACTTCCAGTGCAGGTACAGCACGGGTTAGATACAGAGTAAAGGTCCCTCTCGAGTGTACCGTCAAACACTCCCAGGGCAGGTACAGCACGGGCTAGATACAGAGTAAAGCTCCCTCTACACTGTCCCATCAAACACTCCCAGGGCAGGTACAGCACGGGTTAGATACAGAATAAAGCTCCCTCTACACTGTCCCATCAAACACTCCCAGGGCAAGTACAGCACGGGTTAGATACAGAGTAAATAAAGCTCCCGCTACGCTGACCCATCAAACACTCCCAGGGCAGGTACAGCACGGGTTAGATACAGAGTAAAGCTCCCTCTACACTGTCCCATCAAACACTCCCAGGGCAGGTACAGCACGGGTTAGATACAGAGTAAAGCTCCCTCTACACTGCCCCATCAAACACTCCCAGGGCAGGTACAGCACGGGTTAGATACAGAGTAAAGCTCCCTCTACACTGTCCCATCAAACACTCCCAGGGCAGGTACAGCACGGGTTAGATACAGAGTAAAGCTCCCTCTACACTGCCCCATCAAACACTCCCAGGGCAGGTACAGCACGGGTTAGATACAGAGCTAAGCTCCCTCTACAATGTCCAATGAATGCATTTTAGGTCCAATCTCAGTAGCCTTACTGTAGCAATTATAATAATTACGAATGCTTGCTCTCACAATCGGCCAGTCTGGTTCACAGCACGGTGGGTTGGTCACTCTACTGCTTTAGTGTTGGCCTTGGCTCAGTGGGCAGCACTCTTGCCTGTTGTTAAAATGTTGTGGCTTCCAGCCCCACTCCAGGGACTTGAGCACATAATCCAGGCTGACATTCCCAGTGCAGTACTGAGGGAGTGCTGCACTGTCAGAGGGGCAGTGCTGAGGGAATGCTGCACTGTCAGAGGGGCAGTAATGAGGGAGTGCTGCACTGTCGGAGGGGCAGTACTGAGGGAGTGCTGCACTGTCGGAGGGGCAGTGCTGAGGGAGTGCTGCACTATCGGAGGTGCCGTTTTTCGGATGAGCCGTTAAACCAAGGCCCCGTCGGCCCCTCAGGTGGATGAAAAAGATCCCATGGCCACTATTATGAAGAAGAGCAGGGGAGTTCTCCCCGGTGTCCTGGGCCAATATTTATCACTCAACCCACATCACTAAAACCAAATAAATGAACTGATCATTTATCTCATTTACTGTTACCTGTAGTTGAGGGGTCTAGAATGAGGGGCCGTAGATACAAGATTAACTATAAGAACAGAGGGCAGGCAAAAGGTCTTCACAACGGAGAGAGTTGCGAGGCTGTGGGATTCACTCCCAGGGTTAGTGGAAGTGGAAGCCAAGCGCAAGGAGCGCACATCAACCCAAGCACCCCACCCACCCGCCCCTTCAACCACCGTCTGCCCCTCTTGCGACAGAGACTGTAGGTCCTGCATTGGACTCATCCGTCACCTGAGAACTCATTTTTGTGTGGAAGCAAGTCATCCTCGGTTCCGAGGGACTGCCTAAGAAGAAGTAGTGGTTGAGGTAGGAACACTGTCGACATTCAAGATTAAAATCAATCATTGAATCATGCAGCACAGAAGGAGGCCATTCGGCCCATCGTGCCTTTGCCAGCTCTTTGAACGAGCGATCCAATTAGTCCCACTGCCCCCCTGCCCTTTCCCCAGAGCCCTGCAGAATCAGATTGGTTAGTCTCAACCCAGTTGACAGTAAGGCACTACACTGGCCCGAATTTGAAACAGAATTACTCCCTCCACTTGTGGGGGTGGGGGAGGTGGGGAGTCCAAAACTCGGGGCCATAAATATAAGAGAGTCACTAATAAATCCAATAGGGAATTCAGGAGAAACTTCTTTACCCAGAGAGTGGTGAGGATGTGGAACTCGCTACCACAGGGAGTGGCTGAGGCGAAGAGCAGAGATGCATGTAAGGGGAAGCTGGATAAACACATGAGGGAGAAAGGAATAGAAGGATATGCTGATAGGGTGAGATGAAGAGGGGTGGGAGGAGGCTCGTGTGGAGCAGAAACACTGGCACGGACCAGTTGGGCCGAATGGCCTGTTTCTAGGCTGTAGACTCGAGGTAATTAGATTGGATGGGTGTCTGAAGGAAAAGGGGCTGCTGGGATATGGTGAACAAGGCGGGTAAATGTGATTAGAACTATTTGCTCGCGTGGAGGCTGAAGGCCGGCACAGACTGGTTGGGCCGAGTGACCTCTCTCCGCGCTGTAACTTTTGATGTATTTTTGCGTGCGTGCGTGGTTTGTAGGACTTTGCGGTGCTCAAATCAGCGGCCAAGTTGGCTGAGCGAACACCGACTGGACTTCAAAAATAATCGGTGTGTCGCACTTTGCCGTGAGACAGCTGCCCCTGTTCCTTCACACCTGAGAAACCTGTGAGGCTGACGGCACTGATTCAATTGACCGCGAGCAGGGACTTTCACTTTCCTGTTTGCACATGGTACGATAATCTGCATTTTATTGTGATGTTGACGCTGCTCGGTTAGCCCTTTCAGTGTCGGCAGTAGGCGGAGGGAGGATATTTTTTCGGAAATGTGTTTGGTTTCCGAGTTTGCCAGAGCAAATAAAACTACTTCAAAAGGTTTTTTTGGGGAATAGGAATTTCACAATTAGCTTCAAACAGAAACATCGGCCTCGATTTTAACCTCTCCTGCCCAACAACATCATCTTGCATTTATGTAGTGCCTTTAACACAGCAGAAACGTCCCAAGGTGCTTCACAGGAGCGATTATCAAAAGAATTTGACTCCGAGCCGCATAAAGGAGATATTAGGATAGGTGATCAAAAGCTTGGTCAAAGAGGTAGGTTTTAAGGAGTGTCTTAAAGATGACGAGGTTTAGGGAGGGAATTTTAAAAAATTAATTCACGGGATGTGGGCATCGTTGGCAAGGCCGGCATTTATTGCCCGTTCCTAATTGCCCTCGAAGGTGGTGGTGAGCCGCCTTCTTGAACTGCTGCAGTCCGTGTGGTGAAGGTGCTCCCACAGCGCTGTTAGGGAGGGAGTTCCAGGATTTTGACCCAGCGACGATGAAGGAACAGCCGATATATTTCCAAATCAGGATGGTGTGTGACTTGGAGGGGAACTTGGAGGTGATGGGTGCTCCCATGTGCTTTCTGCCCTTGCCCGTCTGGGTGGCAGAGGTCGCTGGTTTGGGAGGTGCTCATTTGGGATTCCAGAGCTTGGGGCCGAGGCAGCTGAAGGCACGGCCGCCAATGGTGGAGCGATTAAAATTAGGGTTGCGCCAGAGGCCAGAATTGGAGGAGTGCAGAGAGCTGAGAACTTGGAGGGTTGTAGGGCTGGAGGAGGTTACAGAGATAGGGAGGGGCGAGGCCTGGAGGGATTTGAATATGCGGATGAGAATTTTAAAATGGAGAATGATGCCTGGGAGGAGGGGGTTGAGGTTACGCCGAGTCCACCTACCCACCCGAGGTCGTTCCATTCCCGCACCGGTGCCTTTTCAACTTCGCCCACTTTTAAGTCGGCCAAGCAGGTGGGGGCTTACTGTAAGTTCAAAGAGCACGACCTGATGACGTAATCAGTGCGTGACCTTAAGGTCGCGTCAGGGGGAGACCTGCCCAGTGTCAAACCCGACCCCTGAACCATGGCGGGAGGCGCCGACTGGCCAGAGAGAGGACAAGGTACGTTTTGGTGCAATGCGTCTTATTCTAACTCCTTGTGCCCCAGCCTTGCCTCTCCCTCTGGGCACTGGCATCTGCTGCCAAAGCCCTTGCCCAGTGCTGAAGTTATGATGCAGACCCTTCCCTCGGGACCCTCGGTGACCTGGACATCACCTTGCCTCCCCTTGCACCGGTGCATGACTGACTTCGGTCGCATTTCGTGGCTTGAATCAGAACTGAAGGTCTGAATATTTTAATATTCTTTATCCTGCAGTCCTTATCGTTGGAGGTTTGAGCAGATCCAGGGTCTGGGGCAATCGGTCACCTCGCAGAGCATTCTCCAAGAGTGTTGCACCTTGGGGATGTAAGGGTGATTTGTGCGTTTACAGTGATGGAGAGGCAGTGTCGCCCCCCCCTCCCCCACTGATCGGCACCCTGTCCACCGCCTTGTACAGTCACTCCGTCCGTGTACTGTGGCTGCAGTGTGTACCATCTACAAGATGCACTGCAGCAACTCGCCAAGGCTTCTTCGGCAGCACCTCCCAAACCCACAGGGAAGGGGAGGGGGACGGGAAGCAGGGAGGCTCGGTCTGGGTGAGTTCACACCATGAAAGCTGTTGCCTGACTGACGGGTGCGCAGTTTAATGAGAAATTTTTCATGGTAACGTCAAAGCCTGGGATTTCTACAACCTCACTTGACAAACTGTTGCTCAAAATGAGAATGAAACAGACCCTTCACTGTGTTGTATGTTCTGATGAACATACAACACAGAGTGTAACATGTAGATTGCATATTCTCCGTACTAATAATAAGGACTTGATACACAGCCCATTTAATCATTTGTATAACCTTCTTCTCTCCCTCATTTTCTTTCTTTCTCTGTCTCATGGTCTCTCCCTGGTGCCCTCCCCATAGAATCATAGAATGATACAGCACAGAAGGAGGCCATTCGGCCCACCGTGCCTGTCAGGTTGTTGTAAAAACCCAGCTGGTTCACTAATGCCCTTTTTTAGGGAAGGGAACCCGGCGACCTTACCCGGTCTGGGCCTCCACGTGACTCCAGTCCCACACCAACCTGGTTGACTCTTAATTGCCCTCTGGCGAGCTCCTCAGTCCCATCAAACCGCTACCCAAGAACATCAAGAATGAAACGCCACCACGGGACGGCAGCGGTTCATGAAGAAGGCGGCCCGCCACCGCTGCCGCCGCCTTCTCAAGGGCAACGACGGACGGGCAATAAATGCCGGCCTTGCCAGCGAAGCCCACATCCCGACAATGAATTTTAAAAAAAACAATGAGTGGCTCCCATTAAAAAACTGTTTTGGAATGGCTGTCTCTGATTACTGCCACCAGAGACTATTAGAGCATTACATGATCCCATGGAGAATCATCAGAATTCATAGCCAAGCAATCTAATGGCCAATTAATGTCAGTACGTTGGATTGCTCAATGACTGTAGTGCTGGTGAGTGGATCAGTGTTGCTACATTCTCTACATGACTATTCCACCCATTGTTGCTGCTTGTCTGTGACCTGCCCAATAGCTGCCATCATGCCCTGGCCAAACAGGAACAGGAGGAGGCCATTCAGTCCCCTCGGGCCTGTTCCGCCATTCAATGAGATCGCGGCTGGTCTGTATCCTAACTTCATCTACCCGCCTTGGCTCTGTATCCCTTTCTACACTCGGCTATTAAAAATTCTATCGATCTCAGCTTTTAAAATATTAATTGAGCCCCAGCAGCTACTGCTTTTGGTAAGATCAGTCCTTGGCTCCCCCCACCCCACCCTCCTAGTTCTTATCCACCTGCTGCCCCTCGGCGACATCATCCGTAGACACGACGTCAGGTTCCACATGTACCCCAGAGACTTGAGCACACTCCAGTGTGGTGCTGAGGGAGTGCTGCATTGTCTTTCGGATGAGATGTTAAACCGAGGTCCCGTCTGCTCTCAGCTGGACGTAAAAGATCCCGCGGCACTGTTTCACAGAGCAGGGGGAGTTCTCCCCGGTGTCCTGGCCAATATTCATCCCTCAATCAACATCACAAAAACGGATTATCTGCTCATTATCACATTGCTGTTTGTGGGAGCTTCCTGGATGCAATTTGGATGCCACGTTTCCTACACTAGAACAGTGACTACACTTCAAAAAGTACTTCATTGGCTGTGAAGCGCTTTGGGATGTCCGGTGGTCGTAAAAGGCGCTATATAAATGCAAGTCTTCCTTTCATTTTTTACGCTGACTGCACCCAGCTCTACCTCACCACCACCTCTCTCGACCCCTCCACTGTCTCTGATCTGTCATGCTGCTTATCCGACATCCAGTATTGGATGAGCAGAAATTTCTTCCAACTAATTATTGGGAAGACCGAAGCCATTGTCAGTTCCCCAGCCACCGACTCCATCCCCCTCACTGGCCACTGTCTGAGGCTGAACCAGGCCATTCGCAGTGTTGGCGTCCTATTTGACTCTGAGATCAGCCTCCGACTACATTTCCGCGCCATCACTGAGACCGCCTCAGCTCATCTGCTGCTGAATCCCTCATCCATGCCTTTGTTACCTCTAGACTCAACTATTCCAACGCACTCCTGGCCGGCCTCCCATTTCCTAATCTCCATAAACTTGAGCTCATCCAAATGCCCCGTGTCCGAACTCGCACCCAGTCCCGTTCACCCATCACCCCCTGTGCTCACTGCCCCGTGTCCAAACTCGCACCCAGTCCCGTTCACCCATCACCCCCTGTGCTCACTGCCCCGTGTCCTAACTCGCACCCAGTCCCGTTCACCCATCACCCCCTGTGCTCACTGCCCCGTGTCCTAACTCACACCCAGTCCCGTTCACCCACGCCCCCTGTGCTCACTGCCCCGTGTCCTAACTCGCACCGAGTCCCGTTCACCCATCACCCCCTGTGCTCACTGCCCCGTGTCCTAACTCACACCCAGTCCCGTTCACCCATCACCCCCTGTGCTCACTGCCCCGTGTCCTAACTCACACCCAGTCCCGTTCACCCATCACCCCCTGTGCTCACTGCCCCGTGTCCTAACTCACACCCAGTCCCGTTCACCCATCACTCCCCGTGCTCACTGCCCAGTGTCCTAACTCACACCCAGTCCCGTTCACCCATCACCCCCTGTGCTCACTGCCCCGTGTCCTAACTCATACCCAGTCCTGTTCACCCATCGCCCCCTGTGCTCACTGCCCCGTGTCCCAACTCACACTCAGTCCCGTTCAGCCATCACCCCCTGTGCTCACTGCCCCTTGTCCTAACTCACACCCAGTCCCGTTCACCCATCAGCCCCTGTGCTCACTGCCCCGTGTCCTAACTCACACCCAGTCCCGTTCACCCATCACCCCCTGTGCTCACTGCCCCGTGTCCTAACTCGCACCCAGTCCCGTTCACCCATCACCCCCTGTGCTCACTGCCCCGTGTCCTAACTCACACCCAATCCCGTTCACCCATCACCCCCTGTACTCACTGCCCCGTGTCCTAACTCGCACCAAGTTCTGTTCACCCATCACCCCCTGTGCTCACTGCCCAGTGTCCTAACTCACACCCAGTCCCGTTCACCCATCACCCCCTGTGCTCACTGCCCCGTGTCCTAACTCACACCCAGTCCCGTTCACCCATCACCCCCTGTGCTCACTGCCCCGTGTCCTAACTCGCACCCAGTCCCGTTCACCCATCACCCCCTGTGCTCACTGCCCCGTGTCCTAACTCGCACCCAGTCCCGTTCACCCATCACCCCCTGTGCTCACTGCCCCGTGTCCTAACTCACACCCAGTCCCGTTCACCCATCACCCCCTGTGCTCACTGCCCCGTGTCCTAACTCACACCCAGTCACCCCTGTGCTCACTGCCCCGTGTCCAAACTCACACCCAGTCCCGTTCACCCATCACCCCCTGTGCTCACTGCCCCGTGTCCTAACTCGCACCGAGTCCCGTTCACCCATCACCCCCTGTGCTAACTGCCCCGTGTCCTAACTCACACCCAGTCCCGTTCGCCCATCACCCCCTGTGCTCACTGCCCCGTGTCCTAACTCACACCCAGTCCCGTTCACCCATCACCCCCTGTGCTCACTGCCCCGTGTCCTAACTCACACCCAGTCCCGTTCACCCATCACCCCCTGTGCTCACTGCCCCGTGTCCTAACTCACACCCAGTCCCGTTCACCCATGCCCCCTGTGCTCACTGCCCCGTGTCCTAACTCACACCCAGTCCCGTTCACCCATCACCCCCTGTGCTCACTGCCCCGTGTCCTAACTCACACCCAGTCCCGTTCACCCATCACCCCCTGTGCTCACTGCCCCGTGTCCTAACTCACACCCAGTCCCGTTCACCCATCACTCCCCGTGCTCACTGCCCAGTGTCCTAACTCATACCCAGTCCCGTTCACCCATCGCCCCCTGTGCTCACTGCCCCGTGTCCCAACTCACACTCAGTCCCGTTCAGCCATCGCCCCCTGTGCTCACTGCCCCGTGTCCTAACTCACACCCAGTCCCGTTCACCCATCAGCCCCTGTGCTCACTGCCCCGTGTCCTAACTCACACCCAGTCCCGTTCACCCATCACCCCCTGTGCTCACTGCCCCGTGTCCTAACTCGCACCCAGTCCCGTTCACCCATCACCCACTGTGCTCACTGCCCCGTGTCCTAACTCGCACCCAGTCCCGTTCACCCATCACCCCCTGTGCTCACTGCCCCGTGTCCTAACTCACCGAGTCCCGTTCACCCATCACCCCCTGTGCTCACTGCCCCGTGTCCTAACTCACACCCAGTCCCGTTCACCCATCACCCCCTGTGCTCACTGCCCCGTGTCCTAACTCGCACCCAGTCCCGTTCACCCATCACCCCCTGTGCTCACTGCCCCGTGTCCTAACTCACACCCAGTCCCGTTCACCCATCACCCCGTGCTCACTGCCCCGTGTCCTCACTCGCACCGAGTCCCGTTCACCCAGCACCCCGTGCTCGCTGCCCCGTGTCCTCACTCGCACCGAGTCCCTTTCACCCATCGCCCCCTGTGCTCACTGCCCCGTGTCCTAACTCGCACCAAGTCCCGTTCACCCATCACCCCCTGTGCTCACTGCCCCATGTCCTAACTCGCACCCAGTCCTGTTCACCCATCACCCCCTGTGCTCACTGCCCCGTGTCCTAACTCGCACCCAGTCCCGTTCACCCATCACCCCCTGTGCTCACTGCCCCGTGTCCTAACTCGCACCCAGTCCCGTTCACCCATCACCCCCTGTGCTCACTGCCCCGTGTCCTAACTTGCACCCAGTCCCGTTCACCCATCACCCCCTGTGCTCACTGCCCCGTGTCCTAACTCGCACCCAGTCCCGTTCACCCATCACCCCCTGTGCTCACTGCCCCGTGTCCTAACTCGCACCCAGTCCCGTTCACCCATCACCCCCTGTGCTCACTGCCCCGTGTCCTAACTCACACCCAGTCCCGTTCACCCATCACCCCCTGTGCTCACTGCCCCGTGTCCTAACTCACACCCAGTCGCGTTCACCCATCACCCCCTGTGCTGACTGCCCCGTGTCCTAACTCGCACCAAGTCCCGTTCACCCATCACCCCCTGTGCTCACTGCCCCATGTCCTAACTCGCACCCAGTCCCGTTCACCCATCACCCCCTGTGCTCACTGCCCCATGTCCTAACTCACACCCAGTCCCGTTCACCCATCACCCCGTGCTCGCTGCCCCGTGTCCTCACTCGCACCGAGTCCCGTTCACCCATCGCCCCCTGTGCTCACTGCCCCGTGTCCTAACTCGCACCGAGTCCCGTTCACCCATCACCCCCTGTGCTCACTGCCCCGTGTCCTAACTCGCACCCAGTCCCGTTCACCCATCACCCCCTGTGCTCACTGCCCCGTGTCCTTACTCACACCCAGTCCCGTTCACCCATCACCCCCTGTGCTCACTGCCCCGTGTCCTAACTCGCACCGAGTCCCGTTCACCCATCACCCACTGTGCTCACTGCCCCGTGTCCTAACTCGCACCGAGTCCCGTTCACCCATCACCCCCTGTGCTCACTGCCCCGTGTCCTAACTCACACCCAGTCCCGTTCACCCATCACCCCCTGTGCTCAGTGCCCTGTGTCCTAACTCACACCCAGTCCCGTTCACCCATCACCCCCTGTGCTCACTGCCCCGTGTCCTAACTCACACCCAGTCCCGTTCACCCATCGCCCCCTGTGCTCACTGCCCCGTGTCCTAACTCACACCCAGTCCCGTTCACCCATCACCCCCTGTGCTCACTGCCCCGTGTCCTAACTCGCACCCAGTCCCGTTCACCCATCACCCCCTGTGCTCACTGCCCCGTGTCCTGACTCGCACCGAGTCCCGTTCACCCATCACCCACTGTGCTCACTGCCCCGTGTCCTAACTCGCACCGAGTCCCGTTCACCCATCACCCCCTGTGCTCACTGCCCCGTGTCCTAACTCGCACCGAGTCCCGTTCACCCATCACCCCCTGTGCTCACTGCCCCGTGTCCTAACTCGCACCAAGTCCCGTTCACCCATCACCCCATGTGCTCACTGCCCCGTGTCCTAACTCGCACCAAGTCCCGTTCACCCATCACCCCATGTGCTCACTGCCCCGAGTCCTAACTCACACCCAGTCCCGTTCACCCATCACCCCCTGTGCTCACTGCCCCGTGTCCTAACTCACACCCAGTCCCGTTCACCCATCACCCCCTGTGCTCGCTGACCTACATTGGCTCCCGGTCCGGCAACGCCTCGATTTTAAAATTCTCATCCTTCTTTTCAAATCCCTCCATGGTCTTGCCTCACTTCTGATTTCTGTAACCTCCTCCAGCCCCACAACCCCCCGAGATCTCTGCGTTCCTCCAATTCTGGCCTCTCTCGCATCCCCGATTTTAATTGTTCCACCATTGGCGGCCGTGCCTTCTGCTGCCTGGGCCCTAAGCTCTGGAATTCCCTCCCTAAACCTCTCCGCCTCTCTCCCTCTCTCTCCTCCTTTAAGAGACTCCTTCAAACCCACCTCTTTCACCTGTCCTAAACCTGGACTGAAATGAGGAGGAATTTCTTCACCCAGAGAGTGGTGAACCTGTGGAATTCTCTGCCACAGAAGGCAGTTGAGGCCAATTCATTAAATATATTCAAGAAGGAGTTGGATATATTTCTTAAGGCTAAAGGGATCAAGGGATATGGGGAGAAGGCAGGGACAGGGTACTGAGTTTGGATGATCAGCCATGATCTCATTGAATGGCGGAGCAGGCTCGAGGGGCCGAATGGCCTACTCCTGCTCCTATCTTCTATATCTCCTTATATGGCTCAATGAGTGATGAAGCTCCTGTGAAGCACCCTGGGATGTTTTACTATGTTAAAGGCGCTATATAAATGCAAGCTGTTGTTGTTGCGACAACTCCAATGTTCGATCAACAGTTTGTCCAACACTTGCGGTCCCTGCCCGCGCATTCAGATGCCCCGAGGTGTTCGGAGTAAGCCCGTCGGTAGAAACATGGCGGTCCACGTATAAACCGCGTGTTGGGCTAGCGTCAACCTGTGGAGGGGAGGAGAGGAGAAATTTAAATAGCAGAATGCAAAAAGAAAGAAAGACTTGCATTTCAATAGCGCCTTTCACAACCTCGGGATGTTCCAAAGCTCTTTACAGCCAATGAAGTACTTTTTGAAATGTAGTCACTTTTGTAATGTAGGAAACGCGGCAACAAGATCCCACAAACAGCAATGTGATAAATGACCGGATAATCTGTTTTTAGTGGTGTTAGTTGAGGGATAAATATTAGCCCAGGACACCGGAGAGAACTCCCCTGCTCTTCTCCAAAATAGTGGCCGTGGGATCGTTTACGTCCACCTGAGAGAGCAGACGGGGCCTCGGTTTAACGTCTCCTCCGAAAGACGGCACCTCCGACAGTGCAGCACTCCCTCAGTACTGGCACTGCAAGTGTCAGCCTGGATAATGGGCTCAAGTCTCTGGAGTAGAAGGCCCGATGGGAAAGGGTGAAACAGCACGGCGTTCCTGCAATTCCACCCGCCCGTTTTAGTGCAACCCGAATGACTCCAGACACGCCTCCTGAATTATTCCCAGTAACTAGCAGCCAATTAGACAGAGAGTCTGCAACACCGCTCAGTAGCAGCGGCTGGCGAGCAATCGGGTGGAACAGGCCTCAGCATATTTCCCTTCTCTCCTAACTAGCATTTCAGTAGAGCAGAACTGTGGGTGTGGAAAAGATTCAGGCAGCAACCACTTGAACTGTAAAACACCCATTGGTGTATTACCAAAATATTTCCCTTCCACACTTGGGCTAAGCCTGGAGAAAGTATTTGGGTTGTATAACACTGGGTACAGTACTGGTGGGTACAGGTCTGTCACTGTAGAACACTGGGGTACAGTACTGGTGGGTACAGGTCTGTCACTGTATAACACTGGGGTACAGTACTGGTGGGTACAGGTCTGTCACTGTAGAACACTGGGGTACAGTACTGGTGGGTACAGGTCTGTCACTGTATAACACTGGGGTACAGTACTGGTGGGTACAGGTCTGTCACTGTATAACACTGGGGTACAGTACTGGTGGGTACAGGTCCGTCACTGTATAACACTGGGGTACAGTACTGGTGGGTACAGGTCTGTCACTGTATAACACTGGGGTACAGTACTGGTGGGTACAGGTCTGTCACTGTCTAACACTGGGGTCCAGTACTGGTGGGTACAGGTCTGTTACTGTATAACACCGGGGTACAGTACTGGTGGGTACAGGTCTGTCACTGTATAACACTGGGGTACAGTACTGGTGGGTACAGGTCTGTCACTGTATAACACTGGGGTACAGTACTGGTGGGTACAGGTCTGTCACTGTATAACACTGGGGTCCAGTACTGGTGGGTACAGGTCTGTCGCTGTAGAACACTGGGTACAGTACAGGTGGGTACAGGTCTGTCGCTGTATAACACTGGGGTACAGTATTGGTGGGTACAGGTCTGTCACTGTATAACACGGGTACAGTACTGGTGGGTACAGGTCTGTCACTGTAGAACACTGGGTACAGTACAGGTGGGTACAGGTCTGTCGCTGTATAACACTGGGGTACAGTATTGGTGGGTACAGGTCTGTCACTGTATAACACTGGGGTACAGTACTGGTGGGTACAGGTCTGTCACTGTATAACACGGGTACAGTACTGGTGGGTACAGGTCTGTCACTGTAGAACACTGGGTACAGTACTGGTGGGTGCGGGTCTGTCACTGTATAACACTGGGTACAGTACTGGTGGGTACAGGTCTGTCACTGTATAACACGGGTACAGTACTGGTGGGCACAGGTCTGTCACTGTATAACACGGGTACAGTACTGGTGGGTACAGGTCTGTCACTGTATAACACTGGGGTACAGTACTGGTGGGTACAGGTCTGTCACTGTATAACACTGGGGTACAGTACTGGTGGGTACAGGTCTGTCACTGTATAACACTGGGGTACAGTACAGGTGGGTACAGGTCTGTCACTGTATAACACTGGGGTACAGTACTGGGGGGTACAGGTCTGTCACTGTATAACACTGGGGTACAGTACTGGGGGGTACAGGTCTGTCACTGTATAACACTGGGGTACAGTACTGGTGGGTACAGGTCTGTCACTGTATAACACTAGGTCACAGTACTGGTGGGTGCGGGTGTGTCACTGTATAACACTGGGGTACAGTACTGGTGGGTACAGGTCTGTCACTGTATAACACCGGGGTACAGTACTGGTGGGTACAGGTCTGTCACTGTATAACACTGGGGTACAGTACTGGTGGGTACAGGTCTGTCACTGTATAACACTGGGGTACAGTACTGGTGGGCACAGGTCTGTCACTGTATAACACTGGGGTACAGTACTGGTGGGTACAGGTCTGTCACTGTATAACACGGGTACAGTACTGGTGGGCACAGGTCTGTCACTGTATAACACTGGGGTACAGTACTGGTGGGTACAGGTCTGTCACTGTATAACACGGGTACAGTACTGGTGGGTACAGGTCTGTCACTGTATAACACGGGTACAGTACTGGTGGGTGCGGGTGTGTCGCTCATATATGCCCACTATGCTGGGCGTAAAACTTCCCATGGCACTATTCGACAAATAGCAGGGGTGTTCTCCCTGGTGTCCTGACCAAGAGTTTCCCCTCAGCCAACACCTAACATAGACTATCTACTCACTTACATCCTTGCTGTTTGTGGGAGCTTGCTGTGCACAAATTAGCTGTCGAGTTTCTCTACGTTGCAACAGTGACTATTTTTTTAAGAGTATTTCATTGGTTGTAAAACGCTTTGGGCTGTCCTGAGTTGGTAAAAGGCGCTGTAGAAATTCAAGCCTGTCTTGTAATTGATGAAGAGATTAGTAAGCTTTGAGAGATAGTTTAATGAAGGACAGTCTGCAGATGTTTATTAAAGGCAATTCCTTTGATTGATTTGCTGAATCACCGTGTGATTTGTCCCCTTGGGTTCTGCTATCCAGCACGCTAACTAAAGCACAGTGACAGAACTGTAGAGGAGATCGGATCGGATCCCCTAGGTGCTATAAATAACCACGTAGTGAGAGCATAAAATTCAGGCCAGGAGCCAGATGGTATTTAGACTTGTTCACATGCTGCCCCTAGCTCAGCCTCACGCCCGTTAATTCTACAGTACTTGTAGGTTGCTGTTGGTTTGGTTTCATATCATCACACTTACCCCTTGGAGAATGGTGGGAAGTAAAGAAAGAACTTGCATTTATATAGCGCCTTTCACGTCCGACGTTCCAAAGCGCTTTACAGCCACTGAAGTACATTTTAAGCGCAGTCACTGTTGTAATGTAGGAAATGCAGCAGCCGATTTGCACACAGCAGGATCCCACAAACAGCAATGAGATAAATGACCAGATCATCTATTTTTTTAGCGGTGTTGGTCGAGGGATGAATATTGGCCAGAACATTAGGGCGGACTCCTCTGCTCTTCTTCAAATAGTGCAGTGGGATCTTTTACGTCCACCTGAGAGGGCAGGTGAGCGATCAAAGCCTGGCAAATGCAGTTTGAGGCGTAACGAGATTGAACTGAATGGCGGAACAGGCTCGATGGGCTGAATGGCCACCTTCTGTTCCTCTGTTCCTTCGTGTGAAGAATGACCGCTATTGATCCCATAACTTAAGGGAATGATGTGAGGAAAGATTGACGACCCTGGCTCCTTTCTGTCTTGAAAGGAGCAGTCTGAGAGAGGATATGTTTAAAGTTATGAAATGTTTGGGCAAATTGGATCCAATAAGCTTTTCTGTTGTGTGGAAGAAGTTGCATTTATATAGCGCCTTTCACAACCACCGGACGCTCCAAAACGCTTTACAACCAATGAAGTACTTTTTTGGAGTGCAGTCACTGTTGTAATGTTGGAAACACAGCAGCCAATTTGCGCACAGCAAGCTCCCACAATCAGTAATGTGATGATGACCAGATAATCTGGTTTTTGTGATGTTGGATGAGGGATAAATATTGGCCCCAGGACACCGGGGATTACTCCCCTGTTCTTCTTCACATAGTTCTGTGAGATCTTTTCCCTCTACCTAAGACAGCAGACGGGACCTCGGTTTAACGTCTCACCTGAAAGACGGCACTTCCGACAGTACAGCACTCCCTCAGTACTGGCACCGGGAGTGTCGGCTTGGATTATGGGCTCAAGTGTCTGGAGTGAGGATTTGAACCCATAGCTTTCTGGCTTAGAGGCAAGGGGGTGCTACCCACGGAGCCACAGCTGACACTGTACAGAATTTAGCAGAAGGGGTCATATTTATAATATAAAGGAATATTGAAGAAAATGGGAAATGTAGGAGGAAATTTTTTTACTAAAATGTTGATGTGTATCTGGAACAGATTCCCGGCACGGGAGGTGAGACAAGAAACAGTAGCGGGTTTCAGGAAGGAACTACACAGATTCTGGTCAACAAATGGAATTCAGTGTTATTCAAAATTCACCAAAGAAGCACTGTGCTATTAAATATTGGTAAGACCAAAGCCATTGGGGGAAAAATTCAGTTGCTTGCGCCTCCCATTAGAGGGCGCTAATGTGGCGCAAAGAAACTAGCGCCCGGGCACGGCGATGTTTGCGCCGCTTGCGAAATTAACTAGACATTTTGCGGCGGCGTCAAACACTACCGCCACGAACTCCTGCGCTGGCAGGTCGTGACGTCATTCGAGTGCGCAACACCCCGTTAGCGCCCCGGACCGGATATTGAGTGGCGCCCCCTGCCTTACCGCCTGCCGCTAGCAACGACAGGTTGAGGGGAGCGTTTTGCAGTCAGAATGGGACTGGGGGAGCGCTATTTAAAGGCGACCGCTTCCTGCCTTTTTTTTGTTGGTGACATTTTTGCACCACGCATTCAGAGAGAGAGAGATTTCTGGAGAGATTCAACGCGGTGTTGAGGAGTTTTGGGTACTGAGCAGCACTTTGCAGATTTATTTTGATTTGCTCTTCCTTGCTTCGCCCGCGCTCGGAGGTAGCGCCTCGCTCCTCGGCATTTGCGCCTTAAGACAGGTGTGAAGCGCCTGATTTAGCGCTCCAATCACCTCCAGGGGCGATAAAAGCCAAGTTTGCTGTCGGAGACGATAATTAGCGCCAGGCGCTAAACTTTGCGCACGGCCGATAATGGCACCCCAAACGGGGCGATACTGAATTTTTCCCCCATTGTCTTTAGTCCCGGTCACAAACGCTACTATTCCAAAGGTCTCCTGGCCCTGCCTCCTACCTTGCAATTGAGCTCATCCCGAACTCTGCTGCCTGTGTCCTAACTCGCACCAAGTCCCGTTCGTCCATCACCCGCTGTGCTCGCTGACTTACACTGGCTCCCGGTCCGGCAATGCCTCAACAACAACAACTCGGCACTTTTAATGTAGCAAAACATCCCAAGACGCTTCATGAGAGAAATATCAATTCAAAAAAAATGTTGACCCCGAGCCACAGAGGGTGGTATCAGGACAGGTGACCAAAAGCTTGGCCAAAGAGGTAGGTTTTAAGGAGCGTCTTAGAAACATAGAAACATAGAAGATAGGAGCAGGAGTAGGCCATTCGGCCCCTCGAGCCTGATTCAATGAGATCATGGCTGATCATCCAAATTCAGTACCCTGTCCCTGCCTTCTCCCCATATCCCTTGATCCCTTTAGCCTTAAGAAATATATCTAACTCCTTCTTGAATATATTTAATGAATTGGCCTCTACTGCCTTCGGTGGTAGAGAATTCCACAGGTTCACCATTCTCTGGGTGAAGAAATTCCTCCTCATCTCTGTCCTAAATGGCTTACCCCTTATCCTTAGACTCTGACCCCTGGTTCTGGACTCCCCCACCATCAGGAACATCCTTCCTGCATCTAGTCTGTCTAGTCCTGTCAGAATTTTATATGATTCAATGAGATCCCCTCTCATTTTTCTAAACTCCAGCGAGTATAAGCCCAATCGACCCAATCTTAAGACCCAGTCTTAAAGGAGGAGCGAGAGGGAGAGAGGCGGAGCGGTTTAGGGAGGGAATTCCAGAGTTTGGGGCCCAGGCAGCTGAAGGCACGGCCGCCAATGGTGGAGCGATTAAAATCGGGGGATGCACAAGGGTCCAGAATTAGAGGAGCGCAGGGATCTCGGAGTAGGTAGGACTGGAGGAGGTTACTGAAATAGGGAGGGGGCAAGGGCCATGGAGGGATATGAAAACAAGGATGATAATTTTAAAATAGAGGCGCTCTCGATTTTACCCTCTGGGTAAAGAAGTTTCTTCAAATTCCCTATTGGATTTCTTGGTGACTATCTTATATTGATGGCCTCTAGTTATATTGATACACTCTCTCTATCCACTCCATCAAAACTTTTCATAATTTTAAAGACCTCTATTAGGTCTCAGCCTTCTCTTTTCATAGAAACATAGAAGATAGGAGCAGGAGTAGGCCATTCGGCCCTTCGAGCCTGCTCCGCCATTCAATGAGATCATGGCTGATCATCCAAATTCAGTACCCTGTCCCTGCCTTCTCCCCATATCCCTTGATCCCTTTAGCCTTAAGAAATATATCCAACTCTTTCTTGAATATATTTAATGAACTGACCTCCACCGCCCTCTGTGGCAGAGAATTCCACAGGTTCACCACTCTCTGGGTGAAGAAATTCCTCCTCATTTCAGTCCTAAATGGCTTACCCCTTACCCTTAGACTATGACCCCTGGTCCTGGACTCCCCGGCCATCAGAAACATCCTTCCTGCATCTAGTCTGTCCAGGCCTGACAGAATTTTATAGGTTTCAATGAGATCCCCTCTCAATCTTCTAAACTCCAGTGAGTATAAGCCCAATCGACACGATCTCTCCTCATACGTCATTCCTGCCATCCCAGGTATCAGCCTGCTGAATCTTTGCTGCACTCCTTCCATGGCAAGAACGTCCTTCCTCAGGTAAGGCGACCAAAACTGCACACAATACTCAAGGTGCGGTCTCACCAAGGCCCTGTACAACCGTAGCAAGACATCCTTGTTCCTGTACTCGAACCCTCTTGCTACGAAGGCCAACATACCATTTGCCTTCTTAACCGCCTGCTGCACCTGCATGCTTACCTTCAGCGACTGGTGCACAAGAACACCCAGGTCTCTTTGCACTTCCACTTCTCCCAATCTATTGCCATTCAAATAATAATCTGCTTTCCTGTTTTTGCCACCAAAGTGGATAACCTCACATTTATCCACATTATAGTGCATTTGCCATGTTTCTGCCCAATCACCCAACCTGTCCAAATCGTTTAGGAGTTTCACGACATCCTCCACACAGCTTACCCTCCCACTCAGCTTTGTGTCGTCTGCAAATTTGGAGATATTACATCCAATTCCCTCGTCCAGATCATTAATATATATTGTGAACAGCTGGGGTCCTTGGACCGATCCTTGCGGTACCCCACTAGTCACTGCCTGCCACTCGGAAAACGACCCGTTTATTCCAACTCTTTGCTTTCTGTCCGCCAACCAGTTCTCTATCCAAGTCAATACCTTGCCCCCAATCCCATGTGCCTTAATTTTGCACGCTAATCTCTTATGTGGGACCTTACCGAAAGCATTCTGAAAGTCCAAATACACCACATCCACTGGTTCTCCCTTATATATTTTACCAGTTACATCCTCAAAAAATTCCAGTAGATTAGTCAAGCATGATTTACCTTTTGTAAATCCATGTTGACTTTGTCCGATCCTGTCACTGCTTTCCAAGTGCTCTGCTATTACATCTTTTATAATGGACTCTAGCATTTTCCCCACTACCGATGTCAGGCTTACCGGTCTATAATTCCCTGCTTTTTCTCTACCACCTTTTTTGAATAGTGGGGTAACATTAGCTGCCCTCCAATCCATGGGTACTGTTCCAGAGTCTATCGAGTTCTGGAAGATGATCAGCAATGCATCTACTATTTCCAGGGCCACTTCCTTAAGTACCCTGGGTTGTAGAGTATGAGGCCCTGGGGATTTATCGGCCTTCAGTCCCATCAATTTTCCTAACACCATTTCCCTACAAATACTGATTTCTTTCAGTTCCACCCTTGCATCAGGCCCTATGTTCCCCGACATCTCTGGGAGGTTATTTGTGTCCTCCTTTGTGCAGACAGAACCAAAGAGAGAAGAGACCCAGCCTGTTCATCCTTTCCTGATATGTATAACCTCACAGTTCTGGTATCATCCTTGTAAATCCTCTCTGCACCCTCTCCAGTGCCTCTATATCATTTCTATAATATGGCGACCAGAACTGTACGCAGTACTCCAAGTTTGGTCTAACCAAGGTTCGATACAGGTTTAGCAAAACTTCCCTACTTTTCAATTCTATCCCTCTCGAAATAAACCCTCGTGTTTGGTTTGCGTTTGTTTAATGGCCTCATTGACTTGCTTCGCTACTTTTCGTGATTTGTGTATTTGTACTCTCAGATCCCTTTGCTCCTCGACCCCATTTAGATTTGGGAACAACAGGCTTAAGGACATAAGAAATAGGAGCAGGAGTCGGCCATTCGGCCCCTTCGAGCCTGCTCCGCCATTCAGTGAGATCATGGCTGATCTTCGACCTCAACTCCACTTTCCCGCCCGATCCCCATATCCCTTGATTCTCTTAATATCCAAAAATCTGTCGATCTCTATTACTTAATGGAGAAGCTGAATTGAAGGGCATGAGGTGCATAGTGGGGGACACAACTAGTAAAAAGTAAAATAAAATCAATGAAAAGTGATTTTTTTTTTTGCTGTAGAGCTGGACAGTTGAATAACCTATTCATTATTTTGTGCCTGACTTGAAACTGTTCCAAGTCTGTGCTATCGACCAGATTGGGTTAGCCTGGTACAGCCAGGTACCAATGATGGCTGCGTGAGTAATTGCAATTAAATGGGCTCTTGGCCAAGAACAATCAAATTATCAACCGTTTCGTCACAAAGGAGGAAATCCTATAATCTTCCCAAAGACCCCTAAATGTTTCAAGCACAGCAAGATCCCTCAAACAGCGATGTGATCATGGCCAGGTACCAAAAGCAGAAATACTGCGGAAGCTGGAAATCTGAAATAAAAACAGAAAATGCTGGAAATACTCAGCAGGCCAGGCAGCATCTGTGGAGAGGGAAACAGAGTTAACGTTTCAGGTCGATGACCTTTCCTCAGAACTGGATAATCTGTTTTTTTTTTTGTGATGTTGATTGAGGGGTTAATATTGACCGGGACACCGGGGAGATCTCCCCTGCTCGTCTTCGAAATGGTGACCGTGGGATCTTTTACGTCCACCTGGGAGGGCAGACGGGGGCCTCGGTTTTAACGTCTCATCCGAAACGCGGCACCTCCGACAGTGCAGCGCTCCCTCAGCACTGCCCCCGGGAGCGTCGGCCTGGATTATGGGCTCAAGCCTGTGGAGTGGGGCTCGAACCCACAACCTGCTGACCCAGAGGCAAACGTGCTGCCCACTGAGCCTAGATTACAAGGGGACGTGGTTTCTCCCTGTGTTACGAGTGACGCTCTTCCCGTGACAGCATTGGATTCTAACCATGGGCAAGCTGTGCCTCGGGTGTGTGCATTGCTGCTCCGTACAATCCTCCATCCAGCGCCAAATGTCCACGAGCGAAACCGTAACGTTATGGTCACTGCTTGAAAGCAGCAGTGTCCGTTTTATTGCTATTTTCTCTGGATTGTGAACTCTCAAGATAAACGGTGTGATCTCTGAGTATCGACATCTGTGAACACATCGGTGAAACACGAGTGTGGACTTGTAAGCCATGCATGTAATTAGCAAGAGTGACGATGTCGCACTAATTAACAAACTGCTTCTTCCTCTTCTTCTTCTTCTTGGGCAGTCCCTCGTAACCGAGGATGACTTGCTTCCATATTAATAATGAGTTCTCAGGTGACTGATAAGTCCAATGCGGGACCTACAGTCTCTGTCACAGGTGGGGCAGACGGTGGTTGAAGGGGCGGGTGGGTGGGGTGCTTGGGTTGACGTGCGCTCCTTGCGCTTGGCTTCCGCTTGCTCCCGGCCAAGAGACTCGAGGTGTTTGGCGCCTTCCCGGATGCTTCTCCTCCACTTTGTGCAGTCTTGGGCATTACCGGACTGGGAGCCGAGTCCCGTTCACCTATCACACCCTGTGCTCGCTGACCGACTTTGGCTCCCAGTCCGGTAATGCCTCGATTTTAAAATTCTCATCCTGTTCAAATCCCTCCATAGCCTCATCCCCTCCTTACCTCTGTAGCCTCCTCCAGCCCTACAACCCTCCGAGAACTCTGCACTCCTCCAATTCTGGCCTCTTGCGCATCCCCGCTATCCTTTGCCTCACCATTGGTGGCTGTGTCTTCAGCTGCCTGGGCCCTAAGCTCTGGAATTCCCTCTCTAAACCTCTCCGCCTCTCTCTCCTCCTTTAAGTCACTCTTTTAAACCTACCTCTTTGAGCAAACTTTTTGTTCACCTGTCCTAATATCTCCTTATGTGACTCGGTGTCAATTTTTGTTTGATAATCGCTCCTGTCAAATGCCTTGGGATGTTTTACTGCTTTAAAGGCGCGATGTAAATGCAAGTTGTTGTATTGTGTGAGATGCTAGGATGTTAAGCGGAGGTCTGCCAATTCTCCTGGATCTTATAGATCCCATGGCACTACAGGGAGAAGGGAACTTGCTTTCAGTTGAGGGGGAGTCCAGGACAAGGCAGCAGAAGCACAAGATAGCCGCTGACAGATCAGATGAGGAGGAGTTTCTCTTCACAGAGAGAGGTGTGAATGTGGAGTGGTTGAAACAGAGCGTTGATGCATTTACCCCGAGGCCTGGTGCATACACGAGGAGAGAAAGGAATAGAGGGATAAGGGAAGCAGGGTGGGCAGAGGCGGTAAGAGCGGGAGGGGGCTCGTGTGGAGTCTGTAGCTGTCAGCCGGGGCTCAGTGGGCAGCACCCTCGCCTCTGAGTCAGAAGGTTGTGGGTTCAAGTCCCCACTCCAGAGACTTGACCACAAAAGTCTAGGCTGGCACTCCAGGGGAGTGCTGCACTGTCGGAGGTGAAGTCTTTTGGATGAGATGTTAAACCGAGGCCCCGTCTGCCCTCTCAGGTAGATATAAAAGATCCCATGGCACTATTCCAAGGGAGAGCAGGGGAGTTCTCCCCGGTGTCCTGAGGCCAATGTTTATCCCTCAACCAACATCACTAAAAACAGATGATCTGGTCATTATCACATTGCTGTTTGTGGGAGCTTGCTGTGCACAAATTGGCTGCCGCGTTTCCTACATTAGAACAGTGACTACACTTCAAAAGCGCTTTGGGACGCCCTGAGGTCGTGAAAGCTGCCGTATAAATGCAAGTCTTTCTTTATTTCTAGTTGGACCGAATCGCCCTGTAGATTCGATGTAAGAGCGAGTGGTTTGGCCAATAGCCTTCCCTCAAATAACACCATCCTAAAAAAAATAAGTAACCGGTCATTCACCTCACTGCACAAGCTGGCGACCCCGGTCACAGACACTGGCTGTCAACACACATTATTGTGCAAAGCACTTCTGACAGGCATGATTGGACTTGACACCAACGTAAGCCTTTCCATTTTGGAGACGGTTATTTTTGCGATGCCACAGGCGGAGCACAGACAGCGCTGAACATGCAGTGTGGTGGGTGGTTACACAGGCTCAAAGGATTTTGTGCTAGCTTTTTTCCAGAGCTAATTGCACGCTGCCGTAACTGCTAGACACCCATTCCCGACAGGCCTCCCATTGTCACACAAAGGGGTATCATCGCATTGCAAGCTACATCGCCAGCAGATTATTACTTAACGATGTGTTGCCTTAAAAGCTTCAGAAAGAGCTGACTCTGGGATTTCTGTGATGTTGCCACTGGGAGCAGTTAGAAAAACAAAGAACTTGCATTTCCACAGCGCCTTTCATGACCTCGACACGTCCCAAAGCGCTTTACAGCCAGGGAAGTACTTTTTGAAGTGCGGTCGCTGTTGTGATGTAGAAAATGCGACAACCAAATTGCGCACAGCAAGATCCCACAAACAGCGATGTGATAAATGACCAGGTCATCTGTTTTCAGTTGAGGGATTGGCCAGGACACCGGGGAGAACTCCTCTGCTCTTCTTCAAAATAGTGGCCGTGGGATCTTTTACATCCACCTGAGAGGGCAGACGGGGCCTCGGTTTAACGTCTCATCTGAAAGACGGCACCTCAGACAGTGCGGCACTCCCTCAGTACTGGCACTGGGAGTGTCTGAGGGGCCGGCAGAGCAGGTGCTAGAACTGGCCTCCGTACCCCTAAAGTACACGTGAAGAAAGAAAACGGGCGTGTGTATGGTACACGCGGGCGTGTGTATGGTACACGCGGGCGTGTGTATGGTACACGCGGGCGTGTGTATGGTACACGCGGGCGTGTGTGTATGTGGTACATGGGCGTGTGTGTATGTGGTACACGGGCGCGTGTGTGTATGGTACACGCGAGTGTGTGTATGGTACACGCGGGTGTGTGTATGGTACACGCGGGTGTGTATGGTACACGGGCGGGTGTGTGTGTGGTACACGCGGGTGTGTGTGTGGTACACGCGGGTGTGTGTGTGGTACACGCGGGTGTGTGTGTGGTACACGCGGGTGTGTGTGTGGTACACGCGGGTGTGTGTGTGGTACACGCGGGTGTGTGTGGTACACGGGTGTGTGTGTGGTACACGGGTGTGTGTGTGTGTGGTACACGGGTGCGTGTGTGTGGTACACGGGTGCGTGTGTGTGGTACACGGGTGCGTGTGTGTGGTACACGGGTGCGTGTGTGTGGTACACGGGTGCGTGTGTGTGGTACACGGGTGCGTGTGTGTGTGGTACACGGGTGCGTGTGTGTGTGGTACACGGGTGCGTGTGTGTGGTACACGGGTGCGTGTGTGTGGTACACGGGTGCGTGTGTGTGGTACACTGGCGTGTGTGTGGTACACTGGCGTGTGTGTGGTACACTGGCGTGTGTGTGTGTGGTACACGGGTGCGTGTGTGTGGTACACGGGTGCGTGTGTGTGGTACACGGGTGCGTGTGTGTGGTACACGGGTGCGTGTGTGTGGTACACGGGTGTGTGTGGTACATAAGAACATAAGAACATAAGAAATAGGAGCAGGAGTAGGCCAATCGGCCCCTCGAGCCTACTCCACCATTCAATAAGATCATGGCTGATCTGATCCTAACCTCAAATCTACTATCACTCTACATCCCACCCAAACCCATGTGATCGCCTAGGAGAGGCGAAAAACCAAATAAAAAACCCAATGGCCAATTTGGGAGAAAAAAATCTGGGAAATTTCTCTCCGACCCATCTAGGCGATCGAAACTCGTCCAGGAAATCACTCTGTCCCTATATTTTCTACAGTACTTACCTTCTGTAAAAGGTGATCTCCACCCCAGCCAGGAACAGGAATAAAACCATCTCCTGAAATCTAACAAAGAATTAGAACACGAGAAGTAGGAGCAAAACCAGGCTACACGGCCCCTGGGCCCACTCCGCTACCCACAGGGCCATGACCGTTCCGAACCTAGACTCATGTCCAAGTTCCTGCCTGCTCCCCATAACCCCTAATTCCCTTTACTTCTAAGAAACTGTCTATTTCTGTTTTAAATTTATTTAATGATGTAGCTTCCACAGCTTTCTGGGGCAGCAAATTCCATGGACCTACTACCCTCTGAGTGAAGAAGTTTCTCCTCATCCCAGTTTTGAAAGAGCAGCCCCTTATTCTAAGATTATGCCCCCTAGTTCTAGTTTCACCCATCATTGGGAACATCCTCACCGCATCCACCCGATCAAGCCCCTTCACAATCTTATATGTTTCAATAAGATCGCCTCTCATTCTTCTGAACTCCAATGAGTAGAGTCCCAGTCTACTCAACCTCTCCTCATATGACCACCCCCTCATCCCCGGGATTAACCGAGTGAACCTTCTTTGTACTGACTCGAGAGCAAGTATGTCTTTTCTTAAGTATGGACACCAAAACTGTACGCAGTATTCCAGGTGCGGTCTCACCAATACCTTGTACAACTGCAACAATACCTCCCTGTTTTTATATTCTATCCCCCTAGCAATAAAAGCCAACATTCCATTGGCCTTCTTGATCATTTGCTGCACCTGCATACTAACTTTTTGAGTTTCGTGCACCAGGACCCCCAGATCCCTTTGTACTTCAGTACTTTCCAGTTTCTTGCCATTAAGATAATAACTTGCTCTATGATTTTTCCTGCCAAAGTGCATAACCTCACACTTTCCAGTATTGTATTCCATCTGCCAAATCTCTGCCCACTTACTTAGCCTGTCTATGTCCCCTTGCAGGTTTTTTATGCCCTCCTCACTCACTACTTTCCTTCCCATCTTTGTATCATCTGCAAACTTTGATATGTTACACTCGGTCCCCTCCTCCACGGCTGTGTGTATGGTACACGGGTGTCAGCTGTGGCTCAGTGGGTAGCACTCTCTCTCACCTCTGAGTCAGAAGGTTGTGGGTTCAAGTCCCACTCCAGAGATTTGAGCACATAAAGCTAGGCTGACACTCCAGTGCGGTTCTGAGGGAGTGCTGCACTGTCGGAGGTGCCGTCTTTCAGATGAGATGTTAAACCGATGTAAAAGATCCCATGGCACTATTTCGAAGAAGAGCAGGGGGAATTTTCCCCGGTGCCCTGGGCAATATTCCTCCTTCAACCAACATAACAAAAACAGATTATCTGGTCATTTATCACATTGCTGTTTGTGGGAGCTTGCTGTGCGCAAATTGGCTGCTGCATTTCCCACATTACAACAGTGACTACACGTCAAAAAAAAAAAGTACTTCATTGGCTGTAAAGTGCCTTGAGACGTCCAGTGGTCGTGAAAGGCGCTATAAAAATGCAAGTCTTTCTTTTATTTACAACAGAAGAACATCTCGGCAGCAGTGAGCTGCACACACTCCACAGTCAGTGTTGACAGATTCAAATAACACCCCGTAATCACCCAATGGCCACAGTTTATTTTTAACTTTCACTTGAATTAAAGCTCCACTAAGAGATGGCAGATTCTGACAGTCACTTGTTGTATCAGCAGGTGAGGTGTTGTAAGGAATGAGTAACCCCCGCCTTGCAAACACTTCATAGTTTCCTTATCCTAGTGAAGGGGATGATTCAATTGATTTCAACAGTCTGAGGTCATCGCACTCGAGACATTCACTGTCCGAGCTGACGTGGTTAGACCTCGGACCGGGTTTCAGCTCCCACGGGCGGTGGGTCACTATCCCGGGACTGGACACTGTCCCAAAATACTTCAACCAGGCAGTGTGAGTGTGAACACTCACACTCACACTCACACTCACACTCACACTGACACGCTCTCACACAGACACACACACACACTCTCTCTCTCTCTCACACACACACACACACTCACACACTTACACACACACTCATACGCACTCACACTGACACGCTCTCACACAGACACACACACACATACTCTCTCTCTCACACACACACACACACACACACACACACACACACACACACACACACACTTACACACACACTCATACGCACTCACACTGACACGCTCTCACACAGACACACACACTCTCTCTCTCTCTCACACACACACACACACACTTACACACACACTCATACGCACTCACACTGACACACATACTCACACTCTCTCACACACACACATAAACATACAGAAACACACACACAGCTACGCAAATATACACACACAGACACAAGCACAAACATATATAGACCCAAAAACACAGATAACCACACCGTACCAACACACACACACTGTGACAGTGCCCCATGCGTGACCCCAGCCCCCTGGGCTGTCCTCCATTTAAGCTCCTGTTGCTCGATGATAACTGATGATGTGCTGCTCCATACTGAGGGAATGGAAACCACCCAACATTTTGTAGCTCTTGACAATACCTGTGCACCTTGGAAACCTTTCCCTTTATTCCCAAGACAGGGTCTGACCGTGACTAACAAACCCAATCTTCGTTTTTATCCCACCCGATTTCAGGTAGGTAAACTTGGCTTAGTATTCCCTTGAGTTTAGAGGCTGAGGGATGGTCGAGTCGAGGTGTTTTAAAATGATAAAGGGATTCGCTAGGGTAGATAGAGAGAAATGGTTTCCTGGGGGAGGGGGTGGGAGTCCAGAACAAGGGGACGTAACCTTAAAATTAGAGCCAGGCCGTTCAGGATCAAAATCAGGAAGCAATTTTTCACAAAAAGGGTGGTGGAAATCTGGAACTGTCTCCTCCAAAAGACTGTGGCGGCTGGAGGTCAATTGAAATTTTCATGACTGAGACCGATAGATTTTTCTTGGATCAGGGCATCAAGGGATATGGAGCGAAGGCGGGTAAATGGAGTCGAGGTACAGATCAGCTGTGATCTAACTGAATGGGGGAGCAGGCTCGAGGGGCCTCCTCCTGTTCCCATGTAAAGCTGTATGGGCCTTTCTCGCCCGACATCCGTTTAAAAAAAAAATCAAACTTAGCCCACAGCAGTCAGACTAAGGTGACCTCCACAACTTGACCTGAAATGACCCCCAGCTCATTAAACCCCCCCCCCACCCCGAGTCGGACCTCAAGCGATAAAGCTGTCATCGCAGAGTCATCAGTCGGACCCCCAGCCTTGACTCCGCTCCAGCTGATGTCTTGTGTTTGGCCTGTCATTTTTTTTCCCCCCCCCCCCCCCGCCCCAAACTTCTTCAGAAACCCGTCGAGTTATCCCCGGTACAAGATATTTGGTCGCCCGACAACATCTGAGGACGTGGTGGGAGCCGGCCTCTCTCAAACTGGCCAAGCGGAGTTGAGTCTCATTCGCCTGTGTCGCACTCGGAGCTTGCAGTAAACCCGCAGCAGCCCAGTAAGTGCTTTTTTCCAACGTTCGGCCCGCAGTAATGTCCAGCCTGTGCCGTGGGCAGAGAGAGCTTCATAGCACGTCGAAATAATGTGCCGCACGTTTGGAATCAACAAAAACAACAACAACTTGTATTTATATAGCGCCTTTAACGTAGTAAAACGTCCCACGGCGCTGCACAGGAGTATTTTAAGACAAAGAATTTGTCACCGAGCCACATAAGGATAAATTAGGGCAGGTGACCAAAAGCTTGGTCAAAGAGGTAGGTTTTAAGGAGCGTCTTAAAGGAGGAAAGAGAGGCGGAGAGGTTTAGGCAGGGAATTCCAGAGCTTAGGGCCCAGGCAACAGAAGGCACGGCCACCAAAGGTTGAGCGATTATAATCAGGGATGCTCAAGAGGGCAGAATTAGAGGAGCGCAGATACCTCAGGGGGTTGTGGGGCTGGAGGAGATTACAGAGATAGGGAGGGGCGAGGCCATGGAGGGATTTGAAAACAAGGATGAGAATTGTGAAATCGAGGCGCTGCTTAACTGGGAGCCAATGTAGGTCAGCGAGCACAGGGTGAGATGGGTGAACGGGACTTGGTGCGAGTTAGGACACGGGCAGCCGAGTTTTGGATGACCTCAAGTTTACGGAGGGTGGAATGTGGGAGGCCAGCCAGGAGTGCGTTGCAATAGTCGAGTCAAATCAGATGTACATAGAAAGAACTTGCATTTGTCCATCGTCCTTCACGACCTCGGGACGTCCCAAAGCGCTTGGCAGCCAATTAAATACTTTTTTTTATTAGAAGCGGAGTCACTGTTGTAATGTCGGAAACGCGGCAGCCAATTTGCGCACAGCAAGCTCCCACAAACAGCAATGTGATGATGACCAGATAATCTCTTTTTTAGTGATGTTGGTTGAGAGATAAATATTGGCCCAGGACACCAGGGAGAACTGCCCCCCCTGCTCTTCTTCAAAATAGTGGCCGTGGGATCTTTTCCATCCACCTGAGAGGGCAGACGGGGCCTCGGTTTAACGTCTCATCCGAAAGACGTGCAGGATGTACATAGGGGATGAAATTGGTCTTTGCCAGTAGGGAGAAACAGGCCATAGCGAATCAGCAGCCGCTGACATTTTGTTTTATTCGTTCCTGGGACGTGGGCGTCGCTGGCAAGGCCGGCATTTATTGGCTTCCTTAGTTGCCCCTTGAGAAGGTGGTGGTGAGCCGCCTTCTTGAACCGCTGCAGTCCGTGTGGTGAAGGTGCTCCCATAGTGCTGTTGGGCAGGGAGTTCCAGGATTTTGACCCAGCGGCGATGAAGGAACAGCCGATATATTTCCAAGTCAGGATGGTGTGTGACTCGGAGGGGACTGCAGTGGAAAAGAATGGCGCGTGGTGTAAAACGATTCCCTGTCAGCCAGCTTGACACCGTGCTAGAAGGGCCAGGATAGGATAAATGGCCTCCCTTATAGAGACGTAGTGAGATCGTGGGGCAAATGATCGAATGTATTTTTTTGACCAATATAACCATAGCAACAGGGATCCGAGAAACGGGAAGCTCTGCAAATTACAATAAACGAGAAGTAACATTAGATCATTTGAATAAGTTTCTAAAAGCGAACACGGAGTGACTGGATTGTGAACCCTGGTGGATTTGGTATCGGTGATAGCGGCTGGCCATCGTTCAGACAGGTGAGAGGTCAGCGGAAAACTGGAGGAGGAGCTAGAGGCCCGAGTTGGAGGAGCGCAGAGATCTCGGTGGGGCGGGGGGTGGGTGTTGTGGGGCTGGAGGAGGTTACAGAGATAGGGAGGGGGGGGCGAGGCCGTAGAGGGATTTGAATACAAGGATGAGAATTTTAGAATTGCGGCATTGCCAGACCGGGAGCCAGTGTAGGTCAGCGAGCACAGGGGGCGATGGGTGAACGGGACTCGGTGCGAGTCGGGACACGGGGCAGTGAGCACAGGGGGTGATGGGTGAACGGGACTGGGTGCGAGTTAGGACACTGGGCAGCGAGCACGGGGGGGTGATGGGTGAACGGGACTCGGTGCGAGTGAGGACACGGGGCAGTGAGCACAGGGGGTGATGGGTGAACGGGACTCGGTGCGAGTGAGGACACGGGGCAGTGAGCACAGGGGGTGATGGGTGAACGGGACTGGGTGCAAGTCGGGACACGGGGCAGTGAGCACAGGGGGTGATGGGTGAACGGGACTCGGTGCGAGTCGGGACACGGGGCAGTGAGTGTAGTGTTTGTACCCGTCTACCTTTAAGAGAACTATTGTATGTAACCGTTCACCTTTAAGAGAACTATTTTAGGTGTGGCACTACTTTGTTTGGCTTCTGTATACGGTAATATCGACGGTGACCACACCAGTATATAAGTGTTGTGCCAGGAGTTATTGGGCAGATTCGCCCTGACCTTCGAATAGTAAAGTCCTGTTTTAAGTTACTCTTGGAGTCTGTGTATTAATTAACTAAACAACCCACAGACTTTACAGTGAGCACAGGGGGCGATGGGTGAACGGGACTCGGTGCGAGTCGGGACACGGGGCAGCGAGCACAGGGGGCGATGGGTGAACGGGACTCGGTGCGAGTCGGGACACGGGGCAGTGAGCACGGGGTGATGGGTGAACGGGACTCGGTACGAGTCGGGACACGGGGCAGTGAGCACAGGGGGCGATGGGTGAACGGGACTCGGTGCGAGTCGGGACACGGGGCAGTGAGCACAGGGGGCGATGGGTGAACGGGACTCGGTGCGAGTCGGGACACGGGGCAGTGAGCACGGGGCGATGGGTGAACGGGACTCGGTGCGAGTCGGGACACGGGGCAGTGAGCACAGGGGGCGATGGGTGAACGGGACTCGGTGCGAGTCGGGACACGGGGCAGTGAGCACGGGGCGATGGGTGAACGGGACTCGGTGCGAGTCGGGACACGGGGCAGCGAGCACAGGGCGATGGGTGAACGGGACTCGGTGCGAGTCGGGACACGGGGCAGTGAGCACAGGGTGATGGGTGAACGGGACTGGGTGTGAGGACACGGGGCAGTGAGCACGGGGCGATGGGTGAACGGGACTCGGTGCGAGTCGGGACACGGGGCAGTGAGCACAGGGGGCGATGGGTGAACGGGACTCGGTGCGAGTCGGGACACGGGGCAGTGAGCACAGGGGGTGATGGGTGAACGGGACTCGGTGCGAGTCGGGACACGGGGCAGTGAGCACAGAGGGCGATGGGTGAACGGGACTCGGTGCGAGTCGGGACACGGGGGCAGCAGAGTGTTGGATGAGCTCAAGTTTGCGGAGGGTGGAAGGCGGGAGGTCAGGAGGTCAGCTAGGAGAGGGTTGGAATAGTCAAATGGCGATATAGGTCACGCGAGATCTTGACTTGGACATATATCACCGCTCCTTCATCATTGTTGGGTCAAATTCCCCTTCCCAAAACTCTAGATCCATCTTTTGTTTCCTTACTTGTCCCATTACCATCTCCTTTTGCCTTGCCCCATCATCCCTTTTGTCTCTTAATCTCTCCTGCCCTCCGCCCTATCACGGACCTTCCCTTTAGTTATTTCCTCCCCTCCACCCCTGCACTTGCTTAAAAACTTGCTACATCTCTTAACACCTTCCAGTTCTGGCGTAAGACCATCGACCCGAAACCTTAACTCTGTTTCTCTCGCCACACCCGCTGAGTGTTTTCCAGCATTTTCTGTCTCTATTTAAAGTAAAAATAGAAAATGTCTCACTGTGAGTTCGCAGGATCGCAAGCTGTCTCTAGTACATGGGACGCCCCCGCTGCTCGAGAAACCCTTTCATTGAAAAAAAAGGAGCTGTTTTTACAAATGCTCAATTCTGGCTTATCAGCCGCGTGTGGCGTCACAAACCCAGGAAAAGTTCACTGTTTGCCCGAGTTAAGTACTTTTAGTTTTGCCGCCTGCGTTTGCAAAATTAGCTGCGGTCTTGGCAGTGTTCAAACACACACACACACTCACAGGATGCAGCATTCCATCCACCACTTCCTGGCTGTATTTTCAGCACAACCTCTGCACTTCTCAATTCTCCCTGTCCGATCGTTGCTGCTAAACCACCGGGAGGCTGAAGCCACTCCATTAATCTCGCCATTCAGCACATATCGATTACAGTGAACATTGAATCTGATATTCCCTCTCTCATTTCATGCTAAGAACTGCCAACCTTTGCACTTTCAGTGCCCGTGCACTGCCATGAATTTGCCGCACAGAGAAGGTTTCTTTGAACAACTTGCACTTGCACAGCCCCTTTAACATAGTAAAACGCCCTGCCGAGCTTCGCAGGTGTGTTATCGGACAGAAATTTGGCACCGAGTCTGCGAGCGGACGTAAAAGATCCCATGGCCGCTATTTCGAAGAAGAGCAGGAGAGTTCTCCCCGGTGTCAACATTTATCCGTCAACCAACATCACTAAAACAGATTATCTGGTCATTATCACATTGCTGGAGCTTGCTGTTCATTCTTTTGTATTAGGACAGGTGACCAAAAGCTTGGTCAGAGAGGTCGGTTTTAAGGAGCGTCTTAAAGGAGGAGAGAGAGGCGGAGAGGTTTAGGGAGGGAATTCCAGAGCTTGGGGCCCAGGCAGCTGAAGGCACGGCCGCCAATGGTGGAGCGATTAAAATCGGAGGATGTGCAAGAGGCCAGAATTGGAGGAACGCAGAGATCTCGGAGGGTTGTAGGGCTGGAGGTGGTTACAGAGATAGGGAGGGGGCGAGGAGGCCATGGAGGGAATTTGAAAACGATGAGAATTTTTAAATCGAGGCGTTGCTGGACGGGGAGCCAATGTAGGTCAATGAGGACAGGGGGTGATGGGTGATCGGGACTCAGTGCGAGTTAGGACACGGGGCAGTGAGCACAGAGGGTGATGGGTGATCGGGACTCGGTGCCAGTTGGGACACGGGGCAGCGAGCACAGGGGGTGATGGGTGATCGGGACTCGGTGCCAGTTAGGACACGGGGCAGTGAGCACAGGGGGTGATGGGTGATCGGGACTCGGTGCCAGTTAGGACACGGGGCAGTGAGCACAGAGGGTGATGGGTGATCGGGACTCGGTGCCAGTCGGGACACGGGGCAGTGAGCACAGAGGGTGATGGGTGATCGGGACTCGGTGCCAGTTAGGACACGGGGCCGTGAGCACAGGGGGTGATGGGTGATCGGGACTCGGTGCCAGTCGGGACACGGGGCAGTGAGCACAGAGGGTGATGGGTGATCGGGACTCGGTGCCAGTTAGGACACGGGGCAGTGAGCACAGAGGGTGATGGGTGATCGGGACTCGGTGCCAGTTAGGACACGGGGCAGTGAGCACAGGGGGTGATGGGTGAACGGGACTGGGTGTGAGTTAGGACACGGGGCAGTGAGCACAGGGGGTGATGGGCGATCGGGACTCGGTGCCAGTTAGGACACGGGGCAGTGAGCACAGGGGGTGATGGGTGATCGGGACTCGGTGCCAGTTAGGACACGGGGCAGCGAGCACAGGGGGTGATGGGTGATCGGGACTCGGTGCCAGTTAGGACACGGGCAGCAGAGTTTTGGATGAGCTCAAGGTTACATGAGAACAACTCCTTCGTCCCCTTCTAACCTGAAGCTGCTGAGTCTTGTTGGGTGCAGTTCCACAGAGACCAGCAGCCCCTCCAGTGCCTCACCGCGGTGGCCAAGCTTCATTTACGAGCCTTGGACAGTGATTGTTGGGAGGGACTTCTCAACTGTGGGAGGCCTCACAGTTAAGAGCCAATCCCAGCAACCACTTCCGAGCCGGCGGAGTGGGGGTGGGGGGGTGAGGTGGCGGGATCTGGTTCACAATCAGGAAGAAGAACTATTATTCTATGTGTGTAAAATCAGTCCCAGTCACTTACAGCAGTGTGAACTCCAGGCATGATTGACGGGGGAATTTCCCAATCATCTCCATTCTGGCCGGATCTAGTGGTGTCACTATATCCAGCCATCTTATCATCATGAAAACAACTCACTTAATCATTAATCAACCAGTGGCTTGTGCTAGTGACAGATAAGAGTCATTGGGGGAAAGATTCAGTTGTTTGCGCCTCCCGTTAGTGCCTTAAGAGGGCGCTAGTGGGGCGCAAAGCAACTAGCGCCCAGGTGCGGCGATGGTTGCGCCACTCGCGAAATTAGCTAGACATTTTGCGGCGGCGCTAAACACTACCGCCACGACCTCCTGCGCCGGCAGATTGTGACGTCAGTCGAGTGCGCAACGCCCCGGGTAGCGCCCCAGGACCGGATATTGAGTGGCGCCCCCTGCCTTACCGCCTGCCACTAGCAACGACAGGTTGAGGGGAGCGTTATGCTGTCAGAAAGGGACTGGGGGAGCGCTATTTAAAGGTGACCGCTTCCTGCCTTTTTTTGTCGGTGACATTTTTGCACCACGCATTCTGAGAGAGAGAGAGAGAGACTTCTGGAGAGATTCAACGCTGTGTGAAGGAGTTTTGGGTACTGAGCAGCACTTTGCAGGTTCATTTTGATTTGCCCTTCCTTGCTTCGCCAGCACTCTGAGGTAGCGCCTTAAGACAGGTGTGAAGCGCCTGATTTAGCGCTCCAATCACCTCCAGGGAAGATAAAAGCCAAGTTTGCTGTCGGAGGCGAAAATTAGCGCCAGGCGCTAAACTTTGCGCACGGCCGATAATGGCGCCCCAAACGGGGCGATACTGAATTTTTCCCCTATTGACTTCTCTAACTTTGTCTCTGCCCCAAAATCTGGTTGACTGATATTTTTTCGACCGTATAAACTGGATCATTGCAAAGCTGACCATCTCTTTTTAACCCCTCCAAATGTCATTGGCTGGACCTCCAGGAAAATGACCTGATGTACCAATTAAGTCACTCCAAACAAGAGCTAGAGAGGTAGGAATGGGACTGAAAGTTGTAGGGAAAACTACAGAGAGAAATGGTCAAGGGGTCCACGGAATCCGATCATTCATTGTTTTGCTGGTGGGACTAAGGAAGTGTCATCTGTGGAAAGTAACGGAGCTATCAGACTGCATAGGTAGCCAGGCGTTAGGTATCGGGAGGGAGGGAGAGGCTTTACGTAATCTTTCTTTAAGAGATTAAATGGGTGGGTAGAGTCCATGATAGAGGAGAGTGTACATGGGCTGTGGGAGGAGATTAAATGGGTGGGTAGAGTCCATGATAGAGGAGAGTGTACATGGGCTGTGGGAGGAGATTAAATGGGTGGGTAGAGTCCATGATAGGGGAGAGTGTACATGGGACTGTGGGAGGAGATTAAATGTGTGGGTAGAGTCCATGATAGGGGAGAGTGTACATGGGGCTGTGGGAGGAGATTAAATGGGTGGGTAGAGTCCGTGATAGGGGAGAGTGTACATGGGCTGTGGGAGGAGATTAAATGGGTGGGTAGAGCCCGTGATAGGGGGGAGTGTACATGGGCTGTGGGAGGGGATTAAATGGGTGGGTAGAGTCCGTGATAGGGGAGAGTGTACATGGGGCTGTGGGAGGAGATTAAGTGGGTGGGTAGAGTCCGTGATAGGGGAGAGTGTACATGGGGTGTGGGAGGGGATTAAATGGGTGGGTAGAGTCCGTGATAGGGGAGAGTGTACATGGGCTGTGGGAGGGGATTAAATGGGTGGGTAGAGTCCATGATAGGGGAGAGTGTACATGGGCTGTGGGAGGGGATTAAATGGGTGGGTAGAGTCCACGATAGGGGAGAGTGTACATGGGGTTGTGGGAGGGGATTAAATGGGTGGGTAGAGTCCACGATAGGGGAGAGTGTACATGGGCTGTGGGAGGAGATTAAATTGATGGGGAGAGTCCGTGATAGGGGAGAGTGTACATGGGCCGTGGAAGGAGATTAAATTGATGGGGAGAGTCCGTGATAGGGGAGAGTGTACATGGGCTGTAGGAGGAGATTAATTGGGTGGGTAGAGTCCATGATAGGGGAGAGTGTACATGGGCTGTAGGAGGAGATTAAATGGGTGGGTAGAGTCCACGATAGGGGAGAGTGTACATGGGCTGTGGGAGGGGATTAAATGGGTGGGTAGAGTCCACTCCTTCGCCTCTCAGCCCATAAGGAAATTCACCCAGCTCCACCTCCAACCCATCAGCCCCGCCCCCAACTCACCCTGCTCCGCCTCCAACTCGCCAAGCCCCGCCCCCAACGCACCCAGTACTTCATTGCCTGTAAAGCGCTTTGGGACGTCCTGATGTAGAAATGCAAGTTCTTCCTTTGCTTTTCCGTCCAGTGCGTGCATTTCTGTTCTGGGGTGAGCAGACCAAGACTGACCGCATTATAATCAGGCGAGCTCTGAACGGTGCATTGCACGGTCTCAGTACGTCCTCAGAGCTGTGTTCCAATACTGGAATGACGTAGCCCGATATTCTGTTAGCCTTTTAACTGCCTCACACTACAGTCTAGACATTGACTCATTTGCAAGTGCTGAGTTTTGAAGCACAGTGTGAACAAGAGGGGATTCATCAGATTGGATGAGATAATCGTTTAACTGGAAGGGAGCCTCTGCTGGCCAGCAACCCTCCCTCTTCACACCCGCGTTGTGCCTTGGGTTGTCAACTCTGGCAGGACGTGTTCCTGGAGGTTTTATCACGTGACGTCCTGTCTCCAACCGCCCGGCGCACCCACCATCGGTCGCCCGACACATCCATTCTCGCGGCGTCCCGCCTTCCCACGGCCAATCAGAAAGCGAACAGACTCTTAGTTACCCGATTGGGTGATTCTTGACTGTCAGTCAAAGCAGCCTCATTTCTCCCCGATCTCCAATATTTGTGTAACTACTAAATGAAAGTGTTCAAAGAAAGTGAAAAAAACACTCAATTTTATTTAACGCTCCTATGATATATATCTTTTTATTCGTTTATGGGATCAGGGTGTCACTGGCAATGCCAGCATTTATTGCCCATCCCTAGTTGCCCTTGAGAAGGTGGTGGTGAGCCACCTTCTTGAACCGCTGCAGTCCCCGTGTGGTGAAGGTACTCCCACAGTGCTGTTAGGGAGGGAGTTCCAGGATTTTGAATCAGCGACGATGAAGGATCGGCCGATATATTTCCAAGTCAGGATGGTGTGTGACTTGGAGGGGAACTTGGAGGTGGTAGTGTTCCCATGCGCCTGCTGCCCTTGTCCTTCTAGGTGGTAGAGGTCGCGGGTTTGGGAGGTGCTGTCAAAGAAGCCTTGTCGAGTTGCTGCAGTGCATCTTGTAGATGGTACACACTGCAGCCACGGTGCACCGGTGGTGGAGGGAGTGAATGTTTGAGGTAGTGGATGGGGTGCCAATCAAGCGGGCTGCTTTGTCCTGGATGGTGTCGAGCTCCTTGAGTGTTGTTGGAGCTGCACTCATCCAGGCAAGTGGAGAGTATTCCATCACACTCCTGACTTGCGCCTTGTATATGGTGGAAAGGTTTTGGGGAGTCGGGAGGTGAGACACTCGCCGCAGAATACCCAGTCTCTGACCTGCTCTTGTTGCCACAGTATGGATGTGGCTGGTCCAGTTAAGTTTCTGGTCAGTGGTGACCCCCAGGATGTTGATAGTGGGGGATTCGGTGATGGTAATGCCATTGAATGTCAAGGGGAGGTCTCCTGGGTTTGATCGCGGCAGTGTGCTGAAGATTAATCTTCAATTCCTGGAGACTCCAGGCCAATTCGGGAGGGTTGGTAACCCCTATTGTGTCCTGTTTACATTCATATTTTAATCGCTCCACCATTGGTGGCCGTCCCTTCAACTGCCTGGGCTCTGAGCCCTGGAATTCCCTCCCTAAACCTCTCCGCCTCTCTCTCCACCTTTAAGACGCTCCTTAAAACCCAACCTCTTTGACCAAGCTTTTGGTCACCTGCCGTAAGAACTCCTTATGTGGCTCGGTGTCAAATTTTGTTTGACAATCGCTCGTGTGAAGTGCCTTGGGACGATTTGCCGCGTTAAAGGCGCTGTATAAATGCAAGTTGTTGTTGTTGATATTTCTTCCTTTATTTCCAGGCCAACCATTCTGTGTCTGACTGTTAGTGCTCACGATGTCGGACCGATCGCACAGTTCTTTACAGCGGTCATCTGCACTGATAGGCGTAGCCAAGGACATCAGCCAGCTGATGGAGAAACTCGACACCAACGAGCTCCGTCTAGAAGGCGAGGAGGTGGACTTTGATAGCGTCACCGACGGGAAAGTGTCCGGTGAGCATGGTTTACATTTAAAATAAAAGAATCACTCAACAGCTGAAGGCAGTCCCTCTCTGCGTATCCAATTATCACAGAATCACACCGCACCAAGGAGGCCATTCGGCCCATCGAACCTGTGTTGGGTCTTTGAAAGAGCTCTCCAATTAGTCCCATTCCCTGCTCCTGCTCGTTCCCCACAGCCCAGCAAATTTCTCCCTTTCAAGTATTTATCCAATTCCCTTTTGAAAGTTACTGTTGAATCTGCTTCCACCGCCCTTTCAGGCAGCGCATTCCAGATCACAACAACTCGCTGCGTAAAAAACATTCTCCCCATCTCACCTCTGGTTCTTCTGTCAATTATCTTAAATCTGTGTCCTCTGGTCAGCGACCCTCCTGCCAGTGGAAACAGTTTCTCCCTATCTACTCTAACAACACCCCTCATGATTTTGAACACCTCTATTACATCTCCTCTTAACCTTCTCTGCTCTCTGGAGAACAACCCCAGCTTCTCCAGTCCCTCCACATAACTTTAGTTCCGCATCCCCGATTCCATTCTAGTAAGTCTCCCCTGCACCCTCTCCAAGGCCTTGACATCCTTCCTAATGTGCAGTGCCCAGAATTGGACACAATTCTCCAGCTGGGGCCGAACCGGTGATTTATAAAGGTTTTGCAATCGTGGTGATGGTCTGTTGACGCTGCAGTGCATTGTGGTCCACTGCCAAGCTCCCGTCAGTCACATGACTCTCTAGAAAAGAGAAGGCTGAGGGGGCGACCTGATCGAGGTCTTTATGATTATGAAAGGGTTCACTAGGGTAGACGTAGAGAAGATAATTCCACTTGTGAAGGAGACCAAAACTAGGGACCATAAATACAAGATAGTCACTAATAAATCCAATAGGGAATTCAGGAGAAACTTCTTTACCCAGAGAGTGGTGAGAATGTGGAACTCGCTACCACAGGGAGTGGTGGAGGCGAAGAGCAGAGATGCATTTAAGGGGAGGCAGAAGGGAATAGAGGGTTATGCTGATCGAGTTAGATGAGGAAAGACGGGAGGAGGCTCGGGTGGAGCATTAACGCCGACATGGCCTGGTTGGGCCGAATGGCCTGTTTCTGTGCCGTATACCCTGTGTAAGCCTTTACTCAGAGCGTGGTTAGAATGTGGAACTCGCTACCACAGGGAGTGGTTGAAGCGAATGACATAGATGCATTTAAGGAAAAGCTAGTTAAGTACCTGAGGGAGAAAGGAATCGCAGGGTATGCTGTTAGGGTGAGCTGAAGTCAGGTTCATGTGGAACAGAAATACCAACATAGACCAGTTGGATATAATGGCCTCGTGACAATCAATGTACAGGCTCACACGTGAAGAATGGCCACTTGAGTGAGGTGCCCCGGCTCTCCTTCGAAATAGTGGCCGTGGGATCTTTTATGTCCACCTGAGAGGGTAGACGGGGCCTCGGTTTAACGTCTCACCTGAGCGACGGCACCTCCGACAGTGCTGTACTGCCCTGAGACTGTCATCTGGTGATCTGATTGAGGTTTTTTAGGATATTGAAAGGATTTGACAAAGTAGATAGAGTGACACTTTTTCCACTGATGAGAGAGTCTAGGTCGAGGGGACATCACCTTAAAATCAGAGCCAGGCCATTCAGGAGAGAAGATGGGAAACACTTCTTCACACAAAGTTGTGGTGGAAGTGTGGAACTCTCTCCCACAAACAGCAGTAGATGCTGGGGATCAATTAATAAAATAGTGAGGTTTTGGTTAGCCCAGGTTATTAAGGGATACGGAGCCAAGGCAGGTGGAGGGAGTTAAGATACAGATCAGCCATGATCTCATTGAATGACGGAACAGGCTCGAGGGGCTGAATGGCCTCCTCCTGTTCCTGTGTGTCTATTTCACCTTGGATTATGTGCTCAAGTCTCGCAAGGCGAGAGTGTTACCCACTGAGAGCAGGACCACGAGATGCAGGTTGAAATGTTGCAATAGTCTCCTGTGTTTTATGTTTCAGATGGAGCACAGGTCCCATTCTCAGTCATCTACAAGACAAAGTCCTTCAAGGAACCTGAGGTCCGGGTCTACATTCCCGGGGTTTCCATCCAAGTCCATGTGCAGGAAGTGGAACGATTCACTTCCACAATGAAGGTGAGTGACGTCCGTACTGAGAACCGAACCATAGCTTTGTTTCCGTGTTTCCAACTCGTGCGCCAATGCCGCCAAATGAATAAAAGACCGTGAAACTGAAACATAGAAACATAGAAGATAGGAGCAGGAGTAGGCCATTCAGCCCCTTGAGCCTGCTCCGCCATTCAATGCGATCATGGCTGATCATCCAAACTCAGTACCCTGTCCCTGCTTTCTCCCCATATCCCTTGATCACTTTAGCCTTAAGAAATATATCCAACTCCTTCTTGAATATATTTAATGAATTGGCCTCTACTGCCTTCTGTGGTAGAGAATTCCACAGGTTCACCACTCTCTGGGTGAAGAAATTCCTCCTCATCTCTGTCCTAAATGGCTTACCCCTTATCCTTGGACTGTGACCCCTGGTTCTGGACTCCCCGAACATCGGGAACATCCTTCCTGCATCTAGTCTGTCCAGTCCTGTCAGAATTTTATAAGTTTCAATGAGATTCCCTCTCATTCTTCTAAACTCCAGCGAGTATAAGCCCAATCGACCCAATCTCTCCTCATACGTCATTCCTGCCATCCCAGGTATCAGCCTGGCGAATCTTCGCTGCACTCCCTCCATGGCAAGAACATCCTTCCTCAGATAAGGCGACCAAAACTGCACACAATACTCAAGATGTGGTCTCACCAAGGCCCTGTTCAACTGCAGCAAGACATCCTTGCTCCTGTACTCGAATCCTCTCGCTATGAAGGCCAACATACCATTTGCCTTCTTAACCGCCTGCTGCACCTGCATGCTTACCTTCAGCGACTGGTGCACAAGGACACCCAGGTCTCGTTGCACTTCCCCTTCTCCCAATCTATTGCCAGTCAGATAATAATCTGCCTTCCTGTTTTTGACAGGTGAATAGTACAACCAACTTACTTGACGTTTAACAGCCCTCCTTTTTCACACCACGTTGGCTTTTGACCCCCCTGCAGCTGCAGGATGGTACAGTCCAGCCTGCAGCTGTCGCTGTGGTAACGAGGGGGTTGACAACCCTCCAGGATTGCCCCTGGAGTCTCCAGGAATTAAAGGGCTAACCTTCCAGGAGACTGCTGTGATCAAAACCCCAGGAGAAAAACCACTGGGGCATCAAAAAATTGCACTTTTCAGAACAAAGGTTCTTCCAATGCTTTTACTTGCTAATTTATGAAAAATATTGGACGTGGGGGGGTGGATGTGATGAAATAACTCTGTGTTCTGGCATTTGTATTGTTGTTGTTGTACTTGTTAATGTCTGGAATGTTCTACCGGTGTAACCACTAATGCTCCTCCCTAGCCCCGCCCCTCTGGATCCTCCGGATTGGTGTGAGTCCTACTTATAAGAGCTGGGTCTTACTCATAAGGGCTGGGTCGGTGATGAATGATGGTTGCCCTGTGTTAACTTGATGACGTGTTCTTACTTAATAAAAGCCTTTAGTTTTAAGCTTTAACCTCACGGATTCAGGCCGTTATTTGGCACATCAATTTTATTAAGTAACAACTTTTGGAAGATGGATCGATTTTTGAAACCAGAGCGTCTGGATATCGATCCCCATTCGGCAAACGCGTCGAAGAAATTTACGCATTGGTTCAATGTTTTGAACACTTCATCGCATTGTCCGATCCGACGGTTAACAAGTTGGGTCTTCTAACCAACTTGGTAAGTCATCAAACTTACTCGATAATTGAAGATATTACTACATATGAAGAGGCCCTCACAGCCCTTAAGGCCCAGTACCTTAAGTCGGTTAACGAAGTATATGCCAGGTATCTTTTGTCTACTCGCAGGCAATTACCCGAGGAATCTCTGGACGATTTCCTGCAGGACCTTGAGGCTTTGGCTAAGGATTGCAACTACAAGGCTGTCTCTGCCATAGTGTATCAGGAAGAGGCCATCCGCGATTCTTTCATATCTGGCCTCCGATCTAATTAGATTGGACAGAGACTTCTCAAGAATGACTCGTTAGTTTTAAAAACGGTCGTCGCTACTGCCCGATCGTTCGATGTAGCCCAGAAGAATTTAGAAGTGTATGCATCAGCCCACGCGTTTTTCTCAGCCTCGTGTGTTCCGAGTATGGAGGCATCCATAACACCAATGGAGCCTCCACTCAATCCTATTGTTGCGGCTGTACCCCATGGGTCGAAGTGTTATTTCTGTGGCCAATCTAAACACCCCAGGCAACGATGCCCAGCCAGAGAGGCTACCTGTTTTACATGTAAGAAACGGGGACATTTTAGTAAAGTGTGTAAGGGTAATCCTGTACCCGATGTCTTTTCTGCTGCCACCTATCGTTTTACTCTAGCCTCGGTTACGGTTGACCAGACCATACCGTGTTCCTTGTCAAAATCTATGATGGACATCAAGATTAATGGTCGTCCTACTGGGTGTTTGATAGACTGTGGCAGTACTGAAAGTTTTATACACCCCAACCTTGTTAACTCCTGTTCATTGAAGGTGTATCCTACTCGAAGTGAAATTGTGATGGCGTCCACGTCCCTTACTTCGGAGGTAACTGGATATTGTAAAGTCACATTGACCATTAAGGATACGGAGTATAAGGATTTTAAACTCCTCATATTACCTCAGTTGTGTGTGAACTTAATTTTAGGCTTGGACTTCCAGTGTCAGCATGAGAGCATCACCCTTAAGTATGGTGGATCCCAGCCTCCGCTCACAGTCTGCGGCCTTTCTACTTTAAAAATAAGTCCGCCTTCTTTGTTCATGAACCTTGCTCCTAATTGTAGACCTATAGCAACTAAGAGTCGACGGTATAGTTCAGAAGATAAAAAATTTATAAAAGAGGAAGTGGAAAGGCTTCAGCGGGAGGGAATCATCAAACACAGTAATAGCCCGTGGCATGCCCAGGTGGTGGTGGTTAAAACTAATGAAAAGAAAAGACTTGTGGTCGATTATAGCCAGACTATAAACTTGTATACCCAATTAGACGCCTATCCTTTGCCTCGTACTTCTGAGATGGTGAACCAGATAGCTCAGTACCGCGTGTTCTCCACCATTGATTTAAAGTCTGCCTACCATCAACTCCCCATCAAAATAGAAGAACGACCTTATACGGCCTTCGAAGCTAATGGGCGCCTGTACCAATTCCTTAGGGTGCCCTTTGGAGTGACGAATGGGGTATCCGCCTTCCAACGGGAGATGGATTGTATGGTGGATGAATACGCGTTGGAAGCAACATTCCCGTACCTGGACAATGTTACTATCTGCGGGCGCGACCAACGGGAGTATGATCAAAATCTCGCGAAGTTCCTAGAGACTGCAAAGAGGTTAAACCTGACCTACAACGAAAACAAGTGTACCTTCAATACTACACGTTTATGTATTCTTGGTTGCGTTGTGGAGAATGGGGTAATCGGGCCAGATCCCGAAAGATTACGCCACTTAAGGAATTACCTTTACCTCACACTGTAAAAGCTTTAAGAAGGTGTCCGGGATTCTTCTCGTACTACTCAGATAAAGTCCGACCTCTTATTAAGTCGACGTCTTTTCCGCTATCAGCGGAAGCTCAGGAGGCTTTCCTTAATATCAAATGGGACATTGAGAAGGCAGTGGTATGTGCCGTGGATGAGAAGATCCCATTTCAAGTGGAAAGTGATGCATCTGATTTTGCGTTGGCAGCAACTCTTAACCAAGCTGGTAGACCAGTAGCTTTCTTCTCTCGTACATTGCAAGGACCAGAAGTTCGACATTCTTCAGTGGAAAAGGAGGCACAGGCGATTATCAAAGCAGTCAGGTATTGGAGACATTATCTCGCTGGCCAACGTTTTACGCTCATTACTGATCTGTGGCCTTTATGTTCAATACTAAGCAGAGCGGCAAGATCAAAAATGATAAGATTTTAAGATGGCGAATAGAACTGTCAACATATGACTGATATTCAGTACAGGCCTGGAGTATTTAATGAGCCATCGGATGCTTTGTCACGAGGAGTATGTGCTAGTCTAGGTATAGATAAGCTTCAAAGTCTCCACGACGCACTCTGCCACCCTGGGGTTACCAGAATGAACCACTTCATTAAGTCCCACAATCTACCCTACTCTATTGAGGAGGTCCGGACAATGACCAGAACCTGTCGTGTTTGTGCTGAATGCAAACCCCGCTTCTATAAGCTGTCCGAGCCAGTTCACCTTATAAAAGCAACTCGACCATTTGAGCGTTTGAATCTCGATTTTAAAGGTCCCCTTCCATCGAGGGATCGTAATGTCTATTTTCTTAATATTATAGACGAGTACTCTCAGTTCCCTTTTGTTATCCCTGTCCAGATGTGACTAGTGCTGTTGTAATTAAATGCCTCTGTCAGCTGTTTTCCTTGTTTGGCATGCCTAACTATATACATAGTGATAGGGGTTCTTCCTTTATGAGCGAAGAATTGTGACAGTTTTTGCTATCGAAAGGGATTGCAACGAGTAGAACTACCAGCCATAACCTTCGTGGTAATGGGCAGGTCGAGAAAGAAAATGCGTCAGTGTGGAAGGCTATCGTACTGTCTCTGAAGTCGCGAGGCCTGCCGACCTCTCGCTGGCAGGATGTCCTGCCAGACGTGCTGCATTCCATAAGGTCTCTTTTGTGTACAGCGACGAATGCCACCCCTCATGAAAGGATGTTTAGTTTTCCAAGAAAAGCTGCTAATGGAGTATTGTTACCCACATGGTTGACGACCATGGGCCCTGTGTTGTTGCGCAGACATGTGAGAGGCCACAAGACTGATCCACTGGTGGAGGAAGTACAACTCCTCCATGCTAATCCCCAGTATGTGTATATTCATAAGAACATAAGAACATAAGAAATAGGAGCAGGAGTAGGCCAATCGGCCCCTCGAGCCTGCTCCACCATTCAATAAGATCATGGCTGATCTGATCCTAACCTCAAATCTTCTATCATTCTGCAGCCACCCGAACCCATGTGATCTCCCAGGAGAGGCGAAAAACCAGATAAAAGACCCCATGGCCAATTTGGGAGAAAAAAATCTGGGAAATTCCTCTCCGACCCATCTAGGCGATCGAAATTCTTCCAGGAGATCACTCTGTCCCTATATTTTCTACAGTATTTACCTTCTGTAAGGGCGATCTCCACCCCAGCCAGGAACAGGAATAAAACCATCTCCTGAAATCTAACACAGAATTAGAACACAGTAGGAGCAGAACCAGGATACACGGCCCCTGGGCCCACTCCACTACCCACAGGGCCATGACCATTCCGAACCTAGACTCATGTCCAATTTCCTGCCCGTAACCCTTAATTCCCTTTACCTCTAGGAAACTATCTATTTCTGTTTTAAATTTATTTAATGATGTAGCTTCCACAGCTTTCTGGGGCAGCAAATTCCACAAACCGACCACCCTCTGAGTGAAGAAGTTTCTCCTCATCTCAGTTTTGAAAGAGCAGCCCCTTATTTTAAGATTATGCCCCCTAGTTCTAGTTTCACCCTTCATTGGGAACATCCTCACCGCATCCACCCGATCAAGCCCCTTCACAATCTTATATGTTTCAATAAGATCGCCTCTCATTCTTCTGAACTCCAATGAGTAGAGTCCCAATCTACTCAACCTCTCCTCATATGACCACCCCCTCATCCCCGGGATTAACCGAGTGAACCTTCTTTGTACTGACTCGAGAGCAAGTATGTCTTTTCTTAAGTATGGACACCAAAACTGTATGCAGTATTCCAGGTGCGGTCTCACCAATACCTTGTACAACTGCAGCAATACCTCCCTGTTTTTATATTCCATCCCCCTAGCAATAAAAGCCAACATTCCATTGGCCTTCTTGATCCCTTGCTGCACCTGCATACTAACTTTTTGAGTTTCGTGCACCAGGACCCCCAGATCCCTTTGTACTTCAGTACTTTCCAGTTTCTTGCCATTAAGATAATAACATGCTCTATGATTTTTCCTGCCAAAGTGCATAACCTCACACTTTCCAGTATTGTATTCCATCTGCCAAATCTCTGCCCACTTACTTAGCCTGTCTATGTCCCTTTGCAGGTTTTTTATGTCCTCCTCACTCACTACTTTCCGTCCCATCTTTGTATCATCTGCAAACTTTGATATGTTACACTCGGTCCCCTCCTCCAAATCGTTAATATAGATTGTAAAGAGTTGGGGACCCAGCACTGACCCCTGCGGAACACCACTAGTTACTGGTTGCCAATCTGAGAACGAACCATTTATCCCAACTCTCTGCTTTCTGTTAGAGAGCCAATCCTCCACCCACGCCAGAATATTACCCCCAATCCCGTGATTTTTTATCTTGAGCAATAATCTTTTGTGTGGCACCTTGTCACATGCCTTTTGGAAGTCTAAATACACTACGTCCACTGGTTCCCCTTTATCCACCCTGTATGTTACTTCCTCAAAAAAACTCCAGCAAATTTGTCAAACATGACTTCCCCTTCATGAAACCATGCTGAGTTTGTCCTATTAAATTATGTTTATCCAAATGTCCCGTTACTGTCTCCTTAATAATGGACTCTAACATTTTACCAACCACAGATGTTAGGCTAACAGGTCTATAGTTTCCAGCCTTCTGCCTACTACCCTTTTACATTAGCAGTTTTCCAATCTGCCGGGACCTTTGCTGAGTCCAGGGAGTTTTGGAAAATTATTACCAATGCATCCACAATCCCTACCGCCACTTCCCTCAAGACCCTAGGATGCAAGCCATCAGGTCCAGGGGACTTATCCGCCTTGAGTCCCATTATTTTACCAAGTACCACTTCCTTAGTGATTTTAATCGTATTTAGTTCCCCCCCCCCCCTAGAGCCCCCTGTTTGTCCAGTGTTGGGATATTCTTGGTGTCCTCTACTGTAAAGACTGATACAAAATAATTGTTCAGTGTTTTTGCCATCTCCATGTTTCCCACCATTAATTTCCCGGTCTCATCCTCTAAGGGACCAACATTTACTTTAGCCACCCTTTTTCTTTTTATATAACTATAGAAACTTTTGCTGTCTGTTTTTATATTTTTTGCTAATTTACTTTCATAATCTATCTTCCCTTTCTTAATCAATCTTTTAGTTATTTTTTGCTGTCTTTTAAAGACTTCCCAATCTTCCATCCTCCCACTAGATTTGGCTACCTTATATGCCCTTGTTTTTAGTCGGATACTATCCTTAATTACTTTACTTAGGCACGGATGGCTATCTTTTCTTTTACACCCTTTTTTCCTCAGTGGAATATATATTTTTTGGAAGTTGTAAAATAACTCCTTAAATGTACACCACTGATCATGTACCGTCTTACCCTTTAATCTATTTTCCCCAGTCCACTCTAATCAATTCCGCTCTCATACCTTCATAGTCTCCTTTATTCAAGCTCAGCACGCTTGTTTGAGATCCAACCTTCTCACCCTCTAATTGAATATGGAATTCAACCATGTTATGGTCACTCATTCCAAGGGGATCCTTTACTGGGACATTTTTAATTAATCCTGTCTCATTACACAGGACCAAATCTAAGGTTGCTTGCCCCCTGGTCGGTTCAGTTACATACTGCTCAAGAAACCCATCCCTAATACACTCAATGAACTCATCCTCAAGGCTGCTCTGCCCAATTTGATTTGTCCAGTTAATATGATAATTAAAATCCCCCATAATTATAGATGTTCCCTTATTACAAGCCTCAACTATTTCCTGATTAATACTCCGTCCAACAGAGTTGCAACTGTTCGGAGGCCTATAGACTACACCCACTAGTGTTTTTTTCCCCTTATTATTCCTTATCTCCACCCAAACTGTTTCACTATCCTGCTCCTTTGACCCAATATCATTTCTCTGTATTATAGTGATTCCTTCCTTTATTAACATAGCCACCCCACCTCCTCTCCCTTCCTGCCTGTCCTTCCTGATTGTTAAATAACCTGGTATGTTTAATTCCCAGTTGTGGTCACCCTGCAGCCATGTTTCTGTAATGGCCACAAGATCATACCCATATGTCGCTATTTGTGCCGTTAACTCATTCATTTTGTTACAAATGCTACGTGCATTCAGATAAAGAATTTTAAATATGTTTTGTAACAATTAGTTCCTGTTTTTTCCCTTTTTAGTACTTTACTTTTTACTCCATACCTTCTGTCCCTTCCTGACACGTTCTGTTTTTTAATTCCCCCACTGTTACCTAAGTCTATGACCTTCTCTGTTGTCATTTCTATTATTTGCTCTCTAGAAACCTCCCCCCCACTAATTAGTTTAAAGCCCTCTCTACAGCCCTAGTTATATGATTCGCCAGGACTCTAGTCCCAGCACTGGCCAAGTGGAGTCCGTCCCAATGGAACAGCTCCCTCCTGTCCCAGTACTAGTGCCAGTGTCCCAAGAAGCAAAACCCATTTCTCCCACACCAGTCTTTGAGCCACGCATTTAACTCTTTAATTTTATTTATCCTAGCCAAATTCGCTCGTGGCTCAGGTAATAACCCAGAGATTATTACCCTTGAGGTTCTGTTTTTTAATTTGAACCCTAGCTGCTCATACTCCTTTAACAGAACCGTCTTCCTTGTCCTATCTACGTCGTTTGTACCAACATGGACCACGACAACTGGATCCTCCCCCTCCCACTCTAAGTTTCTTTCCAGCCCAGAAGAGATGTCCTTAACCCTGGCACCGGGCAGGCAACACAGCCTTCGGGACTCCCGCTCTTGACTGCAGAGAACCCTATCTATCCCCCTTATGATACTATCCCCTACAACATTTCTTTTTACTCCCTCCACTTGAATGGCCCCCTGTACCACGGTGCTGTGGCCAGGTTGCTCATCCTCCCTGCAGTCCCCGCTCCCGCCCTCACAGGGAGTAAGAACCTCGATCCTGCTGGACAAGAACAAGGGCTGCGTCTCCTTCAACACTACATCCTGGATCCCTGTACCTTCCTCACTCGTAGTCACACCATCCTGTCCCTGACCATGGACTACATCTGCAGTAATTAACTTCATAGGTGTGACCACCTCCTGATACATAGAGTCCAGGAACTTCTCCCCCTCCCTGATGTGTCGCAGTGTCTGAAGCTCGGTCTCAAGCTCCATAACATGGAACTTGAGTTCCTCTAGCAGCAAACACTTGTCGCAGATGTAATCACCGTGAGCCTCAATGGGGTCCACCGGCTCCCACATCTCGCAACAGTAACACATCACCTGCTCCATTCTATATAATTAATTAAATTTCTTATTATTAGTTATGAAGACCCTGCCCGGATATAGATGATAATATCACACCACTATTCAATAGGACTTACCAACTTAAAGGTATAAAAGAGAAGAGAAGGAAGAAAACCAACCAACTGATCACCAACCTCCTCCTTGAATACTGTCTGTGGGGCCTGTTTGGTTGACTCGTCTCGCTGCTCCACCTCCGCAGTGCTGTCTAAGCCTGGGAGTGGGGGGAAAAACAGAGCTAAAAATACACCCTCACCTCCCACTTGCCCGAACTCTCCCACTTACCAAAACTCCAGTAGCACTCAATGCACAAAGCACTCCATGCACAGCACTAGCCCCGCCCCTTTTATACCCGGATTCTACTTCCGGTTTAAACTGCCCAATAGTTTAATATACCCTTAAAAAATTAAACTTACTTCAATATCCGGATGGGCGAGAGGATACGGTCTCTATTAAAGATCTTGCACCTGCTGGAGCTCGAAAAGAGTTCGACTCTTGAGAGTAGAGTTTTCAATCGTGGTATTGGACCTTCAGAGACACAAACCCTCAGTGTGGAAGATACTGATGATTCTGGGAATTCGGATGAACCGGAGTTAGTACTCCGGGAGGAGCCTCAGCAAGAGTTACGTCGTTCCCAGAGGATTATCAGACCTCCTGACAGACTGAATCTATAGCAGGGGGTGAATGTGATGAAATAACTCTGTGTTCTGGCACTTGTATTGTTGTTGTTGTACTTGTTAATGTCTGGAATGTTCTACCGGTGTAACCACTAATGCCCCTCCCTAGCCCCGCCCCTCTGGATCCTCCGGATTGGTGTGAGTCTTATAAGAGCTGGGTTTTACTCATAAGGGCTGGGTCGGTGATGAATGATGGTTGCCCTGTGTTAACTTGATGCCATGATTCTTACTTAATAAAAGCCTTTAGTTTTAAGCTTTAACCTCACGGATTCAGGCCGTTATTTGGCACATCAGTGGGAAAAAGGGCTGTTTTGACTGATGATCAAGAATCATCCAGTCAGGCGATGCGGAGTCTATTCCCTTTCCGATTGGCCGCAGGAAGGCGAGGCGCCACGCTGCGAGGATGGACGTGTCGGGCGACCAATGGCAGGAGTGTGGGGGGCGGTCGGAGGTCATGTGAGAAACCCGCCAGAAATATGTTCAATCAGAGCTGGCAACCCGAGTGGTAACCCAGGGCTACTCCCAAGATAGTCTTCAGCAGGTACAAGGGTGACAGCCGTGGCTCTGTTGGAGGCACTCGTGCCTCTGAGTCTGAAGATCATGGATTCACCTTCCAGTCCAGCGATTGGAATCACGGAATGATACAGCACAGAAGGAGGCCATTTTGCCCATTGTGCTCTTTGAATGAGCTCTCCAATTAGTCAAACTCACCTCCTCTTCCCCCATAGCCCCGCAAATTTTCCCTTTCAAGTATTTATCCAATTCCCTTTTGAAAGTTAGTATTGAATCTGCTTCCCCCGCCCTTTCTGGCAGCGCATTCCAGATCACAACAACTCGCCACATAATTGTTTTTTCCTCATGTCGCCTCTGGTTCTTTTGCCAATCATCTTAAATCTGTGTCCTCTGGTTATCGACCCATCAGCCATTGGAAACAGTTTCTCTTTATTTACTGTTTCAAAACCCTTCATAATTTTGAACACCTCTATCAAATCTCCCATTAACCTTGTCTGCTCTAAGGAGAACAAACCCAGCTTCTTCAATCTCTCCACGTAACTGAAGTCTCTCATCCCTGGTACTGTTCCAGTAAATCTCCTCCGCACCCTCTCCAAGGCCTTGACATCCTTCCTAAAGTGTGGTGCCCAGAATTGATCACAATACTCCAGCTGGGGCCTAACCAGTGATTTATAAAGATTTAGCTTTTGTACTTTATGCCTCAATTAATAAAGCCAAGGATCCCGTATGCTTTTTTAACAGCCGTATCAACTTGCCTTGTCACCTTCAAAGATTTGTGTATGTACACCCCCAGGTCTCTCTGTTCCTGCACCCTCTTTGAAATTGTACCATTTAGTTTATATTGCCTCTCATCCTTCTTCCTACCAAAATGTATCACTTCACACTTCTCTGCATTAAACTTCATCTGCCATGTGTCCGCCCATTTCACCAGTCTGTCTGTGTCCTCCTGCAGTCTGTTACTATCCTCCTCACTGTTTACTACATTTCCATGTCATCTGCAAACTTTGAAATTATGCCCTGTGCACCCAAGTCCAGGTCATTAATATATATCAAAAAGAGCAGTGGCCCTAATACTAACCCCTGGGGGGACACCACTGTATACTTGCCTGCAGTCTGAAAAACAACCGTTCACCAGTGCTCTCTGCTTTCTGTCCCTTCGCTATTTTGTATCCACACTTTAATCCCACGGGATTCAATTTTGTTAACAAGTCTATTATGTGGCATTTTATCAAATGCCTTTTGAAAGACCATGTACACCGCATCAATCGCATTGCCCTCATCAACCCTCTGTTACTGCATCAAAGAACTCAACCAAGTTAGTCAAACATCATTTGCTTTTAACAAATCCGTGCTGGCTTTCATTTATTAACCCATATTTTTCCAAGTGCCAATTAATTTTGTCTCGTATTATTGTCTCTAAAAGTTCCCCGCCTTCGACGTTAGGCTGACTGGCCTATTGCCAGGTAATTGCTGGATTTATTTCTCTTCCCTTTTGTGAACAGGGGTGTTAACATTTGCAGTCCTCCAGTCCTCTGGCAACACCCCCATATCTAAGGCGGATTGGAAGATTGCGGCCAGAGCCTCCGCAATTTCCATCCTTACTTCCCTCAGTAACCTTGGATGCATCCCATCTGGATCGGGTGACTTTTTCTACTTTGAGCACAGAATCCAGACCTGACACTCCCAGTGCAGTGCTGAGGGAGGGCTGTGATGCGCTATCAATTACTCATAAAAGACTGAGAGTTAAGAGAGTAACTAAAGGCTTTTATTAACAAAAGAATGAAGGTCTGCCTCGAGTGGTCGACCGGTCCAGAAATACAAAGGGCTGGGGAGCAGTCACCTTTATACTAGGACTTGTGGGAGGAGTCAGCCGAGGCATGTCCAGGCATGTACACAGTGGAATACAAACAGTGGTTTACCACATTCACCCCTTGTTTAAAATTGAGTCCGGCGGGGTGAAGTGTATTAAAAGTTAGTGTATTGGAGTCTCTCCGGAGGTCTTGTCTGCCGCTGTGATCGGCGTGGCGACGGCAGGGGTAGTGGAGCTTCCGGCGTCGAGTCCTGCGTGGGCTGTGGCACAGGCGTGTCGTCCTCGTAGATGTCGAGCGGGTCACGGGGCCCAGGCCTGCCGTCTGCTGGGGTTGGATATCGGATCGTGGGGGGGGGGTGGTAGTGAGTAGTGGGTTACTGCGGCCCCCGAGGGTGCAAGGTCTCTTATGGAGACTGTGTCCTCCCGCCCGTCCGGGTATGCAATGTAAGCATACTGGGGGTTGGCGTGGAGGAGGTCAACCCTCTCGACCAGGGGGTCCGTTTTATGGGTCCTCACGTGCCTTCTCAGTAGGACCGGCCCTGGGGACGTCAGCCATGGCGGTAGCGATGTCCCCGATGTGGACTTCCTTGGGAAGACAAACATTTTCTCATGAGGGGTGGCGTTGGTGGCAGTGCAGAGCAGTGACCGAATAGAGTGGAGCGCATCGGGGAGCACATCCTGCCAGCGGGAGGTTGGAAGGCCCCTAGACTTTAAGGCTAGCAGGGCGGCCTTCCAAACTGTCGCATTTTCTCTTTCCACCTGTCTGTTCCCCCGGGGGTTGTAACTGGTGGTCCTGCTTGTGGCAATACCCCTAGTTAGCAGGTACTGACGGAGTTCGTCGCTCATAAACGATGAGCCCCGGTCGCTGGGGAAACCGAACAGGGTGAAGAGGTCGTTCAGACATTTAATGACCGTGGCACTGGTCATGTCCGGGCAGGGGATGGCGAACGGGAAACGGGAGTACTCATCAATAATATTGAGGAAGTACACATTGCGGTCGGAGGAGGGGAGAGGCCCTTTAAAATCAACGCTCAGGCGCTCGAAGGGGCGAGTGGCTTTTATCAGGTGGGCCCTGTCTGGTCTATAAAAGTGCGGTTTGCACTCAGCGCAGACTTGGCAGTTCCTGGTCATGGTCCTGACCTCCTCAATAGAGTAAGGCAGGTTGCGGGCCTTGATGAAGTGGAAGAACCTGGTGACCCCCGGGTGGCAGAGGTCTTTGTGGAGGGCCCGCAGTCTATCGATCTGCGCGCTGGCGCAGGTGCCACGCGATAGCGCATCCGGGGGTTCATTGAGCTTCCCGGGCCGGTACAAGATCTCGTAATTGTAGGTGGAAAGTTCGATTCTCCACCTCAAGATCTTGTCATTTTTGATTTTGCCCCTCTGCTTGTTGTTAAACATGAAAGCAACTGAACGTTGGTCAGTGAGCAGGGTAAATCGTTTTCCGGCCAGGTAGTGCCTCCAATGACGCACAGCCTCCACAATCGCCTGGGCCTCCTTCTCAACAGCGGAGTGTCTGGTCTCCGGGCCTTGGAGGGTTCGTGAAAAGAAGGCCACGGGTCTCCCCGCCTGATTCAGGGTAGCGGCCAGGGCAAAGTCGGACGCGTCGCTTTCCACCTGGAAGGGGATGGATTCGTCCACTGCGTGCATGGTGGCTTTGGCAATGTCTTCCTTGATACGGTGGAAGGCTAAGCGGGCCTCTGCCGTCAAGGGAAAAGAGGTGGACTTGATCAGCGGATGGGCCTTGTCCGCATAGTAGGGGACCCACTGGGCATAATAGGAGAAAAACCCTAGGCACCTCTTCAGGGCCCTGAGGCAGTGGGGCAGTGGGAGTTCCATAAGGGGACGCATCCGGTCGGGGTCGGGGCCGATGACTCCGTGTTCCACAACACAGCCAAGGATGGCGTGGCGGTTTGTGCGGAATATGCACTTCTCCTTGTTATATGTCAGGTTCAGGAGTTGGGCGGTGCGGAGGAATTTTTCGAGGTTTGCGTCATGGTCCTGCAAGTCACGGCCGCAGATGGTCACATTGTCCAGATATGGGAAAGTGGCCTGCAACGCATTTTGATCTACCATCCGGTCCATCTCCCTTTGGAAGACGGAGACCCCGTTGGTGACGCCAAAGGGAACCCTAAGGAAGTGGTAGAGGCGGCCGTTTGCCTCAAAGGCAGTATACTGGCGGTCCTCAGGGCGGATAGGGAGCTGGTGGTACGCTGATTTCAGGTCAATGGTCGAGAAGACGCAGTACTGCGCGATCTGGTTGACCATATCAGCTATGCGGGGGAGTGGGTAGGCGTCCAGCAGGGTGTAGCGATTTATTGTCTGGCTGTAGTCGATGACCAGGCGCTGCTTCTCGCCGGTCTTAACGACCACAACCTGGGCTCGCCAGGGGCTGGTGCTGCCCTCAATAATCCCTTCCTTCAGGAGCCGCTCCACTTCGGTTTTAATGAAAACCCTGTCCCCGGCACTGTATCGCCTGCTCTTTGTGGCGATGGGCTTACAGTCGGGGGTGAGGTTAGCAAACAGTGGGGGGGGGGTGACTCTGAGTGTGGAGAGGTTGCACCTGGTGCGCGGCGGGCAATTTGGGAGCTGCTGGCTGCGGACTGTGAGTGGGGGTAGGGGTCCACCGTACGCCATCGTAACACTTTTAAGGTGGCACTGAAAATCTAACCCCAGCAGGACGGCAGCGCAGAGGTCGGGCAGGACCAGAAGTTTAAAATGATCGTACACGGTCCCGCCTACTACGAGTGTCACTACGCAGTAGCCGCCGATGTCCGCCGACTGGGACTCGGAGGCCATCGAAATCCGCTGGTGCGCAGGCAGGACTGGGAGAGAGCAATGCCGCACCGTGTCGGGGTGGATGAAGCTCTCCGTGCTCCCAGAGTCAAAAAGGCAGATTGTATCGTGGCCATTTACCTTCATGTCCATTGTGGAACTGGCCAGCTGGTGCGGTCTCGCTTGGTCCAGTGTAACGGATGCCAGCGTAGGGGTCGGTGTGTCGCTGCGGGTATCAGATGAGGCGGTGTTGGGGGCCTGCTGCGTTCCGGCTGTCGTCCAAGATGGCGGCGTCCATGATCCCCATGTGGCTGGAGGCGTCCAAAATGGCTGCTGTACCGGTGGTTCGCACATGGCCGGGGAGGCCCAAGATGGCGGCCCGCATGGCCCACACGCGGCGCTGCTGGGGTTCGGGGTGGCTTTGGCCCTGCAGACGTTAGCGTAGTGTCCCTTCTTCCCGCAGCCCGAGCAGCTCGCGTTTTTCGCCGGGCAGCGCGCTCTGGGGTGTTTTGCCTGGCCACAGAAGTAGCATTTCTGGCCTTGGGGCACTGCTGTCTGGCCTTGGGACACTGCTGCGGTAGTTGGGCCGTTGCTGGGGTGTGGCTGGGGTGGCACGGCGCTATGAGGCGGTCCTACCGTGTCCCAGGCTGTCATTCCCCGCGGCGTCCACGGTGCAGAGGAGTAGGCATCCATGCCCCGGTAGGCTGCATCCAATGATAGTGCGAGTTCAGAGGCCTTGTTGAGGTCGAGGTCACTCTGCTCCAACAGTCGCTGTCGGGTGTAATTGGATCTGTGGCCCGCTACAAAAGCGTCCCGGATAAGTTCCTCTGTGCACACGGCGGCCTTTACATCCTTACAACCACAGGCCCGGCCAAGCACAGACAGTGCCTGAAGGTATTCCACGGTCGATTCCCCAGGTTGTTGTTTACGACTCCCCAGAAGGTGCCTGGCGTACACTTCGTTCACTGGGCGCGTGTACTGGTCCTTGAGGAGCTTGATAGCGTCCGCGTACGAGGTCGCGTCTTGGATGACCGAGTACACTCGGTGGTTCACTTTGGAGGTCAGGACATCCAGTTTGTCCTCGTCCGATTTGATTGCTGCGGAGGCGGTCAGGAATTTTTCGAAACACTTAAGCCAGTGAGTAAACTTGGTGGATGAGTCCGCCTCCCGATGATCTAAGTCCAGGCATGCTGGTGTGAGGATCTTCTCCATTATAAAAATTTTGTTAATAAAATTGATGCGCTATCAATTACTCATAAAAGACTGAGAGTTAAGAGAGTAACTAAAGGCTTTTGTTAACAAAAGAATGAAGGTCTGCCTCGAGTGGTCGACCGGTCCAGAAATACAAAGGGCTGGGGAGCAGTCACCTTTATACTAGGACTTGTGGGAGGAGTCAGCCGAGGCATGTCCAGGCATGTACACAGTGGAATACAAACAGTGGTTTACCACAGGCTGCACTGTCGGAGGCGTCGTCTTTGGATGAGACGTTAAACCGAGGCCCTGTCTGCCCTCTCACTCTGCGCTCGACCAGAGTGCGGACAATTGAACAGTCGCACTGCTCGCTCCTCTTCGCTATTCCCATTCCCTGTATATTTCGGAGCTGCTGCAGTTACGCGCGGCATAACTTCCGTTTTATTCTCATATTCCATTTGCATCTCCAGGTCCCAAGTCCCAACATCTACACCATCCACTTGACACACGGAGAGTTCAACTGGATGGTCAAGAGGAAATTCAAACACTTTCAGGAACTGCACAGAGAACTTCTCCGCTACAAAGCCTTCCTCCGCCTGCCAATCCCAACACGCAGGTAATCTTAAACCTGGAGCGCACCAACGGGAGCCGCAGCGGATTGTCGACATGGTCTGGAATATTGAGGCTTGCACCCCCCCCCACCCCCGCAATCTCCTTCTCCCTTCTTTATCCCTTTCCTCCTTCCTTTTTTGTTATTCCGAGGAAGTGGGTGTGAGGGAGGAGGGTAGACCCAGCAAACTCCACCGCCCCCCCCTTCCCCTGCCACCCCTCCCCGCCTCACTGCCACCTCCTCGCCCTCCCACACCCCACCGTCCTTCACCCCCTCCCCACCTCACTGCCACCTCCTCGCCCTCCCACCACCCACCATCCTTCTCCCCCCCCCCACCCTCGCCCAACCATCGCCTGGGCCAGCCGTCTTCCACCCACATATTCGGCAAGGGGGGGAGTGGGTGGGGGGAGCGGAGGGGGTGGTGAGGCGCCATAGATGCGCCCCCACACCGTGGGAGACCCCATTGCTGAGGTTTCTCTCCCCTAATCCTGAAAGAGTCAAAACCTTCGGGAGAATTGGGAGCGGGAGGCGGGAGGATATTAACAAGGGAAAGGGGGGTGTAGACTTTCCACTTAATCCTCCTTCCCCCAGACGTAAAACTGGCCGTTACAGACACCGCCACCGCGGATGTTTAATGCGCTGAACCGTGAAGAATTTCTCTGAATCTTACAAACAGGAGGAGGCCATCCAGCCCCTCGGACCGGTATTTCTTTCCCCGAACTGTATTTTTAATGACAATATTTGAATTTATTTCAGATAACTGAGGTCTTTTTCGGGTTTGCTTTGCATGTCCAGATCAATTGGATAATCTTCACGAATATCTGTTGCCTGAGGTTTTTTCATCTGATTCTTTCGTTCCCTACCCATTGGCAGTTTTTCTCTCCCCACCCCGTGCTGTGCCGTGCCTTCAGCTGCCTGGGCCCCGAGCTCTGGAATTCCCTCCCTAAACCTCTCCGCCTCGCTCTCCTCCTTTAAGACGCTCCTTAAAACCAACCTCTTTGACCAAGCTTTTGGTCACCTGTCCTGATATCTCCTTATGTGGCTCGGTGTCAAATTTTTTTTGATTATGTTCCTGTGAAGCGCCTTGGGACGTATTTACTCCGTTAAAGGCGCTCTATAAAGACCAGTTGTTGTTGTGGCACCCATGGGATCCAACAGGAGGAGGCCATTCAGCCCCTCCAGCCTGTTCCGCCATTCAATGGCTGATCGGTATCTTGACTCCATTTAACCGTCCTGTCTCCATATCCCATAATACCCTTGTCTTGCAAAAATATATCGATCTCCGGTTTTAAATGATTAAATGAGCCCCGGCAGCTCGTGCTTCTTGTGGGAGAGAGTGCCACACTTTGCACCACACTTTACGTAAAGAAGTGTTTGCTAACTTTTCTCCCGAATGAGGGGCTGTCGTGTTACGTGTTTCAAAAGCCGTAACTAGTTCAAGGTCACTGAGTTCATGAAAAGAGTTCAGCTGAATTACAAGAAAGGACTTGTATTTCTAATTGTGCTGAATGAAGTCTCCCAGATACACCCTAAGGCACTTCCCTGACAATCAGTCACTTTGACGTGTAGTCACTGTTGTAATGTAGGGAAAGGTGGCAGCCAATTGGCACACAGCAGGATCCCTCAGACAGCAATGAGCTGAATAACCAGTTACTCTGGTTTTTTTTTTAATAGCGATGGTTGAGGAGGGAATGGTGTCTCGGATGCCAGGACTACTCCCTGCTCTTCAGTGAACACTGTGGGATCTTTAACATCCATCTGAACCGGTGGATAAGACCTCGATGTAACGGGGGAGGGCAGAGTAGAGACATGAGATTGGATGAACGTTCTGGGGTTTTGCTGCATTCTACTTTAGGGATTATAGAATTTTATACACTTTCCCCTCAGGAGATTAAAGGGTCAGGGTACAATACAATAGGGGTCTACATGGAGATTAAATGGGTGGGTAGAATCCATGATAGGGGAGCGTGTACATGGGCTGTGGGAGGAGATTAAATGGGTGGGTAGAGTTCATGATAGGGGAGTGTGTACATGGGCAGTGGGAGGAGATTAAATGGGTGGGTAGAGTCCAGGATAGGGGAGAGTGTACATGGGCTGTGGGAGGAGATTCAATGGATGGGTAGAGTCCAGGATAGGGGAGAGTGTACATGGGCTGTGGGAGGAGATTAAATGGGTGGGTAGAGTCCAGGATAGGGGAGAGTGTACATGGGCTGTGGGAGGGGATTAAATGGATGGGTAGAGTCCACGATAGGGGAGAGTGTACATGGACTGTGGGAGGAGATTCAATGGATGGGTAGAGTCCAGGATAGGGGAGAGTGTACATGGGGCTGTGGGAGGAGATTAAATGGGTGGGTAGAGTCCAGGATAGGGGAGAGTGCACATGGGCTGTGGGAGGAGATTAAATGGGTGGGTAGAGTCCAGGATAGGGGAGAGTGTACATGGGCTGTGGGAGGAGATTAAATGGATGGGTAGAGTCCAGGATAGGAGAGAGTGTACATGGGCTGTGTGAGGAGATTCAATGGATGGGTAGAGTCCAGGATAGGGGAGAGTGTACATGGGCTGTGGGAGGAGATTCAATGGGTGGGTAGAGTCCAGGATAGGGGAGAGTGTACATGGGCTGTGGGAGGAGATTAAATGGGTGGGTAGAGTCCAGGATAGGGGAGAGTGTACATGGGCTGTGGGAGGAGATTCAATGGATGGGAGAGCCCAGGATAGGGGAGAGTGTACATGGGCTGTGGGAGGAGATTCAATGGATGCGTAGAGTCCGTGATAGGGGAGAGTGTACATGGGCTGTGGGAGGAGATTCAATGGATGGGTAGAGTCCAGGATAGGGGAGAGTGTACATGGGCTGTGGAACTATTGATGAGCAGAAAGGTCTTTTCTGCTGATGTGCTTTTCTTATGATGTTATCTTGCGTCTTCAAGTTACACGGTGAGAAGACAAACAGTGAAGCGAGGTGAGCCCCGGACGATGCCCACTCTGCCTCGCAACTCGGACAACATCGTCAGAGCGGAGCAGATCTCCAGCCGACGGGTGAGTGTCGTACGGCGGTGTTGCCAGAGCCAGGTACGGGTACATTGGCTCCCGGTCTGGCAACGCCTTGATTTTAAAATTCTCACAGCCTTGTGTTCAACTCCCTCCATGGCCTCAGCTTCCCTATCTCTGTAACCTCCTCCAGCCCCACAACCCTCAGAGATCTCTGCCCTCCTCCAATTCTGATTTCCATCGCTCCACCACTGGCAGCCGTGCCTTCAGCTGCCTGGGCCCTAAGCTCTGGAATTCCCTTCCTAAACCTCTCCACCTCTCTCTCCTCCTTTAAGACGCTCCTTAAAACCTACCTCTTTGACCAAGCTTTTAGTCACCTGTCCTAATGTCTCCTTATGTGGTTCGGTGTCAAATTTTGTCTGATAATTGCTCCTGTGAAGCGCCTTGGGGCGTTTTACGACTTTAAAGGCGCTATATAAATGTAAGTTGTTGTTGTATAAAGAGCCTGGATATAGACGTATGCTGGAGATCTCTCACTTGCTCACCGCACTGCCCAGTGTAACAGAGTCACATAGACCAGGTTTAACACCTAATCTGACGATAGCAAAATACTGCAGATGTTGGAAATCCGAAATAACCACAGAAAATGCTGGAAAAACTCAGCAGGTCAGGCAACATCCGTGGAGAGAAATTTGAGTTGACGTTTCGGGTCGAAACCCTTCTTCAAAACTGGAAAGAAAAGAAAATAGATCGAAGGCAAGGCTGTGATCGGACAAAAAGCAGTAAAAGAGATAATAAAAGGTATTCGAAGCCAGACGAGATGGTAATAGGCTGAGATTAGGTGTGAAGTGTACTGGCAGGGCAAGAGATAGCTGCCAGGTGGGAGAGAGAAACAAAAGGAAAGGGGGGGGGGAGGGGGAAAGGAGTGGAAAAATAACAAGTAAAAAAGTAATAGGGACCGAGGTTATGATCTGAAATTGTTGAAATCGATATTGAGTCCGGAAGGCTGCAAAGTGCTCGAGTATAGAAGATTAAGGGGTGATCTAATTGAAGTGTTTAAGATGATTAAAGTATTTTACCCCTCTGGCGGTCATTTAATGCAGTAAAACATCACAAGGTGCTTCCCAGGAGCGATTATCAGACAGAATTTGACACCGAACCACACCAGGAGATATTAGGACAGGTGACCCAAAGCTTGGTCGAAGAGGTCGGTTTTAAGAAGCGTCTTAAAGGAGGGGAGAGGGGAGAGAATTCCAGAGCTTAGGGCTCAGGCAGCTGAAGACACGGCCACCAGGAGTGGAGCGATTAAAATCGGGGTGTGCAACGGGCCAGAATTGGCGGGTTGTGGAAAGTTACAGAGTTAGGGAGGGGAGAGTCTGGACCAGGTAAGGACGGCAGGTTTCCTTCCCTGAAGGGCAACAGTGAACCAGCTGGGTTTTTACAACAATCGCACAGCTTCATGGTCACTGACACCAGTTTTTTTTCATGTCCTGATTATTTTAATTAAGCTGATTTACAAATTTTCATACCGGCGTGGCAGGATGTGAAATCACATTCTCTGGATTATAAGTCCAGTGACGTAACCATTACACTACTTTCCCTGATGGACGGGTGATTCATTAGGAGCACTGGTACTCCTCGCCCAGTATTCCGATGTACGTTCTCTGTGCGCGATGCTCTGTGCGTGATGCTCTCTGTGCTGGATGCACGAAAGCGGGCAATTTGACCCCCTGTTGTATTCACCGTTCTGAAATCCGTTTCTTGCCTTCGCAGAAGCAACTGGAAGATTACTTGAGCAAGCTGCTGAAGATGCCCATGTACAGGAACTACTATGCAACAGTAAGCCCTCCATGTATTGGACTTGATTTGAAGTGTTAAGCCGAGGCCCAGTCAGGTGTAAAGGATCCCACGGCACTCTTCTAACATACATACAAACATAGAAGATAGGAGCAGGAGTAGGCCATTCGGCCCCTTGAGCCTGCTCCACCATTCAATGCGATCATGGCTGATCATCCAAATTCAGTACCCTGTCCCTGCCTTCTCCCCATATCCCTTGATCCCTCTAGCCTTAAGAAATATATCCAACTCCTTCTTGAATATATTTAATGAATTGGCCTCCACCGCCTTCTGTGGTAGAGAGTTCCACAGGTTCACCACTCTCTGGGTGAAGAAATTCCTCCTCATTTCTGTCCTAAATGGCCTACCCTTTATCCTTAGACTATGTCCCCTGGTTCTGGACTCCCCGACCATCGGGAACATCCTTCCTGCATCTAGTCTGTCCAGTCCTGTCAGAATTTTATAAGTTTCAATGTGATCACCCCTCATTCTTCTAAACTCCAGCGAGTATAAGCCCAATCGACCCAATCTCTCCTCATACGTCATTCCTGCCATCCCAGGTATCAGCCTGGTGAATCTTCGCTGAACTCCCTCCATGGCAAGAACATCCTTCCTCAGATAAGGCGACCTAAACTGCACACAATACTCAAGATGTGGTCTCACCAAGGCCCTGTACAACTGCAGCAAGACATCCTTGTTCCTGTACTCAAACCCTCTCACTACGAAGGCCAACATACCATTTGCCTTCTTAACCGCCTGCTGCACCTGCATGCTTACTTTCAGCGACTGGTGCACAAGGACACCCAGGTCTCATTGCACTTCCCCTTCTCCCAATCTATTGCCATTTAGATAATAATCTGCCTTCCTGTTTTTGCCACCAAAGTGGACAACCTCACATTTATCCACGTTATATTGCATCTGCCATGTTTCTGCCCAATCACCCAACATGTCCAAATCATCCTGGAGTTTCTGGACATCCTCCTCACAGCACACACGACCACCCAGCTTCTAACAGGAGCAGGGGCGTTTTCCCCCATGTCCTGGCCAACATTCGTTCCCCCAATCAAGAACAGCCTTCTCCTGCCAGTGGACCGTCGTGATTCAGGATCCATCAACCATTTTTTCACAGAATGGATTTGGGGAAAAAAGCGTCGTGTTTTAAAGCATACTGCATTCGGCGCAAGTTAAAAAAAAAAGAATCTGAGACAAAGGCAGTTAAGATGTTCTTTCCTCATAGATTGTAAATAATAAACAATTCACTAGCTTGTCTTGGTAATTTATAAACAAGTCACACCCACAATATTGGAAAGTCTTTGATCCCTGTACATGTCTGTGAGAAGGGAGAGGTATCAGATCGGGACAGGGGCATAGGTAGGGAGGATTTTGAAACTTCGAAGGCAGTCAGGCTTATTAAGGAGAAAGCAGTGAGGTCCAAGAAGCTAGGGATGCTGGAGATCAGTCAGAAGCCATCTTGTGTAAGACGAGGAAGAAAACCCACTGATGTGGGGAAGCGTAGCGTATTCCTTATTTTGTATTATTTCGCAAAGGCAAGTTGTAGTGATTGAATTAAGTAAGTTAGATCATGTGGGGATAGGGTGAGAAAGTGGAGTTGAGGTAGATCAGCCATGATACTGAATAGCGGAGCAGGCTCAAGGGGTCGTATGGCCTGCTCCTGCTCCTATTTTTTATGTTCTTATATCGGCTGCTCTGGAGGTTCACTCACTGTAAAATAAAAGCCTAATGATTCACAGGAACAGGAGTAGACCATTCAGCCCCTTGAGCCTGTTCTGCCATTCAATGAGATTATGGCTAATCTGTATCCTAATTCCATCCACCTGCCTTGGCTCCATATCCTTTGATACCCTTGACCAGCAAAAATCTATCGATTGCAGATTTAAAATGATTAATTGATCCCCAGCATCTACTGCTTTTTGTGGGCGAGAGTTCCACACTGCTACCACCCTTTGTGTGAAGAAGTGTTTCGTAACTTCTCTCCTGAATGGCCTGGCTCTGATTTTAAGGTCATAGTCATAGAGTTATACAGCACAGAAAGAGACCCTTCAGCCCATCGTGTCCACGCCGGCCATCAAGCCCTGTCTATTCTAATCCCATTTTCCAGCACTTGGTCCATAGCCTTGTATGCTATGGCGTTTCAAGTGCTCATCCAAATGCTTCTTGAATGTTGTGAGGGTTCCTGCCTCTACCACCCTTTCAGGCAGTGAGTTCCAGATTCCAACTGCCCTCTGGGTGAACAAGTTTTTCCTCAAATCCCCTCTAAACCTCCTGCCCCTTACCTTGAAACTATGCCCCCTGGTTATTGACCCCTCTAGTAAGGTTATGTCCCCTTGTGCTAGACTCCTCAAGCCTTATCTCACCAAGTGCCTGCTTGGTCCATTTTCCGAGAGATTGACCGAACATGATCGTGCGTGAAAGACACAAATATTCATTCTGGTCACAAGGGGATGCTACTGTTGCAGTCCTAGGTTACAATATCATACAGGTAGATATAGGGCAGCGTGATCTATCGCCCAGAAAATGAAGACGCTCGGACTACTTACAGGCGCGGCTGATGTCGTTGACAGCTGAGAGGGTATTTAGGGCAGACCATAAATCACAATACAGCCACATAGTGATGAGATACTGAAGGACACAGACACTGACATCCAACTGTCCCACCTTGCATCATGGCCTCGGGCAGCTTATTGACACTGTTTCTGTGCTCCTTCCCCGTGTGTCGGCCAGGGCTCAGTGGGTAGCATTCTCTTCTCCAAGGACAGATGATCGTGGGTTTGAGGCCCCCTCCGGAGACTTGAGCACCTAATCCAGGCTGTCACTCCCGGTGCCAGTACTGAGAGAGCGCCGCACTGTCGGAGGCGACGTCTTTCGGATGAGACCTTAAACCGAGGACCCCATCTGCCCTCTCGGGTGGATGTAAACGATCCCGTGGCCACTATTTCGAAGAAGATCAGTGGAGTTCTTCCTGGCCAATATATATCCCTCTACCAATGTCACTAAAAACAGATTATCCGGTCATGATCTCGTTGCTGTTTGTGGGAGCTTGCTGTGCGCAAATTGGCTGCCGTGTTTCCTGCATTACAACCATGACAACACTTCATGGGCTGTGAAGTGCTTTGGGATGGGTCCTGCGGTCGTGAAAGGCGCTATATAATGCAAGTGATCTCTTTCTCTTTATTTCTACAGATGGAATTTATTGGCGTCAGTCAGCTCTCATTCATTCATCACCTAGGACCAAAGGGCGTGTAAGTGAGAATCGGTCTCTCCTTCATTTGACTCCTTCAGCACTCTGCTACCCAGAGGGTAATGTTAGTGACCTAATAAAACTCACTATATACTTGGTTTGAGCATAAAGCAAGGCTTTAATCAACTTGTTTCAGAACATGGAGGTCTAGTTGTACTTCACTAGTTCCTTGTCTTACAAAATGTCCCTGGAAAGCTGGGCCCACGCCCGAGTATTTATACTCCTTGGATGGCGCCACCAGCTGGCCGTCCAGCGTTATTTCACGAGTAGTTTCTTGATGATGATGAGATTTACAACAGTTAGCGTATCACAGAATCTTACAGCACAGAAGGAGGCCATACAGCCCGTGGTGCATGTGCCGGCTCCTTGCAAGATTAGTCGCATCCCCGCCACCCCCCCCCCCCCCCCCCCCCCCGTTGCCTGTGTCATAAGGTTCATTTATACATTCAGTATTCGGGCATCCCGGATACACTGGCCAGAGCAGCGCCGAGTCACACAGACACAGGAGGGTGGCAGGTTCCACGTGTTGAGTTTGGTGTTTCTAGACAGGGTGTCGCTAGACCTCAGTATCTGTAGGTTAGGGATTGGTAAAAAGAGCCAAGATTCCTGCAGCTGATCACCGTCGAAGGAAAGAAAAATCTGGGAAATTCCCCTTCCAGCACGGACGCTTAGAAGAGATATGGGAGTGGAATGGTTACATTACTGGACTAGTAATCTAGAGGGGTACGGGAGTGTAGTGGTTATATTACTGGACTAGTAATCCAGAGGGATACGGGAGTGTAGTGGTTATATTACTGGACTAGTAATCCAAAGGGGTACGGGAGTGTAGTGGTTATATTACTGGACTAGTAATCTAGAGGGGTACGGGAATGTAGTGGTTATATTACTGGACTAGTAATCTAGAGGGGTACGGGAGTGGAGTGGTTATATTACTGGACTAGTAATCTAGAGGGGTACGGGAGTGGAGTGGTTATATTACTGGACTAGTAATCTAGAGGGGTACAGGAGTGGAGTGGTTATATTACTGGACTAGTAATCTAGAGAGGTACGGGAGTGTAGTGGTTATATTACTGGACTAGTAATCTAGAGGGGTACGGGAGTGGAGTGGTTATATTACTGGACTAGTAATCTAGAGGGGTACGGGAGTGGAGTGGTTATATTACTGGACTAGTAATCTAGAGGGGTACGGGAGTGGAGTGGTTATATTACTGGACTAGTAATCTAGAGGGGTACGGGAGTGGAGTGGTTATATTACTGGACTAGTAATCTAGAGGCCTGGACTAATAATCCAGAATTCATATCCCACCACAGCAATTTGACAATTTAAATTCAGTTTAAAATAAAATTTGGAATTAAATAACTGGTCTCAGTAAAGTGACCGTGAAGCCGTCGGATTGCCATAAAAACCCATCTGGTTCACTGATGTCCTTTATGGAAGGAAACCTGCCGTCCTGACCCGGTCTGGGCCTATAGGTGACTCCAGTCCCACACCAACGTGGTTGATTCTTAACTGCCCTCAGAAGTGACCACTCAATTGGATCAAGGAGTTTAATCGAGGGATTCAAAATTATGAAGGGTTTTGATTGAGTAAATAGAGAGAAACTGTTTCCAGTGACAGGAGGATCAGGGGACACGGATTTAAGGTGATTGGCTGAAGAACCAGAGGCGAGATGAGGAGAATATTTTTTACGCGGCCAGTTGTGATCTGGAATGCGCTGCCTGAAAGGGCGGTGGAAGCAGATTCAATAGTAACTTTCAAAAAGGGAATTGGATAAACACTTGAAAACCAGTTTCCTCGTGCGGTGGATCCCTGTTGTTTATCAGAATTCCTTCTCCTTTGCAGGGAAGGTTTTGTGATGAAACGTTCCGGAGGTCACAGAATTCCAGGCCTCAACTGTTGTGGGAGGAGCCAGGTCTGTTATCGTTGGTCCAAGAGGTACGTGACCTAGGCGTTGGTCTTGTGTAGGTTAGCGTGACGTCCACGGAGGGAAAGGTGACGATCGTGACAGCAGGTTCAATAGATCCTCTTGTTGTGACGTTCACCAATTCAACAACAACTTGCATTTATATAGCGCCTTTAATGTAGTAAAACATCCCAAGACGCTTCACTGGGGCGATTATCAGACTAAATTTGACACCGAGCCACATTAGATATTAGGACTGGTGACCAAAGGCTTGGTCGAAGAGCTTTTAAGGTGGAGTGAGATAGTGAGGCGGAGAGGTTTAGGGAGGGAATTCCAGAGCTCGGGGCTCAGCCAGCTGAAGGCACGGCCGCCAATGGTGGAGCGATTAAAATCGGGGGATGCGCAAGAGGCCAGAATTAGAGGAGCGCAGAGATCTCAGTGGGTTTTAAGGCTGGAGGAGGTAACCGAGATAGGGAAGGGGGCGCGGAGGCCATGGAGGGATTTGAAAACAAGGATGAGAATTTTTAAAATCGAGGCGTTGCCGGACCGGGAGCCAGTGTAGATCAGCGAGCAGAGGGGGTGATGGGTGAACGGGACTTGGTGCGAGTTCGGACACGGGGCAGCAGAGTTTTGGATGAGCTGAGATTTACGGAATGTGGAATGTGGGAGGTCGGCCAGGAGAATGTCGGAATGGTCGAGTCGGGAGGTGACAAAATACGGATGAGGGTTTCAGCAGCAGATAAGCGCAGGCAGGTGCGGACACATCACAGATGTCACAGCGAGCTCCGTACACTCAGTGCAAGTTGTTGTTGCATTCCTCCATGAGGTCCCGTCTCTGTTGCCTCCTTTCAAGGCCGTCGAGCGCAACTCCACCCGAAATCTCCTGCGCTGTCCTGAACAGGGTCTGTCAGGTGTCCAATCTGAGCGTCGCTCCTGTGCTTTCCCCCCCCCCCCCTCTCAGGTGGTTGGCAATGAAAGATTCCTTCCTCTTGTACATGAAGCCAGACTCGGGTGCCGTCACCTTCGTTCTGCTAGTGGACAAAGAGTTCAGCATCAAAATGGGCGCCAAGGACACGGAGACGAAATATGGCATCAGAATCGAAAACCTGTGCAGGTATGACAAACCCGGCTCGGTTGGTAATAACTGGCATAGCATTGCACCAACTCGCCCTCAGTGGTGTAAGCCATGGCTCAGCGGGTAGCACCCTCGCTTCTGAGTCAGAGGGTCGTGGGTTCAAGTCCCGCTCCAGAGACTCGAACACAAAATCCAGGCCGACACTCCCAGTACAGCACTGAGGGAGCGCTGCACTGTCAGAGGGGCAGTACTGAGGGAGTGCTGCACTGTCGGAGGGGCAGTACTGAGGGAGTGCTGCACTGTCGGAGGGGCAGTACTGAGGGAGTGCTGCACTGTCGGAGGGGCAGCACTGAGGGAGCGCTGCACTGTCAGAGGGGCAGTACTGAGGGAGTGCTGCACTGTCGGAGGGGCAGTACTGAGGGAGTGCTGCACCGTCGGAGGGACAGTACTGAGGGAGTATTGCACTGTCGGAGGTGCAGTACTGAGGGAGTGCCGCACTGTCGGAGAGGCAGTACTGAGGGAGCGCCGCACTGTCGGAGGGGCAGTGCTGAGGGAGCGCTGCACTGTCGGAGGGGCGGTACTGAGGGAGTGCTGCACTGTCGGAGGCGCAGTACTGAGGGAGCGCTGCACTGTCGGAGGGGCAGTACTGAGGGAGTGCCGCACTGTCATAGGTGGCGTCTTTCGGACGAGACGTTAAACCGAGGCTCCGCCTGCCGTCACAGGTGGATGTAAAAGATCCCGTGGCACTATTTGAAGAAGAGCAGGGGAGTTCTTCCCCCGGTGTCCTGGGCCAATATATATCCCTCAACCAGCATCACTAAAAAAAAACCAGCTAATCTGTTTGTGGGATCTTGCTGTGCACAGATTGGCTTCCATGTTTCCTACATTATAACAGTGAGTGCACTTCAAAAGTACTTTGTTGGCTGTGAATGCTTTGGGATGTCCTGAGGTTGTGAATTGCAAAAGCAAAATACTGCGGATGCTGGAAATCGCAAATAAAAACAGAAAATGCTGGAAATACTCAGCAGGTCAGGCACCATCTGAAAGGTCATCGTCCAGAAACCTTAACTCTGTTTCTCTCTCCACAGATGCTGCCTGATCTGCTGAGTGTTTCCAGCATTTTCTGTTTTTAATATAGAAATGCAAGTATTTCTTGGCTCTTAAACTCGCTCTGGGGCCTTCGACCTTTCCTTTTGGTTCCTCAGTTTTAAGCAGAATTCATGCCTTATGCAACACAAGCCAAGCCAGACTCTGTGCTCACCAGTAATCACTGGAGAATGAGCAGGTGTCCTGGCTGGTCCATCACCCCCGTCCATAACGCCTGGGTGCCGTACGACCAGGTTAATATACGAACGTACGAACACTGATGGGCAGGAAAAGACCAGCTGGTCCATCATCCAGCCTGCCCCACACCTCATGATGGCCAGAGCATCGTGACTGAGCACTTCCTACCTTCACCCCGCTCCCCCCTCCCCAAACACCCCCACACCTCCTCCCCTCCCCACCCCCCAAACACCCCCTCCCCCCCACCCCCCAAACACCCCCTCCCCTCCCCACCCCCTAAACACCCCCCACCCATGTAATCTCCCGGGAGAGGCCAAAAAAAAATCTGAAGGCAAAAAAAACAGGGCCAATAAGGAAAAAATACTCTGGAAAATTACACTCCGAACCCCTCAGGCGATAGAAACCAGTCCAGGCGATCAGTTGGACCGAGTGTTGTCTGTAAAGGCACTGACCTTCCTTCCTGCATCTAGTCTGTGAATAGATGTTCCCGATGGTCGGGGAGTCCAGAACCAGGGGTCACAGTCTAAGGATAAGGGGTAGGCCATTTAGGACAGCGATGAGGAGGAATTTCTTCACCCAGAGAGTGGTGAACCTGTGGAATTCTCTACCACAGAAGGCAGTTGAGGCCAATTCATTAAATATATTCAAGAAGGAGTTGGATATATTTCTTAAGGCTAAAGGGATCAAGGGATATGGGGCGAAAGCAGGGACAGGGTACTGAATTTGGATGATCAGCCATGATCGCATTGAATGGCGGAACAGGCTCGAGGGGCCGAATGGCCTACTCCTGCTCCTATCTTCTGTGTTTCTATGTGATGTGATCTCTGCTCTAGTCAGGAACCCGTCCAGCTCCCTCTTGAAGGCAGAGAATCAACACACACACCCCGCGCAGACGAAGATCATTGGGGTCTCGATGACAAACCTTATGATGCCCTTTACGACAATAGTAACTAAATGGTACAATTTTAACGGGGGTGCAGGTACAGAGAGACCTGGGGGTGTACGTACACGAGTCCTCGAAGGTGGCAGGACAAGTTCAGAAGCCCATTAAAAAAGCATACAGGACCCTTGGCTTTATAGACAGAGGACAAAAGCAAGGACGTTATACTGAACTATAAATCACTGGTTCGGCCTCAGCTGGATTTTGGCCTATTCTGGGCGCCACACCTCACCCTCTCTGAGTAACTAAGGTTCTTTAAGCTGGGATTCATTCTCGTAGCTTTCCTCCGAAGCTTTTCGGGGGCCACTACATCAGCCGTGTGAGAGGAGGGTGGCGTTACGCTCAGCCTCTATCCAGCCTCACCTCAAGCAGCAATGCCACCCGGCACGAATGGGAGGCCAATTGGGTGAGATTTTAAAATTCTCTTCCTTGTTTTCAAATCCTTCCATGGCCTCGCATCCCCCCCTCCCCCCTCCCTATCTCTGTAACCCCCTCCAGCCCTACAACCCTCCGCGATCTCTGCGCTCCTCCAATTCTGGCCTCTTGCGCATCCCCGGTTTTGAATCGCTCCACCATTGGCGGCCGTGCCTTCAGCTGCCTGGGCCCCAGGCTCTGGAATTCCCTCCCTAAACCTCTCCGCCGCTCCACCTCTCTCCTCCTGTAAGACACTCCTTAAAGCCTAGCTCTTTGACCAAGACCTGTCCTAATGACTCCCTCTGTGGCTCCTGTTTGATAATCGCTCCTGTGAAGCTCTTTGGGACATTTTACTACGTCAAAGGCGCTATATAAATGCAAGTGGTTGTAGAATCATAGAAAACATAGAAAAACAGGAGCAGGAGTCGGCCATTCAGCCCTTCGAGCCTGCTCCGCCATTCAATATGATCATGGCTGATCCTCTATCTCAATACCATATTCCCGCTCTCTCCCCATACCCCTTGATGCCTTTTGTGTCTAGAAATCTCCTTCTTAAATATATTCAGTGACTTGGCATCCACAGCCTTCCGTGGTAGAGAATTCCACTGGTTCAGCACCCTCTGAGTGAAGAAATTTCTCCTCATCTCAGTCCTAAATGTCCTACCCCGTATCCTGAGACTGTGACCTCTCGTTCTAGACCCCCCCTAGCCAGGGGAAACATCCTCCCTGCATCCAGTCTGTCTAGCCCTGTCAGAATTTTATACATTTTAATGAGATCCCCTCTCATTCTTCTAAACTCTAGTGAATACAGGCCTAGTTGACCCAATCTCTCCTCATACGACAGTCCTGCCATCCCAGGAATCAGTCTGGTGAACCTTCGCTGCACTCCCTCTATGGCAAGTATATCCTTTCTTAGGTAAGGAGACCAAAACTGCACCCAGTACTCCAGGTGTGGTCTCACCAAGGCCCCGTACAACTGTAGTAAGACATCCTTGCTCCTGTGCTCAAATCCTCTTGCGATGAAGGCCATTTGCCTTCCTATCTGCTTGCTGCACCTGCATGTTTGCTTTCAACGTTGTTGCTGTTATTGAGAGCTCCACCAATCAATCCCACTCCCCAGCCCCCAAACTGCCTTTTGTTTCATTTCCTGTGTTTTCTCTCAGTTCTGACGAAGGGTTTCGACCTGAAACGTTGACTCTATTTCTCTCTCCACGGATGTTGCCTGGCCTGCTGAGTTTTCCAGCATTTTCTGTTGTTATTTCGGATTTCCAGCATCCGCAGTATTTTGCTATCATATTAGTGTTTGGTTCACTGCCACCCCTCTTCTAGGAATGCCCACCTTGAAGAAGTTCTGCTCTTCTCTTCGACGGGATCTCCGTTTGGCTCTTCATTTAGAGCCATTGTTTGTTTCTTTACCTGTCCTATTACCATCTCGTCTCACCTTGAATATCTCTTAATGTCTCTTCTTTCATCCCCTCCCCCATTACCCAGCCCCCAAACTGCCTTTTGTTTCATTTCCTGCCTTTTCTCTCAGTCCTGACGACGGGTTTCAACCCGAAACGTTGACTCTGTTTCTCTCTCCACGGATGTTGCCTGGCCTGCTGAGTTTTTCCAGCATTTTCTGTTGTTACAATCAATCCCTCTCCATCGGTCTACGAGGGATTTACAATAAGCATGGGCGTGAGTTGATGTCTATCAGTGCCAGCGTGGCCAATGCTGTTTGGTGTTATGGGTTGGTTACCTAGGCACCTTCCGATTTACAGGCACGTTGTGCAAATATTGACCTGAGAAATGATAATAGTGAGGTGGGATTGTATAAATTTACAATACCGTCAAGATCCAATGAGGCAGATTCAAATGAAAAATAAAAGGGTTTAATCTCCAATTGGTTACCTGTAAAGACTTGCGCAGATGGTAACGTAATAAAGAAATATTCATAGGAGAGTGTCGCTTGCACTGTAATTGAACCCAGGAAATCATTATACCACATGATTATTTACTTTGGATGATGTGTTACCAGAGAATCAGTGAGTGAGAGAAGGAAACAAGTCAAACAATTGAGTCTGGGTCATTAACCCGCTGAAAGGGAGGATTGTGAACAGAATTTAATATCAAGTTCAAAAGAATGGACTGTGCTGAGTCTGCTGATTGGAGCCTGGATAATTGTAGGGACGCTGTGACTGACTTCAGCACTTCCAGGCTCAGTGGGTCGCACTCTCGCCTCTGAGTCAGATGGTCATGGGTTCAGGCCCCCCTCCAGAGACTTGAGTGCGTAATCCAGGCCGACACTCCCAGTGCCAGTACTGAGGGAACACCACGTTGGAGGGGCAGTACTGAGGGAGCGCCGCACTGTCGGAGGGGCAGTACTGAGGGTGCGCCACACTGTCGGAGGGGCAGTACTGAGGGAGAGCCGCACTGTCAAAGGGGCAGTACTGAGGGTGCGCCACACTGTCGGAGGGGCAGTACTGAGGGAGAGCCGCACTGTCAAAGGGGCAGTACTGAGGGAGAGCCGCACTGTCAAAGGGGCAGTACTGAGGGAGCGCCACACTGTCGGAGGGGCAGTACTGAGGGAGCATTGCACTGTCGGAGGGGCAGTGCTGATGGAGCGCCGCACTGTCAGAGGGGCAGTACTGAGGGAGCATTGCACTGTCGGAGGGGCAGTGCTGAGCGAGCGCCGCACTGTCGGAGGGGCAGTATTGAGGGAGAGCTGCACTGTCAGAGGGGCAGTACTGAGGGAGCGCCGCACTGTCAGAGGGGCAGTATTGAGGGAGCATTGCACTGTCGGAGGGGCAGTGCTGGCCAGCACTGAAACTGACTGGTGTTCTTTCTGTCCCATTCCAGGACTCTGATTATCAAATGCAACAGTTACCGCCACGCTCGCTGGTGGGGTCAAGCGATAGAAGAGTTCATTCACGAACATGCCAAAGTCTTCCTAGAGGACCAACGTTTTAAATCCTTCGCAGCTGTACAGGATAACACACTGTGCAAATGGTAACCAATCAGAGTGTAACGGGCTGTAAAGTAATGGAACGGGCTGCACCTCCGGCCAAACATTAGTGCGCGAATGTTTCAGCACAGCAAGAGGCCATTAAACCCAAAGGGCTCTGCTCACTTTAGGCAGATCAACCCCCTCCCTCCCCACACCCCCACTCCCTGCCTCCTGCCCACTCCCCAGCCCCACTCCCCGCTCTCCACCTCCTGCCCACCTCCCTGTCCCCTCCCCTCCCTCCCCAATCCCCCACCCACACCCCCGCCTTTCCACCTCAGTGTGTGAGGCGTTTGAGGTGAGTCTGAGATACGATGAGACGCTGTCTAGATACACCTCCTTTAACGACCGCCTCACTTTATTCACAGGTACGTGAATGCCAAAGGCTATTTTGAAGATGTGGCAGATGCTTTGGAAGATGCAAAAGAGGAAATATTCATCACAGACTGGTGGTAAGTAGGGCCTCACATCGATCAGCCGAGCTCTGATGTTAGTGTTTGATTTAATCTTCTCTTTGAAATCAATTTGCCCCCTTACTTTGCTTTCTGCCCTCCTGCTGAAGGCGTTGACCCCCTTTTGCTGGAGTCAGAGTTCACCAGGTGCCTGACACCCCAGGAGTAAGCCCACCCACGTGGCCATCCTGCGTGCATTAGTCTTGACAGGAGACCTCAACAGACTATTCGACCGTGGGTGGCAATACAGTCCGCGCACAATTCAGTCCGCACCCGACCTGATTTCCTGCACCCGCCATTTCTTGCCCCAAGCGCCAACTGGAAGGATCAGCCCCTCGCACCGCCCCCCCCCCGCAGACGCCATGCACTGTGCATTACCAAGCCACCCGGACGAGGAAGATCCCACGTTCCATCCCTCCCCTATGCCGAGGCTGCTCAGCCTCAGCTGGAGTGACGACAAGGCTGGTGCAGAGTGCCTCACTGCCCCCCCCGTTAGGAAGCAACGGAGGAAGAATATCAAACAGGGTTGCCAACGTGCTGGTTCAGGAGCGGTCACCCTTCTTGTGTGCTCTCTCCTTCTTTAAGAGGCTACCATTAAAACCTACCTCTTTCAGCAAGCTTTTGCTCACCTGTCCGAATATAAGAACATATAAGAAATAGGAGCAGGAGTCGGCCGTACGGTCCCTCAAGCCTGCTCCGCCATTCAATAAGATCATGGCTGATCTTCTACCTCAATTCAACTTTTCCCCATATCCCTGGATTCCCTTAATTCCCAAGAATCTATCAATCTCAGCCTTGAATATACTCAACGACTGAGCCTCCACAGCCCTCTGGGGTAGAGAATTCCAAAGATTCACCACCCTCTGAGTGAAGAAATTCCTCCTCATCTCAGTCCTAAATGGCCGATCTCTTATCCTGAGACTGTGCCCCCTAGTTCTAGACTCTCCAGCCAGGGGGAAACAACCTCTCAGCATCTACCCTGTCAAGCCCACTGACAAGAATCTTGCCATTCATGTGGAAATGACCTATGAAGTAATAATGGGCGGCCTGCTGGTAGCACTGTCCAGGGAGAGTATAAATACTCGGGCACGGGCCCAGCCTGCTCAGGACATTCTTTAACAGGAACTAGTGAAGGACACAACTAGATCTCCATGTTGAAAATCAGTTGATTAAAGCCTTGTTTAACACTCAGACTAAGTGCCTAGTAGTTTTCTTACGTCACCCACTAAGAATTTTTCAAATATGAAACAAAATATTTGACACCGAGCCACATAAGGATAAATTAGGACAGGCGACCAAAAGCTTGGTCAGAGAGGTCGGTTTCAAGGAGGAGAGAGAGGCGGAGAGGTTTAGGGAGGAAATTCCAGAACTCGGGGCCCAGGCAGCTGAAGGCAGGGCCGCCAGTGGTGGAGCGATGGAAATCGGGGATCTATTTAACACTCTTGTGTTTTATGATTTGGTGGAGTGCAGGCTGAGTCCAGAAATCTTTCTCAAGAGGCCCGTGGTGGAAGGGAATCGCTGGAGGCTGGACTACGTACTCAAACGCAAAGCTGTGAGTTCCTCTCGTCCCCGTCTGTGCGCGCGCACCGTAGGGGAGGTCCGAGCTCACTCCCCCTGGATCTCCGAGCTCCTGCCGTGATGGCAGCGGACAATTGGAGGGGCGGGACTACTGCCCGTCCCTTGCCCTCTCCCGTCCCCCAGCCCTCGACCCCACTTCCCAGGGTGCGGGTAATGTCTGCCGCGGAGGGCACGCTCTGTGCGCATTACCTGCTCTGCTGGGGGTCACGTTGTGGCCTCTGACACAGAAGGTTGTGGGTTCGAGCCCCCCGCTCCAGAGACTTGAGCACATAATCCAGGCTGACTCTCCCGGTGCCAGTACTGAGGGAGTGCTGCATTGTCGGAGGTGCCGTCTTTCGGATGGGACGCTAAACTGAGGCCCCCTCTGCTCTAAAAACTCCCATGGCACTATTTTGAAGAGTTTTCCCCGGTGTCCTGGCCAATATTTATCCATCAATCAACATCACACAAACAGATTATCTGGTCATTATCACATTGCTGTTTGTGGGAGCTTGCTGTGCGCAAATTGGCTGCCGCGTTTCCTACAGTGACTACACTTCAAAATGTACTTCATTGGCTTAAAGCGCTTTGGGACGCCCTGAGGATGTGAGAGGTGCTAGGGAAATGCAAGTCCTTTCTATTTCCCCTCATTGAAGCCTCAACAACATTGGCCATTGTATTGCAGCATCCAGTGTTGCTAAGGAGACGGGCGGGGTAAGGTGGTGGGGTGGGGGAAGATTAACATTTAAATGGCCGCTTTGACCAAGGCAGTCAACTTGCTATTGAAGGTTGTCATTTATTGTCAGCCAGCACCACTGACCACTCCGTGCTGTGGCAGGGCAGCAGATCCAAATCACTCCACCCCCTCTTGCCCCCCGCCACTCCGCAAATTCCTCCCCTCCCCCTCAAATCCATCCCCTCCCCTCCCCCTTAAATCCCTCCTCTCCCCGCCACCACCCCCCGAAGAGGACAGGTGTTGCACCCCAACAGAAAGATATTGTGCCTCTCACATCTCAGACGTGCAGGTACTATCGCACGGTAGGGAAACGCGGCAGCCAATTTACACACTGGAAGATCGCACAAACCGACTGAGATAAAACGGCCAGTTAACGGGTGCATGTTGACTTTAGAAGACCGTGTAAAATGGGCGATATTGGCTCGCCCGCTGTTAAACGCCTCTCCCAAAGACTTCAATGGAAGCAAAAATTGCGGGAGGTGTTTAACGGGCGGGCGAGCTGATATCACCCTTCATTGAGGATAAATATCGGCCAGGACACCAGGAGAGTTCCCCCGCTCTTCATCAAATAGACCCGCGGGATCTTTCCCCAAACTTCAATGCCCATCATCCACACAAAGGGTGGTGGAAATCTGGAACTATCGGCCCTTAAAGGCGGTGGATGCTGGGTGGGTCAGTTGGAGCTTCCAAGACTGAGATCGATAGATTTTTGTTGGGCAAGAGCATCAAGGAATGTGGAGGTAAGGCGGGTAAATGGAGTTAGGTCGCAGATCGGCCATGCTCACACAGAATGGCGGAACAGGCTTGAGGGGCTGAATGGCCTCCTCCTGTTCCTATGACCTTTCTCAGGCATTTGAAGGGTTTTGATCGAGTGAGTAAGGAGAAACTGTTTCCAGTGGCAGGAGGGTCGGTAACCAGAGGCCACAGATTTAAGATAATTGGCAAAAGAACCAGAGGGGGGAGATGAGGACAATATTTTTTATGCAGCGAGTTGTTGTGATCAGGAATGCGCTGCTTGAAAGGGCGGTGGGAGCAGATTCAATAGTATCTTTCAAAAGAGAATTGGATAAATACTTGAAATGGAACATTTTTACAGGGCTATGGGGGAATGAGCAGGGGGGAGGGTGTGGGACTGATTGGAGAGCTCTTTCAAAGAGCCGGCACAGGCCCGATGGGCCGAATGGCCTCCTCCTGTGCGGTATGTGCGCCTTGTGATGTTCTGCGAGGATTGAAGCGAGGCCACTTTGAATCTGTTTTCCTTCTTCCCTGTCACGGCAGCAACAAGGGGTGAAGATTTTTGTGATTCTCTACAAGGAGGTGGAGCTTGCCCTCGGTATCAACAGCGAATACAGCAAGCAGACTCTAATGCACCTTCATCCCAACATTAAGGTGCGTTGCCGTCGACTAACCATAAGACACGAGCAAGCCTGGCCGTGCCACGGGTATTGTAAGTCGAAGACATCGAGTATTACATATTACAGCTCAGAAACAGGCCATTCGGCCCACCTGCTCCGTGCTGGTGTTTCTGCTCCACACGAGCCTCCTCCCACCCCTCTTCATCTCACCCCATCAACACATCCTTCTATTCCTTTCTCCCTCATGTGTTTATCCAGCCTCCCCTTAACTGCGTCTAGGCTGTTCGACTCAACTACTCCCTGTGGTAGCGAGTTCCACATTTCTCCTGAATTCCCGATTGGATTCATTAGTGACTATCTTATATTTTATGGCCCCTAGTTTTGGACTTGCCCACAAGTGGAAACATCTTCTCTACGTCTACCCTTGCATAATTTTAAAGACCTCTATCAGGTAACCCCTCAGCCTTCTCTTTTCTAGAGAAAAGAGCCCCAGCCTGTTCAGTCTTTCCTGGTAGGTACAACCTCTCAGTTCTGGTGTCATCCTTGTGAATCTTTTTTTGCACCTTCCCCAGTGCCTCTATCTCCTTTTTGTAACATGAGGAGGGGCCGCGGGAAATGGTTTGTAAGGGGAATTCAGCGATCCGTGGGAAGCTGTGTTCGAAAGGATGGTCGGTCGGATACAGGACTACAGCCTGCCTCCTCTTCGAGTGTGACTGCACGTCCCCCGCCCCCTCCGGGACTGCCTACTACCACCCCCGTAACATCGCCCATCTCCGTCCCTGCCTCAGCCAATCTGCTGCTGAAACCCTCATCCCTGCCTTTGTTTCTATTCCAACGCACTCCTGGCCGTCCTCCCGCCTCCCACCCTCCGTAAACTTCAGCTCATCCAAAACCCTGCTGCCCTCGTGTCCAAACTCGCACCGAGTCCCGTTCGCCCATCACCCCCTGTGCTCGCTGACCTACATTGGCTCCCGGTCCGGCAACGCCTCGATTTTGAAATTCTCATCCTTGTTTACAAATTCCTCCTCGCCTCCTCCCTATCTCTGTAACCTCCTCCAGCCCCACAACCCTCCGAGATCTCTGCGCCCCTCCAATGCTGGCCTCTTGCGCATCCCCCGATTTCCATCGCTCCACCATCGGCGGCCGTGTTTTCAGCTGCCCGGGCCCAAAACTCTGGAATTCCCTCCCTAAACCTCTCCACCTCTCTTTCCTCCTTTAAGACGCTCCTTAAAACCTACCTCTTTGACCAAGCTTTTGGTCACCTGCGCTAATGTCCTTATGTGGCTCGGTGTCAAATTTTGTCTGATAACTCTTTCGGACATTTTACTACGTTAAAGGCGCTATGTAAATGCAAGTTGTTGTTGTTGAACTTGCCTTCCCATCCATAATTTTGTTTTCATCCCTGCTCCTACCTGTTGCCTGGACCATAGCTTCACGAACCAGGAGCGCATGACGGGAATTTGGGGGTGGGGAGGGACCCAGACCTTGCAGAATTTTCCCTCCGGTAACAGGTAATCGGGAATGCAGATTAATGGAGGGGAAATCTGCAGGTGTCCCCTGTCCAACTTCCTGATATCTGCTTCTGCAGGTCAAGCTCTTCCAGGAGCACAGATCGGCGTTCCCAGTGAGCTCCGTCTGGATTGGGTTTCCCACACCTGACCAAGAGGCAGAAGAGCGATCGTGTCAACCAGATGCCTGAATGTCTACTGACCTGTTCCTGTGCTGTGGCCTCTTTCTCTCTCAGGTGATGAGGCACCCGGACCACGTGTCCTCCACCGTCTACCTGTGGGCACACCATGAGAAGCTGGTGGTCATTGACCAATCGGTGGCGTTCATTGGCGGCATTGACCTGGCCTACGGGAGGTGGGACGACCACGAGCACCGCCTGGCCGATGTGGGCAGCGTGACGCGAAACATACACTCTCCGTCTGTCGCTACGACCAACCAAGCAGTAAGGACAGCACTGATCTGTATTTCCTGCACCCGGCAAGTAGCTCAGGCCATACTGACCAGGAAAGTGCTAGGCTCCAGCCTGTGTGTGTGCCCGTGTCAGACTGTTGAATGTGCATGTGCGTCTGTGTGTGTGCACGCGCAGGAATGTACGTGACGTAAGAAAACTACTAGGCACTTGATCTAAGCGTTAAACAAAGCTTTAATCAACTGTTTTACAACATGGAGGTCTAGTTGTGTCCTTCACTAGTTCCTGTTAAGAATGTCCTGCGCAAGCTGGGCCCGTGCCCGAGTAGGCCGCTCAGTATCATTTCATAAGTCTTTCTTTCATGAATGACTGATTCATGTCAGTACGTGTATGACTGTGTGTGCATTAATATGCACTTGTGTTTGTGTGCCAGTGCACGTGTGTTTGTGTGCCAGTGTGTGACTGTGCGTGTTTCTGTACGTGTGTGTACATGTATTTGTGAGTGTGAGTGTGCCCCTGCATGGGTGTGCATGTGTGTAAGTGTGCGTGTGTGTTGAGTGTGCATGTGTGCCTTTGTGTACGCGCATGCGTGTGTGAGTGCGTACGTTTGGGTGTGCGTGTGTTGCCTGTGTCCATGTGGGGATGAGGATAGGACTGGACTCAGTGCGTAGGTTCACACGGGTGAAGGACGGAGACACGAGGGAGATTTCAGAGGAGATGTCACCCGTGGAACCCACCCCCAGTGCGAGTCAACACCCACAGGAGAGAGGGTGGGGCAAGGATTGGAGCCTGAGAAAAACCATTCACCCAATTCTCTGCTACCTAAAAGGTCCGCAGAATGGATCTGGCTGGCGCCAAAGTACACGGCTCCGATTGGTCCTTCCTTATTGGGCCTAAAGACTTCTCCCTCCGCCCACCCCCCACCGGCCCCCATTTAATACAGCCGGGATCTCACGGAATTCATCGCTGTCTTTGCAGCCAGTCACGGTGCCCAGTGGGGCGCTCGATCGGGAAGCCCAGAGGAACGGAGCGAAGGTGACGTTAGAAAGGCGTGAGGAGGAGGAGGCGGTGGAGTCATCCAGGATGAAGGGTATAGGCAAGACGAAGAAGTCCTTCCCGGTCTTCAACCTGGTCAAGCACCTACAGCATCAGAACCTGGAGCACAACGACAGTGTGAGCAGCATCGACAGCACAGACCATGGTAAGTGCTTCGACGGGGTGAGGCCGTGTGGAGGCCGCTTACCTTTCTTTTTATATCATTCTCGAGATGTGGGCGCTGCTGGCAAGGCCTGGCATTTATTGCCCAACTCTAGTTGCCCCTTGAGAAGGTGGTGATGTAAGAAAACTACTAGGCCCTTGGTCTAAGTGTTAAACAAGGCTTTAATCAACTGTTTTTCAACATGGAGATCTAGCTGTGTCCTTCACTAGTTCCTGTTAAGAATGTCCTGAGCAAGCTGGGCCCGTGCCCGAGTATTTATACTCTCCCTGGACAGCGCCACCAGCAGGCCGCCCAATATTATTTCATAAGTCATTTCCACATTAGATTCATGTCAGGTGGTGGTGGGCCGCCTTGAACTGCTGCAGTCCCGTGCGGCGAAGGTGCTCCCACGGTGCCGTTAGGTGGGGAGCGTTCCAGGATTTTGGCCCAGCGACGATGAAGGAACGGCCGATATATGCCCGAGCCAGGATGGTGCGTGTGACTGTGAGGGGACCTTGGAGGTGGTGGCCCGGTGCCTTTGTCTTTCTAGGTTGCGAAGGTCGCAGCTCCTGATCAGACACGTGAGCGTCATGGACGACTGACGGAATGCGGAGCGTTAAACTGCACGGCTTAAATCGCCTGCACGTCACGATTAATGCAGCCAAATGATTGTTGCTAATTAACCAATTCACCAGCTGTTGGGTGACAATCAATTGTTGTGGGGCGCTCCATTTTTGGACGGTGTTTGGTGTGAGGGATAACCGGGGTTTGGGGCGGGGGTGGGGAGTGACGTAAGAAAACTACGAGGCACTTGGTCTAAGTATTAAACAAGGCTTTAATCAACTGTTTTTCAACATGGAAATCTAGTTGTGTCCTTCACTAGTTCCTGTTAAAGAATGTCCTCGGCAAGCTGGGCCCATGCCCGAGTGTTTATACTCTCCCTGGACAGCGCCACCAGCAGGCCGCCCAGTATTACTTCATAAGTCATTCCCACATGAATGACAAGATTCATGTCAGGGGGCGTGGTGATGGGGGTGGAGAGCGGGGAGGGTTGCGGGGAAGGTGGGGGTGAAGGAATACAGATTGTCCTGAAACACTCAGCCTGTTATTGCCTCACATCAAGGACGGTGACGGAGGGGCCTCAACGACACGAAGGCAACCGTCACTTGGACGGCGATAACCCGGCTGCCCTGCAGTGATGAGCAAGACGGAGCATAGTGGGGTGAATGTCGCCACCGGGTGTAAGGATCCTACGTGACCTGAGTTCGGGGAGGGAGCGCTGGCCCAGTTTCTGGAGCCGAGTGGCCTAGGGAAGTGGTAATGCCTACAGGCATTCCGGGGCCTTCTGCTTTGCTATGGCCATGAGGGGCAGGTTCGTGACCTCGAGAACCTCTATCTCAAATACCCTCCCTACTGAGCACTGTCTTAGGCTCGAGTACAGTTAACCACGCCAATAAATAGATTCAAAGATTAAGGGGGGAAAATTCAGTGGTCCTCCCATTGGCACCTTAAGAGGATACTAATGGGGCGCAAAGCAACTAGCGCACAGGCGCGGTGATATTTGCGCCGCTCGCGAAATTGACTAGACATTTTGCGGCGGCGCTAAACACTACTGCCATGACCTCCTGCGCCGGCAGATCATGACATCAGTCGAGCATGCAACGCCCCGGTAGCGCCCCGGACTGGATATTGAGTGGCGCCCCTTGTCTTACCGCCTGCCGCTAGCAACGACAGGTTGAGGGGAGTGTTTTGCAGTCAGGAAGGGACTGGGGGAGCGCTATTTAAAGGCGACCGCTTCCTGCCTTATTTTGTTGGTGACATTTTTGCACCACGCATTCTGAGAGAGAGAGAGAGAGAATTCTGGAGAGATTCAACGCTGTGTGAAGGAGTTTTGGGTACTGAGCAGCACTTTGCAGGTTCATTTTGATTTGCCCTTCCTTGCTTCGCCAGCGCTGTGAGGTAGCGCCTCGCTCCAAAGCCTTTGCGCCTTAAGACAGGTGTGAAGCGCCTGATTTAGCGCTCCAATCACATCCAGGGGCAATAAAAGCCAAGTCTGCCGTCGGAGGCAATAATTAGCGGCAGGCGCTAAACTTTGCGCACAGCCGATAATGGCGCCCCAAACAGGGCGACACTGAATTTTCCCCCCTAATTGTTTATTTAGCGTTGGATTTCACCATATACATGAATCTTGAGCCATGTGTCTTAGTTCAGTAAAAGGCCGGCCTGTAACAGCACAGTGCATGTACACAACAGCAATCTAACCAAAGGATATAGATCAGCTCACCGACGATCAATTTATTGTCTGCTAAGCAGGCAGCGACAGATCATCTCCAGCTAAGGTTTTTATCTGCTGCTGAGGGTTCATCTCCCCGGGGACTGATTTCTATCCCTTCCTAATTCACAGCTAAATCCTCTCATCCGGCAATGCCACCTCATTATTAAATTTGCCCCCTCTTTAAGTAAGACGTCCGTTTTTGCCCCCCGCCCCCACTTCCACAGCACCTGGCTCATTCTAAGTCGAGTCCCCTTGTGCTTAGGACAGTCTGTTCCTTTCCAAGAGGGAATGGACCAAATGACGTCGGACACGAGCCCCAATCTTCTGGAACAACAGTGCAGCGGCGTTGAAGAAGTGGCCTGAAGTGTCCTCATCAAGACACAAACCTCTCTTGTGATCCTTGAGTGGCACGTCCATGTTTACACACTGACACCGAGTGTAAACAGCCAGATCTATGAGTGCGAAAGAAAGCACATATTTTGTGTTCCACAGAATACTTAATAAAGCAAGTGAGCTCCCTATTAATCGGGTGCCCAGTGAGGTCAGGAAATTCTGCTGGCTGTTAGATCCGGGTTGTCAGCTCATAAACTGACCGCCTCGATGGACAGTCAGCAAAAGAAGTATTTTGGAAAGAGGAAACTGCGACCGAGTTTATCCGCGATGCTATCCAAAAGCGGCCGCCATGAGGACTTCACCCCGAAGATTCTATGGCGCACCAGGACAGAATAGTCTTCTATAGCCTTCACTGCCGGTCTCTCTTAGATCCTCCTTTCTGAGGGGTTTGGGCGTAAGGACTAACCTCATCTTACAGCCCAGAAGCAGGCCCTTCAGCCTGTGCTGACTCTGAAAGAGCTATCCTCTTAATCCCACTCCCCCTGCTCTTCCCCCATAGCCCTGCATATTTTTCCCCTTCAAGTATTTCTCCGATTCCCATTTGAAAATTACGATTGAATCTGCTTCCACCGCCCTTTCAGGCAGCGCATTCCAGATCACAACAACTCGCTGCGTAAAAACATTCTCCTCGTGTACCCTTTGGTTCTTTTGCCAATTACCTTAAATCTGTATCCTCTGGTTACCGACCCTCCTGCCAGTGGAAACAGTTTCTCCTTATTTACTCTATCCAAACATAGAAACATAGAAGATAGGAGCAGGAGTAGGCCATTCAATGAGATCATGGCTGATCATCCAAATTCAGTACCCTGTCCCTGCTTTCTCCCCATATCCCTTGATCCCTTTAGCCGTAAGAAATATATCTAACTCCTTCTTGAATATATTTAATGAATTGGCCTCTACTGCCTTCTGTGGCAGAGAATTCCACAGGTTCACCACTCTCTGGGTGAAGAAATTCCTCCTCATCTCAGTCCTAAATGGCTTACCCCTTATCTTTAGACTGTGATCCCTGGTTCTGGACTCCCCCGCCATCAGGAACATCTTTCCTGCATGTAGTCTGTCTAGTCCTGTTAGAATTTTATAAGTTTCAATGAGATCCCCTCTCATTCTTCTAAACTCTAGCAAATACAAGCCCAATCGACCCAATCTCTCTGCATAACTCATTCCTGCCATCCCAGGTATCAGTCTGGTGAATCTTCGCTGCACTCCCTCCATGGCAAGAACATCCTTCCTCAGATAAGGCGACCAAAACTGCACACAATACTCAAGGTGTGGTCTCACCAAGGCCCTGTACAACTGCAGCAAGACATCCTTGCTCCTGTACTCGAATCCTCTCGCTACGAAGGCCAACATACCATTTGCCTTCTTAACCACCTGCTGCACCTCCATGCTTACCTTCAGCGACTGGTGCACAAGGACTCCCAGGTCTCATTGCACTTCCCCTTTTTCCCAATCTTTTGCCGTTCAGATAATAATCTGCCTTCCTGGTTTTGCCACCAAACCGTTCATGATTTTGAACACCTCTATTAAATCTCCTCTTTGCCTTCTCTGCTCTAAGGAGAACAATCCCAGCTCCTCCAGTCTCTCCACATAACTGAAGTCCCTCATCCCTGGTACCATGCTAGTAAATCTCCTCCGCACCCTCTCCAAGACCTTGACATCCTTCCTAAAGTGTGGTGCCCAGAATTGGACACAATGCTCCAGCTGAGGCCCACTCATTTTGGGAGTTACATCACTTGGGCCTTCACCAAATGGAGACCCAGGGAAATAAAGTGCTGAGGCACAGTAACGTTTGCCCCTGTCCCCTTTGTGGGCACAAGCACTCGCCCCAGCCTCGGGGGTTGCAGGGAGTGGTGAAGCCCCGAGAGAACGAGGGCAATGCAAAGCGGGTAGCGACCCCTCATCTCCACCCTCTTTTTTTCCCTCTGCTTTGCGTCCGGGAAATTGGCCCCAAGCTCTTCCCATTCCAGTCTTTTCCCTCGTTCCCTGCTTAAGAACGAACGGGACCTGGAGCTGTGGGTCGCACCAAGGTGTGGGTGCCGGAGGGAGAGGGAGTCGCTGTACGGAGGTTGTACGGAGGTCTCCGATTCACACTCCGATGCGTACAGCCCTCGGACATGCTCTGTTCCAGGTGTTATTCTGTCCCCGTGTATCTCGTCAAAGTTCCGAAAGGTATTTCGTAGAATTCTTCTGGTGGGATTTTGTCAAGTCTTAAAAATATCAATTGGTGTGTTAAACATGCAAGAACAAACCCTCATCTTTTCTAAGGAAGAGGCTCGTTTTCAGAGTGGGGGGGAGGCGGGGTAGGGGCACGAGAGTCCAGAATGAACGTGGTTTGAATCCGATCCACTCTCACTCACCAAGAGCTAGCCACAGAGCAGTGTGTGCCCGTGGCTGTGGGGCAGGCGGGGGGTGTGGGGGGTGGGGGGGTAGAGGTGGTGATCGGCAATCACAGGGGGGGTCATTCGTGCATGTTTTCTCAGTGTCGGGTTTCACAACGCGACTATGCACAGTTTCAGCCTCCTTATCTGAGGAAGGACATACCTGTCTCTTCTGAAAGGCAGCACCTCCGACAGTGCAGCGCTCCCTCAGTACTGCACTGTGGAGTGTTGGTCTAGATTGTGGGCTCGGGCCTCTGGAGTGGGACTGGAACCCACAACCTTTGGAGTCAGAGGCGAGTGTGTTGCCCACTGATCCACGGGCGACATCTACAAAGGCCATCGACAAGCGCCAGGTTCTCAAACCTTTGAAGCCAAACATTTCGTGGATAACTCATTGGAATTAGTACTGTATTTATTCAGTCTAGAGAACAAAATTACATGTTACAACATCTTGACTTCACTAAGATCTTGACTTATGGGGCCAGAAATTCGCGGCCAAAGGCGTGAGTGCGCTCGGGGTACTCACGCATCTGGCCGTTGGAAATGCCGGCGTTCAGCATGAACAGCGCATGCGGGGAACGCCGGCATTTCCAGACCTCGAGCGCGTGCGACTGCACAGGCAGCGCTTGCGCAGTGAACTTCGTAGATTTCATTCATGAAATCCGTGAGGGTAAGTCCTCAGAAGTTACACTTGAAAAAAGCAAGTGTAAAGTGGTTCATTGGCTGCGGAGGAAGAAACATTTTATCGTGGAGCTTCTGAAATGCAATATTTTTGTTTGGGAAAGGGAGGGAAGTTATTTTAAGAAATTTTAAGTAAGTTTTAAAGTAAAAAATTTTTTTTTTTTTAAAAAGGGTTTTCAGAATGGTAGGTAGAAGGAGCAATTGTGGCTGTGTGAATGGAATGTGAGAATGAGTTATGTATGTACGTCCACATATATTCCTTTATGTATATGTATGTATGTTTTATATTCCTTGTGTATGAATGTATGTTTTTAATTATGATTTTCAAATAAGTTACTTTCTCTGAAAGTCATAATTAAATAATACATTCATACACATAAGTAAAGGAATATATACATAACACGCAAAGGAATATATACAGACATACATACTTTCAGAAGCTCCACGATAAGAAATATCTTCCTCCGCAGCCTCTGGAGCAACTGTACCCATGCTTTTTTCATGTGTAAGTTGTAAGGACTTGACCTCACTGAAAGCAGTAATGAAAGCGGCGAATTATACTGCGCACGCGCTGCCTGTGCAGTCGCACGCGTTCTGCCTCTGAACCCCTTCGTTCAGAGGACAGGAAATGCCGGTTTTCCCCAAAAGCACTGTGCATGCTGAAAACCGGCATTTCATCCGGCCAGATGCGTAAGTACCCCGACCGTACTCGCGCAGTTGGAAGGGAATTACTGGGCCAACATTTTACATGTCAATAAAATGAAAAATTTAACAATTGCACGACTTGCCCCCTCGCATCTGCGACTGAGGGTCCAAGGAGGTGCATTGCGCAAGAGGTCATCATCGTACGTATCCTCACACTGTTCCCTTTGGGGAACTGTATGAAGTGGTGGAAGGATTTATGGCCGTGATTAATGCTCATTCCGTGACCGTAACCATCTTTGAACCAGCCATTAGGGTGGTTAGTCCTATGGCGGGAGGGTTTTACGGGCTCCCACAACCCATCTGAGGGGGGGGGTGGCCACCAACACCCACGGACGCAAGTATCCCGCTGGATGTCCACCCAGAATTTAAAGTTGGAACTCCGACTCCACTTGCCGGGACTGTCTGGAGTGGGGTTCAAAACCCTACTCCTTCTGGCCCAGCGGCGGGGATGCTTACTGCTACGCAAAAGGCCCACTCCGCACAAAAGGTGACACCCATACGTTTCCTGCGCCTTTTCCCTCCCCGTGACTGGAGCCCTATGCTGCCATTTCACGTTGCTAATCGGATTGGGCCTTTGTCATAGCGGTAGGATCCCCGCCGCTGGGCCAGATCAGGGTAGGGTTTCGAACCCCGCTCCAGACAGTCCCGGCAAGTGGAGTCGGAGCTCCGGCTCTAAATTCTGGGTTGACATCCAGTGGGATATTTGCGTCCGTGGGTGTGGGTGGCCCCCAGTCCTTGTATAGCTTGTGGGAGCCCGTAAAATCCTCCCGCCATAGGACTAACCGCCCTAATGGCTGGTTCAAAGATGGTTACGGTCACGGAATGAGCGTTAATCACGGCCATAAATCCTTCCACCACTTCATACAGTTCCCCAAAGGGAACAGTGTGAAGACACGTATGACGACGACATCGCTAAATAAATAAATGGAATTAAAAAAATTCTTTTAGGGCTTTTAAAAGTCTTTAAATTGCTTTAATTCTCTTTAAAACTACTTCAGATTACTCAAAATAATGTAAACATTTTAAAAAGTTTATAAAAGTTACCAAAATCTTCAAAAAACTTGAAAAAACCTATTTAAACTGCTGCTTTGCATGTAAAAATGATTAGCAGCTTGACAGAAACATTGGGGGCGTGTCCAGTGAAACTGAGACCTCAAGGGGCGTGTCTCACTTACACTGCACGCTCCTGGCTTCGCGCTGGCTGCACTCCTGGGCGGCGTGACGTCATATGCTGCCCGGGATTCTTCTTTTTCATTCTCCAAGTCCAGGCGTCCCTGGAGCTGATCGTCAGTAGCGCGGGGTAAGTGTAAATACGGGGCTTGCACGCGCTGCAAGCCCCGTTCTGGAATTTCTGGGCCATGATCTGTCTGGGAGTCAAGCCAGGTTCCAGAGAACATTTTCTACCAAGACTCTCTTTTTTTTAATTCATTCTTGGGATGTGGGCGTCGCTGGCAAGGCCAGCATTTATTGCCCATCTCTAGTTGCCCTTGAGAAGGTGGTGGTGAGCCGCCTTCTTGAACCGCTGCAGTCCGTGTGGTGAAGGTACTCCCACGGTGCTGTCAGGGAGGGAGTTCCAGGATTCTGACCCAGCGACGGTGAAGGAACGGCCGAGATATGTCGAAGTCGGGACGGTGTGTGTGAATTGGAGGGGAACTTGCTGCTGATGGTGTTCTCCTCACAAGGCAAAAAGAGGGTTGCTGTGTTTCCTCTCGTTCTGTCTGGGGGGTGGGGGGGGGGAATAGTCGTACATTGTGTGCACACAGCCCCAGACCTGCTGCCCTATGACTCTCTGCAGGTTGGTTTAACACTAGCAGCAGCCAGCAGAACTTAATCAGGGATAGATTACCCCACCTGAAGAAATTTCACCACCAGGCCGGCAGCCCTGGGCTCTCTCGACCCGAGGACGGTGAGTTAACATCTCGAGCGACGCTTTTTCTTTCATCCCTCTGGTCTTGCATTGGGCTTTTGCAATGGGAGCTTGTCAAAGTGGGAAGTCTCCGCTCTTACTCCGAGCAGGAAGGGCATGCTTGGGCGCTTCAGCTTTGATGTGTGGGGGCGAGCCTGTCTCTGTCTGTCCCCGTTGTCGGAATGAGATGCAGGGAATACGCTTGTAGGGAGCAGGTCGCAACAAACCTCGGGAGCCCGCGGCCCGTCCTACCGGCCGTGGCTCAGTGGGCAGCACTCTCGCCTCTGGGTCAGAAGGTTGTGGGTTCAAGTCCCGTCCCCCCCCCCCCCCCCCACTCTCAGTGACTTGAGCACCAAATCTAGGCTAGCACTCCCAGTGCGGTGCTGAGGGAGCGCCGCACTGTCGGAGGTGCCGTCTTTCAGATGCGACGTTAGATATATTTCTTAAGGCTAAAGGGAGCAAGGGGTATGGGGAGAAGGCAGGGACAGGGTACTGAATTTGGATGATCAGCCATGATCTCATTAAATGGCGGAGCAGGCTCGAGGGGCCGAATGGCCTACTCCTGCTCCGTCTGACCTCTCAGATGGATGCAAAAAGATCCCACGGCGCTATTGCAAGAAGAGCAGGGGATGTTTTCCCCAGTGTCCTGGGACCAATATTTATCCCTCAACCAACATCTCTTTAAAAAAAAAAAAAAAAGATTATCTGGTCATGGTCACCTTGCTGTTTGTGGGAGCTTGCTGTGCAGAAGGACTCACAAACAGCAAATGAATCAACGACCAGGTGCGTTGCTTTTTGGCGGCGCTGGTTGAGGGATAAATATTGGCCAGGTTTAGGGTTGCCATACCTCCCAGGATTGTCCTGGAGTCTGCCGGACACGGCTGTGAGCAAAAATCCCTCAACCGAACTATATCACCCACCAACAGTGCAGCACTCCGTTAGGCACTGTGCTGAAGTGTTCCCCTAATTCAGGTGCTCGTGGCAAAGTCCTGGAGCGGGATTTGAACCCGCCCGCGGTCTTCTCACCCCTGAGGCGAGAGTGCTGACCGGTGAATCCAGCTACCACCACAGCTGAATCCAAGCCCATCTTCATCCAGTCATTCCAGCCGCCCAGGCAGTTTCTCTTCCCCTAATGTACGAAGAATAATTCTGCACAGATATTCAGTGCGACGAGGATTCAGCAAACATTATGCACCGTAGTCTGTTACAGGAAACCTGCCACTATCAGTCCAGACACATTCAGACTTGGAGATAAGAGGTGCCATCAACATTTCCAGACCTACGTTGGTGAATCATTTTAAGACTTTGCAGCTGTATATTATCTGGGTACAGGAAACTTTGTGCTATCCGGCACCGACGGGAGTGAGCTGTTGCCGTTCCCTCAACACTGCTGGACAAACCAGCGCTAATGTTGAAAGGTATCTGTCAACAAACCCAACAGCTTCTAAACAGTCCAAGCGTCTCTGTAGCTTAGCAACAGCTTCAGCAGACCTTGCAGAGCTTGACTGTTGAGGAAAAAAGCAACGAGAAGAAAAAAAAACTAACGAAAATGGCTCCTGATTTTTGCCGGTGGCTCGAGCATTCCGGACGGTTAGCCTCCGGATAACACAAAGCTTCCTGTACTTGCATTTTTGCAGTGAATATTTCAGGCATGTACTAAACACCGCCCCCTCTGAGAGTGTGCACAGTGAACCCATCGTCCCAATGGCCCATTTACAGACCCGGTACAGACTGCACTATCCTGGGCTCCACCCAGTTAATCGCCTGAGGGGAAGCTCTGTCGAAACAATCCATGAATCCCAAAGGGAATCGACAAAAAAAAAATCCAGAGTTGTTGTACATCATCCAACCTCCAAATTATTCAACCCTGGCCTCCAGAGGAAAGACCCACTCCCTCGCATCCACCAGCAGTCAAGCTTCCCTGGAATGAGCACGGTGTGTACAAAACATTTAACATAAAGGACTTACAATTAGACAGCACCTTTCACCATCTCAGGACGTCCCAAAGCATTGTACAGCTAATGACGTACTTTAAAATGTAGTCACTGCTGTAATGTAGGGAAACGCGGCATCCAAGCAAGGCGCACAGCAAGCGCCCACAAACAGCAATGAGATAAATGACCAGATCATCTGTTTTACTGATGTTGGTTGAAGGATAAATATTGGCCCCAGGACACCGGGGAGAACTCCCCCCTGCTCTTCTTCAAAATAGTGGCCGTGAGATCTTTTACATCCACCCGAGAGGACAGACGGGGCCTCGGTTTAACGTCTCATCTGAAAGACGGCACCTCCGACAGTGCGGCATTCCCTCAGTCCTGCCACTGGGAGTGTCGGCCTGGATTATGGGCTCAAGTCTCTGGAGTGGGACTTGAACCCACAACCTTCTGACTCAGAGGCGAGAGAGTGCTGCCCACTGAGACACGGCTGACACCTAGAAGGGCCAAGCGCCGCCCAGCATGTTTCTGGAGCTGGGTCAGTGCTCCTCGGACCAATCCTGGTAGGTGGCCCTCGGCCTGGGTTTGGGGGTGGCTGGGTGGGAGGGCACAGTTCTGCTGTGTTGCAGCCTCACTTGCCTGACCACCCTTGCTGCTGCTCCTCCTCATCTTCCTCCCCTGAATCGCAGAAATGCAAATGGCGATGCCCATGAACGTGCCAGCTTTCCCAGCTGGCAAATGTGAGACCAAAAGCTGGTCCACAAAACCACCTTGGCCACTAAATTAGCACAAAAACAACAACAACTTGCATTTATATAGCGCCTTTAATGGAGTAAAACATCCCATGGTGCTTCACAGGAGCGATTATCAAACAAAATTTGACTCCGAGCCACATAAGAAGATATTAGGACAGGTGACCAAAAGCTTGGTCAGAGAGGTGGGTGGGTTTAAAGAGGGTTTTAAAGGAGGAGAGAGAGGTGGAGAGGTTTAGGGAGGGAATTTCAGAGCTTGGGGCCCAGGCAGCTGAAGGCACGGCCGCCAATGGTGGAGCGATTAAAGTCAAGGGATGTTCAAGAGGCCAGAATTGGAGGAGCACAGAGATCTCGGCGGGGGTGGTTGTGGGGCTGGAGGAGGTTACAGAGATAGGGAGGGGGCGAGGTCATGGAGGGATTTGAAAACAAGGATGAGAATTTTAAAATCGAGGCGTTGCTTAACCGGGAGCCAATGTAGGTCAGCGAGCACAGGGGGTGATGGGTGAACGGGACTTGGTGCGAGTTCGGACACGGGGGCAGCAGAGTTTAGGATGAGCTGAAGTTTACGGAGGGTGGAACGTGGGAGGTCGGCCAGGAGAGGGTTGGAATAGTTGAGTCTGGAGGCAGCAAAGGCATGGATGAGGGTTTCAGCAGCAGATGAGCTGAGGCAAGGGACAGAGTCGGGCGATGCTACAGGGGTGGATGTAGGCGATCTAGGTGATGGAGTTGATATGGGTTTGAAAGCTTATCGCAGGGTCATTTAGGACACCAAGGTTGCGAACAGTCTGGTTCAGCCTCAGACAGATGCCAGGGAGAGGGATGGAGTCGGTGGCCAGGGAACGGAGTTTGTGGCGGGGACCAAAAACATTGGCTTCGGTCTTCCCAATATTTTATTGGAGGAAATTTCTGCTCAACCAGTTCTGGGTGTGGGACAGGCAAGGTGACAAACCAGAGGCAGTGGAGGGGTGGAGAGAGGTGGTGGTGAAGGTAGAGCTGGGTGTCATCAGCGTACATGTGGAAACTGACGCTGTGTTTTCAGATGATGTCGCCGAGGGGCAGCAGGTGGATGAGAAATAGGAGGGGGGCCAAGGATAGCTCCTTGGGAAAAAAAGAATCTAAACAGTCAAAAACACACCTCGATGGAAAGCACAGCCGTGTGGTCATCGGGTGAGGGTCTGGTTGGGGTTTGGACCCCTCTCAGTGGGGCGCCCTCACTGCGCTCAACAGGCTCTGGGAGGGATGTGAAAACAGAACATTCTGGACACACTCCAGAGGTCAGGCAGCATCTGCGGAAGAAGGAACAAAAAGTTTCAGGGCTTGTGACTTGGTTGAGGTATCCCAGGAGGTCTGGTGACCGTGGTAACAGGCCTCAGAGCGAACTAGGCCTTTCAGGGCAGTGAAAGGAATTGGAAAGCGATGGAGCCCACTATTCAGAAGAGACGTCGATGTTATGTAAATCTTATCGTGCCGTCTATTTATAGACCTGTATTTCTTTCCCCGAGCTGTATTTTTAACTGCAGCGTTTGAATTTACTTCAGATAATTGAGGGGAGGTTTTTTTACTTTGTTTTGCATGTCCAAATCTCTTGGATAATCTTCACAAACATCTTCTGCCTGAGTTTTTTCACCTGATTCTTTCGTTCCCCTCTCGTTGACATTTTCTCTCCCCCCGCCCCCACCCCACCCCATGCTGTGCCTTTAGCTGTCTGGGCCCCCAGCTCTGGAATTCCCTCCCTGAACCTCTCCGCTTCACTTTCCTCCTTTTAAGACGCTCCTTAAAACCTACTTTGACCAAGCTTTTGGTTACCTGGCCTAATATCTCCTTCTGTGGCTCGGTGACGGATTTTGTCTGATAATCGCTCCTGTGAAGGGCCTTGGGATGTTTTACTGCGTTAAAGGCGCTGTATAAATGCAAGTTGTTGTTGTCGCTGTGTGGATTGGTTGCCCGTTGGGATAAACTTGGTGACCCATCAGCAACGCTTGGCCGAACCTTTTAGATGAAGTTAATAAGTGGAAGGGGGATGGTTGCAAGAGCTTTTCAATAGTGGACTGTGTCAGGAGAAGGTTTAGTCGCTCTGTCCCCGAAACAGAAAAAGCACTGTGAGACTGGGAATCAATTAATTGAGTTGTTCTTGGAAGAAAAGCCCCCTGGAGACTGGATTCTTGGCTCCGCACACACAGCAGGCCCTCTGTTTCAGAACAAAGGAACCTTGTCACAACTCGACTCACTCCACTCAACAGTCAGTCCAGGCTGAAATGCCAGCATTCACAACCGAACACATAATAGCAGCGCAGGTTCGGAGCGTTACTTCAGTGTGAGCACGGGAACCCGAGCTTTACTGTAGATTCTGGGAGACAAGGAGGGCATTTTGACATCGTAGATTGGGGCCTAAAAATCCAGGCTTCAGTTACTTGAAGACTGGAACAGTGTAGAGGGAGCTTTACTCTGTATCTAACCCGTGCTGTACCTGTCCTGGGAGTGTTTGATGGGACAGTGTAGAGGGAGCTTTACTCTGTATCTAACCCGTGCTGTACCTGCCCTGGGAGTGTTTGATGGGACAGTGTAGAGGGAGCTTTACTCTGTATCTAACCCGTGCTGCACCTGCCCTGGGAGTGTTTGATGGGACAGTGTAGAGGGAGCTTTACTCTGTATCTAACCCGTGCTATACCTGCCCTGGGAGTGTTTGATGGGACAGTGTAGAGGGAGCTTTACTCTGTATCTAACCCGTGCTGTACCTGCCCTGGGAGTGTTTGATGGGACAGTGTAGAGGGAGCTTTACTCTGTATCTAACCCATGCTGTACCTGCCCTGGGAGTGTTTGATGGGACAGTGTAGAGGGAGCTTTACTCTGTATCTAACCCGTGCTGTACCTGCCCTGGGAGTGTTTGATGGGACAGTGTAGAGGGAGCTTTACTCTGTATCTAACCCGTGCTGTACCTGCCCTGGGAGTGTTTGATGGGACAGTGTAGAGGGAGCTTTACTCTGTATCTAACCCGTGCTATACCTGCCCTGGGAGTGTTTGATGGGACAGTGTAGAGGGAGCTTTACTCTGTATCTAACCCATGCTGCACCTGCCCTGGGAGTGTTTGATGGGACAGTGTAGAGGGAGCTTTACTCTGTATCTAACCCGTGCTGTACCTGCCCTGGGAGTGTTTGATGGGACAGTGTAGAGGGAGCTTTACTCTGTATCTAACCCATGCTGCACCTGCCCTGGGAGTGTTTGATGGGACAGTGTAGAGGGAGCTTTACTCTGTATCTAACCCGTGCTGTACCTGCCCTGGGAGTGTTTGATGGGAAAGATATTAGAGGGAAAGGGGACAGTCACAGGAGCGATTTTCAAACAAAGATTGACATTAAGCCACAGAAGGAGTTAATAGGACAGCTAGCCAAATACTTGGTCAAAGAGGTAGGTTTTAAGGAGCGCCTTAAAGAAGGAGAGGCAGAGATGTGGCCATGTTTAGACAGAGAACTGCAGAGCTTAGGGCCTTGGCAGCTGAAGGCACGGCCACCAGTGGTGGAGCGATGAGAATCAGGGATGGACAAGAGTTGGAATAGTGCCAAGATCTCGGAGGGTTGTAGGGCTGGAGGAGGTTACAGAGATAGGAAGTGGCGAGGCCATGGAGGGATTTGAAAACTAGGATGAGGATTTTACAATCGAGGCGTTGCCGGACTGGGAGCCAATGTAGGTCAGCGAGCACAGGGGGTGATGGGTTCCTTCCTCCTTGTTCACGTTTGTGCGCACAGGTGAGAGAGATTCTCGCGGAGAACAATAGATGGCCACCTCTTGACTACAATCGCTGATATACCTTGTGTGATTATTCCAGCCTTTTGTACTGAGGTATCGTTCACTGAGTAATACAGGAAACGCCTTTTAACATCTGAATGTTAGGTCAACGACTGAAGACTAATCATAAAATTCAATGCTCAGTGGTCAAGTTTTAACGCCATTTAAATTCTGGTGATTCTGGCTGCCTCCCACAGTCGCTCCCTCACCACACTGTGACCTTGCTCGCCTGCATTGGACCAGCTTGTCCGCCAGTGTTTCGGTTTCGGATCCCGCATGCCTCCCCTTCCCCTCTCTGTCGCAGTTAGCGATGCTTCAAGCTACACTTTGCATTTCCGCTCAGCTGAACGGAATTGAGACGTCGAATGCCAGGCACGTGAGTTGAACCCAGATGACTGCAGAACCTAATAGAAACATAGTAAAATAGGAGCAGGAGTAGGCCATTCGGCCCTTCGAGCCTGCTCCACCATTCAATATGATCATGGCTGATCCTCTATCTCAATACCATATTCCCGCTCTCTCCCCATACCCCTTGATGCCTTTTGTGTCTAGAAATCTATCTATCTCCTTCTTAAATATATTCAGTGACTTGGCCTCCACAGCCTTCTGTGGTAGAGAATTCCACAGGTTCACCACCCTCTGAGTGAAGAAATTTCTCCTCATTTCAGTCCTGACTGTCCTGCCCCATATCTGAGACTGTGACCCCTCGTTCTAGACCCCCCCAGTCAGGGGAAACATCCTCCCTGCATCCAGCCTGTCTAGCTCTGTCAGAATTTGATACGTTTCAATGAGATCCCCTCTCATTCTTCTAAACTCTAGTGAATACAGGCCTAGTCGACCCAATCTCTCCTCATACGGCAGTCCTGCCATCCCAGGAATCAGTCTGGTGAACCTTCGCTGCACTCCCTCTATGGCAAGTCTATCCTTTCTTGGGTAAGGAGACCAAAACTGCACACAGTACTCCAGCTGTGGTCTCACCAAGGCCCTGTATAACTGTAGTAAGACATCCTTGCTCCTGTACTCAAATCCTCTTGCAATGAAGGCCAACATACCATTCGCCTTCCTAACTGCTTGCTGCACCTGCATGTTTGCTTTCAGTGACTGGTGTACAAGGACACCCAGGTCCCTTTGTACATCAGCATTTTCCAATCTCCCAATCTATCACCATTTAAATAATACGCTGCCTTTCTGTTTTTCCTACCAAAGTGGATAACTTCACATTTATCCACATTATACTGCATCTGCCATGTATTTGCCCACTCACTCAACTTGTCTAAATCGCCAAAGGTTCAACCAAAACACACAGAGGATTGGAATGAAATTGAACCTTCAACGCACTACAGTCAGCCTCCGTGCCGTCTCAGTGTCCTGTTGGGATGGTTCTTGGGCAGTGTATCGTTTCTGAGGTGCTGTTGCTTGTTGGTGTCGGCTTTGTGCTGTTGTGTTGTGTTTTTATATTTATTTCAGGTGTATCTCGGAGCTATGCAGCCTGTATTCCAATGTTATGAAGTGTTTTCACCGAGGTTTTCCTGGTTAAAACATGGCGGGCTTTGCATCAACTTATCTAAATGCAGCTCTCATATTTGTCTGTGAAAGTACAGGCCTCACCCCCGCCTGGGTCAGTATAGGCTTCACCCCCGCCCGGGTCAGTATAGGCCTCACCCCTGCCCGGGTCAGTATAGGCCTCACCCCCGCCCGGGTCAGTATAGGCCTCACCCCTGCCCAGGTCAGTATAGGCCTCACGCCCTGCCTGGGTCAGTATAGGCCTCACCCTCGCCCGGGTCAGTATAGGCCTCACCCTCGCCCGGGTCAGTATAGGCCTCACCCCCGCCCGGGTCAGTATAGGCCTCAGCCCCGCCCGGGTCAGTATAGGCCTCACCCCCGCCCGGATCAGTATAGGCCTCACCCCCGCCCGGGTCAGTATAGGCCTCACGCCCTGCCCGGGTCAGTATAGGCCTCACGCCCTGCCCGGGTCAGTATAGGCCTCACCCCCGCCCGGATCAGTATAGGCCTCACCCCCGCCCGGGTCAGTATAGGCCTCACCCCCGCCCGGGTCAGTATAGGCCTCACCCCCGCCCGGGTCAGTATAGGCCTCACCCCCGCCCGGGTCAGTATAGGCCTCACCCCCGCCCGGGTCAGTATAGGCCTCACCCCCGCCCGGGTCAGTATAGGCCTCACCCCCGCCCGGGTCAGTATAGGCCTCACCCTCGCCCGGGTCAGTATAGGCCTCACCCCCGCCCGGGTCAGTATAGGCCTCAGCCCCGCCCGGGTCAGTATAGGCCTCAAGCCTGCTTGTCCAAATACAGGCCTCCCGCCTGTCTGGGTGAATGCAGGCCTCGAACCCGCCTGTACCAGCCCCCTGGGGCCTTTAACGTTAGAGTCCGCTCTCCAAACCAGGCCTAAGCTGCATCATCGCCTTCACCCTTCACTCTGATTGGACGTATTCCTGGAGGTTGGGATCACATGACCTCCAACCGCCCACACTCCTGCCATTGGTTGCCCAACAAATCCATCGTCACGGCGCCCCGCCTTCCCACGGCCAATCAGAAAGCGAACAGACTCTTTGTTACCCAATTGGGTGATTCTTGACCGTCGGTCCTGCAGCCGTTTGTCAACCATCGCCAATATTTATATAACTGGTAAACAGAAGTGTTGAAAGAATATGGAAAGAAATTGGGCGGGGTCAGTCGCGAACTGAAGTCCCGCCACATCCTATTTCCCTAAACCAAACAAAAATAATGCAACGCGTTCTAGGAAATGCTCTTGGAAACGTACTCAATGTTTAACTTCTCTGTTGTAAATCCCGAGGCAGATAGGGGTTCAGTCTGCAGTCTGCACACGAGCATTGGAGAGCTGGTCGGGCAGACGAGGTTCTGGCACGGGAAGGACTATTGCAACTTCGTCTTCAAGGACTGGGTCCAGTTGGACAAACCCTTTGACGGTGAGTGAAACCGCAACCAGGTGCTCTGGAGTTCTTCATTCGCAGCTCTGCCGCCCCGTGTCCGAACTCGCACCCAGTCCCGTTCGCCCACCACCCCCTGCACTCGCTGACCTACACTGACTCCCGGTCCGGCAACGCCTCGATTTTAAAATTCTCATCCTCGTGTTCACATCCCTGCACGGCCCTCACCCCTCCCTCCCTATCTCTGTAACTTCCTCCAGCCCTACAACACTTCGAGATCTCTGCGCTCCTCCAATTCTTGCCTCTTGCGCACCCCCGATTTCCATCGTCCCACCATTGGCGGCCGTGCATTCAGCTGCCTGGGCCCTAAGCTCTGGAATTGCCTCCCTAAACCTCTCCACCTCTTTTTCCTCCTTTAACATGCTCCTTAAAACCCTAACTCTTTGACCAAGCGTTTGATCACCTGTCCCTAATATCTCCTTATGTGGCTCGGTGTCAAATTTTGTTTGATAATCGCTCCGGTGAAGCTCCTTGGGACGTTTTGCTACGTTAGAGGTGCTATGTAAATGCAAGTTGTTGTTGTTACTATCGGATCCATTGCAATTTTCCCTTTGCACTGAACTAATGAAATTCGTTCTCGTCAACACGCCTCAATTGGTTAACGTGCTGCCCGATGTGGTACTGAGACCCACAGGTCATGTTGGTCCCTGACCCAAACTCAGGCAACTCAACAACAACATCTTGTATTTATATAGCACCTTTAACGTAGGAAAACGTCCCAAGGTGCTTCACAGGAGCGATTATCAAACATAATCTGACACCGGGCCACGTAAGGAGATATTGGGACAGGTGAGCAAAAGCTTGGTCAAAGAGGTTGGTTTTAAGGAGCGTCTTAAAGGAGGAGAGAGAGTTAGAGAGGCGGAGAGGTTTAGGGAGGGAATTCCAGAGCTTAGGGCCTAAGCAGCTGAAGGCACGGCCGCCAATGGTGGAGCGATGAAAATCGGGAATGTGCAAGAGGGCCAGATTTGGAGGAACGGAGAGATCGCGGAGGATTGTAGGGCTGGAGGAGGTTACAGAGATAGGGAGGGGGGCGAGGGCCGTGGAGAGATTTGAAAACAAGGATGAGAATTTTTAAATCGAGGCGTTGCTGGACCGGGAGCCGATGTAGGTCAGCGAGCACAGGGGGTGATGGGCGAACGGGACTTGGTGTAAGTTAGGACACGGGGCAAATTACACTCACTGTGATCCAAACCTAGGCCCGAGATCGAGCCTGGGACTTTCCTGACCCACTGTGGCCCGGGTTCCACTCAATGCGCTGCAACCACCCACTGATTTGGGAACGTGGCCTTGTCTGTCCCTGATCTCGCGGCCCTCGACTAACATCTACCTCTGTCCTTTAGATTTCATCGACCGGTACAAGACTCCCAGAATGCCTTGGCATGACATCGCTGCAGTGGTGCATGGGAAGGCTGCTTGCAACATAGCTCGGCACTTCATTCAACGTTGGAACTTTACAAAGGTGACTCCCTCCACCCTACCTTTTCCTCCCCTGGAGACCTGCAACGCGGGAATGGAGTCATTGGGCAGGATTTTCATCGGGCCGTGGAGGCGGGATTGGAGGCGTGGGGTGGGTGGGTTTAAAATTCCGAAATCGGTGGGGGGGCTCAAACCCATCCCACCCCCAACCCGCCTCCATGCCAGTTTCAAAGGAGGTGGGTACCCGCCCCGCACTGGGACCCGCCTCCCCGAGGCAGGAAGGGGATTAGTGCCAGGTAGTTAACAGGCAGTTTTTAGCTTAATGCCTATTTTGAATCTTGAAATTTGGGATTCCCGACGGCTCCAAATCACGCCAAGTTTGTGAGGCGGGCCGTCGGGCTAAAGGACTTGGCGGGGGTCGAGATGTCGGTGTTCAGGTGAGTGATGTGTGCATGAGTGCAAAGGTAAGTGTGTTTGGTGTGTCTAAAGTGTGTAAAGAAGTTTAAATGACCTTTTCTTACCTTTACAGCCTTCCTTCCTTTAGGTCTCGGGAGTCCCTCATCTCACCGGCACAGAAAGCAGAATGGCCGCGAACTGTCAAAAGTGACAGCCTGCTGCTTTCTGTGCAGGAGAGATTTCTAACTGAGTCTGTGGAGAAGGACTCAGGTTAGAAATAAGACTGTCGGTGTTTGACAGCGTCAAACAGCTGTGAAACGCTGATATTTCATCTGTCAAAACCTCTTGACAGATGAAATTTCAGTCTGTGATGTCACCTGTTGCCGGGTGGCCCTTAATTGGCCTGCTGGGCCCGCTGGGTGGGCTCAACAAGGTCAATCAAGTTAAAATCGCATGGATTGGCCACATCTCGATGGAGGCGGGACTACCATCCCAAAAGTTGTAGTCCCGCCTCCAACCCGATTCCTGAATGAAAATCCAGCCCATAGAGTCACGGGAAAAAATTTGGTTGGTTAGCGCCTCCCGTTAGGGCCTCCGGGGGCGCTAACGGGGCGCTAGAAACTTAGCGCCCGAGCGCCATGATTTTAACACCGGTCGCAAAATTGACCAGTCGTTTTGCAGCGGCGCTAAACACTACCGCCACGATCTCCTGCGCCCGCAGACGTCAGTCGAGCTAGTAACGCCCCATTAGCGCCCCAGACCGGATATTGAGTCGCGCCCCCTGCCTTAGCGCCTGCCGCTAGGAATGACAGGTAGAGGGGAACGTTTTCAAGTCGGGAAGGGGCTGGGGGAGCGCTATTTAAAGGCAGGCGCTTCCTGCCTTTTCTTGTCGGCAAAATCATTGGTTTTAACGCTGTCCTGAGGAGTTTTGGCCCTCAGCACCACTTTTGAGGTTCCTAAGCGCCGAGCTCTTTCCCTGGGTCTATCCATTAGTGCTTCCAACACAATTGCTTTTGAGGTCTCGCCAGGCCGAGATTCAAGGCTGCAATGAGCAGGGTGTGGCTGGCCAGCAAGATGGCCCCTCCCCTTTATGAAATGGACGACGCCAGTCTGTCTGGTTTCTATGGTAACTGGCATCGCCTGAGCTTCGGTAGCGTTCTGAGGTACCACTCACTCCCCGATGTTTGCGCCTTAAGGGAGGTGTGTAGCGCCTGATTTAACGGGCGATAGAGGCGAATTCTGCAGTCGGAGGCAATAATTAGCGGCGGGCGTGTAAGGGTTTGGGGGCTTCTTTAAACTGGTTTAAAGTAATTTTCCTGGTCTTGCAGCCTTTGCCTGCAATCAGACCAATTCCAATAAAACCAATTTTAAAACAGCGGTTTCGAATCGCTACCCCTCCTTTAGTTCTGAGTGGAGGAACTTATAATTAATAATATTAAAATGGAACAAGTGGTTTGGGTGAGAGAAAAATCAAGTTTTATTACCTAAATAAACTACAATCAAAAGAATAAACTATACCACACGAACACAGTAATTACAGTAAAACTATATAACAGGGGGTTGCAGACGGCAAAAACGAGGGATACAATGGCTACAATGTTATTTAAACAATCTTAGCAATACCCTTAAATCACCACCCCTTAACTCCTGCTAGGTTGCCTTGTTGTGGAGTCAGAAACTCTGCTCACATGTGGTCCAGTGAAGTGAGAGAGAGAGAGACTCACCTATGGTCCCAGGAAGTAAAGAGAGAGAGATAGCTTCTCAGCAGCTATCTTATATATCTGGTGAGCCCCCCTCCCCCCTGCTGTTCTGCCCTGCAAGGGCTGTGTGCAAAATTCCCCGCCCAAAGGGTCCAATACACAAGAGAAAGCTGTGATTGGCTAACTCAAAGTGGTTAGACTGGGTTAATGTGTCTTCCGGAGCTCCCTGGGCTGAAACAAAAGAGAATGCAACAGCCCTATTGTCCCGTGCGGGGTGATTTAAAACCCATTCAATTCTTAAACGTTTCCCATTCAAGGTACAAAAGTCTCTTCTGCAGTTTAGATGTATCCACTCGATATACAAACAAATGCTAATAGCATTCAATTGCTTTGTAAACAAAGCATTGTCCTTTGTCTTCGGCCATGCGGTGACAGCCATTTTTATCCCTGGAAATTTAAAAGCACAACGCCCAGGGATTCTTTAATCAAAAAAAATTGATCTTCAGAACTGTAAATTATTGCAAATTCTTACAGGCGCTAAGCTTTGTGCCCGGCCGATATTAGCGCCCCAAAATGGACGACACCCAATTTTTCCCCCACAGAGTCATAACGGCACAGAAGGAGGCCATTCGGCCCATCGAGTCCGTGCCGGCTCTCTGTAGAGCAATCCAGTCAGTCCCATTCCCCCGTTCTATCCCCATAGCCCTGCAAGTTTATTTCCCTCAAAGTACCTATCCAGCCTCCCCTTGAAAACATTGAGTGTCTCCGCTTCCACCACTTCCGTCGGCAGTGAGTTCCAGGTCCTCACCACTCGCTGCGTAAAAAAGTATTTCCTCACATCCCCCCCTGTATCTCTTGCCCAAAACCTTAAATCTGTGTCCCCTAGTCCTTGTGCCATCAACTAGTGGGAACAGCCTTTCCCCGTCTAGCCTTGTACACCTCTATCAAATCACCCCTCAACCGCCTTTGCTCTAATTGTAACAAATCCAGCTTCTCCAACCTGTCCTTGTAGCTAAGATCAGGTTGGAGAAGCTGGATTTGTCTCACTGTTCGCCTCAGTGGGACCCACAGCACTGAAGGGTCCAGGCAGGGCCTGAATGTGAGGTCCGCAGGTCTTTGCTTCGCTGATGCTCCGTGCCTGGATCAAGAGGCCGCGGCTTTGAGTTACGATCCCTGTCCCCTGGCGTTGGTCACTCGAGACACTCGTGAGGCTGGAGACTGAGTGCCGGGTGGGATCTTTGATCTTGAGAGTTGGGAGTGGGTCAGACTGACTGCCCCTCGTCCAACACTGGAAGGTGATCAGGAGCAGGAACCCGAGTCAAATGACCGTCCTTAGCTTACGATGTGGAGGCGAATTGCAATCCCTGGCAAATTCAGCACAGCTGGCTATTGAACCTGGACCGGTAGGGAATCTGTATGGCTTTACATAGAAACATAGAAGATAGGAGCAGGAGTAGGCCATTCGGCCCCTCGAGCCTGCTCCGCCATTTAATGAGATCATGGCTGATCATCCAAATTCAGTACCCGGTCCCTGCCTTCTCCCCATATCCTTTGACCCCTTTAGCCTTAAGAAATATATCTAAATCTTTCTTGAATATATTTAATGAATTGGCCTCTACTGCCTTCTGTGGTAGAGAATTCCACAGGTTCACCACTCTCTGGGTGAAGAAATTCCTCCTCAAATCAGTCCTAAGTGGTTTACCCCTTATCCTTAGACTGTGACCCCTAGTTCTGGACTCCCCCACCATTGGGAACATCCTTCCTGCATCTAGTCTGTCTAGTCCTGTTAGAATTTTATAAGTTTCAATGAGATCCCCTCTCATTCTTCTAAACTCCAGCGAGTATAAGCTCAATCGACCCAATCTCTCCTCATATGTCATTCCTGCGTTAGTACCAGTATGGGCACTGTCTACACCATTGAACAACGAGTGCAATCTATGTTGATTGGTTTTAGTGAGGTGGAATGTAGACTTTGCTCCATTCTCCATGAAAAGAGAGAAAGACTTGCATTTCTATAGCGCCAATCACAACCTCAGGACGTCCCAAAGCACTTTACAGCCAATGAAGTACTTTTTGAAGTGTAGTCACTGTTGTAATGGAGGGAAACGCGGCAGTCAATTTGCGCACAGCACGTTCCCACAAACAGCAATGTGATAATGACCAGATAATCTGTTTTAGTGATGTTGGTTGAGGGATAAATATTGGCCCCAGGACACCGGGGAGAACTCCCCTGCTCTTCTTCAAAACAGTGCTGTGGGATCTTTTATGTCCACCTGAGAGAGCCTCGGTTTAACGTCTCATCCAAAAGACGGCACCTCCGACAGTGCAGCGCTCCCTCAGCACTGCACTGGAAGTGTCAGCCTGGAGTTTTGTGCTCAAGTCTCTGGAGTGAGACTTAAACCCACAACCTTCTGACTCAGAGTTGCGAGTGCTGCCCACTGAGCCACAGATGACACATATATTAGTAAATGAATCAGTATTCAAACCTTCAGTCTATTTAGGTTCTACACAAATAACGTTCTGTGGTGTGTTTTTTCGATTCCAGATTGTCAAAGCCAAGTATCAGCCCCTGTCCTACCCGTATCTCTTACCCAAATCTCTTTCGACGGCAAGTGAGCTGAGATACCAGGTGCCAGGCTCAGTTGAAGCGCGAGTCCAGGTCTGTGTTTTTGCAACAATTTCCTGTTTTTACTAAAACTCGCACAAGTCACAACAAGAAAACAACAATTACTTACATTTATACAGCGCACTTAACGTAGCAAAAACATCCCAAGGCGCTTCACAGGAGCGATATCAATAAAAACACCTTTGACACCGAGCTGCAGAAGGAGCTAACAGGACAGGCGACCAAAAGCTTGGTCAAGGAGGTCGTTTTTAAGGAGCATCTTAAAAGAGGAGAGAGGCGGAGAGGTTTAGGGAGGGAATTCCAGAGCTTGGGGCCCAGGCAGCTGAAGGCACGGCCGCCAATGCTGGAGCGATGGAAATCGGGGGATGCTCACGAGACCAGAATTGGAGGAGCGCAGAGATCTCAAGAGGGTTGTGGGGCTGGAGGGGGTTACAGTGAGAGGGAGGGGGGCGAGGCCATGGAGGGATTCGAAAACAAGGATGAGAATTTTTAAATTGAGGCGTTGTCGGAGCGGGTGCCAAAGTAGGTCGGCGAGCATAGTGGGTGAGGGGCTGCAACCACTCGCTCCTTGCACAGGTATGTGAAGGTTGACTGGGGTGTGCGGGCTCCATTGACTGCGATCGTACCTAGGCTGAAACGTTCCGATTTAGCCTAACATTTATATGGTGCCTCAGGAGGTCCCGAACCGGTGGGCAATTTCATCCTAACCCGCCTGTCGGGAAACTAATGGGATCCGGTGCGAGTTACCTTAAAATTAGCTACCACCCACCCCCCCCCGCCGCCCCCACAGTCTTCACGTTCGAAGTGCAGACACTGTTTTGTAGGCAAATGCAGCAGCCAATATGCGCACAGAAAGATCCCACAACCAGCCAATGAGACGAGTGCCCAGTTAATTTTTTTCTTGGGTTGAGAGAGGAATGTTGGCCCCAGAAGCACGGTGGCATAGTGGTTAGCACTGTTGCCTCACAGCGCCAGGGACCCGGGTTCAAATCCGGCCTCGGGTGACTGTCTGTGTGGAGTTTGCACATTCTCCCCGTGTTTGCGTGGGTTTCCTCCGGGTGCTCCGGTTTCCTCCCACAGTCCAAAGATGTGCGGGTTAGGTTGATTGGCCATGATAAAAATTGGCCCTTAGTGTTAGGGGGGATTAAATATGTGGGGTTACGGGGTTACGGGGATAGGGCTTGGGTGGGATGGCTGTCGGTGTAGGGACCGGGTGCTAGGGTTTGGATGATCAGCCATGATCTCGTTGAATGGCCTACTCCTGCTCCTAGTTTCTATGTTTCTATGTAAGAACTCCCCCTGCTCTTCCCCCTCAGGAGCGCTGAGAGATGTTTTGCGTGTACCTGGACTGGTAAAGAAAGAAAGATTTGCATTTATATAGCGCCTTTTTACGACCACCGGACGTCCCAAAGCACTTTACAGCCAATGAAGTACTTTTGGAGTGTTGTCACTGTTGTAATGCAAGAAATGCGGCAGCCAATTTGCGCACAGCAAGCTCCCACAAACAGCAACGAGATAATGACCAGATAATCTGTTTTAGTGATGTTGATTGAGGGATTAATATTGGCCCAGGACACTGGGGAGAACCCCCCTGCTCTTCTCCGAAATAGTGGCCATGGGATCTTTTACGTCCACCTGAGAGGGCAGACGGTTTAACATCTCATCCGAAAGACGGCACCTCCGACAGTGCAGCACTCCCTCAGTACTGCACTGGGAGTGTCAGCCTGGATTATGTGCTCAAGTCTCTGGAGTGGACTTTCTTGCTTTCTTCTTCACCTGGACTGGTAGAGCAGGATTGCGGCCCTCAGGAGGTGAGGCCTGTAGTTTGGCTTATGGCTCAGGTTCACTAAAAATGGCAGATATCAGCGGAGGTCTCTTATCATTGGACCAAGAGATACGTGACCCTTGTGTAGGTTGGCGTGACGTCCACGGTGAGAAAGGTGATGATCGTGACAACAGGTTCAACAGATCCTCTTGCAGTAACATTCACCAGTTTAACAACAACAACTTCCCAAGGCGCTTCACAGGAGCGATTGTCAAACAAAATTTGACACCGAGCCCCATAAGGAGACATTAGGACAGGTGACCAAAAGCTTGGTCAAAGAGGTTGGGTTTTAAGGAGCGTCTTAAAGGAGGAGAGAGAGGCGGAGAGGTTTAGGGAGGGGTTTCCAGAGCTTCGGGCCCAGGCAGCTGAAGGCACGGTGATTAAAATCAGGGATGCGCGAGATGCCAGAATTGGAGGAGCGCAGAGATCTCGGAGGGTTGTAGGGCTGGAGGGGGTTACAGATATAGGAAGTAGTGGAGGCAATGGGTCAGGGAGGGGATGAACTATGAAATGCACATTAAGGGGATGATTGTCGTCCTGTCAAGGATGCACGGTCCAACTTAAATGGTTCAAGACTGCTGGACAGGGCCAGGGTGGTGATTGCTCGCTGACCAAAGCCGATTGGTCAGACTGACCTGCCGCCCCAGTGCAGTAACCTTTGACCCTTTGGTTAGCAATGACATGCTCGGCCACTCAAGGTTCCGAGACCTCCCTGGGGACCTTCAAACAAGCTGAAGTAAATATTTGTGTACTTGTATCCCGTGAGTGTTAATTATCTGGATTTCCAGCTGTCCTTATCTCAGCCGCTCTTTAATTTGACTGGGTATCAATTTATTACTTTGTTGATTCCGACGATGAAGGGGTTGTCTTATGAGGAAAGGTTGAGCAGGTTGGGCCTATACTCGTTGGAGTTTAGAAGAATGAGAGGTGAACTTATTGAAACATATAAGATTCTGAAGGGGCTTGACTGGGTAGATGCAGAGAGGATGTTTCCCCTCGTGGGGGAATCTCGAACTAGGGGGCATAGTTTCAGAATAAGGGGGCACCCTTTTAAATCAGAAATGAGGAGGAATTTCTTCTCTCAGAGGGTCGGGAATCTTTGGAATTCTCTTCCCCAGAGAGCTGTGGAGGCGGAGTCATTGAATATATTTAAGGTGGAGATAGACAGATTTTTGAACGATAAGGGAGTCGAGGGTTATGGGGAGCGGGCAGGGAGGTGGAGCTGAGACCAAGATCAGATCAGCCATGATCTTATTGAATGGCGGAGCAGACTCGAGGGGCCGAATGGCCGACTCCTGCTCCTAAGTCTTATGTTACTTTCCCCCTTTTCTATTTACTCTCTCATTTTTCTCCATTTGAACAGTCTCGCCTTCCTGTTCTGTGCTCCCACGGGCCATTCTGATCCCTCATCTGATTGTCACCCTTTCAGCGTGAATGTCAGCAAGCTATTCGACTGGGAGGAACCAGGGCTGAGCCCAATCCTCCCACACACACACGTGCACACGTTTCATCGGAAGCAGGAACCCTGGCTGATTGCTTCTTCCCCCTTCCTCCCCTTACCCTCGTGATGCTGAGGTCAGGTCCATCACCCCCTACCATTGACCCTTCTGAGTTTAGCACGGACTGGGGACCTTGACCCTGGGGGCCGGCCCGGGTGTATATGGTTCAGTGCCACACCACATCGAGAAGACAAAGGCAAAAGTGAGCGCACGAAACAACATCCTGAATAAGCTCACTAACACAAGATGGGGAGCAAGCCCGAAAACATTGTGAACCAGTGCACTTGCTCTTTGCTATTCCACTGCCGAATATGCCTGCCCTGCATGGGAAAGGTCTACTCATGCCAAGAAGATGGATGCCGTTCTGAATGCAAGCTGCCGATTTATCACAAGTTGCTTAAAACCAACAAACACCAACAGCCTATATATCCTGGCGGGTATCGCTCCCCCTGATATAAGAAGAACGGTAGCCAGCAAGAAAGAGCGACTCCGTCAAACATCAGATGAGAGGCACCCTCTGCATTGTCATACACCTACACCCAGCCGCCTAAAGTCAAGGAAGAGCTTCATGAACAGTGTTGTTCCATTACAATCAACCTCATCTGAAGCCCGCATCGCCTTGTGGAAAGACCGGCTCGCCAGTCTTGAACAACCCCCAGCGATGGAAATTTTACCTGATGAAAGTCTTCCCCCAGGAGCTAATTGCAACTGGGCAATCTGGAAGTGCCTAAACAGACTTAGGACCGGTGTAGGTTGCTCAAAGGTGTCACTAAGCAAATGGGGATAGTCACCCAGCCCGACAACTTGTGAATGTGGAACTGAGGCACAGACTATGCAACATCTCCTGCAATGTCCATCGGTAGAGGAACCCTGCACTGTTGCAGATCTTGCCGAATCCAACAACAAGGCGCAAAAATGTGTCCAGTTCTGGCTGGGCTATGTATAGACTGTCCGTGGACACGATAAGAAGAAGAAGTGCCGCACCGGTGCATTTACACACTGAGCCATCAGCAGTGTTTTCCTTATGGTGCCGGCCGTGGCTCAGTGGCTGTCTCTCTCTCGCCTCGGAGTCAGAAGGTTGTGTGTTCAATTTCCCACTCCAGAGACTTGAGCACAAAAATCTAGGCTGACTCTCCTGTGCAGTGCTGAGGGAGTGCTACACTGTCGGAGGTGCCGTCTTTTTCAGATGACACGTTAATCCGAGGACCCCGTCTGCCCTCTCAGGTGGATGTAAAAGATCCCACGGCCACTACCTGACGAAGAAACATAGAAACATAGAAGATAGGAGCAGAAGTAGGCCATTCGGCCCCTCGAGCCTGTTCCGCCATTCAATGCGATCATGGCTGATCATCCAAATTCAGTACCCTGTCCCTGCTTTCTCCCCATATCCCTTGATCCCTTTAGCCTTAAGAAATATATCTAACTCCTTCTTGAATATATTTAATGAATTGGCCTCAACTGCCTTCTGTGGTAGAGAATTCCACAGGTTCACCACTCTCTGGGTGAAGAAATTCCTCCTCATCTCAGTCCTAAATGGCTTACCCCTTATCCTTAGACTGTGACCCCTGGTTCTGGACTCCCCGACCATCGGGAACATCCTTCCTGCATCTAGTCTGTCTAGTCCTGTTAGAATTTTATAAGTTTCAATGAGATCCCCTCTCATTCTTCTAAACTCCAGCGAATACAAACCCAATCGACCCAATCTCTCCTCATACGTCATTCCTGCCATCCCAGGTATCAGTCTGGTGAATCTTCGCTGCACTCCCTCCATGGCAAGAACATCCTTCCTCAGAGCGGGGGAGTTATCCCTGGTGTCCTGGACCAATACTTATCCCTCATCCAACATCACCAAAACAGATTGGAGTAGAAATTCGGCTCGGCAGCACCTGATTTTTCGGCGCTATGGATGCCGTTTTGTGCCAAAAATAGCATCTGCGCCGTGCGCACGCACTTTTGGTGCATGCCACACCGGACGCCATCTTGGTGAGGGTGCTGGGGTGGGCCTTAGGAGCGCGCGCTGGAAGTGTGTTGAGTGGGCAGCTCGTGACGTCAGTCAGCGTACAATGCCGATTTGATGCCAGCGCTGCAATTTTCTTCCTCGGCACTGGAGCTAACGTCCTGTCTAAACCTCGCCCAGCTGAACAGCGATATTTAAAGGGATCATAAACCACTCTACAGTCAATTGCTGATTAATTTCTATTGGCTCTGTGTAAGTTTGCGGAAGTGTTTGGAGCTTCCTAGTGTTGTTTAAAGTAGGTGAGGTGACGGGGAGTGGTGCTGCAAGTGGAGAAGGCCTTGCTCCTGACTTCAAGGGTTCTGGTCAGACCACTTGCTCCCAGTCATGGGGGGCACTAGTTGTCAGCCCCCTTGGCCTGCAGCATGACAGGGAGATGGAGCAGAGGCAGCGAAGAAGAGGACAAGCTGCTCGCAGAGGGAGGAGGAGGAGGGGGAGAAGGGCTCTCAGCGGGAGGCCTTAACCACCTTGGGTCTTCCGAGAGCAATTCTCTTATCTCAGCCCGAGCCAGGGGCAGTGTGTGAGGCGTCTGCGTTTTATGAAGGAGGTGCTCACAGAACTCTGCCACCTCTTGCAGCCTCACTCCAGGGTAAGGACAGCGCTGCCAGTGGCTGTGAAGGTGACCGTGGCCTTGAAATTCCTCACCGGGATCCTTCCAGGCTGGAGCGGGCAACATCTGTAACATCTCCCAGTTCGCCGTCCACTGCTGCATGAGAGAGGTGACAGACGCTCTTTATACCAGGAGAGGGGACTTCATTGTCTTCTCTCTGACCAGAGAGGAGCAGGCGGAGCGTGCACGTGGCTTTGCCAGGATAGCGGGATTTCCCATGGTGCAGGGCGCCATCGGCTACACGCACGAGGCTTTGCGGACACCGTATCTAAATGCTGAGATGTACCGTAACCACAAAGGTTACCACTCACTGAATGTGCAGTTGGTGTGTGACCATGCTCAGCACATCATGATGGTGAATGCCCGGTAACAGCCATGATGCTTTTATTCTGCGCCAGTCCGCTGCAGTCTTTGAGCCACCACGACAAACCAGAGAGTGGCTACTGGGCGACAAGGGCTATCTGCTGACCTCCTGGTTCATGACTTCACTCCGCAACCCAACTGCACGTGGCCAGCATGCATACAATGAGAGCCATGCTGCCACATGGAATCTGATAGAGCAGACCATTGGAGTCCTTAAATAGCACTTCCGCTACCTGGACCACTCTGGAGGATCCCTGCAATACTCCCCAAAGCGCATCTCAAGATTTGGCGTGGTCTGCTGCATGCTCCACAATCTCGGCATCACGAGGGCCCAGCCCTTGCCACAAGGCATATGGTGAACAACTGAGGACGAGAAGGAGGAGGAAGAGGAGGAAGCGGAAGGGCGAAGGTAACCCAGACAGCCCCTTTCTGCCCGTGATCGACTCATCCGACTGCGGTCCCAGTGAACGTAACCCCAATTCCCCATTCACCAAGAGTCCCACACCTTCCCTTCCCTCTGTTACTGACCATCACAGCGTCCTCTTGGCCACTATGCTGAAATAAAAGTCACCACAAAAGAGACATTCCAATCCAACTTTATACATCAATCCATCCAATATTACATAATAAAGTCAACTAATCACCCTTGTGCATTCTCTTAGTGCCTGTCTTCAGTGTGCCTTTGCCTGTCCTGGTGCTCCTGCAAAGTGCTCCCCCAGAGGCTGCAGCATGGCTGATGGAAGGCTGCTGACTTTCAGTGAGGGAGACTACAGATGGCCTTGCGGGATGACCTCGACCAACTCTGGGCCTAGAAGGCCTGGGATTAGACTGCACCACCTCGGCATGGGCGGCAGCGGTCTGGGCTGGCTGGCTGACAGGCAACATCAAGGGCACTGGCGGAGTGGCAGTGGTGGGAGGACGAATGCTGTCATCCTGAAAGAGGACAGCAGGTTCTTGCTCCACGGAGCCACTGCCTCTCTCCCGGGGCGGCGCCTCAGCATTCCTAGCGAGCTGTTGGAGCACAGATTGCTGGACTGCTGTGAGACCCTGCGAGCCCCTTTCCACACTGGTAAACCCAGCCACAATGGCAGCAGTCTGAGCTTGTGTGGCAGCAAGCTGAGTCTGCAGGAGAGCAGTCTGAGCTTGCACTGCTGCACTCAGACACTGGGTGGCTGCTGCTTGTCTCAGCTTCCATTGCAGCACATTGCCCATCAGAGGCTGCATCACGGTTGGGTCCACAAATGGGCAAATGGAGTTGGCCGCCACTTCCATGCGGGAAATCATGGGCTCCAAGCTCTGTGCAAAGCCCCGTGCAATGTTGGTGCCGGACTCCTTGATGATCCTTGACATTGCATGCAGGCTTTCTGTCAGGCCTGCCAATGCACCAAGCATTTCATCGTGCATGACCATCAGCCTTCTTCTGTAGGCCGCCCCATCAAAGTCCTCATCTGAGTCCTCTGCAGCAGAACTTGTGTGCGACCTCACCCTCCGGGGAGCTAGCTCCTGCGCGACCCTTCCCCCCCTGTCCTGATGCAGGTCACTCGTGCCCGGTGTCTCACCAGGTGCAGATCTCGCCTCTAACCTGGCCTCTAAACTACGCAGGGTGTTTAGGGGGCGATTTTGTGACGGGGCTCGTTGGAGGCAGGACTGCTGCTTGTCTGGTCGATGTCCCGCCTCCATCGATTTGTGGCCAACCCATGCTATTTTCCCTTGATTGACCTTGTTAAGCCCACCCAGCGGGCTTAGCAGGCCAGTCAAGGGAAAGCTGGTTGCAGAGCACGTCAACGTATGACGTTTCATCTGTCAAAAATTTTTGACAGCTGAATTGTCATCATTTGACAGCTCTGTGAAGCTGTCAAACACGGACAATCTCTGCAGTTTGATGAGGTCTTGCATACAAGACCGCATCAACCTTTCTTTTACAGAATTGAGATGTTTGTTGCATCTGAGAATGCAACGGACATCTCTCATCTGCAACACAGAGGGTGCGAGACTCTCCGCATAGAAACCGACTGAAGCCTGCAGGAAGAAACAAAGGTAAGTACACTTTTACTGACACTTTGCACTTACCTCAGATACTCACCTCTCCACACTTGCACCCATCACTTACCTTCACAGCACACTTTTGCACCCCCCCCCCCCCCGACCCTCGCAGACCCAGTACTCGCCTCGCTGACCTGGTGGGTTTTGGAGCCTTCGGGAAGCCCGCAGTTGTGAGGGCAAAAAGGGGATAATCCTATTTTCTGCCTGTTAATAGGCTTTAATCCCTTCCCGCCTCCAAAGAGACGGGACCCGGCGTGGGATGGCTACCCGCCTCCTGGGAAAATGGCATGGAGGCAGGTTGGGGGCGGGTTGGGCACCCGCCCCCAAATTCTGCCATTTTCCCGGCAGTCCCACCTCCATACCCGTCTCCCCAGGACTGGCAAGATCGCCCCCCTAAGTGTCTGAGTTGGTGGCTGCAAGTGTGAAATCGAGTGACGGTGCTGTGTCTTCATCACCAGTACCTTGGTACTCTTCTAGTTCGTGCACCTCCACCAGTGCCTGGCCAGGTGTCAGTTCTTGGCTATCGAACAGGAGAAAGGCAGAAGGGTAAGGTTGAGGTGAGGGGAGGGCAGAAAGCAAGAGGTGCATGCTTAAACCATGCACAGCTTGTGACGTAATAAAGACTCACTACGCACTTGGCTGTACATAAAGCAAGGCTTTAATCGACGTAACAAAACATGGAGGTCTAGTTAGTAATCACTAGCTTCCTGTTTCCAGACTGTCTCTGGCCAAGCTGGGCCCACGCCCTAGTATTTATACTCCTCGGGCGGCGCCCTCAGCTGGCCGTTCAGTAGTACTTCCTTGTAGAAGTTGCGATTTATGACAGCTTGTAAATCAGAACCGATTGTGGGATGAGGAGGAAGTGGGATGTGAGAAGGAGGACGTATGAGAATACCGTCATCTTGTATTATTTCAGCTGAAGGGATGTAATCTGTCACCCCCGATCCTCTCTAACTTCTACCGCTGCACTATAGAGAGCATCCTGACAAACTGTATCACAGTATGGTACGGCAGCTGTAGCTCCCATGACCGGAAAGCCCTGCAGCGGGTAGTCAAAACTGCCCAACGCATTACCGGCACCCGGCTACCGACCATAGAACATATATATCAGAAACGCTGCCTACGGAGGGCACGGTCCATCATCAAAGACCCTACCCACCCCAGCCACAGTCTGTTCGCCCTCCTACCATCTGGAAGACGCTACAGATGCATTCGCACCCGTACGACCAGATTTAGGAACAGCTTCTTTCCCAGGGCTGTCATCCTACTGAACTCCACAAATAAACACTAAAGCCTGCACATCTGCCGATGCACTTTATTATGGTCATATTTATGCTAATATATATGTACAAATGTATGTTGAAATGTTTAAGTGTCCTAATCCAAATTGTACACTCTCGGGAGCCGCAAGTCTACATTTCGTTGTACTGCACTTGTGCACTAACAATGACAATAAAAGTTGATTTGATTTTTGATTTGAATAATGGCCAGCACCGTCTCCTCCATGCGGGGTCAGGTTATGCAGGCGTACCTGTCCCCCACTGGTTGGGTCCTGCTGGCACCCAGTTGTGAGACACCTTGTCCTACAAGAGAAAGGGAAGTGTGTCAGTGAGGGTGGTGCAATGTGTTTGGGTGACGTGCCTGTCATGGTTGAATAGCTGGCAGTGTGTGAAAGCTGTGAGATGTGGGTGTGAGGCTTGCAGCAGTGGCAAGTATGTGAGGGTGAGGTCCAGCTATAATAAAGTATGGCCTAGAAATTCAGTTGCCTTAGCGCCGCTTTTGAGGCGCTAGAGGGACTAGCGCCAGAGTTATGGCCAGTTTAAAAATTCCCTGGGGCCCTAAATCGGCGTTGCACCGGTAGCGCTGCGCCGGCACCGATGACGTCATCGGTGTGCGCAGCGTCCCGGTTGCCATGCCGACGGGCCCTAGCGCCGAAATTCAGTTGCGGCCGCCTCGCCCGTGGCAGCCGCAACTAAGACTCTGGCAACAGAGTCTTGCATGAGTTTGCGCCGGCGCATTAAAGGCCCCGCGGCGGCCGGCCGCTTTCCCGCCGGCCGCCTGCCCGCAGCTCCCTCCCCGGACTTCTCCCCCCCACCCCCCGGAACAGATGCAAGCCCGGCACTTGTCCGAGGTGCCGGCCTCATTTTTAGACAGATTTGCGCGGGCCGCGGCCGGGTGCAGGCAGCTCCTCCTTAACGGAAGGAGGAGGCCTGCACTTCCCGAGCCTGCCGCACCGCATCGGGTGCCGCAGCGCCGGAATTGCGGCGCGAAACGGCAGTTAGCGCCGATTTACCGCCGCAAAGACCCTTCAGTAGCGCCGGCAGCCGTTTGGGCGCGGCCCTGCTGAATTTTTGGCGCGCGCAGGGGGACTTAGCGCCGGCACTAACTTCTGGCGCTAAAGCCCTGGCTAAGCCAAAACCCAATTTCTAGGCCTATGAGTCATGTTTGGTAGAGATTGTTGGTGGGTGAGTGATGGGGTGTGGTGCAGATGGAGGGATATGGCATTTGAAGATAAATTCACTGACCTTTACCACTCGTGTGAGGTCATTAAACTTCTTCCTGCATTGCGTCCACGTCCTCAGGGCTATACTGCTGGCGTTCACCACAGCAGCTATCTGCCCTCATTGGATTTTAGACATTTGCCTGGAGGGCCTCCTGGCTCCCTGTGGAAACAGGACCTCTCTCCTCGAGTTGACCTCGTGTACCACGGCCTCCTGTGCTGCACCGGAGAACCTTGGCACACGCTCTTTCCCCTATTGCGACATCATTGTTTTTCTTTCCTCCTCTCACTCTCTTCCCCAGCCAGTTGAATGAGCTGCTGCAGGCAGAATGCACCTCCCCTTTAAGAGGTGCAGACTGCCTTTAAGAGGTGCAGACTGCCTTTCAGAGGTGCAGGCTAGCTTTAAGTGGTGCTAGCCTCGCACGAACTTGGGCCCCCTGCTGAGCGTTCAGCCACTCGGCAGCTGTTCAGCGCTGGGCTGAAAGTCGCAATCTTGCGAATCAGCAGGCGGCATGAAGCTCGCGTGCTGCCTGCATTCCTTCGAATGGGCGTGGGGCGATCGGGCATCGCAATCCCTGCACCCGTTTTCGTGGGCAAACAAATTTCTCGGCCCATATCTGGTCATTGCTGTGCGCAGATTGGCTGCGGCATTTCCTGCAGTGACTACACTTCAAAAAGTACTTCATTGTCTGTGAAGCTGTTTGGGGCGTCCTGAGGTTGTGAAAGGCGCTGTAAGTCCTTTCTTTATGAGGTAACTGAGCTGAAGGATTATAGGTTATGGCCTGACTCCACAATGAGGTTGGAAAATAAGACCCTGCACTGGTAACAAACCAAGGCTTCTTAAAACTCTCCATGTTCTCCAGGTGCTGCGGTCAGCTGCCGATTGGTCGTGTGGTATTAAATATCACGAAGAATCTATTCACAACGCTTACGTACACGTGATCGAAAACAGCAAACACTACATCTACATCGAGGTGAGTGCCAGCCCCACACTGGGAGCGCAGTTCCTCATCACTGAGTACATGCGCTCACGGTCAGCGTCCTGGGAGGCCGTTTGTGCCCGTGTACTGGGGAGAGGCTTCGTGTCATTCCTGATTTGGGCATTATTCTAGGATGTAGGAAGTCATACACTGTCTACAGTACACAGCGCGTACACTGTACAAGAACATAAGAAATAGGAGCAGGAGTCGGCCACCCGGCCCCTTGAGCCTGCTCCGCCATTCAATAAGATCATGGCTGATCATCGACCTCAACTCCACTTTCCTGCCCGATCCCCATATCCCTCGATTCCCCTGGAGTCCAAACATCTATCGATCCCAGCCTTGAATATACTCAACGACTCAGCATTCACGGCACTTTGGGGCAGAGAATTCCAAAGATTCACAACCCTCTGAATGAAGAAATTCCTCCTCATCTCAGTCTTAAATGGCCGACCCCTTATCCTGAGACTGTGACCCCTAGTTCTAGACTCTCCAGCCAGGGGGAAACAACCTCTCAGCATCTACCCTGTCAATCCCCCTCAGAATCGTGTATGTTTCAATGAGATCACCTCTCATTCTTCTAAACTCCAGAGAGTACAGGCCCAATCTACACAATCTCTCCTCGTAGGACAGCCCTCTCATCCCAGGAATCAATCTAGTGAACCTTCGTTGCACCGCCTCCAAGGCAAGTATGTCCTTTCTTAGATAAGGAGACTAAAACTGTGCCCAGTACTCCAGGTGTGGTCTCACCAAAGCCCTGGACAATTGTAGCATATACAGTACACAGCGCGTACACCATATACATGACACAATGTCTACATAATGGTGAGTTGAAGGGAGGAGGGGATGGACAAGCGGCCACAAGCAGAGGAATACGGAGATCTCGGAAGGTTGTAGGGCTGGGGTGAGGGGCGAGGCCATGCAGGGATTTGAAAACAAGGATGAGAATTTTAAAATTTGAGATGTTGGTAGACCAGGAACCAACGTAGGTTAACGAGGTGAGGGGCTGATGGGTGAACGGGACTTGGTGCGAGTTAGGAGACGGGCAGCAGCGTTTTGGATGAGCTGAAGATTACGGCGGGCGGAAGATGGGAGGTGGGCCGGGAGAGCGTCGGAATAGTCGAGTCTGGCGGGGGCAAGAGCACGGACGAGGGTTTCAGCAGCGAATGTGAACTTTGTAGAAGGACTGATAACGGCAGGGCGGTCTGATAGCGAGCGGCTCTGAAATGGGTTGCGGGTGGGGATCAATGCCTCACAGACTCGGTGAAAGGAAAACTTGCGTAAAACAACTTGCTCATCTTTTCTCCTTTTTCTTTTACCCCGCTTTGTGTCTGATCAGAACCAGTTCTTCATCAGCTGTGCTGATAACAAGTACATCTACAATAAGATTGGCGACGCCATTGTTCAGCGAATCCTGAAAGCCTACAGGTAACAGTCGTCCCAAAGCACTTCGCAGCCAATGAGGAACTCGTTGAAGTGCAGTCACTATTGTACTGTAGGAAACGCAGCAGCCAATATCGCACAGCAAGCTCCCACAAACAGCAATGTGATAATGACCAGATAATCTCTTTTTGGTGATGTTGATTGAAGGATAAATATTGGCCCCAGGACTCCCGGGAGAACTCACCTGCTTTTCTTTGAAATAATGGCCGTGGGATCTTTTACGTCCACCTGAGAGAGCACAGACGGGGGTCTCGGTTTAACGTCTCATCCGAAAGATGAGTGCTGAGGCAGAGACAGGCACAGTGTGGGCAGAACTCTCCGCCGTCACTGCCATTTCACTAACGGCGGGCATGTGAAACTCTCCCACAGCGTCTGCCTCTGTATAGCACTGGAGCACAGGAACAGGAGGAGGCCATTCAGCCCCTCCAGCCTGTTCCGCCATTCAATGAGACCGTGACTGATCTGTATTTAACTCAATCTACTCGCCCTAGTTCCATAACTCATAACGCCTTTACCTAATAAAAATCGATCAATCTCAGTTTTCAAAGCTCCAATTAACCCCCAGCCTCAACAGCTTTTTGGGGGAGAGAGTTCCAGATTTCCACCACCCTTTGTGTGAAGAAGTGCTTCCTGACATCACCCCTGAACGGCCTGGCTCTAATTTTAAGGATACGCCCCCTTGTTCTGGACTCCCCCCACCAGAGGAAATAGTTTCTCTCTATCTACTCAATCAACCCCTTGAATCATCTTAAGCACCTCGATTAGATTACCCCTTAATCTTTTATACACAAAGGAATACAAGACGAGTCTATGCAACCTGTCCTCATAATTTAACCCTTTTAGCCACGGTATTATTCTGAACTGGGGTACAGTACTGGTGGGTACAGGTCTGTCACTGTATAACACTGGGGTACAGTACTGGTGGGTACGGGTCTGTCACTGTATAACGCTGGGATACAGTACTGGTGGGTACAGGTCTGTCACTAACACTGGGGTACAGTACTGGTGGGTACAGGTCCATCACTGTATAACACTGGGGTACAGTACTGGTGGGTACAGGTCTGTCACTGTATAACACTGGGGTACAGTACTGGTGGGTACAGGTCTGTCACTGTATAACATGGGGTACAGTACTGGTGGGTACAGGTCAGTCACTGTATAACACTGGGGTACAGTACTGGTGGGTACAGGTCTGTCACTGTATAACACTGGGGTACAGTACTGGTGGGTACAGGTCTGTCACTGTATAACACTGGGGTACAGTACTGGTGGGTACAGGTCTGTCACTGTATAACACTGGGGTACCGTACTGGTGGGTACAGGTCTGTCACTATAACACTGGGGTACAGTACTGGTGGGCACAGGTCTGTCACTGTATAACACTGGGGTACAGTACTGGTGGGTACAGGTCTGTCACTGTATAACACTGGGGTACAGTACTGGTGGGTACGGGTCTGTCACTGTATAACACTGGGGTACAGTACTGGTGGGTACGGGTCTGTCATTGCGTTGTAACTGAGGCAGTAATTGCATCTCCATGGCAATCGGCGCCACTTCTACCGGTATTTGCGCTTGGCCTGCCTTTTGACTGGACTGACCCTCCCTTAGAAATCTGTGACGAGGCTTCTCCAGCCACGGTCCCAGCACTGTGACCTGTGAACCCTGGGATTCCCGCCCAGGAAACCCAGGCAACTCAGCAACAACCACTTCCATTTATATAGCGCCTGTAACACCGTAAAACGTCCCAGGGCGCTTCACAGGACCGTTAATCGGACAAAATTTGACCCCGAGCCACGTATGGAGATATTAGCGCAGGTGACCAAAAGCTTGGTCAAAGAGGTAGGTTTTAGGAGCGCCTTAAAGGAGGAGAGAGAGTTAGAGAGGTTTAGGGAGGGAATTCCAGAGTTTGGGGTCCAGGCAGCTGAAGGCACGGCCGCCAATGGTGGAGCGATGGAAATTGGGGGATGTTCAATAGGACAGAATTAGAGGAGCGCCGAGATCTTGGGGGGGGTTGTAGGGCTGGAGGAGGTTATAGAGATAGGGAGGGATTTGAAAATAAAGATGAGAATTCTAAAATCGAGGCATTGCTGGATCGGGAGCCGATGTAGGCCAGCGAGCGCAGGGGGTGATGGGTGAACGGGACGTGGCACGAGTTAGGATCCGGGCAGCGGAGTTTTGGATGAGTTGATGGTTACGGAGGGTGGAAGGTGGGAGGTCAGCGAAGCTCTACTTGTGCTTTATATTTCTAATCAACTGGTTTGTCCTGTTTCAATGTCTCGGTCCTGGAGTTTGGGAATGGGAGCTGCCTTTGTGCTGTCGCACAATTCACAGCTCCGAGCTGTCGTGCTCTCAAGCGCCCGGGGTCGCTGCTAATTAATTGGACCGTGGGTTTAAAGTTTTCATCAGGCTGCCCCTGAGACCCAGTGTTGTGTGATTAACCGTCCCACAGAGACAACAGACTGTCGCCTGTGAAAGAGAAATCCAGGAACTTACTCTGCCTCTGTTGACTTTCAAACAATTGCGCAAAGTAAACAGGGCGGATTCCAGAGCCTTTCCAGGTAAACAGAACCACCCTCCCAGGCCGAATTGTTGGTTTAGCCTTGTGCTGGTTAAAGAAAGAACGCGCATTTCTACAGCGCCTTTTGTGACCTCAGGATCTCCTAGCCAATGAAGCACTTTTTGAAGTGTGGTCACTTTTGTAATGTAGGAAACACGGCAGCCAATTTGTACACAGCAAGATCCCACAAACTGCAATGAGTTAATGACCAGATAATCTATTTTTAGTGATGCTGTTTGAGATTAAATATTGGCCAGGACCACCGTCCCTTTAATACCATGTGCTTCTATTTTCCAATTAAGTCTGTTATGAGGTACTTTATCAAATGCCTTTTTAAAGTCCATATGTACAGCATCGACTGCACAACCTTCATCAACCCTCTCTGTTACTTCATCAAAGAACTCAGTCAGGTGAGTCAGACACGATTTGCCTTTAACAAATCCGTGCTGGCTGCCCCTTAACCCATACTTCTCCAAGACAGAATTAATGTTGTCCCGGAGAACACCCCCTGCTCTTCTTCGAAATAGTGGCCCTGGGATCTTTTACGTCCACCTGAGAGAGCAGACGGGGCCTCGGTTTAACGTCTCATCCGAAAGACGGCACCTCCGACAGTGAGCAATCCCAGCACAGAGCCCCGGGGCGCATCTCACTCAGAATTATCCTCCCGCCTCCAGCCAGGACACATTGGTTGTTCTTTACCCAAGTTTTGCTCCACGTCCCGCCCTCCCCCCCGCCCAAAGCTTTAATTAGTGATTGTTCATGTGGAACTTAATCAATTGGCCTTGCTGAGGTTATTACACAACACTGACAGGATTACCAGAGTTAATTAGAGCTGGTTATTGTACAGATAATCCTCCAATTTGCCCTTGGTTATTAACTTCATTATTTTACACGGAAGGGAAGTTAAACTAAAGGCTTGAAGTCCTCAGCAGGTCGGGCAGCATCTGTGGAGAGAGAGACAGAGTTAACATTTCAGGTCGATGACCCTTTGTCAGAACTGGAATGTTACACCCCTATTCAAAAAAAGAGAGGGATGAACCTTGTAACGACAGGCCAATCAGTCTAACATCAGTCGTGGGAAAACTACTGGAGCCCATTCTCCTGGACAACATTTTGCGGATGATACAAAGTTTGGCAACATAGCAGACAGTGAGCGGGACAGTAGCAGACAGTGAGCGGGACAGTAGCAGACAGTGAGCGGGACAGTAGCAGACAGTGAGCGGGACAGTAGCAGACAGTGAGCGGGACAGTAGCAGACAGTGAGCGGGACAGTAGCAGACGGTGAGCGGGACAGTAGCCGACAGTGAGCGGGACAGTAGCCGACAGTGAGCGGGACAGTAGCCGACAGTGAGCGGGACAGTAGCAGACGGTGAGCGGGACAGTAGCAGACGGTGAGCGGGACAGTAGCAGACGGTGAGCGGGACAGTAGCAGACGGTGAGCGGGACAGTAGCCGACGGTGAGCGGGACAGTAGCCGACAGTGAGCGGGACAGTAGCCGACAGTGAGCGGGACAGTAGCCGACAGTGAGCGGGACAGTAGCCGACAGTGAGCGGGACAGTAGCAGACAGTGAGTGGGACAGTAGCAGACTTCAGGAGGACACAGATACACTGATACCATTCTAGTAAATCTCCTCTGCACCCTCTCCAAAGATCAGCAGCTTTCCAATCCACTTGGACCTCCTCAGTGTCCAATAACTCCCTCATTATGGCCGTCAGTGCCTCTCACAAATCTCCTCACTGACCCCTCTCAACACACTGGATAAATAATGTCTAAGCCTGGGGGTTGAGTTTTACGTGTCAGCCGTGGCTCAGTGGGCAGCACCCTCGCCTCTGAGTCAGAAGGTTGAGGGTTCAAGTCCCACTCCAGAGACTTGAGCACAGAAATCTAGGCTGACACTGCAGTACAGTGCTGAGGGAGTGCCGCACTGTCGGAGGTGCCGTCTTTCGGATGAAACTTTAAACCCAGGCCCCGTCTGCTCTCTCAGGTGGATGTAAAAGATCCCATGGCACTATTTCGAAGAGCAGAGGAGTTCTCCCTGGTGTCCTGGGGCCAATATTTATCCCTCAATCAACATCACTAAAACCGATTATCTGGTCATTATCACATTACTGTTTGTGGGAGCTTGCTGTGTGCAAATTGGCTGCTGTGTTTCCTACACTGGAACAGTGACTACACTTCAAGAAGTACTTCATTTGGCTGTAAAGTGCTTTGGGACGTCCGGTGGTCGTGAAAGGCGCTGGAGAAATGCAAGTCTTTTTCTTTTTTTAAGCCCTTTCAGCTTATCTGTGACATCAATCTCATTGATATCCAAGTCTTGAATTACTTTTGATTTGGAGGGAGGGAGCAGGCGGGGGGAGGAGAACGTGTTGTTTTTATCTTCCTTTGCCAGAGCTAGTGATCAATCTCCTATCTCTTCCTGGACTGAGATCAGTGAATCAGTACATTTCCGATACTGGGGCGAGTTGAGGTGCGCTAGGACCCAGGAGGTGCCACCGCCGGCTCCCAAAAGGCTCGGCAGAGCCACCTGCAGGTGGTAGGAGGGCACAGCAGCATTTCATTCAGTTTTTTAAAGATTCAAAACTAGTTTAAATATTCCGACACTGCCCAAAGCTCCATGAGACTCAGTTGGAGGATTGCTCCATCGTGTGGAGGAGGTGTTGCGGCATCAGCTGTTTATTTGTATTAAGAAACCTTTTGTGTTTATGTGGCAGGAAACAGGCCTAGAATCATACAGCACAGTGGGAGGCCATTCAGCCCGTCGTGTCTGGTGCCAGCTCTTTGAAAGAGCTCTCCAATTAGTCCCACTCCCCCCCCCCCCCCGCTCTTTCCCCACAGCCCTGCAAATTTTTCTTTTGTAAGTATTTATCCAGTTGCCTTTTGAAAGTTACTATTGAATCTGCTTCCACCGCCCTTTCAGGCAGCGCGTTCCAGATCACAACAACTCACTGCGTCTCCTCATCCCTCCCCTCTCGTTCCTCTGTGTCCTCTGGTTACCGAGCCTCCTGGCAGTGGAAACAGTTTCTTCCTTATTCACTCGATCAAAAACCCTTCATAATTTTGAACGCCTCTATTAAATCTCCCCTTAACCCTCTGCTCTAAAGGAGAACAACCTTAGAAACATAGAAGATAGGAGCAGGAGTAGGCCTTTCGGCCCCTCGAGCCTGCTCCGCCATTCAATGCGATCATGGCTGATCATCCAAACTCAGTACCCTGTCCCTGCTTTCTCCCCATATCCCTTGATCCCTTTAGCCTTAAGAAATATATCTAACTCCTTCTTGAATATATTTAATGAACTCCAGTCTCTCCACGTAACTGAATTCCCTCAACCCTGGTACCATTCTAGTAAATCTCCTCCGCACCCTCTCCAAGGCCTTGACATCCTTCCTAAAGTGCGGCGCCCGGAATCGGACACGATACTCCAGCTGAGGCCTAACCAGTGATTTATAAAGGTTCAGCGTAACTTCCTTGCTTTTGTACGCTGCCTCTATTCATAAAGCCCAGGATCCCGTGTGCTTTTTTTTTTTAACAGCCTTCTCAACCTGTCCTGCCACCTTCAGATATTTGTCTACGTACAACCCCCGGGTCTCTCTGTTTGAGCCAGTCGGTTGAACAGTCTGCATGGTTTGATGGTGATTTATTTTATTTGTACAGGGAAAAGCAGAGATTTCGTGTCTACGTGGTGACTCCCCTGATGCCGGGATTCGAAGGAGACATCTCGACGGGTGGAGGGACTGCAATCCAGGCCATCATGCACTTCAACTACAGGTAGGCTTCCATGCACCGTAAATTTCAGCTCCTCCCAAGTTCGGCTGCCCCGTGTCCCGACTCGCACCGAGTCCCGTTCACCCTTCACCCCCTGTGCTTGCTTGACCTACATCGGCAATGCTCCGGCAACGCCTCGAATTTAAAATTCCCGTGCTTGTTTTCAAATCCCACCATGGCCTCATCCCCACCCTATCTCTGTAATCTCCTCCAGCCCTACAGCCCTCCGAGATCTCGGCGCTCCTCCAATCCTGGCCTCTTGCGTATCCCCGATTTCAATCGCTCCGCCATCGGCGGCCGTGCCTTCAGCTGCCTGGGCCCCAAGCTCTGGAATTCCCTCCCTAAACCTCTCCGCCTCTCTCTCCTCCTTTAAGACTCTCCTTAAAACCTACCTTTCCTGTCCTGATATCTCTGTATGTGGCTCGGTGTCGCATTTTGTTTGATTACAGGCGCCAAATGCTCTTGCCATATCTCGCTCGTGCCCATAATCGCAAGCGCATGGGTGCGAGCTATTCGACCATGGGGGAGGCGCCACACAGCTAAGTACTCACATCAACGCGCACATTTCCAGTCAGGACAGCAAACAGGAGCAGCAACCTTTGCTGCTTCTCCCCGACCCCGACCTCGACCCCCCCCCCTGCCCACCCCCCTGCCCCCTCACCCTCTCCTGGCCTCAGGGAACTAAGGCTAATTGCAGCATCCCAGCTGAGGTCAACCAACTCGGCCCAGATCAGTGATGGAACCCGAGACACTCCTCGTGTGTGTGGCCCAGCTGCCAACTGCACACCGTGTCAGCCGGGCCCCAGTGGGCAGCATGCTCGCCTCCAAGTCAGAAGGTCAGGGGTTCCAGCCCCACTCCAGAGACTTGAGCCTCATAATCCAGGCTGACACTCCCAGTCCATTCCCGAGGGAGCGCTGCACTGTCGGAGGTGCCGTCTTTCAGATGAGACGTTAAACCGAGGCCCCATCTGCTCTCTCAGGTGGACGTAAAAGATCCCACGGCCACTATTGGAAGAAGAGCCGGGGGAGTTCTCCCCGGTGTCCTGGGGCCAATATTTATCCCCAAACCAACATCAGATGATCTGTTCATTATCAAATTGCTGTTTGTGGGAGCTTGCTGTGTGCAAATTAGCTGTCACATTTCCTACATTACAACAGTGACTACACTCCAAATAGCACCTCATTGGCTGTAAAGCATTAGAGACGTCCAGAGGTGGTGAAAGGCGCTATAGAGATGCAAATCTTTCTTTCTATAAACTTAATCCACGATCACAACCCCCCCTCCACTCGCCCCGGAGCAGAGAATCCCCACTCCGAGGAAGCGCAGGTTAGAGACCGGGGTGCATCACTGAAGCCCAATCCTCCGCCCTGGAGATTGAGTCGTTCACTCGTCTACCAGTTCCACCTCTGGCCCGGCCTGGACAGGCTTTGTGAAGATTATCGTCTCATGAAATTCCACTTTTATCCCCCACAGGACGATCGCAAGAGGAGAATACTCGATCATTGAACAGCTGAAGAAAGAGAGTAAGTCTGGTCATCAGTCAGTGTCCAGTTGGACTGGTCGCCAGTCGGTGTCCAGTCGGACTGGTGCAGGGGTGAGGGGTGATCGTGTCCAGAGCAGGGAGAGAGCGGCACCCTCACTCCAGTTCCGGTTGCTGGGGGCAGGGACACGTGTGGGGGAGTGTGGGGCGTGGGGGCGTGTGTGGGGGGAGGGGGCGTGTGTGGGGAGGGGTGATGTTTCCTGTAAATGTCTCTGCTCACTATTTCCTGCACTAAATCACCAAGCGTTACCCAATTGGATTACTCTTGACTTTAGGCAAACAGCCGTTTTTCACATCGCCAATATTTTTATAACTAATAAATGAAAGTGTCAGGACAATCCTAGAGTGTTGACAACCCGACCCAGCATCTCAAGCAGTGGTCATTCTTTATGTGTAAGCCTGGATGCAGAGTGTCGGCAGGCTGTTTGACTCTGGGAGGCTGATATGGCCTGACCTCCATACCATTGGACTATCAATCGCAGGTCATTAGTTCACAGGTCAGGTGTTGGAACCTTGGCTGCTTTTAATTTTACGAAATTAATTTTTTTAATTCATTCTTGGGATGTGGGCGTCGCTGGCAAGGCCAGCATTTATTGCCCATCCCTAATTGGCCTTGAGAAGGTGGTGGTGAGCCGCCTTCTTGAACCGCTGCAGTCCGTGTGGTGAAGGTGCTCCCACAGTGCTGTTAGGGAGGGAGTTCCAGGATTTTGACCCAGCGACGATGAAGGATCGGCCGATATATTTCCAAGTCGGGATGGTGTGTGACTTGGAGGGGAACTTGGAGGTGGTGGTGTTCCCATGCGCCTGCTGCCCTTGGTCTTCTAGGTGGAAGAGGTCGCGGGTTTGGGAGGTGCTGCCGAAGAAGCCTTGGTGAGTTGCTGCAGTGCATCTTGTAGATGGTACACACTGCAGCCACGGTGCGCCGGTGGTGGAGGGAGTGTTAACCTCCTCTTCACTTCTCTGCACGGAACCTGGCACCAGGAGCTTGCATTAAATGCCGTGTATATGCCTCCCCCTGCAGTGAATTAACTCCCCCCCTCTCTCTCTCTCTCTGACCTGGCAGTGGAGGATCAGTGGATGAATTATTTCTCGGTGTGCGGGCTCCGGACTCACGTGGAGTTGGACGGACGGTTGCTCACGGAACTCATCTATGTCCACAGCAAGATGCTGATTGCAGATGACAACACAGTCATTATCGGTGAGTGAGACCCAAGTGATGCACTATCAATTGCTACAAAAGACTGGAGATTGAGTAAGTAATAAACAGGCTTTTATTACCAAAGAACAGAGCATGCCTCTTGGGGTTGCCTGGTATCCAAAAGGGCCGGAGGCTTCTGAGCAGCGACCTTTATACCCAGCCATGAGGGTGGAGCCAGGGGCGGAGTCAGCTGAGGCATGCACAGACAAGTACAACAATACTAACAACAGTGGTTTACCACATTCACCCCTTGTTTAGAATTGAGTCCGGCGGGGTGAAGTGCACTAAAAATTTGTGTACTGAAGTCTATCAGGAGGCCTTGTAAGCCGTCCTGAGCGTCGCAGCAGCGGCGGTGATGGTGCAGCATCCAACGGTGAACCCGGTGTCTCGTTCAGAGGAGGTGTAGCAGGTGGCGGACCCTGGGGCTGCTGCATGCCGTCTACAGGGGTCAGAGCATGGGTAATGGGAGGTAGCGATGGTGGTCTCTCAGAGGCACCCGAAGGTGCGAGGTCTCGTGCGGGGACTGTGTCCTGGGGGTAGGCAGGAGTAGCGGTGGGTGGCGAAGAGGGTGTTTCAGGAGCACCTGCAGGTGCGAGGTCTCGAATGGAGACTGTGTCCTCCCGCCCGTCCGGGTACACCACGTAAGCATACTGCGGGTTAGCGTGGAGGAGGCTCACCCTCTCGACCAGGGGGTCCGCCTTATGGGTCCTCACGTGCTTCCGCAGTAGGACGGGACCTGGAGAAGTCAGCCATGTTGGTAGCGAAATCCCCGACGTGGACTTCCTGGGGAAGGAGAACATTCTCTCGTGAGGAGTGGCATTGGTGGGTGTACAGAGCAGCGACCGAATGGAATGGAGCGCCGCAGGGAGGACCTCCTGCCAGCGGGAGGTCGGAAGGCCCTTAGATTTTAAGTTTAAAAGGACTGCCTTCCAGACTGTCGCATTCTCCCTTTCCACCTGGCCGTTACCCCGGGGGTTGTAGCTGGTGGTCCTGCTTGTAGCAATGCCTCTCGCGAGCAGGTACTGCCGAAGTTCGTCGCTCATAAAAGATGAGCCCCTGTCGCTATGGATATAGCTAGGGAAACCGAACAAGGCGAAGAGGTCATTCAGACATTTAATGACCGTGGTACTGGTCATGTCCAAGCAAGGGATGGCAAACGGGAAACGGGAGTACTCATCAATTATATTGAGGAAGTACACATTGCGGTCAGAGGAGGGGAGGGGCCCTTTAAAATCGATGCTCAGCCGCTCGAAGGGGCGCGTGGCTTTGATCAGGCTCGCTCTGTCTGGCCTATAAAAATGCGGCTTGCACTCGGCACAGATCTGGCAGTTCCTGGTCATGGTCCTGACCTCCTCGATGGAGTAGGGCAGGTTACGGGATTTGATAAAATGGAAGAACCTGGTGACCCCCGGGTGGCAGAGGTCATTGTGGAGGGTCTGTAGCCTATCAACCTGCGCGTTGGCGCACGTACCACGTGATAGGGCATCTGGGGGCTCATTGAGTTTCCCGGGCCGGTACAAGATATCGTAATTGTAGGTGGAGAGTTCGATTCTCCACCTTAAGATCTTGTCATTCTTGATTTTGCCCCGCTGCTTATTATGAAACATAAAAGCCACTGAACGCTGGTCAGTGAGCAGGGTAAATCGTTTTCCGGCCAGGTAATGCCGCCAATGTCGCACGGCTTCCACAATGGCCTGGGCCTCCTTTTCGACAGAGGAGTGTCGAATCTCGGGGCCCTGGAGGGTCCTTGAGAAAAAGGCCACGGGTCTCCCTGCCTGGTTAAGGGTTGCAGCTAGGGCAAAGTCGGATGCGTCGCTCTCCACTTGAAAAGGAAGGGACTCATCCACAGCGTGCATTGTGGCCTTCGCAATGTCTCCTTTTATGAGAGTGAAGGCTGCACAGGCCTCTGCTGTCAGGGGGAAGGAGGCGGACTTGATGAGGGGTCGGGCTTTATCCGCATAGTTGGGCACCCACTGCGCATAGTAAGAGAAAAACCCCAGGCATCTCTTCAGTGCTTTCTGGCAGTGGGGGAGGGGGAGCTCCATAAGGGGGCGCATTCTATCGGGGTCTGGGCCGATGACTCCGTTCTCCACTACGCAGCCAAGAATAGCAAGGCGCGTAGTACGAAACATACATTTGTCTTTGTTGTATGTGAGATTCAGCCGCTGGGCCGTCCGGAGGAATTTCTCTAGATTAACGTCGTGGTCCTGCTGGTCGTGGCCGCAGATGGTGACGTTGTCTAGATATGGGAAAGTGGCCTGGAGCGCGTTCTGGTCAACCATCCGGTCCATCTCCCGTTGGAAGACAGAAACTCCGTTGGTGACGCCGAAGGGAACTCTGAGAAAGTGATAGAGCCGACCGTCAGCTTCAAAAGCTGTGTACTGGCGGTCCTCAGCCCTGATGGGGAGCTGGTGGTATGCCGACTTCAGATCAATCGTCGAGAACACCCGGTATTGTGCTATCTGATTGACCATGTCAGATATGCGGGGGAGTGGATATGCATCCAGCTGGGTGTAGCGGTTGATCGTCTGGCTGTAGTCAATAACTAGGCGCTGTTTGCCGCCAGCCTTCACCACCACCACTTGTGCTCGCCATGGGCTATTGCTGCTCTCGATAATCCCTTCCTTCAGGAGTCTCGCTACCTCGGATTTAATCCCCGGCACTGTAACGCCTACTTTTGGTAGCGATGGGCTTACAGTCGCGGGTGAGGTTAGCGAACAAGGAGGGGGGGGAGACTTTAAGGGTGGAGAGGCTGCAAATGGCGCGCGGCGGGCGATTTAAAAACTGCTGGCTGCAGACTGTGAGAGGGGGGAGGGGTCCACCATACGCTAAAGTGACACTCTTAAGGTGGCACTGAAAATCCAACCCCAGTAGGACGGCAGCGCAGAGATGGGGCAGGACCAGAAGTTTAAAATTTTTGTATTCAGTACCCCGCACTGAAAGAGTCACCATACAGTAGCCACCGACGTCCGCTGACTGGGCTTTGGAAGCCATAGAGATGCGATGACGCGTCGGCAGGACCGGGAGAGAGTAACTGCGCACCGTGTCGGGGTGTATAAAACTCTCCGTGCTCCCGCTGTCAAAAAGGCAGGTAGTGGCGCAGCCGTTTACCGTAATGTCCATCATGGACCTGGACAGTTGATGCGGGAGAGATTGATCCAGCGTCACGGAAGCCAGCGTATGTTCAAGCGTGTCGATGCGGTCGTCCGATGAGGCGGTGGTGGAGTCCGGGTCCCCCGTAACCAAAGTCGGAGGCGTCCAAGATGGCGGACAAAATGGCGGCGCCCACGGTCCCCACGCGGCTGGGGGAGCCCAAGATGGCGGACAAGATGGCTGCGCCCACGGTTCGCACGCAGCGCTGCTGGCGTTAGCGGTCTTCCCTTTGCAGGCGCTAACGTAGTGACCTTTCTTCCCGCAGCCGGAGCAGGTAGCATTCTTCGCGGGGCAGCGTGCTCTAGGGTGTTTAGCTTGGCCACAAAAATAGCATTTTTGTGCCTTGGACATCGCTGCAGCAGTTGGAGGTGGCGGTCCCATGGCCCAAGATTGCGGCGTCCACGGCGCGGGGTGATGAGGGGAGAAAGCGTCCATATTTCTGTGGGCCGCGTCGAGCGAGAGCGCGAGGGACACTGCCTTTGTCAGGTCTATTTCACCCTTCTCCAGCAGCCTCTGCCGGGAGTAGTCGGACCTTAGACCCGCAACGAAAGCGTCTCGTATCAGTCCCTCCGCATGTGCCGCGGCCGATACTTCCTTGCAGTCGCAGCCGCGTCCGAGTACCCGCAGTGCCCGTAGGAAGGCTTCCACCGATTCCCCGGGCTGCTGTCTGCGAGATCTTAAAAGGTGCCTGGCATAGACCGTGTTAACCGGGCGTGCATACTGCCCTTTCAGTAGGTCGATAGCCGCCGCGTAGGTCGTCGCATCTTGGATTAAAGTATAGACTTGGTGGCTCACCTTCGAGGCCAGGATTTTCAGTTTATTTTCATCAAGAGTCACGGTCGAGGCTTCCAGATACGCCTCAAAGCAACGCAGCCATTGTGCGAATTTAGTCGACGAACCCGCTTCTTGGGGGTCTAGGTCCAGGCATGTTGGTCTGAGGGCTCGCAGCAGCGCCTGCTGCTCAGCGTTTTGCGCCATCGGTTGATCAGCATCCGCAGCCAACATTTAACTTTGGTAATAAAATTGATGCACTATCAATTGCTACAAAAGACTGGAGATTGAGTAAGTAATAAACAGGCTTTTATTACCAAAGAACAGAGCATGCCTCTTGGGGTTGCCTGGTATCCAAAAGGGCCGGAGGCTTCTGAGCAGCGACCTTTATACCCAGCCATGAGGGTGGAGCCAGGGGCGGAGTCAGCTGAGGCATGCACAGACAAGTACAACAATACTAACAACAGTGGTTTACCACACCAAGTTACTCTGATCCTGCAAGATGTGGGAGGGGAGGGAGGGGGGCATTGCACAGTGACGAGTCTTATAGCATGGAAGGAGGCCATTTGGCCCGTTGAGTCTGTGCCAGCTCTTTGCTAGAAAAATGAGTCCAATTCTATCCAGTTCATAGAATCGCACCGCAGGGAAGGAGGCCATTCGGCCCATCGTGCCTGTACCGACTCTTTGAAAGAGCTCTCCAATTAGTCTCGCTCTCCAATTAGTCTCACTCCCCCTGCTCTTTCTCCAGAGCCCTGCAAATTTTTCCTTTTTAAATATATATCCAATTCCCCTTTGGAAAGTTACTATTGAATCTGCTCCCACCGCCCTTTCAGGCAGCGCATTCCAGATCACAACAACTCATTGCGTAGAAAACAGTCTCCTCATCTCCCCCCTGGTTCTCTCTCTGCCATTATTATTGAGACTGGTAACCGGTTTTACACAACTGATGGTCTTTCTGGGCCACTGCAGAGGGCAGCTAAGAATCTGCCACTTTGGTGTGGGTCTGGAGATTCCTTCCCTGAAGGGACATCAGTGAACCAGATGTGTTTTTTTTAACAATCTGACAGCTTTTCTTTTTCATTTCCGGAGTTATTTATTTTAAACTGAAATCAGATTCTCAAAACTGCCGCGGTGGGATTTGAACCCACGTCCTCTGGATTACGAGAGCGGGAACACGACCACATCCTCCGGCAGTTGGAAAAGAAAGGAGTGACTTGAGAGAGATTACAAGAATCGTTCGGCGTCTGCGGCCCTGAACAGTGTCTGGGAGCTGGTATTGTCAGCCAGTGCTCGTGCAGTGGCTTCACCAGCTGGGAGTGAACCAACATCCCATGGGATCTCCCCACTTCTTTTTAGGCAGTCCCTTGGAACCGAGGATGACTTGCTTCCACATTAAAAATGAGTTCTCAGGTGACTGATGAGTCCAATGCGGGACCTACAGTCTCTGTCACAGGTGGGGCAGACGGTGGTTGAAGGGGCGGGTGGGTGGGGTGCTTGGGTTGACGTGCGCTCCTTGCGCTGCCTGCGCTTGGCTTCCGCTTGCTCCCGGCGAAGAGACTCGAGGTGTTTGGCGCCTTCCCGGATGCTTCTCCTCCACTTTGTGCGGTTTTGGGGCCAGGGATTCCCAGGTGTCGGTGGGGATGTTGCACTTTTTCAAGGAGGCTTTGAGGATGTCCTTGAAGCGTTTCCTCTGCCCACCTGGGGCTCTCTTGCCGTGCCGGAGCTCCGAGTAGAGCGCTTGTTTTGGGAGTCTCGTATCGGGCATGCGGACAATGTGACCCGTCCACCGGAGCTGATCGAGCGTGGTCAGAGCTTTGATGCTGGGGATGTTGGCCTGAGCGAGAACACTGACGTTGGTGCGCCTATCCTGCCAATGGATTTGCAGGATCTTGCGGAGGCAGCGTTGGTGGTACCTCTCAGTGCTTTGAAGTGCATCTGTGCAGCTTAGATTCGCCCCGTCGTGCCGGTGTTGCTGTGGAACACTGCCAAGCTTTATTGCTGGGGATAAATCGCCACCCTTTTTTATCCCCCTGGTGAGAACCGCCAAGGTTGCGAGTGTTCCTGTGGTTTAGGGCTGTGAATATGCCGGGGCGTGGCAGAGGCAGATTGAGACTGAGAGACTCGTATCGCTGCCTGCTTTACCCCAACGATCAGGGGAAAGGGGTGGGATATTAGCCGCTAAATGTGATCATTTTTACCTCACTTCGTAGTTTCTCTGCTCGCCAAAACAAAAAATGTGAACTTAATAAAAACAGAAAATGCTGGAAACACTCAGCATGCCAGGCAGCATCTGTGGAGAGAGAAACAGAGTTAACGTTTCAGGTCGATGACCCTTCGTCGGAACTGGTTCTCAAACTGCCCGGGTGGGATTTGAACTCGCGTTCTCCGGATTATTAGTCCAGGCCTCTGGATGACTAGTCCAGTTCTGACCTGAACAGTTAACTCTGTTTCTCTCTCTCCACAGCTGCTGCCTGACCTGCTGAGTGTTTCCAGCATTTTCTGTTTTTATTTCAGATTTCCAGCATCCGCAGTATTTTGCTTGTTTTGGTGACGAATCCGAGTGCTGATACAGTCTCGGCACCCACGAGGGGATGTTAATCCCAGCTGCTGTGCGGAAACTGGGCAGGTGAACAGTTAGAATCCCCCGGCACTGGTTAGATACAGAGTAAAAGTTCCTCTGTACTGTCCCATCAAACACTCCCAGGGCAGGTACAGCACGGGTTAGATACAGAGTAAAGCTCCTTCTACACTGTCCTATCAAACACTCCCAGGGCAGGTACAGCACGGGTTAGATACAGAGTAAAGCTCCCTCTACACTGTCCCATCAAACACTCCCAGGGCAGGTACAGCACGGGTTAGATACAGAGTAAAGCTCCTTCTACACTGTCCTATCAAACACTCCCAGGGCAGGTACAGCACGGGTTAGATACAGAGTAAAGCTCCCTCTACACTGTCCCATCAAACACTCCCAGGGCAGGTACAGCACGGGTTAGATACAGAGTAAAGCTCCCTCTACACTGTCCCATCAAACACTCCCAGGGCAGATACAGCACGGGTTAGATACAGAGTAAAGCTCCCTCTACACTGTCCCATCAAACACTCCCAGGGCAGGTACAGCACGGGTTAGATACAGAGTAAAGCTCCCTCTACACTGTCCCATCAAACACTCCCAGGGCAGATAGAGCACGGGTTAGATACAGAGTAAAGCTCCCTCTACACTGTCCCATCAAACACTCCCAGGGCAGATACAGCACGGGTTAGATACAGAGTAAAGCTCCCCCTACACTGTCCCATCAAACACTCCCAGGGCAGGTACAGCACGGGTTAGATACAGAGTAAAGCTCCCTCTACACTGTCCCATCAAACACTCCCAGGGCAGATACAGCACGGGTTAGATACAGAGTAAAGCTCCCTCTACACTGTCCCCATCAAACACTCCCAGGGCAGGTACAGCACGGGTTAGATACAGAGTAAAGCTCCTTCTACACTGTCCTATCAAACACTCCCAGGGCAGGTACAGCACGGGTTAGATACAGAGTAAAGCTCCCCCTACACTGTCCCATCAAACACTCCCAGGGCAGGTACAGCACGGGTTAGATACAGAGTAAAGCTCCCTCTACACTGTCCCATCAAACACTCCCAGGGCAGATACAGCACGGGTTAGATACAGAGTAAAGCTCCCGCTACACTGTCCCATCAAACACTCCCAGGGCAGGTACAGCACGGGTTAGATACAGAGTAAAGCTCCCTCTACACTGTCCCATCAAACACTCCCAGGGCAGATACAGCACGGGTTAGATACAGAGTAAAGCTCCCTCTACACTGTCCCATCAAACACTCCCAGGGCAGATACAGCACGGGTTAGATACAGAGTAAAGCTCCCCCTACACTGTCCCATCAAACACTCCCAGGGCAGGTACAGCACGGGTTAGATACAGAGTAAAGCTCCCTCTACACTGTCCCTTCAAACACTCCCAGGGCAGGTACAGCACGGGTTAGATACAGAGTAAAGCTCCCTCTACACTTTCCCATCAAACACTCCCAGGGCAGATACAGCACGGGTTAGATACAGAGTAAAGCTCCCCCTACACTGTCCCATCAAACACTCCCAGGGCAGGTACAGCACGGGTTAGATACAGAGTAAAGCTCCCTCTACACTGTCCCTTCAAACACTCCCAGGGCAGGTACAGCACGGGTTAGATACAGAGTAAAGCTCCCTCTACACTTTCCCATCAAACACTCCCAGGGCAGGTACAGCACGGGTTGAATACAGAGTAAAGCTCCCTCTACACTGTCCCATCAAACACTCCCAGGGCAGGTACAGCACGGGTGAGATACAGAGTAAAGCTCCCTCTACACTGTCCCATCAAACACTCCCAGGGCAGGTACAGCATGGGTTAGATACAGAGTAAAGCTCCCTCTACACTGTCCCATCAAACACTCCCAGGGCAGGTACAGCACGGGTTAGATACAGAGTAAAGCTCCCTCTACACTGTCCCCATCAAACACTCCCAGGGCAGGTACAGCACGGGTTAGATACAGAGTAAAGTTCCTTCTACACTGTCCTATCAAACACTCCCAGGGCAGGTACAGCACGGGTTAGATACAGAGTAAAGCTCCCTCTACACTGTCCCACCAAACACTCCCAGGGCAGGTATAGCATGGGTTAGATACAGAGTAAAGTTCCTTCTACACTGTCCTATCAAACACTCCCAGGGCAGGTACAGCACGGGTTAGATACAGAGTAAAGCTCCCTCTACACTGTCCCACCAAACACTCCCAGGGCAGGTACAGCATGGGTTAGATACAGAGTAAAGCACCCTCTACACTGTCCCATCAAACACTCCCAGGGCAGGTACAGCACGGGCTAGATACAGAGTAAAGCTCCCTCTACACTGTCCCATCAAACACTCCCAGGGCAGGTACAGCACGGGTTAGATACAGAGTAAAGCTCCCTCTACACTGTCCCCATCAAACACTCCCAGGGCAGGTACAGCACGGGTTAGATACAGAGTAAAGTTCCTTCTACACTGTCCTATCAAACACTCCCAGGGCAGGTACAGCACGGGTTAGATACAGAGTAAAGCTCCCTCTACACTGTCCCACCAAACACTCCCAGGGCAGGTACAGCATGGGTTAGATACAGAGTAAAGCACCCTCTACACTGTCCCATCAAACACTCCCAGGGCAGGTACAGCACGGGCTAGATACAGAGTAAAGCTCCCTCTACACTGTCCCATCAAACACTCCCAGGGCAGGTACAGCACGGGTTAGATACAGAGTAAAGCTCCCTCTACACTGTCCCATCAAACACTCGCAGGGCAGGTACAGCACAGGTTAGATACAGAGTAAAGCTCCCTCTACACTGTCCCATCAAACACTCTCTGGCAGGTACAGCACGGGTTAGATACAGAGTAAGCTCCCTCTACACTGTCCCATCAAACACTCCCAGTGCAGGTACAGCACGGGTTAGATACAGAGTAAAGCTCCCTCTACACTGTCCCCATCAAACACTCCCAGGGCAGTACAGCACAGGTTAGATACAGAGTAAAGCTCCCTCTACACTGTCCCATCAAACACTCCCAGGGCAGGTACAGCACGGGTTAGATACAGAGTAAATCTCCCTCTACAATGTCCCATCAAACACTCCCAGGGCAGGTACAGCACGGGTTAGATACAGAGTAAAGCTCCCTCTACACTGTCCCATCAAAACACTCCCAGGGCAGGTACAGCACGGGTTAGATACAGAGTAAAGCTCCCTCTGTCTCAACCTCAGAAGATCTACCTTACTGCATCAGTGAGAGATGTCGTCCTACAGCTTCTCTTATGGTGTCGGTCGTGGTTCAGTCTCTTGACTCAGAAGGTTGTGTATTGAAGTCCTGTTCCAGAGACTTGAGCTCAATATATAGGCCAGTACTGAGCGAGTGCTGAACTCTTGGAGGTGCCGTCTTTGAGGTGAGACGTTAAACCGAGGCCCCGTCTGCTCTCTCAGGTGGACGTAAATGATCCTATGGCCACTATTTAGAGAAGGACAGGGGAGTTCTCCCCAGTGTCCTGGCCAATATTTATTCCTCAACCAGAACCTAAAACAGGTCATTATCACATTGCTGTTTGTGGGATCTTGTTGTGTGCAAATTGGCTGCCGTGTTTCCTACATTACAACAGTGACTGCACTTCAAAATGTACGTCATTGGCTGTAAAGCCCTTTGGGATGTCCTGAGGTCACGCAAGGCACTATAGAAATGCATGTTCCGTCTTTCTGTCTTTCTTTCTGTCTTTATTAGGATAAGTTTGTGTGCAGGAGACCCACATTCACCAGGGAAGGGAGTGAGACCGGCTAAACTCATTTCAGGTGGGAACCCAGCATAGATATTATTTGATCTCAGTCGACATTTGAAAGATTTTTTTGTGTTTGTTTTAATCTCAGGTTCAGCGAACATCAATGACCGAAGCATGCTGGGAAAGCGCGACAGTGAGGCGGCGATCATTGTGGAGGACACACAGTTTGTCCCATCGGTGATGGACGGAGTCGAATACCAGGCCGGGAAATTCGCTCTGCAGCTCAGACTGCACTGCTTCAAGTGAGTCCCCACATGGTGCAAGAGACAGGCGCAGAAACATACCTTGGGCATGTGTCATTATAAACTTAGTATTCGATAAACCTCTAGATTACTAATCCAGTAATATAACCACTCCACTCCCGTACCCCTCTAGATTACTAGTCCAGTAATATAACCACTCCACTCCCGTACCCCTCTAGATTACTAGTCCAGTAATATAACCACTCCACTCCCGTACCCCTCTAGATTACTAGTCCAGTAATATAACCACTCCACTCCCGGACCCCTCTAGATTACTAGTCCAGTAATATAACCACTCCACTCCCGTACCCCTCGAGATTACTAGTCCAGTAATATAACCACTGCACTCCCGTACCCCTCTAGATTACTAGTCCAGTAATATAACCACTCCATTCCCGTACCCCTCTGGATTATTAGTCCAGTAATATAACCACTCCACTCCCGTACCCCTCTAGATTACTAGTCCAGTAATATAACCACTCCACTCCCGTACCCCTCTAGATTACTAGTCCAGTAATATAACCACTCCACTCCCGTACCCCTCTAGATTACTAGTCCAGTAATATAACCACTCCACTCCCGTACCCCTCTAGATTACTAGTCCAGTAATATAACCACTACACTCCCGTACCCCTCTGGATTACTAGTCCAGTAATATAACCACTCCATTCCCGTACCCCTCTAGATTACTAGTCCAGTAATATAACCACTCCACTCCCGTACCCCTCTGGATTACTAGTCCAGTAATATAACCACTCCACTCCCGTACCCCTCTAGATTACTAGTCCAGTAATATAACCACTCCATTCCCGTACCCCTCTAGATTACTAGTCCAGTAATATAACCACTCCACTCCCGTACCCCTCGAGATTACTAGTCCAGTAATATAACCACTGCACTCCCGTACCCCTCTAGATTACTAGTCCAGTAATATAACCACTCCACTCCCGTACCCCTCTAGATTACTAGTCCAGTAATATAACCACTCCATTCCCGTACCCCTCTAGATTACTAGTCCAGTAATATAACCACTCCACTCCCGTACCCCTCTGGATTACTAGTCCAGTAATATAACCACTCCACTCCCGTACCCCTCTAGATTACTAGTCCAGTAATATAACCACTCCACTCCCGTACCCCTCTAGATTACTAGTCCAGTAATATAACCACTCCACTCCCGTACCCCTCTAGATTACTAGTCCAGTAATATAACCACTCCACTCCCGTACCCCTCTAGATTACTAGTCCAGTAATATAACCACTCCACTCCCGTACCCCTCTAGATTACTAGTCCAGTAATATAACCACTCCACTCCCGTACCCCTCTAGATTACTAGTCCAGTAATATAACCACTACACTCCCGTACCCCTCTGGATTACTAGTCCAGTAATATAACCACTACACTCCCGTACCCCTCTAGATTACTAGTCCAGTAATATAACCACTCCACTCCCGTACCCCTCTAGATTACTAGTCCAGTAATATAACCACTCCACTCCCGTACCCCTCTAGATTACTAGTCCAGTAATATAACCACTCCACTCCCGTACCCCTCTAGATTACTAGTCCAGTAATATAACCACTCCATTCCCGTACCCCTCTAGATTACTAGTCCAGTAATATAACCACTCCACTCCCGTACCCCTCTAGATTACTAGTCCAGTAATATAACCACTCCATTCCCGTACCCCTCTAGATTACTAGTCCAGTAATATAACCACTCCATTCCCGTACCCCTCTAGATTACTAGTCCAGTAATATAACCACTCCATTCCCGTACCCCTCTAGATTACTAGTCCAGTAATATAACCACTACACTCCCGTACCCCTCTAGATTACTAGTCCAGTAATATAACCACTCCACTCCCGTACCCCTCTAGATTACTAGTCCAGTAATATAACCACTCCACTCCCGTACCCCTCTGGATTACTAGTCCAGTAATATAACCACTCCACTCCCGTACCCCTCTAGATTACTAGTCCAGTAATATAACCACTCCACTCCCGTACCCCTCTAGATTACTAGTCCAGTAATATAACCACTGCACTCCCGTACCCCTCTAGATTACTAGTCCAGTAATATAACCCCTCCACTCCCGTACCCCTCTGGATTACTAGTCCAGTAATATAACCACTCCACTCCCGTACCCCTCTAGATTACTAGTCCAGTAACATAACCACTCCACTCCCGTACCCCTCTAGATTACTAGTCCAGTAATATAACCACTCCACTCCCGTACCCCTCTGGATTACTAGTCCAGTAATATAACCACTACACTCCCGTACCCCTCTAGATTACTAGTCCAGTAATATAACCACTCCACTCCCGTACCCCTCTAGATTACTAGTCCAGTAATATAACCACTCCACTCCCGTACCCCTCTAGATTACTAGTCCAGTAATATAACCACTCCACTCCTGTACCCCTCTAGATTACTAGTCCAGTAATATAACCACTCCACTCCCGTACCTCTCTTGATTACTAGTCCAGTAATATAACCCCTCCACTCCCGTACCCCTCTAGATTACTAGTCCAGTAATATAACCACTACACTCCCGTACCCCTCTAGATTACTAGTCCAGTAATATAACCACTACACTCCCGTACCCCTCTAGATTACTAGTCCAGTAATATAACCACTCCACTCCCGTACCCCTCTAGATTACTAGTCCAGTAATATAACCACTCCACTCCCGTACCCCTCTGGATTACTAGTCCAGTAATATAACCACTCCACTCCCGTACCCCTCTAGATTACTAGTCCAGTAATATAACCACTGCACTCCCGTACCCCTCTAGATTACTAGTCCAGTAATATAACCCCTCCACTCCCGTACCCCTCTGGATTACTAGTCCAGTAATATAACCACTCCACTCCCGTACCCCTCTAGATTACTAGTCCAGTAATATAACCACTCCACTCCCGTACCCCTCTGGATTACTAGTCCAGTAATATAACCACTCCACTCCCGTACCCCTCTAGATTACTAGTCCAGTAATATAACCACTCCACTCCTGTACCCCTCTAGATTACTAGTCCAGTAATATAACCACTCCACTCCCGTACCCCTCTGGATTACTAGTCCAGTAATATAACCACTACACTCCCGTACCCCTCTAGATTACTAGTCCAGTAATATAACCACTCCACTCCCGTACCCCTCTAGATTACTAGTCCAGTAATATAACCACTCCACTCCCGTACCCCTCTAGATTACTAGTCCAGTAATATAACCACTCCACTCCCGTACCCCTCTAGATTACTAGTCCAGTAATATAACCACTCCACTCCCGTACCCCTCTAGATTACTAGTCCAGTAATATAACCACTGCACTCCCGTACCCCTCTGGATTACTAGTCCAGTAATATAACCACTCCACTCCCGTACCCCTCTAGATTACTAGTCCAGTAATATAACCACTCCACTCCCGTACCCCTCTAGATTACTAGTCCAGTAATATAACCACTCCACTCCCGTACCCCTCTAGATTACTAGTCCAGTAATATAACCACTACACTCCCGTACCCCTCTAGATTACTAGTCCAGTAATATAACCACTCCACTCCCGTACCCCTCTAGATTACTAGTCCAGTAATATAACCACTCCAGTCCCGTACCCCTCTAGATTACTAGTCCAGTAATATAACCACTCCACTCCCGTACCCCTCTAGATTACTAGTCCAGTAATATAACCACTCCACTCCCGTACCCCTCTAGATTACTAGTCCAGTAATATAACCACTCCACTCCCGTACCCCTCTAGATTACTAGTCCAGTAATATAACCACTCCACTCCCGTACCCCTCTAGATTACTAGTCCAGTAATATAACCACTACACTCCCGTACCCCTCTAGATTACTAGTCCAGTAATATAACCCCTCCACTCCCGTACCCCTCTAGATTACTAGTCCAGTAATATAACCACTACACTCCCGTACCCCTCTAGATTACTAGTCCAGTAATATAACCACTACACTCCCGTACCCCTCTAGATTACTAGTCCAGTAATATAACCACTCCACTCCCGTACCCCTCTAGATTACTAGTCCAGTAATATAACCACTCCACTCCCGTACCCCTCTAGATTACTAGTCCAGTAATATAACCACTCCACTCCCGTACCCCTCTAGATTACTAGTCCAGTAATATAACCACTACACTCCCGTACCCCTCTAGATTACTAGTCCAGTAATATAACCCCTCCACTCCCGTACCCCTCTAGATTACTAGTCCAGTAATATAACCACTACACTCCCGTACCCCTCTAGATTACTAGTCCAGTAATATAACCACTACACTCCCGTACCCCTCTAGATTACTAGTCCAGTAATATAACCACTCCACTCCCGTACCCCTCTAGATTACTAGTCCAGTAATATAACCACTCCACTCCCGTACCCCTCTAGATTACTAGTCCAGTAATATAACCACTGCACTCCCGTACCCCTCTAGATTACTAGTCCAGTAATATAACCACTCCACTCCCATACCCCTCTAGATTACTAGTCCAGTAATATAACCACTGCACTCCCGTACCCCTCTAGATTACTAGTCCAGTAATATAACCACTCCACTCCCGTACCCCTCTAGATTACTAGTCCAGTAATATAACCACTGCACTCCCGTACCTCTCTAGATTACTAGTCCAGTAATATAACCACTCCACTCCCATACCCCTCTAGATTACTAGTCCAGTAATATAACCACTCCACTCCCGTACCCCTCTAGATTACTAGTCCAGTAATATAACCACTACACTCCCGTACCCCTCTAGATTACTAGTCCAGTAATATAACCACTACACTCCCGTACCCCTCTAGATTACTAGTCCAGTAATATAACCACTACACTCCCGTACCCCTCTAGATTACTAGTCCAGTAATATAACCACTACACTCCCGTACCCCTCTAGATTACTAGTCCAGTAATATAACCACTACACTCCCGTACCCCTCTAGATTACTAGTCCAGTAATATAACCACTACACTCCCGTACCCCTCTAGATTACTAGTCCAGTAATATAACCACTGCACTCCTGTACCCCTCTAGATTACTAGTCCAGTAATATAACCACTCCACTCCCGTACCCCTCTAGATTACTAGTCCAGTAATATAACCACTCCATTCCCGTACCCCTCTAGATTACTAGTCCAGTAATATAACCACTCCACTCCCGTACCCCTCTAGATTACTAGTCCAGTAATATAACCACTCCACTCCCGTACCCCTCTAGATTACTAGTCCAGTAATATAACCACTCCACTCCCGTACCCCTCTAGATTACTAGTCCAGTAATATAACCACTCCACTCCCGTACCCCTCTAGATTACTAGTCCAGTAATATAACCACTCCACTCCCGTACCCCTCTAGATTACTAGTCCAGTAATATAACCACTCCACTCCCGTACCCCTCTAGATTACTAGTCCAGTAATATAACCACTCCACTCCCGTACCCCTCTAGATTACTAGTCCAGTAATATAACCACTCCACTCCCGTACCCCTCTAGATTACTAGTCCAGTAATATAACCACTCCACTCCCGTACCCCTCTAGATTACTAGTCCAGTAATATAACCACTCCACTCCCGTACCCCTCTAGATTACTAGTCCAGTAATATAACCCCTCCACTCCCGTACCCCTCTAGATTACTAGTCCAGTAATATAACCCCTCCACTCCCGTACCCCTCTAGATTACTAGTCCAGTAATATAACCACTCCACTCCCGTACCCCTCTAGATTACTAGTCCAGTAATATAACCACTGCACTCCCGTACCCCTCTAGATTACTAGTCCAGTAATATAACCACTCCATTCCCGTACCCCTCTAGATTACTAGTCCAGTAATATAACCACTACACTCCCGTACCCCTCTAGATTACTAGTCCAGTAATATAACCACTCCAGTCCCGTACCCCTCTAGATTACTAGTCCAGTAATATAACCACTCCACTCCCGTACCCCTCTAGATTACTAGTCCAGTAATATAACCACTACACTCCCGTACCCCTCTAGATTACTAGTCCAGTAATATAACCACTCCACTCCCGTACCCCTCTAGATTACTAGTCCAGTAATATAACCACTACACTCCCGTACCCCTCTAGATTACTAGTCCAGTAATATAACCACTCCACTCCCGTACCCCTCTAGATTACTAGTCCAGTAATATAACCACTACACTCCCGTACCCCTCTAGATTACTAGTCCAGTAATATAACCACTACACTCCCGTACCCCTCTAGATTACTAGTCCAGTAATATAACCACTCCACTCCTGTACCCCTCTAGATTACTAGTCCAGTAATATAACCACTCCACTCCCGTACCCCTCTAGATTACTAGTCCAGTAATATAACCACTCCATTCCCGTACCCCTCTAGATTACTAGTCCAGTAATATAACCACTCCACTCCCGTACCCCTCTAGATTACTAGTCCAGTAATATAACCACTCCACTCCCGTACCCCTCTAGATTACTAGTCCAGTAATATAACCCCTCCACTCCCGTACCCCTCTGGATTACTAGTCCAGTAATATAACCACTCCACTCCCGTACCCCTCTAGATTACTAGTCCAGTAATATAACCACTCCACTCCCGTACCCCTCTTGATTACTAGTCCAGTAATATAACCACTGCACTCCCGTACCCCTCTAGATTACTAGTCCAGTAATATAACCACTACACTCCCGTACCCCTCTAGATTACTAGTCCAGTAATATAACCACTCCACTCCCGTACCCCTCTAGATTACTAGTCCAGTAATATAACCACTGCACTCCCGTACCCCTCTGGATTACTAGTCCAGTAATATAACCACTGCACTCCCGTACCCCTCTAGATTACTAGTCCAGTAAAATAACCACTCCACTCCCGTACCCCTCTAGATTACTAGTCCAGTAATATAACCACTCCACTCCCGTACCCCTCTAGATTACTAGTCCAGTAATATAACCACTCCACTCCCGTACCTCTCTTGATTACTAGTCCAGTAATATAACCACTACACTCCCGTACCCCTCTAGATTACTAGTCCAGTAATATAACCCCTCCACTCCCGTACCCCTCTAGATTACTAGTCCAGTAATATAACCCCTCCACTCCCGTACCCCTCTAGATTACTAGTCCAGTAATATAACCACTCCACTCCCGTACCCCTCTAGATTACTAGTCCAGTAATATAACCACTCCACTCCCGTACCCCTCTAGATTACTAGTCCAGTAATATAACCACTCCACTCCCGTACCCCTCTAGATTACTAGTCCAGTAATATAACCACTCCACTCCCGTACCCCTCTAGATTACTAGTCCAGTAATATAACCACTCCACTCCCGTACCCCTCTAGATTACTAGTCCAGTAATATAACCACTACACTCCCGTACCCCTCTAGATTACTAGTCCAGTAATATAACCACTCCACTCCCGTACCCCTCTAGATTACTAGTCCAGTAATATAACCACTCCACTCCCGTACCCCTCTAGATTACTAGTCCAGTAATATAACCACTGCACTCCCGTACCCCTCTAGATTACTAGTCCAGTAATATAACCACTCCACTCCCGTACCCCTCTAGATTACTAGTCCAGTAATATAACCACTCCACTCCCGTACCCCTCTAGATTACTAGTCCAGTAATATAACCACTACACTCCCGTACCCCTCTAGATTACTAGTCCAGTAATATAACCACTCCACTCCCGTACCCCTCTAGATTACTAGTCCAGTAATATAACCACTCCACTCCCGTACCCCTCTAGATTACTAGTCCAGTAATATAACCACTACACTCCCGTACCCCTCTAGATTACTAGTCCAGTAATATAACCACTCCACTCCCGTACCCCTCTAGATTACTAGTCCAGTAATATAACCACTCCACTCCCGTACCCCTCTAGATTACTAGTCCAGTAATATAACCACTCCACTCCCGTACCCCTCTGGATTACTAGTCCAGTAATATAACCACTCCACTCCCGTACCCCTCTAGATTACTAGTCCAGTAATATAACCACTCCACTCCCGTACCCCTCTAGATTACTAGTCCATTAATATAACCACTCCAGTCCCGTACCCCTCTAGATTACTAGTCCATTAATATAACCACTCCACTCCCGTACCCCTCTAGATTACTAGTCCAGTAATATAACCACTCCACTCCCGTACCCCTCTAGATTACTAGTCCAGTAATATAACCACTCCACTCCCGTACCCCTCTAGATTACTAGTCCAGTAATATAACCACTCCACTCCCGTACCCCTCTGGATTACTAGTCCAGTAATATAACCACTCCACTCCCGTACCCCTCTAGATTACTAGTCCAGTAATATAACCACTCCACTCCCGTACCCCTCTAGATTACTAGTCCAGTAATATAACCACTCCACTCCCGTACCCCTCTAGATTACTAGTCCAGTAATATAACCACTCCACTCCCGTACCCCTCTAGATTACTAGTCCAGTAATATAACCACTCCACTCCCGTACCCCTCTAGATTACTAGTCCAGTAATATAACCACTCCAGTCCCGTACCCCTCTAGATTACTAGTCCAGTAATATAACCACTCCACTCCCGTACCCCTCTAGATTACTAGTCCAGTAATATAACCACTCCACTCCCGTACCCCTCTAGATTACTAGTCCAGTAATATAACCACTCCACTCCCGTACCCCTCTGGATTACTAGTCCAGTAATATAACCACTCCACTCCCGTACCCCTCTAGATTACTAGTCCAGTAATATAACCACTCCACTCCCGTACCCCTCTAGATTACTAGTCCAGTAATATAACCACTCCACTCCTGTACCCCTCTAGATTACTAGTCCAGTAATATAACCACTCCACTCCCGTACCCCTCTAGATTACTAGTCCAGTAATATAACCACTGCACTCCCGTACCCCTCTAGATTACTAGTCCAGTAATATAACCCCTCCACTCCCGTACCCCTCTAGATTACTAGTCCAGTAATATAACCCCTCCACTCCCGTACCCCTCTGGATTACTAGTCCAGTAATATAACCACTCCACTCCCGTACCCCTCTGGATTACTAGTCCAGTAATATAACCACTCCACTCCCGTACCCCTCTAGATTACTAGTCCAGTAATATAACCACTCCACTCCCGTACCCCTCTAGATTACTAGTCCAGTAATATAACCACTCCACTCCTGTACCCCTCTAGATTACTAGTCCAGTAATATAACCACTCCACTCCCGTACCCCTCTAGATTACTAGTCCAGTAATATAACCACTCCACTCCCGTACCCCTCTAGATTACTAGTCCAGTAATATAACCACTACACTCCCGTACGCCTCTAGATTACTAGTCCAGTAATATAACCACTCCACTCCCGTACCCCTCTGGCTTACTAGTCCAGTAATATAACCACTCCACTCCCGTACCCCTCTAGATTACTAGTCCAGTAATATAACCACTCCACTCCCGTACCCCTCTAGATTACTAGTCCAGTAATATAACCACTCCACTCCCGTACCCCTCTAGATTACTAGTCCAGTAATATAACCACTACACTCCCGTACCCCTCTAGATTACTAGTCCAGTAATATAACCACTACACTCCCGTACCCCTCTAGATTACTAGTCCAGTAATATAACCACTCCACTCCCATACCCCTCTAGATTACTAGTCCAGTAATATAACCACTACACTCCCGTACCCCTCTAGATTACTAGTCCAGTAATATAACCACTACACTCCCGTACCCCTCTAGATTACTAGTCCAGTAATATAACCACTCCACTCCCGTACCCCTCTAGATTACTAGTCCAGTAATATAACCACTACACTCCCGTACCCCTCTAGATTACTAGTCCAGTAATATAACCACTCCACTCCCGTACCCCTCTAGATTACTAGTCCAGTAATATAACCACTACACTCCCGTACCCCTCTAGATTACTAGTCCAGTAACATAACCACTTTATCTCATTCGCCCCTTCATTAATGTGATTAAATCAGCTCCAAGTAGACACCCGGGGCCCCCACGAGAGTCAGGGCATTCCCCTCAGCTCCTAGCCGAACCCATTCCGCCCGCGAAGGCCGGGTGTGAAGGGCCACGTTTTCTGGAGGTTTCCACCAAAGCTTACAGCAGGAGGTTGGGCGAATCCCGTGGGATTTCCGAGCCTGAATTTCCCAAATGGTCGGGGTGTAAATCTTCCTTTTGCCCTGCAGGAGGATGAGCGCCACGCTTTGCGATTATTACACTGTTTAACAATGCTCTTTCATTCAGGCTCATTCTGGGGGCTTTAAACGATTCCAGTATCGAAGTCCAAGATCCCATCAACGAAAAGTTCTTCAAAGAAGTCTGGATTGCTACCAGCGCGCGCAACGCCACGATATATGAAAAGGTACGGGTGAAACCACCCTTTCTTTCACTCAGCTGGGTGTCTGATAGGTACGGGAACTTCATAGAATGATACAGCACAGAAGGAGGCCATTCGGCCCATCGTGCCTGTGCCGGCTCTTTGAGCGAGCTCTCCAATTAGTCCCACTCCCCCGCTCTTTCCCCACAGCCCTGCACATTTTTCCTTTTCAAGTATTTATCCAATTCTCTTTTGAAAGTTACTAATGAATCTGCTCCCACCGCCCTTTCAGGCAGCGCATTCCAGATCACAACAACTCGCTGCGTAAAAACAATTCTCCTCATCTCCCCCTCTGGTTCATTTGCCAATCACTTTAAGTCTGTGTCCTCTGGTTACCGACCCTCCTGCCAGTGGAAACAGTTTCTCCTTACTTATTCTATCAAAGATTCTGAACGCCTCGATTAAATCTCCCCTTAACCTTCTCTGCTCTAAGGAGAACAATCACAGCTTCTCCAGTCATAACTGAATTCTCACATCCCTGGTACCATTCTAGTAAATCTTCTCTGCAAACTCACCAAAGACCAGCACAGAAACAGGGCACTCGACCCAATCAATCCATGCCGGTGTTTCTGCTCCACGCGAGCTTCCTCCCACCCCTCTACATCTCACCCTATCAACATATCCTTCTATTCCTTTCTCCCTCATGTGTTTATCTAGCTCACGTTTAAATGCGTCTATACTATTCGCCTCAACCACTCCCTGTGGTAGCGAGTTCCACATTCCAACCACTCTCTGGGTAAAGACGTTTTTCCTGAATTCCCTGTTCGATATATTGGTGCAGTCGGCCATTCCGACGCAAATTGCGCCCGTTTTGAAAAGTGTGTTTTTTTTTTGCCCCCCAAGTTTCTGCTCAAACTCATTTGGACTTGAGTGTAGGAAGTATGATTAAGAAGTTTGCAGATGATGCAAAAATTGGCCGTGTGGTTGATAATGAAGAAGAAAGCTGCAGACTGCAGGAAGATATCAATAAATTGGTCAGGTGGGCAGAACAGTGGCAAATGGAATTCAATCCAGAGAAGTGTGAGGTGCTGCATTTGGGGAGGGCTAACAAGGCAAGGGGAATACACATTAAATGGTAGGACAGCGAGAAGTACAGAAGATCAGAGGGACCTTGGAGACCTAATTGAGGTGTATAGAATTATGAGGGGCCTGGATAGAGTGGATAGGAAGGACCTACTTCCCTTAGCAGAAGGGTCAATAACCAGGGGGCAGAGATTTAACGTAATTGGTCGGAGGTTGAGAGGGGAGTTGAGGAGAAATGTTTTCACCCAGAGGGTGGTGGGGGTCTGGAACTCACTGCCTGAAAGGGTGGTAGAGGCAGAAACTCTCATCACATTTAAAAAGTACTTGGATATGCTCTTGAAGTGCCGTAACCTACAGGGCTACGGACCAAGAGCTGGAAAGTGGGATTAGGCTGGAGAGCTCTTTGTCGGCCGGCACGGACACGATGGGCCGAACGGCCTCCTTCTGTGCCGTAAATTTCTATGATTCTATGATCACTGACATGAAAGACTTATGAAATAATACTGAGCGGCCTGCGGGTGGTGCTGTCCAGGGAGAGTATAAATACTCGGGCACGGGCCCAGCTTGCGCAGGACATTCTTAACAGGAACTAGTGAAGGACACAACTAGACCTCCATGTTGTAAAACAGTTGATTAAAGCTTTGTTTAACGCTTAGACCAAGTGCCTAGTCGTTTTCTTACGTCAATCACCGAACGCAAAACCTGCTGTGAACCAGCGCAATTGGACGGCGTTTCAAAGCGTAATGATTTCAAAAAAATTAAAGTTTACTTTAAAAAGTATTATGTGATATAGTTAAGAGTGGTAACCTGGTGCGGTTTGACTAATACAGCTGAAAATGGGTTTATCACAAAAAATAAGTGTTTTAATCACAGTGTGAATCCACCGCCTGTGAGTAACCGGGTTTTACAATACTAGTTATATTGGGGTGCAGCAGTCAGACTGTTCCTTAGTTTTCATTTTTTTAAATGTCATTCAGAACCTTTCAAAACGTTCCTATCCGTGTCCTTGCGCCCAAACGAACCGGATTAGTTTTTAGAGCCTCCTCGAAGGGCCGCCAACAGGCGCAATTAGCGGAAACGCGCCGCGGCGATTAATTCGACCTGGGGGGCGTGGCCAGTTTAGTGGGCGGGGCCGGCTTCTAGCGCGATGTTTTTTTACACCGGCAGAAGCTCGATTGGCGCTGATGGCGATTTGCGCTTAGAACGCCGCCATCTTTTGCGCCGGTTACGCTGATATCACCGGCAATCCGCCAAAAGAAACGGCACAATCGAGCGGATACTCCAAGCCCTTAATATTTACGGCCCCTAGTTCTGGTCTCCCCCACAAGTGGAAACATCTTCTCTACGTCTACCCTATCCAAACCCCTTCATCATCTTAAAGACCTCTATCGGGTCACCCCTCAGCCTTCTCTATTCTAGAGAAAAGAGCCCCAGCCTGTTCAATCTTTCCTGATGAACAAGTGTTTAAGTGTAACGGTGCTTTTCCTGCCATCATTGCTTGATGAAAGCTTCCATTTGCCATGGATCAGCCTTTGTCACCTTCAGACTCGACTATTCTGACACTTTCCTGGCCGGCCTCCCACCTTCCACCCTCCATAACTATCAACTCATCTAAAACTCCACCGCCCCGTGTCCTAACTCGCACCCAGTCCCGTTCACCCATCACCCCCTGTGCTCACTGCCCCGTGTCCTAACTCACACCCAGTCCCGTTCACCCATCACCCCCTGTGCTCACTGCCCCGTGTCCTAACTCGCACCAAGTCCCGTTCACCCATCACCCCCTGTGCTCACTGCCCCGTGTCCTAACTCACACCCAGTCCCGTTCACCCATCACCCCCTGTGCTCACTGCCCCGTGTCCTAACTCGCACCAAGTCCCGTTCACCCATCACCCCCTGTGCTCACTGCCCCGTGTCCTAACTCACACCCAGTCCCGTTCACCCATCACCCCCTGTGCTCGCTGACCTACACTGGCTCCCGGTCCGGCAACGCCTCCATTTAAAAATTCTCATCCTCGTTTTCATATCCCTCCGTGGCCCTCGTCCCCCTTCCCTATCTCTGGAACCTCCTCCAGCCCCGCAACCCCCCCCCCCCCCACCCTAGATCTCTGCGCTCCTCCAATTCTGGCCTCTTGTGCATCCCCCGATTTTAATCGCTCCACCATTGGCGGCCGTGCCTTCAGCTGCCTGGGCCACCAAGCTCTGGAATTCCCTCCCTAAACCTCTCCACCTCTCTACCTCTCTCTCCTTTAAGATGCTCCTTAAAACCTTCATAGAATCATAGAAGTTTACGGCACAGAAGGAGACCATTCGGCCCATTGTGTCTGTGCCGGTCAACAAAGAGCTCTCCAGCCTAATCCCACTCTCCAGCTCTTGGTCCGTAGCCCTGTAGGTTACGGCACTTCAAGCGCATATCCAAGTACTTTTTAAATGTGATGAGGGTTTCTGCCTCTACCACCCTTTCAGGCAGTGAGTTCCAGACCCCCGCCACCCTCTGGGTGAAGAACGTTCTCCTCAACGCCCCTCTAATCCTTCTACCAATTACTTTAAATCTGTGCCCCCTGGTTATTGACCTCTCCGCTAAGGGGAAATAGGTCCTTCCTATCCACTCTATCTAGGCCCCTCATAATTATATACACTTTAATTAAATCCCCCCTCAGCCTCCTCTGTTCCAAAGAAAACAATCCCAGCCTCTCCAATCTTTCCTGATAGCTAAAATTCTCCAGTCCTGGCAACATCCTCGTAAATCTCCTCTGTGCCCTCTCTAGTACAATCGCATCTTTCCTGTAATGTGGTGACCAGAACTGTACGCAGTACTCTAGCTGAGGCCTAACTAGTGTTTTATACAGTTCGAGCATAACCTCCCTGCTCTTATATTCTATGCCACTGCTAATAAAGGAAAGTCATAGAGTCATAATGGCACAGAAGGAGGCCATTCGGCCCGTCGTGCCCGCGCCAGCCATCAAGCCCTATCTATTCTAATCCCATTTTCCAGCATTTGGTCCATAGCCTTGTATGCTATGGCGTTTCAAGTGCTCATCTAAATGCTTCTTGAATGTTGTGAGGGTTCCTGCCTCTACCACCCTTTCAGGCAGTGAGTTCCAGATTCCAACCACCCTCTGGGTGAAAAAGTTATTCCTCAAATCCCCTCTAAACCTCCTGCCCCTTACCTTGAAACTATGCCCCCTGGTTATTGACCCCTCTACTAAGGGAAAAGTTCCTTTCTATCGACCCTATCTATGCCCCTCATAATTTTGTACACCTCAATCAGGTCCCCCCTCAGCCTTCTCTGCTCTAAGGAACACAACCCCAGCTTGTCCAGTCTCTCTTCATAGCTGAAGCGCTCCAACCCAGGTAACATCCTGGTGAATCTCCTCTGCACCCTCTCCAATGCAATCACATCCTTCCTATAGTGTGGCGACCAGAACTGCACACAGTATTCCAGCTGTGGCCTTACCAGCGTTTTGTACAGCTCCATCATAACCTCCCTGCTCTTATATTCTATGCCTCAGCTAATGAAGGCAAGTATCCCATATGCCTTTTTAACCACCTTATCTACCTGTCCTGCTGCCTTCAGGCATCTATGTACATGCACACCAAGGTCCCTCTGATCCTCTGTCCTTCCTAGGGTCCTACCATTCATTGTGTATTCCCTTGCCTTGTTAGTCCTCCCAAAATGCATCACCTCACACTTTTCAGGGTTAAATTCCATTTGCCACTGTTCTGCCCATCTGACCATCCCATCTATATCGTCCTGTAGCCTGAGGCTTCCCTCCTCGCTATTTACCACTCCACCAATTTTCGTGTCATCTGCGAACTTACTGATCATACCTCCTACATTCATATCTAAATCATTAATGTACACTACAAACAGCAAAGGACCCAGCACCGATCCCTGCGGTACATCACTGGACACAGGCTTCCAGTCACAAAAACAACCTTCGACCATCACCCTCTGCCTCCTGCCACTAAGCCAATTTTGGATCCAATGTGCCAAATTGCCCTGGATCCCATGGGCTCTTACCTTCTTGACCAGTCACCCATATGGAACTTTGTCAAAAGCCTACATCAACTGCACTACCCTCATCCACACACCTAGTCACCCCCTTGAAAAATTAAATCAAATTGGTTAGACATGATCTCCCCCTGACAAAGCCATGCTGACTATCCTCTGATTCACTGCGTAAAAAGTTTTTCCTCACGGCCCCCCTGTATCTCTTGCCCAAAACCTTAAATCTGTGTCCCCTAGTCCTTGCACCATCAACTAGTGGGAACAGCCTTTCCCCGTCTAGCCTATCCAAACCCGTCATCATCTTGTACACCTCTATCAAGTCACCCCTCAACCTCCTTTGCTCTAATGAAAACAAATCCAGCTTCTCCAACCTGTCCTTGTAGCTAAGATCCCCCATCCCCTGAACCATTCTGGTAAATCTCCTCTGCACCCTCTCGAGGGCCTTTACATCCTTCCTAAAGTGCGGTGACCAGAACTGGACGCAATACTCCAGTTGTGGCCTAACCAGCGCTTTATAAAGGTTCAGCATAACTTCACTACTTTTGTACTCAATACCTCTATTTATGAAACCCAAGATCCCATATGCTTTGCTAACCACTCTCTCAATATGTCCCGCCACCTTCAGGGACCTATGCACATTAACTCCCAGGTCCCTCTGTCCCTGCACACTCTTTAAAACTGTGCCATTAAGTGTATATAGCCTCTCCCTGTCCCTTCTGCCAAAATGCATCACCTCACACTTCTCTGTATTAAATTCCATCTGCCACTTGTCTGCCCATTCTGCTAGCCTTTCTATGTCCTGTTGCAGTCGATTGGTATCGTCATCACTGTTTGCCACACCCCCAAGTTTGGTGTCATCAGCAAATTTAGAAATTCTCCTCTACTATATATCAAAAAAAGCAGTGGCCCCAGCACTGACCCTTGGTATCCCGTATGCCTTCTTAACCACCTTCTACCTGTCCTGCTACCTTCAGGGACCTGTGGACATGCACTCCAAGGTCCCTCTGTTCCTCTACACTTCTCAGTGTCCTACCATTTATTGTGTATTCCCTTGCCTTGTTAGCCCTCCCCAAATGTATTACCTCACACTTTCTAATCCTGTCACCTGTCCTAATATATCTTTATGTGGTCAAAGCAGCCTGTTTGATTGGCACCCCATCCACCACCTTAAACATTCACTCCCTCCACCACCGGCGCACCGTGGCTGCAGTGTGTACCATCTACAAGATGCACTGCAGCAACTCGCCAAGGTTTCTTCGGCAGCACCTCCCAAACCCGCGACCTCTTCCACCTAGAAGGACAAGGGCAGCAGGCGGATGGGAACACCACCACCTCCAAGTTCCCCTCCAAGTCACGCACCATCCTGACTTAGAAATATATCGCCGATCCTTCATCGTCGCTGGGTCAAAATCCTGGAACTCCCTCCCTAACAGCACTGTGGGAGCACCTTCACCACACGGACTGCAGCGGTTCAAGAAGGCGGCTTACCACCACCTTCTCAAGGGGCAATTATGGATGGGCAATAAATGCCGGCCTTGCCAGCGACGCCCACATCCCGTGAATGAATAAAAAACATTTTTTAAATGTGGCTCGGTGTCAAATTTCTGTCTGATTACCGCACCTGTGAGGTGCTTTGGGAGGTTTTACTAGGTTAAAGGCGCTGTAAAAATGTAAGTTGTTGTTGTTTGAGATGAGGAGAAAACTAGGGAAGGTGGATAATTCGTTTTGTTTGTTTAAGAAACCTAAAGAACGTTTTGTTCTCTTGAGTCAGGTCTTCAGGTGTCTTCCCTCGGATCATGTGAGGAACAACGGTGAGCTGGCGGACTTCAACGCCAAGTTGGGCCTGGACACCGAAGACCCAGCCAAAGCTGTGGAAGAACTGAAGAAGATCCGCGGTTTCCTGGTGCAGTTCCCGTTCTGCTTCTTGTCCGAGGAGAACCTCCTCCCAGCCTTGAGCACGAAAGAGCGGATGGTACCGATGGAGGTGTGGACATGAGGGAAATGAGAGAGAGAGAGAGAGACGCCAATCCACAAAGAGAAGAGGCCCAACTAACTGGTCGTGTTCCTACTCTGCCCAACGCTGGTCAAGCTATTGGAGACCAGACATTGTATAGGAGAAGTGCGGAGTTAGATCTGGTGGGGTCCTCGCTGAACTAACGTATGAAGAACTCGGGATTATTCAACCTTGGCTGTATTGGTAAAAGGTTAATGGCATCCTTCAACTCAGTGTTCAACCCAGAGAGACTGAAGACATTTTTAGGTAAAATGTCTGACGTTTTTTTGATTCTTGCCGCTTCCAAGCCGGACACTGACAGTAGGAGAATTCAGCCTCTCGAAGCTCAGATCTTTACAAAGATGTTTCTTTACTTTCTCTTGGTGTGAATTGTGTTTCCATTGAGATGTGTGTGTGTCGGTGCTGGGGAATGGAACGTGTTGTTATCTCAGGCTCTCTCTGTCAATGTCAAGCCCTCCTAGTTCAGCTGATGGATGGATCAGGGGCAACATAGAACTCCCTCGTATCTGCCTCAGAGTTGTTCCTCAGCCCACACGCCCTGGCCCCAACACCGCCAAACCTCCTCTTCCCTACCCACCCCCCCGGGCCACATTCCCTAATTTCCACCAAAGGCCATATGGGAACTCGGGAGCCTCTCCCCGTCACCGGTCCCATCGTGACCGGTCCCATCATGCTGCGTACAACCGGGAACCCCTCCTTTCTCCATGAGAATCCCACTCCCTTTCGGGGGAGCTGGTTCCCCCCCTCTTTCCCAAACTGACCAACCCCCGACCTGCTGAAGGCTGCCCAATTATCCCCAGTTATCCAAATTAGGGGCAGTTTTTGGTACATAGTATTTACAGTACAGAAACAGGCCATTCGGCCCAACTGGTCCGTGCCGGTGTTTCGGCTCCACACGAGCCTCCTCACGCCCCTCTTCATCTCACCCCATCAGCATATCCTTCTATTCCTTTCTCCCTCATGTGTTTATCCAGCTTCCCATTAAATGTATCTATACTATTCACTTCAACCACTCCCTGTGGTAGCGAGTTCCACATTCTCACCACTCTCTGGGTAAAGAAGTTTCTCCTGAATTCCCCATTGGATTTATTAGTGACGGTCTTATATTTATGGCCCCTAGTTCTGGTCTCCCCCACAAGTGGAAACATCTCTACGTCTACCCTATCGAACCCCCTTCATAATCTTAAAGACCTCTATCAGGTCACCCCTTGGCCTTCTCTTTGCTACAGAGAAGAGCCCCTTTGGTGCTTTGGCCTCTGTCCACTCACAACTGCCCCGAGCTCATTTTACATTGACTGCCAACAGAGAGAGAAGACTTTCACACCATCGCCTTGGGCTGGTTGGAATCTGGGTCCTGGACTTGAAGGGGCCGTGATTGACCCATTGCTCTGACTGGTCACCCGTGTTTCAGTATGATTGGATGGTAGCAGTGCTGCCCTCGGATCAGAGGGTGGCAGCTGTGAGCCCCATTCCAGGAGTTTGAGGGGACAATCTACACCGACACTTCAGACCAGGACGGCACTGTCGGAGGTGCCGACTTTCGGATCATACATTAAACCCAGGCCCCGTCTGCTCTCTGAGGTGGACGTAAAAGATCCCAACGCCACTGTTGCGAAGAAGAGCAGGGGAAGTTCTCCCCAGTGTCCTGGGAAAATATTTATACCTCAACCAACCCCACTAAATAACAGATTAACTGGTCGTTTATCTGGTTGCTGTTTGTGGGATCTTGCTGTGTGCAAGCGACCATCCATCAGCGAGACAAGAGTGCTGTCAACTGCCCACCGTGGCTCACACCGTCAAAACACACTATCTGGTCCTTCATTTCGTCACTGTTTGTGGGATCTTGCTGTGCATAATTTGGCAGCGAGGCGGGACACAGCGTGTTAGCAGGCCGAGCCGAGCTGAGCTGGCTTCTAACTTTTTCTTTTGACTACAGCCGAGAGTTCCTGCATCGCCCCAAGATTTTTGATTTTTATTTTGTTCTTTTGAGCAGGCCTCTCTGTGAAGCTCCTTGGGACGGTGTTCAGCTTTTCCAGGCGCGCTCCAAATTCAAGTTGTCGTTGTTTACTGAGCCTGCCGTAGATTTTCGGTCAAATGCCATTGGAACGACCAGGACGGTGATGCCACAGCTGCCTTGAGGTTAACGTGGCTTCACTCCCCTCACACCTCCCAGGACTTTTCCTGGAATTTGTTGGTATTGGGTTCAACAAACATGTCACCGCTCACACCGGGGGGAGAGGGGAGCTCACCGGGGGAGAGGGGAGCTCACCGGGGGAGAGGGGAGCTCACCGGGGGAGGGGGAAGCTCACCGGGGGAGGGGGAAGCTCACCGGGGGAGGGGAAGCTCACCGGGGGAGGGGGAAGCTCACCGGGGGAGAGGGGAGCTCACCGGGGGAGGGGGAAGCTCACCGGGGGAGAGAGAAGCTCACCGGGGGAGAGGGAAGCTCACCGGGGGAGGGGGGAGCTCACCGGGGGAGGGGGGAGCTCACCGGGGGAGAGGGGAGCTCACCGGGGGAGAGGGAAGCTCACACCGGGGGAGAGGGAAGCTCACACCGGGGGAGAGGGAAGCTCACACAGGGGGAGAGGGAAGCTCACACAGGGGGAGAGGGAAGCTCACACAGGGGGAGAGGGAAGCTCACCGGGGGAGAGGGAAGCTCACACAGGGGGAGAGGAAGCTCACCGGGGGAGAGGGAAGCTCACACAGGGGGAGAGGATAGCTCACCGGGGGAGAGGGAAGCTCACACAGGGGGAGAGGATAGCTCACCGGGGGAGAGGGAAGCTCACACAGGGGGAGAGGATAGCTCACCGGGGGAGAGGGAAGCTCACACAGGGGGAGAGGATAGCTCACACAGGGGGAGAGGATAGCTCACACAGGGGGAGAGGAAAGCTCACACAGGGGGAGAGGAAAGCTCACACAGGGGGAGAGGATAGCTCACACAGGGGGAGAGGATAGCTCACATCTCTATTATTTTCTCTCTCACCAATTTTCCATTTGTAGGGCTGCAGTACTTGGTGTCAACCAGCAGGTGGCACTGCAGGCTCCCATGCTCCATACCGCCCGCCGGTGGTGCCGATAATATAAAAAAATTCAGTGCATCTCAAGGCGAGGATTCTCGGTGTTGGGACTGGGAGCTTGGTCAAAGAGTTAGGGTTTTAAAGAGCGTCTTAAAGGAGGAGAGAGAGGTGGAGAGGCTTAGGGAGGGAATTCCAGAGCTCGGGGCCCAGGCAGCTGAAAATCAGGGGATGCTCAAGAGGTCAGAATTGGAGGAGGTCAGAGATCTCGGGTGGGGTGTTGGGGTTGTGGAGCTGGAGGAGGTTACAGAGATAGGGAGGGTGGGGCGAGGGCCATGGAGGGATTTGAAAATAAGGATGAGAATTTTAAAATTGAGGCGTTGCCCGACTGGGAGCCAATGTAGGTCAGCGAGCACAGGGGGCGATGGGTGAACGGGACTTGGTGCGAGTTGGGATTCGGGGCAGCAGAGTTTAGGATGAGCTCAAGTTTATGGAGGGGGGGAAGATTGGCCGCCGGCCAGGAGAGCGCTGGAATAGTCGAGTCTGGCAGGGATGTGGGTTTCAGCAGAAGCTGAGCTGAGGCGGGTGGAGACGGGAGATGTTACGGGGCTGGAAGTAGGCGGTCTTGGTGATGGAGCGGATATGTGTTTGGAAGCTCATATTGGAATCAAATATGATACCAAGGTTGCGAATGTAACAGAAATAGGGGGAAAAATTCAGTTGGTTAGCGCCTCCGGGGGGCGCTAATGGGGCACCAGGAAGTTAGTGCCCGGGCGCGGCGAGTTTAGCGCCGCTCGCGAAATTGACCAGGCGTTTTGCGGTGGCACTAAACACTACCGGCACGATCTCCTGCGCCCGCAGATCGTGACATCAGTCGAGCGTGCAGCGCCCCAGACCGGATATTGAGTCGCGCCCCCTGCCTTAGCGTCTGGCGCTAGGAACGACAGGTAGAGGGGAACGTTTTCAAGTCAGGATGGGGCTGGGGGAGCGCTGTTTAAAGGCGGCCGCTTCCTACCATTTCTTGTCGGCAAAATTTTTAGTACACGCAGGTTGAGAGGGGGAGAGACGTCTGGAGAGATTTAACGCTGTCCTGAGGAGTTTTGACCCTCAGCACCACTTTTGAGGTTCCTAAACGCCGAGCTCTTTCCCTGGGCTTATCCATTAGTGCTTCCAACACAATTGCTTTCGAGGTCTCTCCAGGCCGAGATTCAAGGCTGCAATGAGCAGGGTGTGGCTGGCCAGCAAGATGGCCCCTCCCCTTTAAGAACTGGCCAGCGCCAGTCTATCTGGTTTCTATGGTAACTGACATCACCTGAGCTTCGGTGGCGTTCTGAGGTAGCGCCTCGCTCCCCGATGTTAGCGCCTTAAGAGAGGTGTGTAGCGCCTGATTTAGCGCTCAAATCACCTCCAGGGGGCGATGGAGGTGAATTTTGCAGTCAGAGGCGAGAATTAGCGCCGGGCACTAAACTTTACGCCCGGCCGATATTAGTGCCCCAAAATAGGCGATACCCAATTTCTCCCCCATAAAGTTCAGTTGAAAGGATTGCGTGAAGTGGAGTATTGTAAAAAAAACAGTAGGCAGCAGTATCAACTTGCATTTATATAGCGCCTTTAACGTAGTAAAACGTCCCAAGGCACAGGAGCGATTATCAGACAAAATTTGACACCGAGCCACATAAGGAGATATTCAGACAGGTAACCAACAGCTTGGTCAAAGAGGTCGGTTTTAAGGAGCGTCTTAAAGAAGGAGAGGTGGCGAGGTTCAGGAAGGGAATTCCAGAGCTCGGGGCCCAGGCGGCTGAAGGCATGGCCGCCAATGGTGGAGCGATGGGAATCGGGGATGTGAAAGCGGCCAGAGTTGGGATCACTCAGTAACCCGGGCTCCAGGCTCGGGAAACCCCACGGTCCGTCCACCGCCCCTTTACACACGGCAGGAGCAATCTGCCGAGTCCGCTTGATGTCGCTCTCCGCGAGCAGCACTGGCTTGTCAAATTCGCCTCTCCCTTTCGCCCTTCGGAACAAACTCTTGATGTCGCTGGGTCTGCACTGGGACTGCCAGCGGGGTTTCCCGAGCTGAGCGGGAACGATAAACACCGGCCACTGCATTTAACAGCACGGTGGCATAGTGGTTAGCACTGTTGCCTCACAGCGCCAGGGACCCGGGTTCAAATCCGGCCTCGGGTGACTGTCTGTGTGGAGTTTGCACATTCTCCCCGTGTTTGCGTGGGTTTCCTCCGGGTGCTCCGGTTTCCTCCCACAGTCCAAAGATGTGCGGGTTAGGTTGATTGGCCATGATAAAAATTGGCCCTTAGTGTTAGGGGGGGATTAAATACGTGGGGTTACGGGGATAGGGCTTGTGTGGGATGGCTGTCGGTGTAGGGACCGGGTGCTAGGGTTTGGATGATCAGCCATGATCTCGTTGAATGGCGGAGCAGGCTCGAGGGGCCGAATGGCCTACTCCTGCTCCTATCTTCTATGCTTCTATGTAAACAGGACAAAATGAAACGAGGCTGGCATACTGCGGTGACTCGGGGCCTTCCTCCCGTCAATCGTGGATTGAACACTGTCACCCCTTTGTGCTTTTTTAATCATTCATATTTTATTTGAGCGTTTTTTCTTTTGTTCCCCGACGTTAATCTAAATCATTATCTGCGTTGTTTTAACTGATATCTTCCTGTAACAAGACGGTCGTAGCGAGGTCGTAATTTCAGATGTTGTCGGAGGGTATCGGCGGCTACGTGACTGTCCTTCGAAGGACAGAAGTGGCGGAGCGGGTTCACAGTGCCCGCGCACGGGCGCAGGTGGTGTAATCGTGGCACTTGGATCAGCTGTGGCGGAAGGGTTAGCTGGGACTGCGAGCGGGAGCGGCCGTCGTTTCCGAGGCGGGGCGACACTCCATCGGCCGGATGTTTGCGACCGACGTAGAACCTGCCCGATCGGCTGCTCCGTGGACTCTGCGACCTATAACCCACCCTGGTAAAGACCGCCGCAAGAGCCTGCTCCGCGGCAAAGGTGGCTTTCCCCATGAGAGCGCGAAGGGGCAGAAGTTGTCTGCAGTTCTCTCGGGGAAAATCCCCAACAATCAGAACTGTACAGAGTCATGTAAACATCGTTAATTAATTAAACAAAATAAGTATTGGTAATATCTTGTATGAAATAAATGATTTTTTCAGTTTTATTCTTACTATCGGAACAGGAGGAGGCTATTTCAGCCCCTCGAGCCTTGTTCCGCCATTCAATTAGATCATGGCTGATCTGTACCTCAACTCCATTCACCCGCCTTGGGCCCATATTCCTTGATACCCAACAAAAATCTAACCATCTCTGTCTTGAAATAGCCAACTGTTCCCCAGCACCCACAGCCTTTTGCGGAGGGAACTCTAGATTTCCACTCCCCTTTGTGTGAAACTGATTTCATTCCTGAGCGGCCTGGCTTTAAATCGAATATTACCAGGTATTAGATCTACTAATCAAAATGGCAGATCCTTGGGAGGATTGCCCACTGTTCTTTAGCTTTAACTCCCCGACATCAGCTAGTAAATCCAATGGGGAATTCAGGAGAAAAGTTCTTAACCCAGAGAGTGGCGAGAATGTGGAACTCGCTCCCACAGGGAGTGGTGGAGGTGAATAGCACAGATGCATTTAAGGGGAAGCGAGATAAACACACGAGGGAGAAAGGATTAGAAGGTTATATAGAAACATAGAAGATAGGAGCAGGAGTAAGCCATTCAGCCCCTCGAGCCTGCTCCGCCATTCAATGCGATCATGGCTGATCATCCAAATTCAGAACCCTGTCCCTGCTTTCTCCCCATATCCCTTGATCCCTTTAGCCTTAAGAAATATATCCAACTCCTTGAATATATTTAATGAATTGGCCTCTACTGCCTTCTGTGGTAGAGAATTCCACAGGTTCACCACTCTCTGGGTGAAGAAATTCCTCCTCATCTCTGTCCTAAATGGCTTACCCCTTATCCTTAGACTGTGACCCCTGGTTCTGGACTCCCCGGCCATCGGGAACATCCTGCATCTAGTCTGTCTAGTCCTGTTAGAATTTTATAAGTTTCAATGAGATCCCCTCTCATTCTTCTCAACTCCAGCGAGTACAAGCCCAATCGACCCAATCTCTCCTCATACATCATTCCTGCCATCCCAGGTATCAGTCTGGTGAATCTTCGCTGCACTCCCTCCATGGCAAGAACATCCTTCCCCAGATAAGGCGACCAAAACTGCACACAATACTCGAGGTGTGGTCTCACCAAGGCCCCGTACAACTGCTGATAGAGTGAGATGAAGAGGGGTGGGAGGAGGCTTGTGTGCAGCATAAACAGTTGGGAACGAATGGCCTGTTTCTGGGCTGTAGAATTTGATGTAATATGCAGCTGTTTTGGTTCTTGTGCTAAATTCTGGCTGCTGCCTTGGCCAGGCCTTGGACCAAAAAGTTTGCGGGCAGGAAATGCCCGCCTTTTAAATAGCGCTCCCCCAGCCCCTTCCCGACTGGAAAACGTTCCCCTCTATCACAGAATCACAGAAACCCCACAGTGCAGATAGAGGCCATTTCGGCCCATCGAGCCTGCACCGACACATATCCCACCCGATCCCCGTAACCCCACGTATTTAATCCCCCCCTAACACTAAGGGTCAATTTATCATAGCCAATCAACCTAACCCGCACATCTTTGGACTGTGGGAGGAAACCGGCGCACCCGGAGGAAACCCACGCAAACACGGGGAGAATGTCTGTGTGGAGTTTGCACAGTCACCCGAGGCCAGATTCGAACCCGGGTCCCTGGCGCTGTGAGGCAACAGTGCTAACCACTATGCCACCGTGCTTACCTGTCATTGCTAGCGGCAGGCGCTAAGGCAGGGGGCGCGACTCAATATCCGGTCTGGGGCGCTAATGGGGCGTTGCACGCTTGACTGATGTCATGATCTGCGGCGCTAAACGTGACGGTAGTGTTTAGCGCCACCGCAAAATGTCTGGTCAATTTCACGAGCAGCGCTACAATCGCCGCGCTCGGGTGCTAATTTCCTAACGCCCCGTTAGCGCCCTCCCTCCCCCCCAGAGGCACTAACCAGAGGTGCTAAGCAACCAAATTTTTCCCCCTCGAGTTCAAAAATCTAGGCTGACACTCCAGTGGAGTACTGAGGGAGTGCTGCACTGCCAGAGGTGCCGTCTTTCGGATAACAGGCCCCGTCTGCTCTCCCGGGTGGACGTAAAAGATCCCATGGCCACTATTTCGAAGAAGAGCAGGGCCGGTATCCTGACCAATATTTATCCCTCAATCAACATCACAGATTATCTGGTCATTGTCACGTTGCTGTGTGTGGGAGCTTGCTGTGTGCAAATTGGCTGCTGCGTTTCCTACATTACAACAGTGACTACACTTCAGAAAACGACTTCATTGGCTGTAAAGCGCTTTGGGACGTCCTGAGGTGGTGAAAGGCGCTATAGAAATGCAAGTCTGTCTCTCCTTTTTCCATTAGAGGGTTCAGAGAGAAGCAGGAAAGATAATTCCGGGTCTTAGGAATTTTGAAGTTAAGGAAGTTGAGTTTGTTTCCTTGGAGGAAAAAAGGAGGCTTTGGGGTTGGTGTTGCCAACCCCCCGGGATTGGCCTGGCATCTTTGGGAATTGAAGATTATTCTCCCGGACACTGCGGCCAGCAACACCCAGGAGAGCAATCATAGGGGCGTTAAAAGGAAGTCGTGTCTTCCTGCTTCACTTTCTTCGAACACTTCTGTTTATTTGTTATAAAAAGATCAGACACGGGGGAAAAAAGGCTCTTTGTCTGACGGCCAAGTATCCATCCAATCGGGTAACAAAGAGTCTGTTCGCTTTCCGATTGGCTGTGGGAAGGCGAATCGCCGCGAGGATGGACGTGCCGGGCGACCAATGGCGGGAGTGCGGGGGGCGGGGCGGTCGAAGGCAAGAGGTCATGTGACGAAACCTCCTGGAAAACATCCAATCAGAGTTGGTGATCTGACTTTGAGGTGAGACAATTGATTGTAAGGGGAATCGGCGATGTTGATTAAGGTTCATTGTTCACTCAGGTGTGAAGGGCTCAAATCCCGGCGGATGCAAGTTGACAAATGAGGAGGTTAGGGGCAAGAAGGGGAGTCGAGGGCAGGGGGAATTTTTCACCTCTCGGGTAATATTGTGGAATAAGTTGCCAGGGAAGGACACTGAAGTGAGGAGTACAAATGAGTTCAAGCAACAATTAGGGGATAATTTTAACTTAACTCCTGATCTTTCACCAGTGACTCTCACTGCAGATGTTGGGTGAGCGTCGGTTTGATTGCAACGCTTCAACGGTGGAACAGCCTGTCGACAACTCATTGCTTAGATCCACAGATGAAGGATAGTCAAGTGGAGGAGGATGCAGGGTTGGAAGTGGTGCCAGTCAGACTGCCACTGCCACCCAGCAGGGCGGAGCGGTCTCCAGGTAGGAGGGCCTCAAACCAACCACGGTGGCCAGGGCTGGTCTGATGAGGTTGTTTATTGGGGTGTTGTAGCCAGGTTGAGGTGGGAGATCTTTCAACGCACTTGGACTGCCCTCCTCTATGGCTTATTTTGAAACAGGCGCTATACATTCATATCTGAGCCACCAATCAGACGGTGAACTTGTGAGTGAGAGGACGCAAGTGAAGATCACATGACTTTCATACAACTTTTACACAAAGGGGACGTTCGGCCCATAGAAACATAGAGGATAGGAGCAGGAGTAGGCCATTCGGCCCCTCGAGCCTGCGCCGCCATTCAATGAGATCATGGCTGATCATCCAAATTCAGTACCCTGTCCCTGTTTTCTCGCCATATCCCTTGATCCCTTTAGCCTTAAGAAATATAGCCAACTCCTTCTTGAATATATTTAATGAATTGGCCTCTACTGCCTTCTGTGGTAGAGAATTCCACAGGTTCACCACTCTCTGGGTGAAGAAATTCCTCCTCATCTCAGTCCTAAATGGCTTACCCCTTATCCTTAGACTGTGACCCCTGGTTCTGGACTCCCCGGCCATTGGGAACATCCTTCCTGCATCTAGTCTGTCTAGTCCTGTTAGAATTTTATAAGTTTCAATGAGATCCCCTCTCATTCTTCTAAACTCCAGCGAGTACAAGCCCAATCGACCCAATCTCTCCTCATACGTCATTCCTGCCATCCCAGGTATCAGCCTGGTGAATCTTCGCTGCACTCCCTCCATGGCAAGAACATCCTTCCTCAGATAAGGCGACCAAAACTGCACACAATACTCAAGGTGTGGTCTCCCCAAGGCCCTGTACAACTGCAGCAAGACATCCTTGTTCCTGTACATCGTTCCTTGGCCATTGCCTGGTGTCAGCCATGGCTCAGTGAGTAGCACTCTTGCCTGAGTCGGAAGGTCCTCACTCTTGAGACTTGAGCACATAATCCAAGCTTCACCGTCGGAGCCGCTGCCTGTCGGATGAGACGTTAAACCGAGGCCCTCTCAGGTGGACGTAAAAGATTCCGTGGCACTATTTCGAAGAAGAGCAGGGGCAGTTCTCCCCAATGTCCTGTGCCAAAAATTATCCAACACCAATTCAATTCAACCAACATCACTAAAACAGATGATCTGGTCATGATCATTTTGCTCTTTGATGGGAGCTTGCTGTGCGCAAATTGGCTGCTGTACTTGCTACATTACAACAGTGACTACACTTCAAAAAGTATTTCATTGGCTGTAAAATGTTTTGGGACGACCTTAGATCGTGAAAGGTGCTATAGAAATGCAAGTTCTCTTTCAGCTTCAAACGGAGCTCTGTTCTCGAATCCCATCCCCCTGCCCTATCCTTTAACATCCTTCCTTTTCAAATCTTTATCCAATTGCCTTTTAGATGATGTTACTGCTCTTTGAGGTGAAGTCTCATGTTCCAGTAACTCTCTGTGTATGAAAACCTTCCTCATAACTTCAAATGTCTTCATTGTCCTCGAATTCTTCATGGGTTCAGATAATCTTCACAGTCTTCTGCTGAATATCTTGTGCTGATGCACAGTCTGAAATAAATTCATAAAAATGTGAATTGTTAGTAACATTTCAAATCAAATCAAAATCAAAAATCAAATCAACTTTTATTGTCATTGTTAGTGCACAAGTGCAGTACAACGAAATGTAGGCTTGCGGCTCCCGAGAGTGTACATTTGGATTAAGACAGTTAAACATTCAACATTCATTTGGCTTGTAATACATTAACATAAACATAATAAAGTGCATTGGCAGATGTGCAGGCTTTAGAGTTTATTTGTGGAGTTCAGTAGGATGACAGCCCTGGGAAAGAAGCTGTTCCTAAATCTGGTCGTACGGGTGCGAATGCATCTGTAGCGTCTCCCAGATGGCAGGAGGGCGAACAGACTGTGGCTGGGGTGGGTAGGGTCTTTGATGATGGACCGTGACCTCCGTAGACAGCGTTTCTGGTATATGTGCTCTATGGTCGGTAGCCGGGTGCCGGTAATGCGTTGGGCAGTTTTGACTACCCGCTGCAGGGCTTTCTGGTCATAGTAGCTACAGCTGCCATACCATACTGTGATGCAGTTCGTCAGGATGCTCTCTATAGTGCAGCGGTAAAAGTTAGAGAGGATCAGGGGTGACAGGTTACATCCCTTCAGCCTCCTTCGGAAATATAGGCGCTGCTGGGCCTTCTTCACCAGAGAGGAGGTATTGAGGGACCAGGAGAGGTCTTCCATGATGTGGACATGTTCCTAGGGTGTTATACGGGGGGGGGGGGGGGTTGTGGGGGGGGGGGTGGTTGTGGGGTGGTGTGGGGGAGGTTGTGGGGGGGGCGGTTGTGAGGGGGTGGGGGGGTTGTGTGTGGGGGGGTCGTGGGTGTGGGGGGGGTTGTCGGGTTGTGGGGGGGGTGGTTGTGCGTGTGGGGGTGGGGGGGGGGGGTAAACATGCCGCTGTGTGTTGAGGACATTTAAGGCCTCGTAGCGAAAAATTAGTGAAATCGCAGAGGTGGAATTTTTACCGCTATTTTAAGGTTTAAGCTACTTATCATCAAAAGGTAGGAATCAGCCCTGGCTCAGTGGGTCGTGGGTTCAAAGATCATGGCAAAGACTCGAGCACAAAATCTAGGCCAACACTCCCAGGGAGTGCTGAGGGAGTGCTGCACTGTCAGACGAGCCATCTTTCGGATGAGACGTTATTCCGAGGCCCTGTCTGTCCTCTCAGGTGGACGTAGAAGGTCCCACTATTTGGAAGAAGAGCAGGGGACCTCTCCCCGCTGTCCTTTTCCAATACTTATCTCTCAACTAGCATCACTATCTGGTCATCATCTGATTGCTGTTCGCGGGAGCTTGCTGGGCACAATTTGGTTGCCGTGTTTCTTACTTACAATAGTGACTACATTCAAAAAGTACTTCATTGGCTGTGAAGCGCTTTGGGATGTCCTGAGGTGGTAAAAGGTGCGATAGAAATACAAACCTTTCCCTTCAAAACACAGCAACACACTTTGTAAAACCCACTGTTTTCAGTGAACTGGTTAACATGGTCACTGATTACATCGTTTTGGTAGTTTTTTTAAACAGTTTAATAACTGGGTTAAATCAAGAGCACAGGAGATTGATGGGACAGTGTAGAGGGGGCTTTACTCTGTATCTAACCTGTGCTGTACCTGCCCTGGGAGTGTTTGATGGGACAGTGTAGAGGGAGCTTTACTCTGTATCTAACCTGTGCTGTACCTGCCCTGGGAGTGTTTGATGGGACAGTGTAGAGGGAGCTTTACTATGTATCTAACCCGTGCTGTACCTGCACTGGGAGTGTTTGATGGGACAGTGTAGAGGGAGCTTTACTCTGTATCTAACCCGTGCTGTACCTGCCCTGGGAGTGTTTGATGGGACAGTGTAGAGGGGGCTTTACTCTGTATCTAACCCGTGCTGTACCTGTCCTGGGAGTGTTTGATGGGACAGTGTAGAGGGAGCTTTACTCTGTATCTAACCCGTGCTGTACCTGCTCTGGGAGTGTTTGATGGGGACAGTGTAGAGGGAGCTTTACTCTGTATCTAACCTGTGCTGTACCTGCCCTGGGAGTGTTTGATGGGACAGTGTAGAGGGGGCTTTACTCTGTATCTAACCCGTGCTGTACCTGCTCTGGGAGTGTTTGATGGGGATAGTGTAGAGGGAGCTTTACTCTGTATCTAACCCGTGCTGTACCTGCTCTGGGAGTGTTTGATGGGGACAGTGTAGAGGGAGCTTTACTCTGTATCTAACCTGTGCTGTACCTGCCCTGGGAGTGTTTGATGGGACAGTGTAGAGGGGGCTTTACTCTGTATCTAACCCGTGCTGTACCTGCTCTGGGAGTGTTTGATGGGACAGTGTAGAGGGGGCTTTACTCTGTATCTAACCCGTGCTGTACCTGCTCTGGGAGTGTTTGATGGGGACAGTGTAGAGGGAGCTTTACTCTGTATCTAACCCGTGCCGTACCTGCTCTGGGAGTGTTTGATGGGGACAGTGTAGAGGGAGCTTTACTCTGTATCTAACCCGTGCTGTACCTGCCCTGGGAGTGTTTGATGGGACAGTGTAGAGGGAGCTTTACTCTGTATCTAACCCGTGCTGTACCGGCCCTGGGAGTGTTTGATGGGACAGTGTAGAGGGAGCTTTACTCTGCATCTAACCCGTGCTGTACCTGCTCTGGGAGTGTTTGATGGGGACAGTGTAGAGGGAGCTTTACTCTGTATCTAACCCGTGCTGTACCTGCCCTGGGAGTGTTTGATGGGACAGTGTAGAGGGAGCTTTACTCTGTATCTAACCCGTGCTGTACCTGCTCTGGGAGTGTTTGATGGGACAGTGTAGAGGGGGCTTTACTCTGTATCTAACCCGTGCTGTACCTGCTCTGGGAGTGTTTGATGGGGACAGTGTAGAGGGAGCTTTACTCTGTATCTAACCTGTGCTGTACCTGCCCTGGGAGTGTTTGATGGGACAGTGTAGAGGGGGCTTTACTCTGTATCTAACCCGTGCTGTACCTGCTCTGGGAGTGTTTGATGGGACAGTGTAGAGGGGGCTTTACTCTGTATCTAACCCGTGCTGTACCTGCTCTGGGAGTGTTTGATGGGGACAGTGTAGAGGGAGCTTTACTCTGTATCTAACCCGTGCCGTACCTGCTCTGGGAGTGTTTGATGGGGACAGTGTAGAGGGAGCTTTACTCTGTATCTAACCCGTGCTGTACCTGCCCTGGGAGTGTTTGATGGGACAGTGTAGAGGGAGCTTTACTCTGTATCTAACCCGTGCTGTACCGGCCCTGGGAGTGTTTGATGGGACAGTGTAGAGGGAGCTTTACTCTGTATCTAACCCGTGCTGTACCTGCTCTGGGAGTGTTTGATGGGGACAGTGTAGAGGGAGCTTTACTCTGTATCTAACCCGTGCTGTACCTGCCCTGGGAGTGTTTGATGGGACAGTGTAGAGGGAGCTTTGCTCTGTATCTAACCCGTGCTGTACCTGCCCTGGGAGTGTTTGATGGGACAGTGTAGAGGGAGCTTTACTCTGTATCTAACCAGTGCTGTACCTGCCCTGGGAGTGTTTGATGGGACAGTGTAGAGGGAGCTTTACTCTGTATCTAACCCAGTGCTGTACCTGCCCTGGGAGTGTTTGATGGGACAGTGTAGGGGGAGCTTTACTCTGTATCTAACCCGTGCTGTACCTGCCCTGGGAGTGTTTGATGGGACAGTGTAGAGGGAGCTTTACTCTGTATCTAACCCGTGCTGTACCTGCCCTGGGAGTGTTTGATGGGACAGTGTAGAGGGGGCTTTACTCTGTATCTAACCCGTGCTGTACCTGCCCTGGGAGTGTTTGATGGGGCAGTGTAGGGGGAGCTTTACTCTGTATCTAACCAGTGCTGTACCTGCCCTGGGAGTGTTTGATGGGACAGTGTAGGGGGAGCTTTACTCTGTATCTAACCAGTGCTGTACCTGCCCTGGGAGTGTTTGATGGGACAGTGTAGGGGGAGCTTTACTCTGTATCTAACCCGTGCTGTACCTGCACTGGGAGTGTTTGATGGGACAGTGTAGGGGGAGCTTTACTCTGTAACTAACCCGTGCTGCACCTGCCCTGGGAGTGTTTGATGGGGCAGTGTAGAGGGGGCTTTACTCTGTATCTAACCCGTGCTGTACCTGCCCTGGGAGTGTTTGATGGGACAGTGTAGGGGGAGCTTTACTCTGTAACTAACCCGTGCTGTACCTGCCCAGGGAGTGTTTGATGGGACAGTGTAGAGGGAGCTTTACTCTGTATCTAACCCGTGCTGTACCTGCACTGGGAGTGTTTGATGGGACAGTGTAGAGGGAGCTTTACACAATATCTAACCCGTGCAGTACCTGCCCTGGGAGGGTTTGATGGGACAATGTAGAAGGAGCTTTACTCTATATCTAACCCGTGCTGTACCTGCCCTGGGAGTGTTTGATGGGACAGTGTAGAGGGAGCTTTACTCTGTATCTAACCCATGCTGTACCTGCCGTGGGAATGTTTGATGGGACAGTGTAGAGGGAGCTTTACTCTGCATCTAACCCATGCTGTACCTGCCCTGGGCGTGTTTGATGCGACAGTGTAGAGGGAGCTTTACTCTGTATCTAACCCGTGCTGTACCTGCCCTGGGAGTGTTTGATGGGACAGTGTAGAGGGAGCTTTACTCTGTATCTAACCCGTGCTGTACCTGCCCTGGGAGTGTTTGATGGGACAGTGCAGAGGGAGCTTTACTCTGTATCTAACCCATGCTGTACCTGTCCTGGGCGTGTTTGATGGGGCAGTGTAGGGGGAGCTTTACTCTGTATCTAACCCGTGCTGTACCTGCCCTGAGAGTGATTGATGGGACAGTGTAGATGGAGCTTTACTCTGAATCTAACCCGTGCTGTACCTGCCCTGAGAGTGATTGATGGGACAGTGTAGATGGAGCTTTACTCTGAATCTAACCCGTGCTGTACCTGCCCTGGGAGTGTTTGATGCTGTTACTTGGTGCCTGAGATCGGAAGAGTTCCATTTCCCATCTCTAACAACCCTTACCTTGATGAAGACAAAAATATTTTAATAAATATTGTGAGGCACCAGCATAGCTTCGGAACAAAATTGAGATTTGCTGAATCGAATTACACGTTTTTCTGAGGTGTATTTCCTGCTTGACTGTCCGATTAACCTCAGCAGATTTAAGGGGTCAAAAGGACAACCTTACCTCAACGTCTCTGACGCTCTCGTGATATTTAGGCAATTCTACGTCAAGACATCCTGTCACTGTCCTGAGGTGACAATACTGCTGACCTGGAATTAAAAAGTTTTGAAAGCTTCAGTGAGCTCGTTGAATCACAGAATCATAGAATAGTACAGCACAGAGTGAGGCCATTCAGCCCATCGCGTCTGTGCCGGCTCGTTCGAAGAGCAATTCAGTCAGTCCCACTCCCCTGCTCTTTCCCCCTATCCCTGCAATTTTTTCTCTTTCAAGTATTTATCCAATCCCCTTTTGAAGGCTACTATTGAATCTGTTTCCACCGCCCTATCAGGCAGCGCACTCCAAATCCCAACCACTCGCTGCGTAAAAAAGTTTTCCCTCATGTCGCCTCGGGTTCTTTTGCCAATCACCTTAAATCTGTGTCCTCTGGTTATCGACCCTTCAGCCATTGGAAACAGTTTCTCTTTATTTACTCTATCTAAACCCTTCATGATTTTAAACACCTCTATCCCTTAGCCTTCTCTGCTCTAAGGAGAACAACCCCAGCTTCTCCAGTCTATCCATGTAACTGTAATCCCTCATCCCTGGAACTATTCTAGTAAATCTCCTCCGCACCCTCTCCAAAGCCTTCACATCCTTCCTAAAGTGTTGTGCCCAGAATTGGATACAATACTCCAGCTGAGGCCGAACTAACTCCTTGTAAATATATCCAAGAGGATATTGTCACTCGCAACTCTGGATTCCCTGGAAGTACCTGTGGCAAGACAGTCAAAGATACAGTGGGTCTTAGGAATTTTTAAGTCAGAAGGTTATTGGGTCAAGTCCCACTCCAGAGACTTGAGCACAAAATCCAGGCTTATACCCCCAGGGCCAGTACTGAGGGAGCGCTGCACTGTCAGAGGTGCGGTCTTTCAGATGAGACATTAAACCGAGGTCCTATCTGCCCTCTCAAGTGAACATAAAAGATCCCATGGCACTAAAAACAGATTATCTGGACATTATCTCATTGCTGTTTGTGGGAGCTTGCTGTGCGCAAATTGGCTGCTGCGTTTCCTACATTACAACAGTGACTGCACTTCAAACAGCACCTCATTGGCTGTAAAGCGCTTTGGGACGTCCTGAGGTCATGAAAGGCATTGTATAACTGCAAGCCCTTTCCTTTTTCTGACTATGTAGAGATGAAAATGTGATGTATCCACCGAAATTTTCCACCACTGGAGATCCCCGTCTCACCCGAGACCTTCCACAGGAGTTCATCGGGATGAGCGGTTCGAGGTTGAGTCAGGCTGTAGATCCCTTGGACCGCTTCCACTGGCCAATTATAGAGGGCAAACCTCACTGACCCCCAGGGATCAGGTCACATGCCTGCTGCCTAAGTTGGAAAATAACGTGTTCCATGGATTAGGAGGGAGGGAAGGGATTTGAGGGAAAATATGACTAAGTTGTTTACATGAATTTCTGGCTTGCATGCTGGAAATATGTCGTCGTGATACAGTTTAACATCAGTGGTGGGTAAAGTTTCAGAAACAATAATCAAGGAAAAAATTAACGGGCACTTGGAGAGGTTTAAGCTAATTAAGGAGAGCCAACACGGGTTTGTAAAAGGCAGATCGTGTTTGACTAATGTAATTGAATTTTTTGATGAAGTAACAGAGAGGATTGATGAAGGGAATGCAATGGATGTTGTCTACATGGAATTTTGGAAGGCGTTTGACAAAGTATTACATAGCAGGCTGGTTAACAAAATTGAGGCTCATGGAATAGGTGGGTCAGTGGCAGCTTGGATAAGGAACTGGCTTAAGGACAGAAAACAGCGAGTTGTGGTAAATGGCTGTTTTTCAGACTGGAGGATGGTAGACAGTGGTGTTCCCCAAGGGTCAGTGCTGGGACCACTGATTTTTTTGATATATATAAATGACCTGGATATTGGAATACAGAGTAGAATTTCTAAATTTGCTGATGGCACCAAACTTGGGGGTGTTGTAAACAGTGAGGATGATATCAATCGACTGCAACAGGACATAGAAAGGCTGGCAGAATGGGCAGACAAGTGGCAGATGGAATTTAATACAGAGAAGTGTGAGGTGATACATTTTGGCAGAAGGAACAGGGAGAGGCAATATACACTTAATGGCACAGTTTTAAAGAATGTGCAGGGACAGAGGGACCTGCGAGTTAATGTGCATAGGTCCCTGAAGGTGGTGGGTCATATTGAGAGAGTGGTTAACAAAGCATATGGGATCTTGGGCTTCATAAATAGAGGTATTGAGTATAAAAGTAGAGAAGAGAAGTTATACTGAACCTTTATAAAGTGCTGGTTAGGCCACAACTGGAGTATTGCATCCAGTTCTGGTCACCACACTTTAGGAAGGATGTGAAGGCCCTTGAGAGGGTGCAGAGGAGATTTACCAGAATGGTTCCGGGGATGGGGGATCTTAGCTACAAGGACAGGTTGGAGAAGCTGGATTTGTTTTCATTAGAGCAAAGGAGGTTGAGGGGTGATTTGATAGAGGTGTACAAGATTATGACGGGTTTGGATAGGCTAGACGGGGAAAGACTGTTCCCACTAGTTGATGGTGCAAGGACTAGGGGACACAGATTTAAGGTTTTGGGAAAGAGATACAGGGGGAACGTGAGGAAAAACTTTTTTACGCAGCGAGTGGTGAGGACCTAGAACTCGCTGCTGACGGAAGTGGTGGAAGCGGAGACACTCAATGTTTTCAAGGGGAGACTGGATAGGCACTTGAGGGAAATAAACTTGCAGGACTATGGGGATAGAGCGGGGGAATGGGACTGACTGGATTGCTCCACAGAGAGCCGGCACGGACTCGATTGGCCGAATGGCCTCCTTCTGTGCCGCTATAACTCTATGACTCAATTGTCAGTGGGTAACACTTTTTCTTTCGAGTCAGAAGGTTGTGGGTTCGAGTCTCACTCCAGAGACATGAGCACATAATCCAGGCCGACACTCCCAGTGCCAGTACTGAGGGAGCACTGCACTGTCGGAGGTGGCGTCTTTCAGATGAGACATTGAACTGAGGACCCGCCTGCTCTCTCAGGTGGACGTTAAAGATCCCACGAGCACTATTTGAATAAAAGCCAAGGAGTTCTCCTCAGAGTCCTGGCCAATATTCCTCCCTCAACCAACATCACTAAAACAGGTTACCTGATTATTCATTCAATGGTCTATATAAGAGTATCTACAATTCAAAGGTCATCCATTAGCTGCGAAACGCTTTGGGACGTCCTGAGGAAGTGGTGAGGTGCTCTTTAAAGCCGACATTTAGGGCGAGGAAAATCAGCCAGGCTTCCCACATCTGCTGACCCTCCAGTGACCGCTGCTGGACAGTGCACCAGGCTGAATGTCAGGTGAGGACAGGATCGTGATGCCTCCTATGGTGGAATGGCACACCTGTAGAATGGCCTCTCAGGAGAAGTACTGGAGGGCGTGGAACCTCACTGCACCAAAATACAGCGCAGCATTCTAAAAGGTTCTGAGCAAACCGTAAGTGCATGACTCTGGGATGGACCGCTCATGGGCATGATGGGCTGAATGGTTCTTTCTTCCTTCACCCTGATCATCAGTAGTTACATAGAATTTTACAGCACAGAAACAGGCCATTCGGCCCAACAAGTCCATGCCGGTGTTTATATTCCTCCCGAGCCTTCTCCCACCCTACTTCACCTCACCCTATCAGCATAAACTTCTATCCCTTTCCCCCTCATGTGTTTATCACGCCAAGGGTGGTAGAAATGTGGAACTCTTGCCCACAAAAGCAGTAGATGCTAGCTCAATTAATCATTTTAAATTTGCAATCGATAGATTTTTGCCAGACACGGGCATAAAATGATACGAAGCCGAGGCGAGTGGGTGGAGTTGAGATACAGATCAGCCATGATCTCACTGAATGGTGCAATAGGGCTCGAGGGGCTGAGGGCCTCCTCCTGTTCCTATGTTCTTATTAGTGACAAACTTACATTGTTGGCCTCTAGTTTTGGACTTCCTCCCCACAAATGGAAACATCTTCTCTACATCTGTCCTATCGAAACCCTTCATAAATTTAATGAGCGCTATCAGGTCACCCCTCAGTCTTCTCCTTTCTAGAGAAAGAAGCCCCAGCCTGTTCCGTCACTCCTGATAGTTATAACCTCTCAGTTCTGGTATCATCCTTGTGAATCTCTTTTGCACCTTCTATGAAAGGGTTTGATAGGGTAGATGTCGAGGCAAGACCAGAACTAGGGGCCATAAATATAAGATAGTCACTAATAAATCCAGTAGGGAATTCAGGAGAAACTTCTTTACCCAGAGAGAGATTAGAATGTGGAACTCGCTACCACAGGGAGTGGTTGAGGTAAATAGCATTGATGCATTTAAGGAGAAGTTAGATAAACACACGAGGGAGACAGGAATAGAAGGATATGCTGATAGGGTGAGATGAAGTAGGGTGGGTGGAGGCTCGTGTGGAGCATAAACACCAGCACAGACCAGTTGGGCCGAATGGCCTGTTTCTGTGCTGTAAGTGGCTTAGTGGCAGGAGGCAGAGGGTGATGGTCGAAGGTTGTTTTTGTGACTGGAAGCCTGTGTCCAGTGATGTACCGCAGGGATCGGTGCTGGGTCCTTTGCTGTTTGTGGTCTACATTAATGATTTAGATATGAATGTAGGAGGTATGATCAGTAAGTTCACAGATGACACGAAAATTGACGAAGTGGTAAATAGCGAGGAGGGAAGCCTCAGGCTACAGGACGATATAGACGGGTTGGTTCGATGGGCAGAACAGTGGCAAATGGAATTTAACCCTGAAAAGTGTAAGGTGATGCATTTTGGGAGGTCTAACAAGGCAAGGGAATACACAATGAATGGTAGGACCCTAGGAAGGACAGAGGATCAGAGGGACCTTGGTGTGCATGTACATAGATCCCTGGAGGCAGCAGGACAGGTAGATAAGGTGGTTAAAAAGGCATATGGGATACTTGCCTTCATTAGCCGAGGCATAGAATATAAGAGCAGGGAGGTTATGATGGAGCTGTACAAAACGCTAGTTAGGCCACAGCTAGAATACTGTGTGCAGTTCTGGTCACCACATTATGGGAGGGATGTGATTGCATTGGAGAGGGTGCAGAGGAGATTCACCAGGATGTTACCTGGGCTGGAGCACTTCAGCTATGAGGAGAGACTGGACAGGCTGGCGTTGTTTTCCTTAGAGCAGAGAAGGCTGAGGGGGAACCTGATTGAGGTGTACAAAATTATGAGGGGCATAGATAGGGTAGATAGAAAGGAACTTTTCCCCTTAGTAGAGGGGTCAATAACCAGGGGGCATAGTTTCAAGATAAGGGGCAGGAGGTTTAGAGGGGATTTGAGGGAAAACTTTTTCACCCAGAGGGTGGTTGGAATCTGGAACTCACTGCCTGAAAGAGTGGTAGAGGCTGGAACCCTCACAACATTCAAGAAGCATTTAGATGAGCACTTGAAACGCCATAGCATACAAGGCTACGGACCAAGTGCTGGAAAATGGGATTAGAATAGACAGGGCTTGATGGCCGGCGCGGTCACGATGGGCCGAAGGGCCGCTTTCTGTGCTGTCTAAATCTATGGGGGAAAAATTCAGTTGTTTGCGCCTCCCGTTAGCACCTTAAGAGGGCGCTAATGGGGCGCAAAGCAACTAGCGCCCGGGCACGGCGATGATTGTGCCGCTCGTGAAATTAACTAGACATTTTGCGGCGGCGCTAAACACTACCACCACAATCTCCTGCGCTGGCAGATCGTGACATCAGTCGAGTGCGCAACGCCCCGTTAGCGCCCCGGACCGGATATTGAGTGGCGCCCCCTGCCTTACCGCCTGCCGCTAGCAACGACAGGTTGAGGGGAGCGTTTTGCAGTCAGAAAGGGACTGGGGGAGCGCTATTTAAAGGCGACCGCTTCCTGCCTTTTTTGTCGGTGACATTTTTGCACCACGCATTCTGAGAGAGAGAGAGAGAGACTTCTGGAGAGATTCAACGCTGTGTGAAGGAGTTTTGGGTACTGAGCAGCACTTTGCAGGTTTATTTTGATTTGACCTTCCGTGCTTCACCAGCGCTCTGAGGTAGCGCCTCACTCCTCGGCCTTTGCGCCTTAAGACAGGTGTGAAGCGCCTGATTTAGCGCTCCAGGGGCGATGAAAGGCAAGTTTGCTGTCGGAGGCGATAGTTATCGCCAGGCGCTAAACTTTGCGCATGGCCGATATTGGCGCCCCAAATGGGGCGATACCGTATTTTTCCCCCTAAGTACTTAAGACCAGAACTGGGCACAGTTATTAATGGTTATTATATTGAGCAATATCTGCCAATACCTGGGTTTACTTTTACATTTCCAGACCCAGTCCCTGCTGCCTCGGGAGCAGTCATCCGACCCTTTGCTTGAGGTTCCAATTGGTCATCCTTCGGCTTGTCATTCCCAATGGTAAGTTCAAGCTGGTCAGGTGGGCATGAGGGAGATGGAGGAGCATGTGACAGCAGGGTCAGAGGTGAGGCAGGGGGCTCTGCTGATTCCGATTGATTAATAGGCCTTTGGTTTGGCCTGGCCTTTGACCTTCTCCGTGCTTTCTTGACCTTCTTCCTGGTGGCTGAAGCTGATTGGTTTACAGAGACGACAGACGTCACTTCTCGTTTTTCTGGTACCTCCTGGTCATTTCTGCAATGCAAAGATAAAGAGCAAGGTCTTGCATTTCTGTAGCGCCTTTCATCTGTAGCGCCTTTCACGACCTTGGGACAACCCAAAGCGCTTCACAAGCCAATGAAGTACTTTGTAGTCGCTGTTGTAATGTAGCAAACGTGGCAGCCAACTTGCGCACAGCAAGCTCCCACAAACAGCAATGAGACGAATGACCAGATAATCAGTTTTTTAGTGATGTTGGTTGAGGGATAAATGTTGGCCCCAGAACACCAGGGAGAACTCCCTCTGCTCTTTGAATTAGAGCCGTAGGATCCTTTACGTCCACCTGAACGGGCTGATGGGAGCTCGGTTTTAACATCTCATCCGAGAGACGGCACCTGTGACAGTGCGGCACTCCCTCAGTACTGCTCTGGGAGTGTCGGCCTGGGTTATAGGCTCGAGTCTCTGGAGTGCATGTAAGGGGAAGCTAGATACACACATGAGGGAGAAAGGAATATGCTGATAGGGTGAGATGAAGTAGGGTGGGAGGAGGCTCGTGTGGATCTTAAACACCAACACGGACCAGTTGGGTGAACGTCCTTGAACCGTACAGTGCAACGAGACCTGGGTGTCCTTGTGCACCAGTCGCTGAAGGTAAGCATGCAGGTGCAGCAGGCGGTTAAGAAGGCAAATGGTATGTTGGCCTTCACAGCGAGAGGCTTTGAGTACAGGAACAAGGATGTCTTGCTGCAGTTGTACAGGGCCTTGGTGAGACCACATCTTGAGTATTGTGTGCAGTTTTGGTCGCCTTATCTGAGGAAGGATGTTCTTGCCATGGAGGGAGAGCAGCGAAGATTCACCAGACTGATACCTGGGATGGCAGGAATGACGTACGAGGAGAGATTGGGTCGATTGGGCTTGTACTCGCTGGAGTTTAGAAGAATGAGAGGGGATATCGTCGAAACTTATACAATTCTAACAGGACTAGACAGACTAGATGCTGGAAGGATGTTCCCGGTGGTCGGGGAGTCCAGAACCAGGGGTCACAGTCGAAGGATAAGGGGTAAGCCATTTAGGACAGAGATGAGGAGGAATTTCTTCACCCAGAGAGTGGTGAACCTGTGGAATTCTCTACCAAAGAAGGCAGTAGAGGCCAATTCATTAAATATATTCAAGAAGGAGTTGGATATATTTCTTAAGGCTAAAGGGATCAAGGGATATGGAGACAAGGCAGGAACAGGGTACTGAATTTGGATGATCAGCCATGATCTCATTGAATGGCGGAGCAGGCTCGAGGGGCCGAATGGCCTACTCCTGCTCCTATCTTCTATGTTTCTATTCCCCCTCACTAGGAAATGTTTACAGAACCACGTTCGACTATTACAAATGGCCACTCAGAAATGCCAAGATGCAACCAGGGTTGGGAGGAGGATCTGGTGACGTTTTGTCCACGATCACCCAACTGTGCCAAAGGAGCTCTGCGACCACAAATCTCGTTTGCCAAATGGCCAGCTGCTGTTGCAAGGAGGCGGTTGGACACCGGCTGGTTGGGCGAGCTGACCAATGCTGGGAGGTTTGAGAAGCAGTGACCTAACAGTGGGGTCACCGCGAAAGATCGCGTGGACGGAGGGTCACAGCCGACTTTCTAGGATTGAACGCAGGAAGAGCGCTGTCACGTAGCTGGGCCGTGACGTGACGTGACACGTAACTAGGGCGAGGTGCAGGCTGGCCTGCAAGCGCGAAGAAGACGGTAATCTCACCATCTCCCAAAGGTGGGCCGCCCCCAGCGATTCTCACTGAGGCCGCCTGACTCTAACACAGGAGCGCGGCTAGAATTTAACTGACTCACGACTTCTGCCCGCTGTCCGGAGGTGGTGGCGACACCGGGAGCAAAAGGGAGACATCCTGCGGGAACACAAAGCAGAGTTAAACCAGTCGGATCCCACTGTGGACGCCGAGGAGCGATCTTATAACCCAGGGCTGGGAGTTAACCCTCACGGAGCACGGGGAAGCACACGGTCAGTGAAGGACTCTAAATCTAACTGTCTGTTGTCCAAAAGCTAAGACCCTTCACCGAGCAATGCCTCAAATACACAGTTACGGTGGGGTGATGGTTGTTACTGGACTGATAATCCAGAGGCTTGAATTAAGACTCCAACTAATGCGAGTGCAATTTTGAAAAGCTGGTCTCAAAAACAAGTGACAAATTGTCATTAAAAACCAACCGGTCCACTAATGTCCCTTCAGGGAGGGAAACCTGCCGTCCTTACCCGCTCTGGGCCTATAGGTGACTCCAGCCCCCACACCTGTGTCGTTGATTCTTAACTAGCAAGCCACTCAGTTGTCAGGGCAAAGAAGGATGGGCAATAAATGCCAGTCTTGCCAGCATAGATACATGATGGGACAATGTAGAAGGAGTTTTACTCTGTATCTAACCCGTGCTGTACGTGCCCTGGGAGTGTTTGATGGGACGGTGTAGAGTGAGCTTTACTCTGTATCTAACCCGTGCTGTACCTGCCCTGGGAGTGTTTGATGGGACAATGTAGAAGGAGCTTTACTCTGTATCTAACCCGTGCTGTACCTGCACTGGGAGTGTTTGATGGGACAGTGTAGAGGGAGCTTTACTCTGTATCTAACCCGTGCCGTACCTGCCCTGGGAATGTTTGATGGGACAGTGTAGAGGGAGCTTTACTCTGTATCTAACCCGTGCTGTATCTGCCCTGGGAGTGTTTGATGGGACGGTGTACAGGGAGCTTTACTCTGTTTCTAACCCATGCTGTACCTGCCCTGGGAGTGTTTGATGGGACAGTGTAGAGGGAGCTTTACTCTGTATCTAACCCGTGCTGTACCTGCCCTGGGAGTGTTTGATGGGACAGTGCAGAGGGAGCGTTACTCTGTATCTAACCCGTGCTGTACCTGCCCTGGGAGTGTTTGATGGGACAGTGTAGAGGGAGCTTTCATCTGTATCTAACCCGTGCTGTACCTGCCCTGGGAGTGTTTGATGGGACAGTGTAGAGGGAGCTTTACTCTGTATCTAACCCGTGCTGTACCTGCCCTGGGAGTGTTTGATGGGACAGTGTAGAGGGAGCTTTACTCTGTATCTAACCCGTGCTGTACCTGCCCTGGGAGTGTTTGATGGGACAGTGTAGAGGGAGCTTTACTCTGTATCTAACCCGTGCTGTACCTGCCCTGGGAGTGTTTGATGGGACAGTGTAGAGGGAGCTTTACTCTGTATCTAACCTGTGCTGTACCTGCCCTGGGAGTGTTTGATGGGACAATGTAGAAGGAGCTTTACTCTGTATCTAACCCGTGCTGTACCTGCACTGGGAGTGTTTGATGGGACAGTGTAGAGGGAGCTTTACTCTGTATCTAACCCGTGCCGTACCTGCCCTGGGAATGTTTGATGGGACAGTGTAGAGGGAGCTTTACTCTGTATCTAACCCGTGCCGTACCTGCCCTGGGAGTGTTTGATGGGACAGTGTAGAGGGAGCTTTACTCTGTATCTAACCCGTGCTGTATCTGCCCTGGGAGTGTTTGATGGGACGGTGTACAGGGAGCTTTACTCTGTTTCTAACCCATGCTGTACCTGCCCTGGGAGTGTTTGATGGGACAGTGTAGAGGGAGCTTTACTCTGTATCTAACCCGTGCTGTACCTGCCCTGGGAGTGTTTGATGGGACAGTGCAGAGGGAGCGTTACTCTGTATCTAACCCGTGCTGTACCTGCCCTGGGAGTGTTTGATGGGACAGTGTAGAGGGAGCTTTCATCTGTATCTAACCCGTGCTGTACCTGCCCTGGGAGTGTTTGATGGGACAGTGTAGAGGGAGCTTTACTCTGTATCTAACCCGTGCTGTACCTGCCCTGGGAGTGTTTGATGGGACAGTGTAGAGGGAGCTTTACTCTGTATCTAACCCGTGCTGTACCTGCCCTGGGAGTGTTTGATGGGACAGTGTAGAGGGAGCTTTACTCTGTATCTAACCCGTGCCGGACCTGCCCTGGGAGTGTTTGATGGGACAGTGTAGAGGGAGCTTTACTCTGTATCTAACCTGTGCTGTACCTGCCCTGGGAGTGTTTGATGGGACAGTGTAGAGGGAGCTTTACTCTGTATCTAACCCATGCTGTACCTGCCCTGGGAGTGTTTCATGGGACAGTGTAGAAGGAGCTTTACTGTGTATCGAACCCATGCTGTACCTGCCCTGGGAGTGTTTGATGGGACAGTGTAGAGGGAGCTTTACTCTGTATCTAACCCATGCTGTACCTGCCCTGGGAGTGTTTGATGGGACAGTGTAGAGGGAGCTTTACTCTGTATCTAACCCATGCTGTACCTGCCCTGGGAGTGTTGGATGGGACAGTGTAGAGGGAGCTTTACTCTGTATCTAACCCGTGCTGGACCTGCCCTGGGTGTGTTTGATGGGACAGTGTAGAGGGAGTTTTACTCTATATCTAACCCGTGCTGTACCTGCCCTGGGAGTGTTTGATGGGACAGTGTAGAGGGAGCTTTACTCTATATCTAACCCGTGCTGTACCTGCCCTGGGAGTGTTTGATGGGACAGTGTAGAGGGAGCTTTACTCTGTATCTAACCCGTGCTGTACCTGCCCTGGGAGTGTTTGGTGGGGACAGTGTAGAGGGAGCTTTACTCTCTATCTAACCCGTGCTGTACCTGCCGTGGGAGTGTTTGATGGGACAGTGTAGAGGGAGCTTTACTCTGTATCTAACCCGTGCTGTACCTGCCCTGGGAGTGTTTGGTGGGGACAGTGTAGAGGGAGCTTTACTCTGTATCTAACCCGTGCTGTACCTGCCCTGGGAGTGTTTGATGGGACAGTGTAGAGGGAGCTTTACTCTGTATCTAACCCGTGCTGTACCTGCCCTGGGAGTGTTTGATGGGACAGTGTAGAGGGAGCTTGTAGAAGACCGTTGCGAGCCTTGGCATTTCACAAGGTGTGGAATATTACCTGAGGGACTGCGAGGTGGATCTCCGGTGAGCCAGCTGGTCGGGTTCTCAGTGACCCATCGCGCGCGGCTTGGCAAACGACATCCAATTGGCCGCAGACCCGGTGAAAGTCGGCAGATGGCAGACGATATCCAGAATCCTGCTTCACAGCCGCATTCCTGAAATAAAAAAAGAATTGGAAAGGGAACAAATCCCACGGTGAATTAAGAACTGAGTCGAACAGCTGGGACGGGTATTTGCTTACTGCGGTTCGAGAGCCAACAATGACAACAACAATACGATAGCAAATTACTGCGGATGCTGAAAATCCAAAATAACAACAGAAAACGCTGGAAAAACTCAGCAGGCCCGGCAACATCCGTGGAGAGAGAAACAGAGTTAACGTTTCAGGTCGAAACCCTTCAAATCAAATCAAATCAAATCAACTTTTATTGTCATTGTTAGTGCACAAGTGCAGTACAACGAAATGTAGGCTTGCGGCTCCCGAGAGTGTACAATTTGGATTAGGACACTTAAACATTTCAACATACATTTGTACATATATATTAGCATAAATATGACCATAATAAAGTGCATTGGCAGATGTGCAGGCTTTAGAGTTTATTTGTGGAGTTCAGCAGGATGACAGCCCTGGGAAAGAAGCTGTTCCTAAATCTGGTCGTACGGGTGCGAATGCATCTGTAGCGTCTCCCAGATGGTAGGAGGGCGAACAGACTGTGGCTGGGGTGGGTAGGGTCTTTGATGATGGACCGTGACGTCCGTAAACAGCGTTTCTGGTATATGTGCTCCATGGTCGGTAGCCGGGTGCCGGTAATGCGTTGGGCAGTTTTGACTACCCGCTGCAGGGCTTTCCGGTCATGGGAGCTACAGCTGCCGTACCATACCGTGATACAGTTTGTCAGGATGCTCTCTATAGTGCAGCGGTAGAACTGGCAACTACAATGACAACAACAACTTGCATTTATAGAGCGCATTTAACGCAGTAAAACATCCCAAGGCGCTTCACGGGAGCGATTATTAAACAAAATTTGACACCGAGCCATAAAAGGAGATATTAGGACAAGAGGTGGGTTTTAAGGAGCATCTTAAAGGAGGAGAGAGAGGGGCGGGGAGGTTTAGGGAGGGAATTCCAGAGCTCAGGGTCCAGGCAGCTGAAGGCACGGCCGCCAATGGCGGAGCGATTAAAATCGGGGGATGCTCAAGAGGCCAGAATTGGAGGAGCGCAGAGATCTGTGAGGGTTGTAGGGCCGGAGGAGGTTACAGAGATAGGGATGGGGGGCGAGGGCCATGGAGGGATTTGAACACAAGGATGAGAATTTTGAAATCGAGGCGTTGCCGGACTGGGAGCCAGTGTAGGTCAGCGAGCACAGGGGGTGATGGGTCGAACGAGAACTTGGTGTGAGTTAGGACACGGGCAATGTCCCCTCTTATTCTTGTTTGGTGCACGGTCCCCTTAAATGGCGGTGCGGCCCATTCAAATTTTCATGCATGCGCAGTTTCTCCCATATAAAAGCAGGAGAGTGGCCCGCACGGGACCTCCACGGGAATGTTGGATACAGGCGGCAGTTTTTTGGATGAGCTGAAGTTTACGGACATCAGTGAACCAGTTGGGTTTTTACACCAATCCAACAGCCTCACGGTCACTTTTACTGACCCCAGTTCTTTATTTCCAGCTTGTTTTGAAAAAAAATCTAAACTGAAGCTGCCCTGCGGGAGGATCTGAACTCGCGCTCTCCGGATTACTAGACCAGCAACATAACTAACCACACACAATATATCTGAGTGGCACTACTGTTGGAAGCTATTGAACAGAAGACAGGCAAAGCCTCGCAGCTGGGGAGAGAGAGGTTGGAACAATCAAAGGGAGAAACATTCCCAACCAAGTGTTACATGTCCCCTAGCAACCAGCTCAAAGTAACATCGGTGGACGCTAGGCAACATGTTGTTTGTTACCCAGGGATCCCGGGGTGGGGGGGTTGGCGGGTGGGGAAGCGGGGGGGCGGGGTGCGTAGAGAAGTAAAGGAATTTTTCGTCTGAAAAATAAAATCAAAAGTTGCACTGCCCAACTGATACTGATCTGAGGTTTGACTCCTGCTCTGTGCTGAGTTAAGTGGTCTTCGCCTCAATCTCTTGGTCTCAGTAAGCGTACTGACAAGTGTCAGCCGTGGTTCAGTGGGTAGCACTCTCGTCGCTGGGTCTGAAGCTTGTGGCTCCACAGGCCCACTCCAGAGACGCGAGCACAAAAAAACCCAGGCTGACGGAGTAGTGAGAGAGTGCTGCACTGTCAGAGGGGCAGTACTGAGGGAGCGCTGCACTGTCAGAGGGGCAGTACTGAGGGAGCGCTGCACTGTCGGAGGGGCAGTACTGAGGGAGTGCTGCACTGTCAGAGGGGCAGTACTGAGGGAGCGCTGCACTGTCAGAGGGGCAGTACTGAGGGAGCGCTGCACTGTCGGAGGGGCAGTACTGAGGGAGTGCTGCACTGTCGGAGGGGCAGTACTGAGGGAGCGCTGCACTATTGGAGAGGCAGTACCGAGAGAGTGCTGCACTGTCGGAGGGCAGTACTGAGGGAGCGCGGCACTGTCAGAGGGGCAGTACTGAGGGAGTGCTGCACTGTCGGAGGTGCAATACTGAGGGAATGCTGCACTGTCGGGGGTGCAGTACTGAGGGAGTGCTGCACTGTCGGGGGGGCAGTACTGAGGGAGAGCGGCACTGTCGGAGGGGCAGTACTGAGGGAGAGCTGCACTGTCGGAGGGGCAGTACTGAGGGAGTGCTGCACTGTCGGAGGGGCAGTACTGAGGGAGTGCTGCACTGTCGGAGGGGCAGTACTGAGGGAATGCTACACTGTCGGGGGGGCAGTACTGAGGGAGCGCTGCACTGTCGGAGGGGCAGTACTGAGGGAGCGCTGCACTGTCAGAGGGGCAGTACTGAGGGAGTGCTGCACTGTCGGGGGGGCAGTACTGAGGGAATGCTACACTGTCGGGGGGGCAGTATTGAGGGAGCGCTGCACTGTCGGAGGGGCAGTACTGAGGGAGTGCTGCACTGTCGGGGGGGCAGTACTGAGGGAATGCTACACTGTCGGAGGGGCAGTACTGAGGGAGCGCTGCACTGTCAGAGGGGCAGTACTGAGGGAGTGCTGCACTGTCGGAGGGGCAGTACTGAGGGAGTGCTGCACTGTCAGAGGGGCAGTACTGAGGGAGTGCTGCACTGTCAGAGGGGCAGTACTGAGGGAGTGCTGCACTGTCGGAGGGGCAGTACTGAGGGAGTGCTGCACTGTCGGAGGTGCCGTCTTTCGGCTGCGACGAGGCCCCCCTCTGCCCTCGCAGGTGGACGCGAAAGATTCCAAGGCACTATTTTTGAAGAAGAGCCGGGGATTTCTCCCGGAGTCCTGAGCCAATATTTATCACTAAAACCGATTATCCGGTCAGTATCCCATTGCTGTTTGTGGGAGCTTGCTGTGCGCAAATTGGTTGCTGCATTTCCTGCATTGCAACAGTGACTGCACTTCGAAGGTGAACCTCATTGGCTGTAAAATGCTTTGGGACATCCTGAGAGCATGAAAGGTGTTGTTTAAATGCAACTTCTTTCT